>NC_135820.1:55353745-56036072 GCF_964213995.1 Mustelus asterias
TTTACTTGGTTGGTGTTGAAAGAAATGCCTGATTCCAATGAATGTTTCCTGATCAGGACAGATCTACATAGTGCTGTAACTAAAGGTTCAATTGTAAGTTCTAGGTATTATTAGGACTTAAATGCTAATTGTGCTCATTTGAGACCTTAGCCATTTAGGCATCAGGAGATAGTTTGGTAAAGTTACTCAGGAAATCTTTAGAAAGTTGTAGATCAATAACTATTAAAGATAGGGCGGGACTTGACGAGCGTACTACAGTTCTTGCTTTCAGGTTCCGCCTTGTGCACAGATTAACATTCGGGGCGGGATTTTCCGGCCGTGCTCACCCCAAAACCAGAAAATCCCGCCTGAGGTCAATGGACCTTTGTATGGTCCGCCCACTCGTCCGCCATGATTCCCGTGGCGGGTGGGACAGGAATATTCTGCCCTCAGTCTCTGGTCTCTCTCTGTACCTGCTTCCCTTTGGTCAGCAATCAATTGCTGTGCAACTTGCTCAATGAAAGCTTCTGCTTATTAACTCATTCCACAACCCACAGTGTGATCAATGATCTTTGCATTCTAATTGGCCTAATTGAGGGCAGGCTAATTCCTAATTGGCTTAAGGTGTGCTTGATCAATCTGTGATTGGTTTAGGTGAACATGATTGGTTTCTAATTGGTTTCTTGAGGGTTATGGTGATCATTGATGTCATTTCCCAGTGTAAGACTGACCCTCGAAGGTGTCAATTACTTGTGGGATCATTCCTCTCACTAAAGATTGTTTGTTACTTCTCGTTAAGATAAAATAAAATTGCATGATATCTCCTTAGTCCAGGATGGGGGAAATATGCTGTCATAGAGTCATAGAGGTTTACAGCATAGAAACAGGCCCTTCGGCCCAACTTGTCCATGCTGCCGGTTTTTTTAAAAACCCCTAAGCTAATCCCAATTGCCCGCATTTGGCCCATATCCCTCTATACCCATCTTACCCATGTAACTATCTAAATGCTTTTTAAAAGACAAAATTGTATCCGCCTCTACTACTACCTCTGGCAGCTTGTTCCAGACACTCACCACCCTCTGTGTGAAAAAATTGCCCCTCTGGACACTTTTGTATCTCTCCCCTCTCACCTTAAACCTATGCCCTCTAGTTTTAGACTCCCCTACCTTTGGGAAAAGATATTGATTATCTAGCTGATCTGTGCCCCTCATTATTTTATAGACCTCTATAAGATCACCCCTCAGCCTCCTACGCTCCAGAGAAAAAAGTCCCAGTCTATCCAGCCTCTTCTTATAACTCAATCCATCAAGTCCTGGTAGCATCCTAGTAAATCTTTTCTGCACTCTTTCTAGTTTAATAATATCCTTTCTATAATAGGGTGACCAGAATTGCACACAGTATTCCAAGTGTGGCCTTACCAATGTCTTGTACAACTTCAACAAGACATTCCAACTCCTGTATTCAATGTTCTGACCGATGAAACCAAGCATGCCGAATGCCTTCTTCACCACTCTGTCATGCCCTCATTATTGATATTTTGAGCTCATCATCTCAAAACCTTATTGAATTGGTGGTTTAGTGGTATTGTCAGTGGACTAGTAATCCAGAGACCCAAAATAATGCTCTGGGGTTCCAGGTTCAAATCCTGCCAAGGCAGATGGTAAAATTTGAATTCAATAAAAAAATCTCCAATTAAAATTTTTTAATGTTGACTATGAAACCATTGTTGATTGTTGTAAAAACCCATCTGGTTCATCAGGGAAGGAAATCTGCCATCCTTACCTGGCCTGGCCCACATGTGACTCCAGCTCCACAGCAATGTGGTTTCCTCTTAACATTCCCTTCAAGGGCAATTCGAGATGGACAATAAATGCTGCCCCAGCCAGCGACACCCACATCCTGTCAATGTTTTTTTTAAAATCAGACCCTTATCAATGATCATTTTATACAGGTTATTAAAAGGTTGCTATTACTTCTCTCTGAAGTAGGCCATTCGGCCCATCGAATCTGCACCACCCACAATCCCACCCTGATAATCCCCTGACACTAAGGTCAATTTAGCATGGTCAATCAACCTAACCCGCACATCTTTGGACGGTGGGAGGAAACCGGAGTACCCGGAGGAAACCCACACAGACACGGGGAGAATGTGCAAACTCTACGCAGACAATGACCTGAGGCTGGAATTGAACCCTGGCACTGTGAGGCAGCAGTGGCCAACCATTGTGCCACAGTGCTAAGTTAAGGATAGAGTGGGTAAAGTGGCTTATGACCTTAAAACTAATAAAGCAGTTTATAAAGTACTAGTATAAAATATATATAAAATACAGGTGTGAATATTTTTGATGCCTGGCTTTTACTTGAGATAAGACAGCATTTAGGCAACAGGGGACAACATGGATTCATTGGCTGTCTAATTGGTCTATTTGTAACTTCATTAAAACAGACGCTTATCAATGTGACTTTTGCTGAGACAGCTGCTTTGCTATAGTAATTTTTGTTGAATGTACCCATGCTTGATATAAGTCAATTAAACTTGCAGAATATTTTTGTAAAACTTAAGTTACAGTAATTACACAGATTACGAGGGAGGGAATACAACATGAGAAAGTGTGAGGTTATGCATTTTGGAAGGAGGAATGGAGGCATAGATTATTTTCTAAATCGGGAAAGGCTTCAGAAATCTGAAGCACAAAGGGACTTGGGAGTCCTGGTTCAGGACTCTCTTAAAATGCAGGTTCAGTTGGCAGTTAGGAAGGCAAATTCAATGTTAGCATTCATTTCTAGAGGGCTAGAATACAAGAGCAGGGATGTATTGCTGTGGCTGTATAAGGCTCTGGTCAGACCCCATTTGGAATATTGTGAGCAGTTTTGGGCCCCATACCTCAGGAAGGATGTGCTGGCCTTGGAGGAGATGATGTGGAGAGACCTGCAGAGTTTCACTGGCTGTCTTGTCTGGAGACAATACACATCTTTTTAGCCTGTCTTGATGCTCTCTCCACTCACGTTGTTTTGTTTCTTAAAGACTTGATTAGCTGTAAGTATTCGCATTCCAACCATTATTCATGTAAATTGAGTTTGTGTCTTTATATGCCCTGTTTGTGAACAGAATTCCCACTCACCTGAAGAAGGGGCTTGGAGCTCCGAAAGCTTGTGTGGCTTTTGCTACCAAATAAACCTGTTGGACTTTAACCTGGTGTTGTTAAACTTCTTACTTGGAGGAGATCCAGAGGAGGTTCACAAGAATGATCCCAAGAATGAAGGATTTGTCATATGAGGAGCGGTTGAGGAGTCTGGGTCTTTACTCAATGGAGTTTAGAAGGATAAGGTGGGCTCTACTTGAAACTTGCAGAATACTGAAAAGCCTAGATAGAGAGGATGTGGAGAGGATGATTCCACTAATGGGAGAAACTAGAACCAGAGGGCACAACCTCAGGCTAAAGGGACGCTCCTTTAAAACTGAAATGAGGAGGAATTTCTTCAGCAAAAGGGTGGTGAATCTGTGGAACAGATGGTGGACGCCAGGTCATTGAGTGTCTTTAAGACAGAGATAGAAAGGTTTTTGATCAATCAGGGGATCAAGGATTACAGGGAGATGGCAGGAGAAGAGAATCATATCAGCCATGATTGAATGGCGGAGCAGACTTGATGGGCCAAATGGCCTAATTCTGCTCCTATATCTTATGGTCTACATAAAATGTGTATCAATGCTTGAAAGTGATTAGTGTGTTAAATATACAGAGTTACAAAAGCTAATTGCAGAACTTAATTCTAAACTGGTAAAATCAAAGATGACGACTCTGTGTGAAACAAAGTGACTTCCCTTAAACATCACGAGTTGAACTGCACTAATTTAATGCGCAAGGCAAAATGTTTTAATACTTGTTTTACTTTGCACAATAGGATTTTGAAATTAAAGAATGGAACTGGTCATTTTAATTGAGAGGGAGGTGGATGGTTCCATACCAGAGATTGTTCAATCTTGGTGTCTTGCATCAGTAGCGTCAAGAACCACATCTCCTTCCTCCCTTGTCAATTTTGAGTGTCATGCCAAGACCAAGTCATGTGATGAGCTAGTGTCCCAGAATTCGGCTTAAAATCATGTTGGGTTGACATATTTTGATTATTTGACTAATGCCACAACAAAACCCCAAACTAATTGAAAATTATTGTCAAAACTAAGCTTTCCTGCACCATGTAAATGTTTAAAGTAATGCATAGGAACTTAAGGAGGTCAAAGGAACTCACTGAGCACTTATTAAACTGGAATTGTACTGGAAATTATGTCAAACTCAGTTCGTTTGAAATTTTCTGCTTTTGACTTCATGTCACTTCTGTTCAAGATCAGGTCAGTATCTGACTGCATACTTATTCTACAACTTTGGTGAGGCCACAGCTGGAGTACTGTGTACAGTTCTGGTCGGTACATTATAGGAAGGACATGAACGCCCTAGAAGGGGGTGCAGAGGAGATTTACCAGGATGCTGCCTGGGATGGAACATTTAAGAGAGGTTGGATAGGCTTGGGTTGTTTTCTCTGGAGCAGAGAAGATTGAGGAGCAGCCTGATTGAGGTGTACAAGATTGTGAGGGGCATGGATAGAGTGGATCGGGAGCAGCTGTTCCCCTTAGTTGAAGGGTCAGTTACGAGGGGACACAAGTTAAAAGTGAGGGGTGGGAGGTTTAGGGGGAATTTGAGGAAAAACTTTTTTACCCAGTGGATGGTGACGGTCTGGAATGCACTGCCTGGGATGTGGTGGAGGCGGGTTGCCTCACATCCTTTAAAAAGTGCCTGGCACGCTATAACATTCAGGGCTATGGGCCAAGCACTGGCAAGTGGGATTAGGTGGGCAGGTCAGGGCCTTTCATGCATCGGTGCACACTCGATGGGCAGAAGGGCCTCTTCTGTACTGTAGTATTCGGTGAACTTTAACATTGCTGCGAATCAGAAACCATGCCCTCTGCAGTGACAAAAATACATTAATGTATCCCAAAAGAAATCTGATGAACAGGAGAGATCTCTGGGTGTGACAGGCCGTTGCCTAAACATAGTGGGCAGAATTTTCCAGCCGTTTGCAGCGGCGGGATTTTCTGGTCCTGCTGCAGTGAACGGAGATTTGGCTGAGCGCCAACTTTTCCATCCTTGCTTGCAGTGGTGGGGTGTGAATGACCAGAGAATTCCAGCCAACGCATTCTATCGCTGGATGCCAATGGACTTGAAGCCAACTCTATATTGGATTGTGCCTTCCATCATAACCAGCAATATGGGCTGTGGGAACAATGTTCCCAGTGTTTTATATTGTTTGAAAAAAGGTGCTACTGCAATACATTAAACAACCTTCTTAGTGTCGGGTGTGCCCATAACCCTGATACTATATGACTAGCCAGTTCAGGTTACTGGAATAGATCAATTTTGCAAATCTCATATAAATATAATCGTCAGCTTCCTATGAATCATATACCTTTTTTTCCTGGTGGCTTTGTAACAGCTCCTATGTCCCTTAGGTCTTTGAAATCAGGTCAGCGCAATCTTCTGCTTAAATGCAGGGGTCACATCATTTCAGAATGAAAGCATCCAAACCTCACAGGGAGATGAGGTTGGTACTGGATATTAAAGAAAAGTGTTCACTCTTTCTGCTGACATTTGGAACAGGCACAAATGATAAATCATTCAACAATTGCACAAAGAACATATTTTACTTGGGTACTAAAATGCAAACCATGTACTAGTGACTAAGGAATGGGGAGCTAGTGTTTATTAAGCTGCCTGAAGCATTGTACCGGATTAAAATGCTGTGATAACAACAAAAAATGTGAACGAATCATAGAATCCCTACAGTGCAGAAGGAGGCCATTTGGCCCATCGAGTCTACACTGACAACAGTCCCGCTCAGGCGCTATCCCCAAAACCCCACGTATTTACTCTGCTAATCCCCCTGGCACTAAGGGTCAATTTATCATGGCCAATCCTCCTAACCTGCACATCTTTTGAATGATAGGAATGCTGAAACACTGGGGGAATTTTCCATTCTCTGCACAGTGCCCAACTGAGGTGAGAACCAGTGTGCAGCTCATAGGCTGCACAGCCGGCTTTTCTCCCTACATAATCAGCACTCTGCAGAAAAAATCATGGAGGCATGGCTCACGCCACCATGCTGGCAGGGCAGGGTTGGGAAAAGCCGGCAAGCGGGAATCCCGAGATCAGGGTGCGCCCTGATCTCCAATAGGAACCAAGGCCCCTCACACATGCATACAAGAGAATCCCCCTCACCACCACCACATGCACAAGGTGACTCCCCGCACTGCCCCCTGGAGGCAGGGTACTGCCCAGACATGTCGTCGTTTCCCCCCCCCCCTCCTCCGCCCCACCCCACCGGGGGTTATACCCACCTGCGTGCCCCCAGTATGTTCCCTTTGCCTGGTTCACGTTTTTAAAAACCTGCTGTAAACCTCTCCAACCTGATAAGTTCCAAATGTGGGGAGATGATACGGTGAGGAAGACCGCAAATTTTATTTAAATTTAATGAAATGAGGTTCCAGGCCCTCGTTACATCGGCGGCGTGGGGGTGGCTGGGGAGATTGTGAAAATGAGATTGCCGGTGAGAATCTTGTATTTCGAGACTCACGGTACTTTATGCTCACATTGCTGTTTGCTCTTGTGTCAAACACACGTGCAGAATCCCATCCATTAAATGGACAATACTGTTTTTAAAAACTCTCAAACTCCAAATCATCATATGATTCACCAAGAAAAACAAGTCATTGTCATCTAAGTCTAGCTTATGGTCCACATAGTAACTAGGTATTATCTTCTACCTGAGGTTTATCTCCAGTACACTCATCATCAGTGCATTCCAAAGCGTTTGATATGAAATAAGTTTAATGCTGTGATGGTAGTTTTTCAATGGAATAGGAATGTCTGCTTTATCTTACTTCCTAAAAGAGTCCTGTAACTGTGGTCTAAGTTATGCTTGGTATGTGAAATCTGACTAGATTTCTCCCCCTTCTGAACTTTTAAATGCTGACCCCAGAACAATACTTTGAAACTAATCTCAAGTAATGTAATCTTAAAACTCGCAGCCAGCCAGTTGGAAGAAATGCACATTTAAAAAATTCTTCACACAAGTGTGAGAATGTGAATCACAATGCTCCAAAGCACCAAGGAATTATGTCACTTGAGATATTTATAAGAACATAGGCACTTGGAAGGTAGGGCGGCACGGTGGCACAGTAGTTAGTACTGCTGCCTCACAGCTCCAGTGACCTGGATTCAATTCCCAGCTTGGGTCACTGTCGGTGTGGAGTTTGCACGTTCTCCCCATGTCTGTGTGGGTTTCCTCCAGGTATACAGATTTCCTCCCACAATCTAAAGATGTGCAGATTAAGTGCATTGGCCTTGCTAAATTGCCCCCTAGTGTCCCACGATGCATAGGTTAGAGGCATTAGTGGGGTAAAATGTGGGGTTACGGGGATAGGGCCTAGGTGGGATTGTTGTCAGTGTAGACTCAATGGGCCGAATGATCTCCTTCTGCACTGTAGGGATTCTATGAAAATTAATCTTTTTATTTCATTCATGGGATGAGGGTCACTGGCAAGGCCAGCATTTGTTGCCCATCCCTAATTGCCCTTGAGAAGGTGGAGAAAAGGCAAGGAATTGGAGATTTGGGAAGACAAAATGGCAGTTGATTGGTTGAGTTGGCCCAAGGTTGCCAAGGACAGCAGAGTGGCACAGTGGTTAGCACTGCTGCCTCACGGCGCCAGGGACCCAGGTTCGATTCCCAGCTTGGGTCCCTATCTGTGTGGAGTTTGCACGTTCTCCCCATGTCATTTGTGGGTTTCCTGCGGGTGCTCCAGTTTCTTCCCACAGTCGGAAAGTCGTGCTGGTTAGGTGCATTGGCCACGCTAAATTCTCCCTCAGTGTACCAGAATGGGCGCCGGAGTGTGATGACTACAAAGAACAAAGAACAATACAGCACAGGAACAGGCCCTTCGGCCCTCCAAGCTTGCACCGATCATGTGTTCCTAACTAGACCATCCGTTTGTATCCCTCTATTCCCAGTCTGTTCATGACTAGGGGATTTTCACAGTAACTTCATTGCAGTGTTAATGTATGCTTTCTAGTGACACTAATCAAACTTAAAAATAGAAATTATTTTTCAAATTCAAAGGGGCAAATGAATAAAGGTTACAAAAGAGGGGCCTGAAAGCAAAAATCTACCTTTGTTATTTCTATGTATAAAAATCTGAAGTTTCTCTAATGCATGTTTACAATAATGTAAGAAAAAAGTTTCTCTTCTCCTAAGGCAAATGCTCTCTCTGCTGATCTTTATTTTGGACATGACTTGGAGATCCTCTCCATTTTGAGCCAACGGTTTGTGGTGTCGCTGGTAGCCATGAGTGGAGATGCCAGCGTTGGACTGGGGTGGCACAGTAAGAAGTCTCACAACACCAGGTTAAAGTCCAATAGGTTTATTTGGTATCACAAGCCTTCAGAGTGCTGCTCCTTCATCAAGTACATCTCACCCCCGAAGGCTTGCAATACCAAATAAACCTGTTGGACTTTAACCTGGTGTTGCGAGACTTCTTACTTTAATTTGGATACCTGAGAGTTAATAAGAATTGAGATGGCCAGCTGGGGGCACTGTTACATAGCACAGGAAGTAAAGATCCTACCCTACACGCCTGCAATCTTTTCCAATTGCTTTTACAGGTAGTCCTCAGACTTGCAACACAATTGTTTCCTGAAAATTGTGTCTCAAGTCGAAATGTCATAAGTCAGAAACATGAGAAACATGAGTCCAAAGATGTGCGGGTTAGGTTGATTGGCCAGGTTAAAAAATTGCCCCTTAGAGTCCTGGGATGTGTAGGTTAGAGGGATTAGCGGGTAAAATATGTGGGGGTAGGGCCTGGGTGGGATTGTGGTCGGTGCAGACTCGATGGGCCGAATGGCCTCCTTCTGCACTGTAGGGTTTCTATGATTTCTATGAATTGGTTCCTGAGTCATAGCCCGATACCCTATTTTCACCAAAAAGAACTAGAATTTTGTACACAGTCAATTATAAATAAAAGCAATCTAATATTAAAATATATATTCTATTTTTAAGAAGTATGGAAAGATTCACCAAATAAAATGTGTTGGAATGGCAACTGAACATCTTGAACACAAGGAATAGAAGCAGAAGTCGGCCACCAGGCCCTTCAAGCCTGCCCCGCCATTCACCTCCACTTCAAATACTTATAATGATCCAGCTTCCATTACCTTTTGGGGCAGTGAATTCCGGAGATTCACCACCCTCTGTGAGAAGAAATTTCTACGAAGCTCAGTTTTAAATGACCAGCCTTTTATCTTGTAACTATGTCCCCTTGTTCAAGGTTCTCCCATTAGTGAAAACATCTCACCATCTACCCTATCAAGCCCTCTCAGGATCCTAAATGTTTGAATAAAGTCGCCCCTCACTCTTCTAAACTGCGAGGAATATAGACTCAGGCTGTTTAGACTCTCCTGATAGAACAACTCTCTCATTCCAGGAATTAGCCTGGTGAATCTCCTTTGGACTGCCTCCAATGTTACTTTATCCTTTAGGTAAGGGGACCAAAACTGTACACAGTAATCCAGATGAGGCCTCACGAACACCCTGTACGATTGCAACAAAACCTCCCTCTTTTTAAACTCCAACCCCTTTGCAATAAAAGCCAAAATGCCGTTTGCCGCCTTAATGACTTGTTGGACCTGCCTGCGAGTTTTTTATGTTTCATGCAGTGGAACATTTAGATCCCTCTGTACTTCACTTACCTGCAGTCTCTCTCCATTTAGATAATCTACCTTTTTGATTCCTCCTACTGAAATGCATGACCTTGCACTTTCCCACATTAAACTCCATTTGCCAGGCTTTCGCCCAGTCACCCAATCTGCCTATATCCCGCAATTTCCCAGCACAACATGCCCTTCCACCTATTTTCATATCATCGGTAAATTTGAAAACTTTGCATTCTGTTCCTGCCTCCAGGTCATTTATATAAATAGTGAACATTTGCCACCCAAGAACTGATACCTGTGGTATTGAAAAGGACCCATTTATTCCATCTCTGTTTTTTATGTGACAGCTAGTTTTCAATCCATGCTTCCTCCAGCACGGTGGCACAGCAGTTAGCACTGCTGCCTCACAGCTCCAGGGATCCAGGTTCGATTCCCGGCTTGGGTCACTGTCTGTGTGGAGTTTGCATATTTCTCCCCGTGTTTGGGTGGGTTTCCTCCCACAGTCCAAAGATGTCCGGGTTAGGTTGATTGGACGTGCTAAATTAATCCTTAGTATCCCAGGATGTAATAGGTTAGAGGGATTAGCAGGGTAACGAAGCAGGGATAGGGCTTGGGTGGGATTGGTGTCGGTGCAGACTCGATGGGCCGAATGGCCTCCTTCTGCACTGTAGGTATTCTATTCTATTCTAATTTCACGGGCTTTTACTTTGTGCACCAGCTTCTTATACAGCACCTTGTTAAATGCCTTTTAGAAATTTAAATCCACCATATCTACAGTCAGGGAGATGATACAGAACACCAATACACATGTTTGAACTTATTCGCTGGCGTGACGTTGTAAAGTTGAAACCAACGTTATAAATTTGAAACAGGGTGTCAATTTATAAACGTGGTCATTGCCTGCACATTGTTCCTGTGCGTGTGCCATCGGCTCCTAATGTGTGGCATTCATGCAGTTAGTAGCAACACCAAAGTAAACTTGCCACATTCATTAAGGTTAGTAGCCAAGAAAAGCGCAGGTAAATCACAGTCAGCAGCAAAGCAATGGTATTCACCACTGCCTTGAAGAAAGCTGCCCGTACAGATCTAGCAATCTCTGTGGCATGGTTTTCTCCTTTCCTGATAGCTGGTTAAATCTGGTACCAAGCCAAAGGGATGGCATCTTGGTGTAAGGCAGTCGTGCTCTCAGCAAGCAGGTAAGCAACCAATCACTTTGAAGTATTCTTACAGATTGCCACCCAGAAAGTTAAAAGCAGTTAACAGCCTTCAGTTGTAATATAAATTTTCAAGTACCAAAAGAAATGGAACTGGTTGGATTAAGATGGAAGCTAAAATAAAGATGAACAAACTTTTAAAAAATCTTAAAAGATGTAGATTTTTTAAAAAATCATTGTGGAGAAATTCGGCAATCCACAATTGTGCTTCTCGAGGCCAGTGAGAGTGTTTAACAATAATCAGCAAATTAGTACGGCGTTCAAAAAACAGTTACATTTCATTCAAGAGCTGTAACCTTTTCAAGGGTTTTTACAGCAAGACTAACTGTTAAGAGTAGAAATATGCATCAGTTCATGGATTTCCCATTGATAGCAGCCTGGGGGCGCATGAACTGTACATGCTCTGGAGAAGCATAGAATCACTGACAGCAGTTTTGGATTTCCACATTATTCTGCGCGTCTTTGGAGTTTTTGTCAATTTCAGTGGAATAATGGACAGGAAACAGGGAAGCTTCACCATCTTCGCCATTGTGAACAAAGAACAAAGAAAATTACAGCATAGGAACAGGCCCTTCGGCCCTCCAAGCCTGCACCGACCATGCTGCCTGACTGAACTAAAACCCCCTACCGTTCCAGGAACCATATCCCTCCATTCCCATCCTATTCATGTATTTGTCAAGACACCCCTTAAAAGTCACTATCGTATCTGCTTCCACGACCTCCCTCGGCAGTAAACTTTGGGCTATTGTTCAAAGGCAATGGCCAATCAAAAATATTGAACAACGGTGAGAAAAAACAGAAAGTTTAAGCTTCTATCCCAGCAAAGTGCACACTTTTACACACTTGTAAAAGAGTTTGTGACAGTAGTTTCTGTTTCCAATAATACATCTTATGAAAAAATTGAAAAGCTTACAGCTCCTTTTTTTTAAGGGGCGTCTTGACAAGTACATGAATGAGATGGGAATAGAGGGATATGGTCCCCGGAAGCATAGGGGGTTTTATTTAAGGCGGGCAGCATAGCCGGAGCAGGCTTGGAGGGCCAAAAGGCCTGTTCCTGTGCTGTAATTTTCTTTGTTCTTTTGTTCTTTGTTCTTACATTGATACAAATATAATAAACAGTTCTGCTTTTGACCCTGTGCCAATTCGGTCACCTGAAATCACGGTAATGATCTCTTCCGACGAATATTTTCACGTTGATTTTCTTGACTATGTTAAAAGGTTTGGTGACCGATGCTTGCAAATGTGTATGGTGATAACTGGGACTGAAGCTTTGAGAATTCATTCCAAAATACTGTTGTAAAAACATTCAGCTTGGCTAGATTGCATTTTGTACCAATTTTAAACCCCAGCCTTTAATGCAATTCAGTTCTGTTGAGTAACTGCCATGCAAATAACAGAAACGTTGCCCGCCTTTCAAGGATCACTAAATTATTTGACTAAGCATGAGTGTTGTCTGTTCTAACCTTGTGCCAGATCTCTGCCAGTTCATTCGAAACAGGCAGGAGACTGAGAAGAGATACCTTCCAACAGAAAGAAGGATTTTTTTGATTTGATTTATTATTGTCACATGTATTATCATACAGTGAAAAGTATTGTTTCTTGGGTCACTGTCTGTGTGGAGTTTGCACATTCTCCTCGTGTCGGCGTGGGTTTACTCGGGTGCTCCGGTTTCCTCCCACAGTCCAAAGATGTGCGGATTAGGTTGATTGGCCATGCTAAAATTGCCCCTTTGTGTCCTGAGATGCGTAGGTTGGAGGGATTAGTAGGTAAAATATGTAGGGATATGGGGGTAGGGCCTGGGTGGGATTGTGGTCGGTGCAGTATGCTCTACAGACGAGGCATACTGTTCATAGAGAAGGATACGAGAGAGTGCAGAATGTAGTGTTACAGCCATAGCTAGGGTGTAGAGAAAGATCAACTTAATGCAAGGTAAGTCCATTCAAAAGTCTGACAGCAGCAGGGAAGAAGCTGTTCTTGAGCTGGTTGGTACGTGACCTCAGACGTTTGTATCTTTTTCCTGACGGAAGAAGGTGGAAAAGAGTGTCAGGGGTGTGTGGGGTCCTTAATTATGCTGGCTGCTTTGCCGCGGCAGCGGGAAGTGTAGACAGAGTCAATGGATGGGAGGCTGGTCTGAGTGATGGACTGGGCTACATTTATGACCTTTTGTAGTTCCTTGCGGTTTTGGGCAGAGCAGGAGCCATACCAAGCTGTGATACAACCAGAAAGAATGCTTTCTATGGTGCATCTGTAAAAGTTGGTGAGAGTTGTAGCTGACGTGCCAAATTTCCTTAGTCTTCTGAGAAAGTAGAGGCGTAAAAATGTTGACACTGCCTTACTCTCATGTACCTCTGATGGCTAACTTAACAGTACAATAGTATTAACAGTGGGAGGAGATTATCTGATGAACCTGACCATTCACTGTGCATCCTTCCATCCTTTCATCTACTATATATCTATATTAATTTCTTTCATCATGCCTATACTGTCCCACTGCCTTTGGAATTTCTGCCATTTAAACATCTCCTTCTTTCCACTTAGCAACTAAGAAAAATTGGACTAGAATTAGGTGATGGATGTGGAGGAGCGAGAGAGGAATGGGTGTTGAGGGATAGGGATCAAGGATGGAGGAAAATGGGATGGGGAGAGAGATGATATAGGGCGTATGGGTCTGGCGGATTGGAGGTTTGGGACAAAGGGAGACTGAGGATTGAGGAGACTGGGCTCAAGCATTGGCAGGGAGAGACTAAAATGGGGTGGACGTGGAATCCAGTCATTTCTGCAGAGCCGTGACTAGCAGTGGAGAATGTGTGGCTTGAGAGAGGAGCAGCTCTAAAGAAATGAGTGAAAGCTGGACATTACCATGGGTAAATAATGAAAGCTTGTTCCAACCAAATACAAGTGGACATGGACCAAAGATTTACATTGGAAGAACCAAGGATGAAGGGATAAGGACAATTCCTGTGCTGAGGAATAGAAAAGCATGGAATATGGTGTAGATATGTAGATACTAACATGCATCTCAAAGGGAATGAGATACATGTTTGAAAAGCGGAATATGAAACAATGGATTGTTGGTGAGAGTGAATGGAGAGAGGACCAGCACCAGGGACTTTCACTCTGCTTTAATTTCTATAAAACCCTCCTTTTATTGAGTCTGAGCTAAGGCAGTGGTTTAGAGATGTTGATGTTGAGTAGAGTTTAGAGCAGCTTTAATAATTGGAGCACCTGACTGCTCTCTGTGCAATGCAAGGGAAGTCTGGTTGTCGTTTCAAGATCGATATCAGGCGGCTAAGTATTTACTACTAGGTACAGGTAGTATACTACCAGTTATATCTACCCGTGAGTTATTGTGTTCTGTTGGTATGAGGGGAATTTGAGTGTTCCCAGCACTTGTAGTTACTAGCACCAATTTTAGCAAATTACTACTAGTTGCTGTGAAATCAACATTCCTGCCTGATTTCCCATTTGTGAAATCAACCTCCACCTTCAGTTTCTCCTCTTTCCTGCCTTTCTCTTCACCCACTTATTAACTTTTAAAAATTTATTTATTAGCATCACAAGTAGGCTTACAATAACACTGCAATCAAGTTACTGTGAAGATACCCCAGTCACCACACTCTGGCACCAGTTCGGGTACACTGAGGGAGAATTTAGCACAGCCAACGCACCTAATCTTTCAGACTGTGGGAGGAAACCGGAGCACCCAGAGGAAACCCACACTGACATGGGAGAACGTGCAGATTCTGCACAGACAGTGACCCAAGCCAGGAATCGAACCCGGATCCCTGGAGCTGTGAGGCAGCAGTGCTAACCGCTGTGCCACCGTGCTGCCCCAAGTGGATATGTGAGCGGACAGGGGAGTGAAGGGATGGGCAAAGCACAAATGATGGGGAAGGCAGCTGCTGAGAGGTTGAGACCACTTTTTCTGTACCAACAACTGCTGAAAGATGCAGCCCTTATTTCTTCTTTGAACTGGTTGCTCAGTTCCTGTATCCGCCCTTCTGTTAATCTGCATTTTTACCTCAAGCCTTCACCCATCTCTACCCTCCAGCATACTATTTCCCTCCTGTCTTGTCAGGCATCAAAAGGAAAGAGAAATAGAATTAACATAGAAACCTATCATCTCTAACCTTTTGCAGCTCTGATGATGAACTGTTTTTCTTTGCTTGTGAATATTTCCAGCATTTCCTGTTTCTACTTCAGGTAAGTTGGGGGCTACAACTTTGATAGTGAATATTATGGGAATAGGCCTTAGGTGGGATGTGGTCGGTGCAGACTCGATGGGTCAAATGCCCTCCTTGTGCACTGTAGGGATTGTATGTACACTAAGGAAGAATTTAGCATTTAGGGAGAATGCACCTAACCAGCACGTCTTTTGGACTGTGGGAGGAAACTGGAGCACCCGGAGGAAACCCACGCAGACACAGGGAGAACGTGCAGACTCCACACAGACAGTGACCCAAGCCAGGAATCAAACCCAGGTCCCTGGAGCTGTGAGGCAGCAGCGCTAACCACTGTGCCACCACGCTGCACAACTTATAGTTGATCTCCTGCAATTCTCTAAACCTCGTGCACAAAAGTTGCTGTTGTAAACCCTCAGGCGAAAATAAACAATTACAGTGACTGCCGTTGTAGCGTGAATGCAGTAACATTTTCTGATGTCACATGATCATAAGCTACTTGGTCAGATGTCATGTGATCAAAGTTTCAAGAATGCCTCCAACCAGAGTTGGCAACCTGAATGGCTGATTGGCCAGCAGAGGCCAGGAATGTTCTTTAAAAAAAACACCTCTTGCTCCTTCTGGCCCATGAAGAGTAGAAGTTAAAAGAAACCTCAGCCATTTTCTGAGTGGCTTCCATCCCCTCAAGGACTACTGACTGGGCCGCATGCACACTGACCATTTGTGTCTCAAAATTGTAATTGAGGTCCTATATGTTTATCAAGGACCCCAGTTTACATATTGCTGGAGGCTGCTGTTTGAAACGGGCCATTGCTCCAGCTACCTATCTCAGCATCCTACCCATTGCCATAGGGCCATCTTTAAACGGGGCGAGGGGGGAGGTTAATGCGCCAATGTCATTTTCTAGTTCTGCTGCCCTGTATATTCCAGAAAGAGGATCTTAAAATCTGTCCAGCGAAAGTTTTTGCTGCTTATGGCAGCAGCTAATCTCTTCCATTCGATTAAAGTCTTGTAACATGTCTCAAACTAACTGCTATTTAATTTCTGTAAATGGAAGTTTTTGGAACTAACCAAATAATTTGTGGTTTTTGGGATCTTCAAGGTTGGAGTTGCATGTGCATTTACTTCTCTTATTCAAACCTAAGGCCCCTGAAGTCCATCTGTAACCTGATGTCTAATTCGCATTCTAAAATTTTTACTGGGTGTGTGTATATCACTCAGAGCGTGAAACTTTCATTCTGTAATTACTTTGATTTCAGCAATAAGTCTCGTAACTACTCTTGGCAACACGTGTTTATCTGGAAGCCTTCGGGGAATATGTGTACTTATTAAAATAATTAAGATATCGGAGCCAGAATCACCTGCCAGAATGTACTGCAGTGGCAGTAATTTACCTTAAACTGAAGAAGGAGAACCAATGGTAACTTGTACTTATATAGTGCTATTGCAGAATAAAATGTTCTAAGGTGTTTTACAGGAGTTTAAATCAGATAAAACTTGACATTGAGACCCATAAGAAAATATAAGCTTGGTCAAAGTGTTTAGTAGTTTTAATGAGTGTGTTATTAAGAACAATGTTTTTTCATTTGTTCATGCAATGAGTGTTGCTGGCAAAATCAACATTTGTTACCCATCACTAATTGCCCTTGAGGAGGGGTTGATGAGCAGCCATCTTGAATTAATTCAGTCCATCTGGTGTAGGTACACCCACAGGAAGGGAGTTTCAGGTTTTTGATCCAGCAACAGTTCTGAATTGGGATAATGTGTGGCTTAGAGAGACACTTGCTGGTGGCGATGTTCCTCTGTGTCTGCTGCCATTGTCCTCCAGGTGGTAGAGATCACGAGTTTGGAAGGCACTATCAAAGGGGGATAGGCAAGTTGCTGTAGCGCATCTTGTGGATGCTACAACACTGTTGCTATTGTGTGCTGGTAGTGGATGAAGTGAATGTTTAAGGTGGTGGATGGGTACAAATCAATGGGTTTACTTTGTCCTGTTTAATGTTGAGCTTCTTGAGTGTTGTTGGAGCTGCGCTCATCCAAGTAAGTGGAGAGTATTCCATCACACTCATGACTTATGCCTTGTAAATGGTGAACAAGCTTTGGGGAGTAGAGATTTCCCAGCCTCTCACCTGCTCTTGTAATCACATTTTATGTGGCTGGTCCAGTTGAGTTTCTATGAACATAGGAACACAGCAAATAAAAACAGGAGTAGGCATAGACCATTTGGTCCATCGAGCCCACTCTGTCATTCAAACAGATTGTGGCTGATCATCTACTCCTCTGCCATTTTCTCTCATTTTCCCCATTCCCTTTGACGTTTTTAGTACAAAGATCTTATCGATTTCTGTCCTGACCATGCTCAATGATTGAGCTCCCGTAACCCTCTGGAGTAAAGAATTCCAAAGATTTGCCACTCTGAGTGAGTGAAGGAATTACTCCTCGTCTTTTAAATGGCCTACCCCTTTTTCTGAGCTCCGTCCCCTGGTTCTGGGCTCACCAACCAGGGGAAGCAGCCTATTCACACCTATCCTGCCACACTGTGTAAGTTTCAATGAGATGACCTCTCATTCTTTGATAATCCAGAGAATACAGGCCTAGTTTCCTCAATCCCTCTCAGAAGACAACCACACCTTCCCAGGGTATCAGTCTGGTATGTTGCACTCCCTCTATAGCAAATACTTCCTTCCTAGAATAAGGAGACTAAAACTATACACACTGCTCCAGGTGCGATCTCACCAAGGCTTTGCACAATGGCAGCAAAACATCTTCACTCCTGATCACTGGCAACCACCCAAGATTTTGATAGTGGGGAATTCAACAATATTCAAGGGAAAATGGGTATGTTCTCTCATACTGGAGGTGGTCATTGTCTGGCACTTGTGTGTGCCAATGGCACTTAGCAACTCAAGCTTGAATATTGTCCAGGCCTTGCTGCATGCAGACTTCAGTATCTGAGGATTCGCAATTGATATTAAACACCATGCAATCATCAATGAACATTCCCACTTCTGACATGATGATGGAGGAAAGTCATTGATGAAGCAGTTGAAGATAGTTGGACACTACCCTGAGGAACTTCTTCAACAATGCCCTAGGCTTGAGATAATTGACCTCCAACAACCACAACCATCTTTCTTTGTGCAAAGTTGGACTTCCCCTGAGTTTTCCCTTAATTCCCATTGACTTCAATTTTGCCAGGGCTCCTTTTTGCCACACTTGGTAAATACTGCCTTGATGTCAACAGCAATCAGTCTAACTTCATCCATGGAATTTAGCTCATTTTTCCATGCTTGGCCTAAGACTGTAATCTAATCTGGTGTTGAGTGCCCCTGGTGGAACCCAAATTGAATAGGTTATTGCTGAGTAAATGCCACTTGATAGACTGTCAAGGACAAATTCCATCACTTTGTTAATGTGTGTAGGGCGCAATTCACCGATTGGATTGTCCTGCTTTTGTGGACAGGACATACCTGGGCAATTTTTCCATATTGTTGGATGGATATCAGTGTTGTATCTGCATTGTAACAACTTGGCTAAGGACTTAGTTAGTTCCAGAGCACAAATCTTATAGCCAGGATATTATCAGGGCTCGTGGCCTTTGCAGTATCCAGTGCCTTCAGCTGTTTATTGATATCCCGTGGGGTGAATCAAATTGGCTGAAGACTGGCATCTATAATGCTGGGAACCTTGGGCAGAAACCAAGATGGATTATCTGCTCGGCACTTCTGGCTGAAGATTGTTGCAGATATTTCAGCCTGACATTTCTGTCGGCCGAATGAGCCAGGTTGTGGTATCAAGAAATGTCTGGAGGCACTGGATACTGCGAAGGCAATTGGTCCTGACAACATTCTAGCAATAGTACTGAAGACTTGTGCCTCAGAACTTGCTGCGCCCCTAACCAAGCTGTTCCAATGCAGCTACAACACTGACAGCTATCCAGCAATGTGGAACATTCCCCAGATATGTCCTGTACACAAGAAACAGGACAAATCCAACCCGATGAATTACTGCCCCATCAGTCTACACTCTATCATCATCAGAGTGATGGAAGGGCTCATCAACAGTGGCATCAAGCGGCACTTAGCAGTAACCTGCTCACGGATGCTCAGTTTGGGTTCTGCCAGGGCCACTCAACTCCTGACCTCATTGATTCAAACATGGACAAAAGAGCTGAACTCCAGAGGTGTGGTGCCAGTGACTGTCCTTGACATCAAAGCAAGTATGGCATCAAGGAACCCTAGCAAGAATGGAGTCAATGGGAATCGGGGAAAACTCTTAGCTCTTTGAGTCATACCTGGCATAAAGCAAGATGGTTGTTGTGGTTGGAGGTTAATTATCTCCACTCCAGGACATCACTGCTGGAGTCGCTGGGTAGTGTCTTAGGCCCAAGAATCTCCAGCTGCTTCATCAATGACCTTCCTTCCATCATAAGGTCAGAAGGGGCGATGTTCGCTGATGACTGCACAGTGCTCATTCGTGACTCCTCCTGAAGCAGTTTATGTCCAAATGCAGCAAGACCTGGACAATATTCAGGCTTGGGCTGACAAGTAGCAAGTAATATTTGTGCCACACAACTGCCAGGCAATGACCATCTCCAAAATGAGAGGATCTAACCATTGCCATCAACGTTCAATGGCATTACCATTGCTAAATCCCCCTCTATCAACATCCTGGGGGTTACCATTGGCCAGAAACTGAACTGGGCTAGCCATATAAGTACTGTGGCTACCAGAGCATGTCAAAGGCTAGGAATTCTGTGGTGAGTAGTAACTCGTGGAAGCAGTGCGTACCATCTATAAGATGTACTGCAGAAACTCACCAAGGTTCCTTAGACAGCACATTCCAAACCTATGAGCACTACCATCTAGAAGGACAAGAGCAGCACAATACCAGGGAATACCACCACCTGGAGGTTCCCCTCCAAGTCGCTCACCATCCTGACTTGAAAATATATCACTGTTCCTTCAATGTCACTGTATCAAAATCCTGGAATTCCCTCCCTAGTAGCACTGTGACTGTGCCTACACCTCAGGGACTGAGGCAGTTCAAGGAGACAGTTCACCAGCACCTTCTGAAGGATATCTAGGGTTGGACAAGAAATGCTGGCCTAGCTAGCAATGCCCACAACCTATAAGTGAACAAAATAAAATGCACCTCACCAGATGCAGGGCTCATGATATCAGAAAGGTAAGCTGTGAAGGGGTGATTGTGGTTGCAGAGATTGGTGTCCCAGGATGATAGCATCCCAAATGATTGATTTTTTTTCAGAATGCTGGAGGATTTCTCTTGGATCCGCCAAAATATTTTGAGACTGACCTTGATTGAACCTCTTGGGGTCTCTCACCCATGAAACTGGGCAACACAAATTGAAAAATGTAGAGAAGGTGCCAACCTCGCCCAGAATAAAGATTGTAAGAGACACAATTGAAACATAACAGTTTATATGGTAGCAACTCTGGTAAATACATTTATCTTTACAGTTAAAATTATATTACCGGCCTCAAATTCTGTCCAAGCAGAACAGCAATCATGAGGAAAAACTGGTGATAGATATGGCCCAGCCGTGACTAAATTGTGACATTAAATGTAAGAAATTGGAAGTGTGCACGAATGCATGACTTTTAAAATATAGATATTCAAAGGGTATGGCATTTAATCTGCTTTTAGATGGAAAAATATGTTTCTATCCTTGTTATTTCCTTCAGCTAGATTTTCCCAGAGACTGCCATTATATTACCGGCCTCAAACTCTAACTCTCTCTAATAAATTCAGTAGCCCTGCTCAATCTTCTGATGGAGAGCTCTGCAGATTTTCTGTCTGACACACAAAGATAATAAAGCAAAATTTCACAGCTGCTCATATCTCCTCATCTCCACTATTTAGTTCTGATTTGTTGCTTTCCACAAATGCGTGGGAATCAACATATTCCATGGAATATGGTTTATCATTTCTGCTTATCCTTACAGCCTTCAATATATATACTCCTAAACAGATATTTATCTAATTATTTGTTAAAGGCAATCATTTTTGAAGCTGTGACTTGCATTCCACCAAAGCTTATTCTAAACCTAAATTACGGCTGTTTTATTCACTTTAAACAGTACAACCACTAAATAATATTGGATAAGACAGTAAATATGGCAATAAAATGCCCTTTATTTATGGGGAGAAAAGAGCAGGAACATTTGCTTGATATTGGCATTATTGCAAGACAGTAATATATTTTTAATGTGTTTTGCTTCTCTGGCAAACTCTGAAAAATTGTTTTGCCAAACTACATATCTCATTAAAATATAATCCCGTCAGTAAAAATTGTTAAGAGCCCAGAAAATACAGTTATATATTTTGTGTTGTGAGACACCAAAGCTTTTAAGTCTCTTACATGTCTCTGATGCCAACAAATAATAAATATTCCCTTCATTATGAATTACAGTTACATTTTTATTGCCAAGATAGCTTGCTGACGTTGTTAATTACAAATAATATAATAAACTACACTGTGGCATCCTACTTGTTTTTTTTGTACACACTGGCACTATACAAATGCAAGTTCTTCTTTCCATTGAGTATTATACCAAACAACAATAGAAAGTTGGTGCTGTACACCTCAGTGGTTGTAGTAGTAACAAATAAAAGATTGATTCAATAAATTAATACACTTAGCTGCTGTTTGCTCCCATCAGTGTCGTAACTCGAGCAAATATGAATTGAGGGCAATCTACTTTTATGGTAAAAAAGGATAAGAACAAATTATTGCTAATGCTGGAATCTGAAACCAAAAGAGTTTTTATGTAGTTATGATATGAGTTACTTTGATGGTAGATTTGTGTGTGTTGAAGCCGCTGTGTTGAATTTGCTCTCTACCTTTCATAGAATCATAGAATCCCTACAGTGCAGAAGGAGGCCACTCAGCCCATCGAGTCTGCACCAACCACAATCCAATCCAGGCCCTATCCCCGTAACCCCACATATTTACTCTGCTAACACCCCCTGACACTAAGGGGCAATTCAGCATGGCCAATCCACCTAACCCGCACCGTCTTTGGACTGTGGAAGGAAACCGGAGCACCCGGTGGAAAACCATGCAGACACAAGGAGAATGCGCAGACTCCACACAAACAGTCACCCGAGGCCGGAATTGAACCCAGGTCCTTGGAGCTGAGAGGCAGCAGCGCTAACCACTGTGCCATCGTGCTGCCCCAGTCAGTAGTGGGACGCACACCAATGACATGGCAATCAAGTCAATATGAAGAAGTTAAGTTTTTGAGAAAAAAGGGGAAGAGGAACATTTGCCTGTACTTTTACACTGCAGATAACATAACACTCAGAACACGGCAACTGCATTTTAAGGCTGATGAACTCATTGGGCAGGATTTTATGGCCTTGCTCGGGTGAGATCAGAAAATCCCGCCCGAGGCCAATGGAGATTTCCGTTCTAGGAACCTTGCCCGCCCTGATTCCGGGATGAGCAAGGTGGTGGAGTTTCGGCCATTATTTCCTACTGAGCAAAACTTAACAAAATATTCATTGGCATTGAAGACACAGAAACTATGAGAAGAGGTCCACAATGCCCAGCATCTGTTCTGCCAGCAAACCCTTCATTAATTGCTGCCTTTGGTATGGGTTCCAAATGAGATCTTTGCTGGCTTATTTTTGGTTTCGTACAGCCCGGAGAGCCAACATTGATTTTTATGTTATAGGAGTGTGGAATTCTGTTTTTATCTCTAAAGAGATTATAATTGTTTCTCCTGTACCTCATAATGAAAACGATATCTGGATTTCTGTCTGCTGTGCACTGAAGACCAAATAATTACAGCCATTAAGTAATATTTTTTTTTCCCAACCAAAACCTGCCAGCTGAAAAATTCTTGAACGATTTAACAGTCTGTAAAATTGACATCGTGTTTTGTGACAGTTTAAAGGGAGGGGTAGTCACAGTAATGGTAGTGAAGTTTATAATGAATGTAACACTTTTGTATATTGCATGAATTGTGTATACCATACTGGGCCACCATCTGCCAAAGTCTGCAGTTGCAATCATTTAACTCTCTCCATGTAGAGTCGGATGTTAACATGGAATTATAAAAGACCAATAAGACATGGAAAATGTTTTCCAATACAATAATGTCATATGTACATGCAGTGTTAATAAGTTTCAAATTTGAATTGAAAGGAAGATTGTATGGGTGATTCGATAACGCGGATCAATGCCAGCCGTTTCTCACATGCCTTGTTCCCAAGCGTGGTCATTGGGAGTTACCTGGCAGGTTGCAGCCTCCTTTCTCCTGCAACAATGAGGGAGCGCGATTGGGGGGCAAGTCAGGACTCTCCTTATGTACCATCTTGAGGCTAACTAGGGCGCTAACAGTTTTTTCAAATTACTCTCTCAAACAGGAAATAATTCTGAACAAAAAGGACTTAGAAAATATACGTAAAGCATAAACAGTTCAATTTGTATTTACCTTTAAACAGTTAAATATTATTACCATCTGATCTTTGCAGTTTGGCTATATAATGCTTTTTATTGACTTTTTTCCTCCATTTTGTGCAAAGTGTGGTGTCCTATAAGGCAGAATTTAACGCCCCCCACCCCCACCCCTCAGCAGCAAGTTTGGAGGAGTGGGGGTATTTAATCAGGTGGCAGAGTGTGGACTGGGGACATTAACTGATTCCAAGGCAGGATGACTCCACCATAGTCCAGATGCTAATTGAGGTCCAGGTTGGCCCTTAACTGTGCCCTTAAATGGGCAGTTATGCTCACAACAGCCTTATCCCATTGGTATGCCTTATTAAACACATCTTCAACCTGCCATGTCACCTTCAAATATTTATGCTCATCTAGCCCCCAGGGTCTCTCTCCCCTCTTGCACCTCTTTTAGAATTCTACTCTTTACACACAGCCTCATAAACTCTCGCGTCTCATCAGCAAAAGCCAGTTAAGTTAATTAAAAACAATTTGCCTTGAACAATTCCCTGCTGACTTTCCTCGATTAATCCACATTTGTCTAAATGACTTAGTTTTGTTCCTGATTATCATTTCGCAAGTTTCCCACAACTGAGGATAAACTGACTGGCCTGTAATTACTGGATTTATCGTAGAGCCCTTTTCTGAACACTTGCAATTCTCTAGTCTCCTGGCATTGCCACTGTATATAAGGACAATTGGAAGATTATGACCATTGTCTTTGCAATCTCGACCCTTTCTTCAGTCAGTGTCCTTGGATGCATCTCGTCAGGTACTGGTGACTTATCAATCTTAAGTACAGTTACCTTTCTGATA
Source organism: Mustelus asterias (assembly GCF_964213995.1). Classification (NCBI taxonomy): domain Eukaryota; kingdom Metazoa; phylum Chordata; class Chondrichthyes; order Carcharhiniformes; family Triakidae; genus Mustelus; species Mustelus asterias. Next base: position 55,378,155 of record NC_135820.1, read on the forward strand.
CCTTCTCTTAATCCATTTTTAGCCCATCCAGTGTTTCAACTACTCTACCTCCTATTTCACAATGACTTTGGCAGTATCTTCTTCAGGCTAAACACCGATGCAAAGCATCTCCCATGTATAAATTCCCATCTAACTCTCATGTATAAATTCCCTTTTTGGTTCCTAATCAGTTCCATGTATCTTTTTAATGCCCTTCATGCTTATAGAAGACTTTTGGATTCCCTAGCCAGCTTTGTTAGTCAAAACCCTATAAGGGATTAAGCAAGGGAAAGAATATTTTGGTATCTAAAGAAGAGAAATTAATTATTTTGTACTTTTTTGCATGTGTCCAAACAAATTTGTATCATGCATTAACTCAGCAGAAACAACAAGGAAAAGAAAATCAAGATTGAAGGTGTGAAGTTAGTTGGGATGGTAAGTACTTTAACTGTGAACTTGATAGGAATAAAGTGTAAATTTCACTTCCCCATCTTGTTTAACCACAGTTTTATTTTGATAGCTTCATTAAGGCTCCCTTCACTCAAGAGGATGAATCACAGACTGGGGGGTGATTCTCCTAGCCCGAGCGCTGCTCGAGTAGCGCAGTGGGCCGGGAGACATCAGCGGAGGCCGTTTTGCAGGCTTACTGCTGGGCTTCACGGTCTCCGAGACTAAGATTTCCAGCGTAACCAGTTCCGCGCCGGAAATCGGCATGGAGCTGATTTCAATCTGGAAATCGGCATTTGCATCCGATTAGCGGGCCCGGGTCTCAAGTCTCTGCACCCGGTGCCAAGGGGGTGGAGCCTATTGGGGGTGGCAATCAGTTGGGAGAGGGGAACTCGCTGCCACTCTGCACTTGGGGTGACTGAGAGAGGGAAGGAGGAGGTGGTCTGGGCTGGCCATTCGGGTGTGGGGGGGGTGGGGTGGCTGGGGCGGTCGCAGACTGCCGGTGGGGGTCGGTCAGGAGGTGGGGGAGGTCAGGAGGCCAGCAGTGGGGGGGTTGAGGGGCTGGCCAGCGATTGGGGGGCCACTGCGCAAGCGCTGAAAGATCAGCGCATGCATTGAAAGATCGGCACATGCACAATGGCCCACTCAGCACTATGCTGCCAGCCTCTGGGCAGGAATAGGCCCTGCCCCCTAATTACCAGAGTGAATCCCGCTAGGGCATTCTAGAGTGTCAGAGATTCATTCTGGACATCACGCTTAAAATAAAAACCAGGGGGATTTACTCCCATTTTCCCGCACATTGGGAATTTAGAATTTTTTTGGGTGAATCCTGGCCTGTTAATCTGAATGGGATTAGCCTCACCTTGTGGCACAGTTGAGTATTGCCATCAACCTATTTGAAACAGGGTGACATCCCCAGACCTTCATAATGACCTCCTGGGCGGCACAGTGGTTAGCACGGCTGTCTCATAGCACCAGAGACCCAGGTTGAATTCCAGCCTTGGGTGACTGTCTCTCTGGAGTTTACACGTTCTCCCGATATCTGTGTGGGTTTCCTCCGGGTGCTCCAGTTTCCTCCCACAGTCCAAAAATGTTAGGTGGATTGGCCATGCTAAATTTCTTCTTAGTGTCTAACGAAGTGTAGGTTAGGGGAATTAGCCATGATAAATATGTGGAGCTACGGGGATAGGGCAGAGGGGAGGACCTGGGTGGGATATTCCTTCAAAGAGTAGTGCAGACCTGATGGGCCCAGATGGCCTCTTTCTGCACAGTAGGGATTCTACGGATTCATCACCTTATCGAAAGTTGTGGCACTTTGTGCTAAGAATGGCAACACTTGTGCAAAAGGTGATTTGTAGGAACGTTGACTCGAATTGAACCTTAAAACCTGGAGCTATCAAATGATTTGTTATCCATTGTGTAAATATCCCCTTCCAATATTTGTAACTAATGTAGTCAGTGTTACGCTTACAGTGCTATTTTGTGATCTTGTCAGCTTTGATGAGAAAGAACGTACATAGCACATTATCGTGCCTCTCAGAAATATCCCAAAGGACTTCATGCATTGTGAAATACTGAGAACTGCAATCACTGTCATGTATAGACAAATCCACCAGCCAGGTGTGGTTCCATTAATAGCATTGGAATACATGTCAAGTTTATCTATTTTGGTGGTTTTGATTGACAAAAACGTTGGTCAGAATACCAGGAGAACTCCATTTTTCACTTCAAAATAATACTTTGGGATCCTTAACATCCACCCAAACTCCCACATTGCCAAGGTTCACTACCTTTTCTGAAGGGCAGCGCCTTGAGCAATATTCCCTCCGTGCTACATTGAAGTTGAAACCTAAAATAAATGTTCAAGTACTCATGGGATTTGAACCCAGAACTTTCTGACTCTGAAATCCAAGTGCAATTAATTAATTCAAACTATATGATTTTTTTGATTTTGATTTGATTTATTATTGTCACATGTATTGGCATACAGTGAAAAGTATTGTTTCTTGTGCACTATACAAAGCATACTGTTCATAGAGAAGGAAAGGAGAGAGTGTAGAATGTAGGGTTACAGTCTAGAGTGTAGAAAAAGGTCAACTTAATGCAAGGTCAGTCCATTCAAAAGTCTGATGGCAGCAGGGAAGAAGCTGCTCTTGAGTCGGTTGGAATGTGTCCTCAGACTTTTGTATCTTTTTCCCAATGGAAGAAGGTGGAAGAGATTATGTCTGGGGTGTGTGGGGTCCTTAATTATGCTAGCTGCTTTCCCAAGGCTCCGAGTAGTGTAGACATTGTCAAATGGTGGGAGTGGTTTGAGTGATGGGACTGGGTTTCATTCACGACCCTTTATAGTTTCTCGCAGTCTTAGACAGAGCAGGAGCCATACAAAGCTGTGAAACAACCAGAAAGAATGCTTTCTATAGTGCATCTGTAAAATTAATACCTTGATGAAGTACATCTTGCTATTGTGAGGGTCAATCCAGTTTTCCAGACTAAATTGGATTAAACTCTTTCAATGGTTATGGCACCTGATAATAGACAAATTTGGGCCTTAACCAGTGACCATGTAGTTAACCTTTGGTTCTTGAGTTTAAAAAGCTGCAAATTATTTTTGATGCTTTGCAAAATCTGTCATTGTAAGTTATAATATACTGCTTAGAGATATAATTGTTAACTTTATGTTAATGATTAGGAGATGCATAATATGTCATATATGAAATATTGCATGAAAATGAATTAGTGGGTCAAATATGTGTTTTGCTGAAATGTTATTTTGTTTAGTCTGTAGGGCATACAAGACAGCTTCGACCTGTTAATACACCTGACATGGGAGTACGCAATCCTAACAGAATATCTTGCTACGGTGAAAGTAAGTAAAAAGACAAAATTATAATGTATATTAATTGCACTATAATTGCAAATAGAGAGCGGTAAGTAGTCTAAATTAGAAACAAAGGTTAAAACAAAGTTGAACTCTTTGTACTTGGAAGGGGATGAACGGGAGCAGTACATGTTATACTCGGTAAAAATGATTAATTCTGAGCACTATTCAAAGTTAAAACAAAATTGCAGGGCACACAGATATGATAAGAGGCAAGTTCATGGCTAATATCTGAAGCTGTTCTTCATGCAGATGGAGTTAATATCTAAAATAATTTTCAGCCTCCAGCAATGGAAACAAAAAAATGAAGGAAGTAAGGAGGTAGAAGGTATCATAGGAGGTTTTTAGGTTTCTTTGTAGGACTGAACCAGATGGGTCAAATGGCTTCTATCATCTGGACTCAACCTAATTTTGAATGGATGCAACAGCCAATGATACAGCTGAGTGCAAATTCACAGTCAACACATTTTAATCCATGGATTATTTTATTATTCATATTGCATCCCCTCCCTTTGCCCTGATTTAATTTTTTTTCCAGCTGAAAGGATTCAACAGTTGTCGAAAACTTGTTGGGTAAAAATTGGTTTTGGCCTGATTTTTGGATGCATAACCAAGGAGCTGCTTCGGATATTTCCTTCCCCCCCCCCCAACCGTCAATTTGAGAGCTTTATGATGATTAACCTACTCTCTAGAATTCTTTCCCACATCTCTGCCTTGCTTCATCTCTTTCTACATTCAAAAATCTCCTCAAAACCATTTTCTTCAACCATTGGACATTTCCACAAACACTCCTGCCAAATTCTGCCTGACGTCTAAATAGTAAAAGTGCTGCATTATGTGTAAATAATGTCTGGCATTAAGTGATCCCCTTAAAAGGTTGTAGGAAAAGTGCTCACGGATTTACATTACTGGATCTAATGATTTGATGTTATTGCTTTGTGTATAGATGGTCTCAGAAACTGGCGAGACAGTATGGACTATCTACATCTGCCGGAAACCGAGCTCTCAGAGGAGGGAGAGGATGAGGCAGGAAATTCAAGAATTCGACTGAATAGAGTTTTGCCCAAAGTTCCAGGGAATAACCACACTGGTGGAAAACTGCCTGCTTTGAGAAAAGCATGTGACATGGATTCTGTTTATTCACAAGTTAAAGAAAATTCCCGCCAGGAGAACTCTATTGAAGACTCGTTGTATGAGAGCATTGGAACAAAACATGAAGTAGATCATATTAATCTTCAACATGATGGGCGATCAATATCTGAATGTGAGGCTAATGAATGGGAAGTACCTTTAATGTCTCAAAGGCAACTGGCACCTGGTTTAAAGGAACCATCTGTAAACATGAACGTACCAGAGTATGCCTCAATTCGGAAAGTAAAGAAGAAAGACAAGATCGCGAATCGGGAGAGTGCACAGGAAAAGCAGCCGAGGAGAAATGTAAAGAATGGCTGTGTGTTGTTACCAGGACTCCGGGAACAATTAAAATTGAAAGAAAAATCTGCTGCCTTTTCACAGACTGAGGTATATCGTTTTCCTCTTTATTTAAAATCGCCAATCTGTAGTTTTACACAAAAAATTATTTTTCCTAAATAAAAGCTTCCATACATACACTAAATCATTCTTTCGATGGCTATCCCAAACAATGTTAAGGTGTCTAGTTGTTATAGCCATATGATGCAGTCAGGATTCTTTAGTAATCATAATGTATCTGCAAACACTCTCTTAAATGATTAAAAATCTCTGTCGTATCCTCAGTCTCATCCATTGGTTATGGGTGATACGTGACACACTTCCCTCTCAGAACCATGACATTTAATAACCAAAAGGAACATATTATTGAGTTATCCACTCAACCTTTATGTCCCTGCTCGCAACATGGTTTTAATGTAATACTCTTAACGTAGACATATCAGGTCTGGTGAAGCATATCAAAGGCCTCTGAAACACAAACAGCATTCTTTCGCCATCTCGCTACAGACTCACCAGGGGCTGCGTGTGCCATTTCCGCTGCAACTACTTAATTGAAAAAATGACAATACTTATCAGAGGAATTTGTACAGCAGCTTGTTCCTCTTACATTCGACCTTTCTCCCTTGAACAATCTAATTACTCAACTGTCTTTTTCTTTTTTAATAGCCATTGTCCATGGTAAGATGGTTACAATGATGTCTTGTAACTTTGCATCAAATTAACTGGGAAGAAATGTCTCCCCCCTCCCCCCCCCCCCCCCCCAACCCCCCACCCTCCAGTCCTGTAACAGGGGCGGGGGGATGGGGGCGGGAGGGGGGGGCATTGGCTGGCTTGCATTTCTACTAATGTTTTTCAAAATGGAACATGGCTTATTTGAAATTCTAGTTCAGGAGTGAAACTCTGTAATCATGTAACAGCAAAAGCACACGCTTCCCTGGTGATGGTGAATAAATTGAAGCACTGATGACCCTGTGGAGATGACATTCCTTTTTATTGACAGAATTATTAAGAGTGAACTGCAGCGTACGAATCTGCTCAAACATAATCATTCACCTAGTCTTCGACAAAGGCTGTGTGTGTACTGCCCATTTTATAATTAAGATAAGTTGTTTTTTAGAATTGGCCAGTGGGAAATCTCTGCCTTCTATTTTTTTAAGAATTGGAATATCTCCTTAAACCCGCTGTTTTAAAACGATTAAAGTCTCCTCAAAACATAAAAGCCAATTCGAGTTGTTCTAGATTAAAGTGTTGTTTATATTTTAAGCTTTTTTTGTAGCTTTTAAAAGGCAGACTTGTTTGTAGATTGGACTTTGCTCCTTTTGGCACCGTGCCTCTTGTGTTAAAATGGCAATCAGATGTTGGCAGCACCCTTTAATCTGTTTTACATTCCAGAATCACAGTTCTGGGATACAAGGCAGCCTGAAGTCTGTCACAGAATGTGAAGCAACAAAATCGCTGGAAGAATGTAGGGAGGAAAGGATTGCATATGCCAACCTAGTCGAAGGACAGCCAAATGCAGATAATGCCTGTTTTAAGGTATGTGCGCAAACCAGACCAGAACTTTTAAGAACCATTGCTGATCATTTTGACTTGACCAAATGGAACAGCACCAACAAGCAAATCTCTTATTTTTCCATTATAATTTTGATCTTTTGAAGACTTTTGTGTGCAGGCAATTATATTTTACTGCTTGTTTTCAATTTGATTTAATTGCTTGTCGTACTTCATCATTTTGAAAATTTGATGGGTAACAGCAGTTGGGAGGCAGTGACAGGCTGATCACCAGCCCATTTTGTTGTCCTGCATTACATTTTAATCTGTTTGGAAATGACAATCAAACTGTCTGCCTACAGTTTCAGAAAATAAAATTACAAAAGCCACATTCTGTTGGTAAGATTAGTGAATCTTGCTACAATGTTATTAATTTGTCAACCACTCTAATAGAAGTATTCAGCAATTTATCTCACAATTTTCTCCGCCAATATGTTAGTCGGAAGAATATCATATGAACATTGTTTCCTAACTTTGCCAGCTAGACTGTACAGTTTCCAAACTGCTTGAGGAACACTTTATTAGTATTCCTTTATTCATTTTTTTTGTTAATTTAGATGTATAAGAGCAAATTTTCCAAGTCCCATGCTGCCAGGAGGGAATAGTTCTGCTGGTCAAATAGATCAGGAAATTGTGGGATTGCGATCCTAGATTGTTCATCCCTTTAATGGTGAGGTTCCCAGAAGGTAAGGGCCAGAAAGCTGAACGTGCTGACAGCAGATGAGGAACTCTGGGAGGGAAGTGTCTAGAGTCAAAGGAATATCAAGATTTTTATTTCATTCATTCGTAGGACGTGGGCTGCATTTATTGCCCATCCCCAGTTGCCCTTAAGAAGGAGGTGGTGAGCTGCATTCTTGATACAACTGAGTGGCTTGGTAGGCCATTTCAGAAGGCAATTGAGAGTCAACCACATTGCTATGGCTCTGGAGTCACACGGTAGACCAGACCAGGTAAAAAGACATTAGTGAACCAGATGATTTTTTTCTGATAATCGACGATGGTTTCACGATCATCAGTAGATTCTTAATTCAAGATATTTTTTATCGAATTCAAATTCCACCACCTGCCGTGGCGTGATTTGAACCCTGGTCCCCGGACCATTAATTGAGTTTCTGGATTAATCGTCCAGCAATAATACCACTAGGCCATCATCTCTCCATAATGGGCTACGACTTCAGACTGGCGGAGGTTACTGGAAGAAGGATGAGGAAATCCCTTGAAGGAATTTTTAAAATGAGGGCAAGGATTTTGCTTTGGATGTGTTGAGACCAGGGCTACAGTAATGCAAAACATAACTGATATGTTAACACATTGTCAAGATGGTAGAACAGATTACCAGTATTAATACAGTAAGAAGTCTCGCAGCACCAGGTTAAAGTCCATCAAGTTTATTTGGAATCAAGAGCTTTCAGAGTGCTGCTCCTTCATCAGGTGAGTGTATTAATACAACAGTAGTCCAGAACATACTAGTTGGAGAATGTGTGCACAGAAGTGAGTAGGGTGCAAAAAGCCCTTTTTTTGAGGTAGAGAAAGTGAGTCGCTCGAAGTTCACTATAGTTTTTCAGCATTTTACAGGCTTTTAGCCAATGTTTTGTCCATTCTGCCTCCACAGTGGCAGATAGAAGAGTGAGTTATCAATTCCCAGGCTGGGGTGAGCAGGGAGGTAGAAGAGAAAATGAAAAGGAACATGCAAGTAAAGTCCTTCGGCATTGTTCCTCGGCTCGTTTAAATATTAATAACTAAAAAAAAGAAACACTAGTTGGTTACTAAGCAACTGAAACAATTCAAAGGTCTGACAGTCAAATAGATACATTTGAGTGCGTAAAGAAATGAAAGAGGAACTGAAGAGAATTGGTAAAGTTGAAACTGGGAGGTTTTTGTAAGAAACCAGCAGACGTGATTTCAAAATGAAGAGATCATAAATAAAAGCAAACATTCTTAGAGATTCTGCCAATGGAGTGTTGAAAGGATTGCTGTTTAGAAATAAATTGATGTTCCCTACAATTTATCTGCTCAACTTGCATATTATACTAAATTTACTCACATTTCTCATCAAGGTTTAATATCAAAGAGTAAACAAAAATGTATTAACAATTAGTTGGAACTTACCACCTCAATAATCTCTTAAATACAATTCTGCATTTGTTTCCAGTTTAGCAATGATTTAACAATCTGATGGAGACTTGGGGTGTGATTTTCCCATCCGGGGGGGGGGGGGGGGGGGCGGAGTGGGGGGCGGTGGAGTGGGAGGGGGGTGGTAGTGGAGTGGGAGGGGGGGTGGAGTGGGAGGGGGGGTGGAGTGGGGGGGGAGGGGCGGTGCAGGGAGGCAGGGCAGACCAGATCATGCAAAGGTCCATTGACCTCAGGTGGGGATTTTCCAGTCTTGGAGTGAGCGTGGCCGGAAAATCCCCCCTGGCTAGCAATGTAGGTGGTGGCAGCAGTGTGAGGGTTTATGTTCCAAACTATGGCCATAAAACATCTTTCTAAGCGTTCATACCGATATCAAATTTTCATTTGAAGACGTCAACTCCTGCATTGTCTAACAGGGTAAACTGATTGATAGGGTTCCCCAAACTTTGATGATCTGAGTCATGTTCAGGGTTGCAAAATTCCATGACAAGTGTTGTAAAGTCATATGAGAGTACCAGTGAGAGTGTGAATGTGGGATGTGTGTGCAATTGGAATGATGTCAACCTAAGCAACCTGTGGAATACCAAGCTTGCCTTCACTTGAGCTTTTATTTAATGTGCCAAAACATATGTTTGTTGCTCGACTACAGCTGTTTGTCAAATGTATTTGACATCTGAGTAATTTAGTTGGCAGGGGAAATATATACATTTACAGCAGAAATGATTACTTGCAGTTGTGTAGCCGTATAAAGTGGAACATTGCACCATTTTTGTAAATGAACTCTGCCCTGTCTTCAAATTTAAGGAACAATAAATTGAAAAAAAATAATAAATTTATTTAATCGGGCAAATATTGGAAACCAAATCCACCTCAGTTAAGTGACTAGATTCTACCTCCTGTTTCCTGCCAAGGTACTTCATCCATAATAGCGACTCAATGGTATCAAAAATAAACGCTTTGATGGCGGGGCCTGGGGTCTGGGTTGGGGGGCCAGGAGTGAGGGATATCTCAGATGGGCAGACGTACATGCCTGATCAGTAAAAGCTGCCCAGCTTCGTACTTGGTGCCACCCTTTGCCTATCAGGGGAAAAAATTGTACCAGGGATAGAGGACCTTAAGCTGCCCTTAATTGGCCCAGAGGTAGGCAGGCCACACAGCACCACCTATGCTGAGTGTACAATTACAAGGGGTGGCAGGTAGGTGATGGCATTGTGCCCAATTGTATGCCTTCCTGCCAGCAATTCACTTGCCAACCCCCTCCCGGGAACCATAGGATTCAGTCCCACATTATTTATTAAATGATTTATTTAGAAATGGGGGAAAAAATGGTCCGAGAGGGTTTTGAAATAATTTCAAAACCTTCCTGAAATTTTGGGATTATCGAAGGACATTGATGTACAGTGGACAATTCAATCATGTTGGCTCCAGCATTTCTTCTGTTCAGGAAGTTAGCTTACAAAATCAGTTAGAATATGAGAGATGTCCTTGACCAACCTGTACCTCCATTATGAACCAAAGTGTGCATCTTTTGAACCCTGAGCAGTGCCAGTTGCTTTGGGTGGCATATTAATCTCCAAATCTACTTGGCATGCAGATTAAAGTTCAAACAGTATGGCCATCTTCCAAGAGTGATCAGCTATTTATAGAATTTGGACGATATGTGTCACACAATTGTACTTTCTTTGAAAAGCATCAAGTCTTTGCTTGCCAGGGAACATTTGACCTGTTTGCTATTTTAGAAAATATTTTCAATTTTTCAATGCAATGGCCATGAAAACTGGGAAGTTGGTTCATGTTTCTAATCTTTCAGAGTTTTCTGATCTCAGCCAAGTTGCTGTGGCAAATTATCAAGGACAGGCAACGTGGCCTGGCCATGAAGATTGGAGAAGGGCTTGTCTCACACGCTAGAGGGCAGAGGTTTGCCTAATCACAGTTAGCACGTGTTCATGAACTGTGGAAACCAGTGGATATGGATGTACAGAGTCTTAGATCAACAGACATTGTTGGGTATAGCTACTTCAGTTTGGCAAATTAATATGGAACTAAGGTTATCAAACTAAGGTTATCAAAATCTAAAGTTTTCAAGTATATTTAGTGTCACAAGTAGGCTTACATTAGCACCGCAATGAAGTTACTGTGAAAATCCCCTAGTCGCCACACTCCGACGCCTGTTTGGGTACACTGAGGGAGAATTTAGCATAGTCAGTTAACCTAACCAGCGCGTCTTTCAGACTGTGGGAGGAAACCAGAGCATCCAGAGGACACCCATGCAGACTCCGCACAGACAGTGACCCAAGCCGGGAATTGAACCCGGGTCCCTAGCGCTGTGAGATAGCAGTGCTAACCGCTGTGCCACCGTGGGGCCGTGAAAATCTATCATGCTTCAATATTTTCTCCACTGCTAACGACATGAATGAAGGATGTTGTAGTCACCAGAACCTATATAATAAATTATTCTCAAGAAATTATCTAGAGATGCAGTTAATCTAATTAGGATCAGATTACCGCACACAAATACAACATTAATAATGCATCTCATTTCATGCCCAATTCCTTCCCCTAGCCTTGGGATTCCAATCACAACTCCCATCTGATCACAATTTGTGCCAGCAAACCAGCATTCCGTGGTAGGACCATACATCTCATATCATAGGATCCAAACAAGCAACTTATTCCATTAGCTAAAGCAACAAGAAGCATGTAATTGGACAAAGATTCACCACTCGACATCTTTCTTTATGATGCCTCCTATTTAGCATCATAATTCACATTTAGTCCCACCGAGGCCTCATGAACAGCACAAGTGTTGTTGGAAGAGGTAAATGACTAAATTCTATTGAATTTTTAACAATTTATGACAACTAAAGAAAATGTGTTCTCAGAAATGGTTTGCTTAATCTGTATAGCACAATGTGCTATAAGATTGACCTTATCAATTAGCTTTTAAATAGGACCCTTGTCCTTTGCTCACATTGCAAGCTTAACGGAGAAATAGAGAACATCGCAGCTATCCTGTGGGATAGTAACTACCTTGATCAGACCATCATTCAAATATATCACTCATAAGTGATATATTTGGACCTGTAAAGTGCCTGGTCTACTTCAACTTACTCCGAAAAGGCAAAGTATCTCAAAAATTTGAACAACAGGTTAAGCAAGATGTTTCACACTGCTGCTATGCACTGGCTATGCAAATGATATTTTCCGCTAACAGATGTTGCCGTCAGTCCAAAAAGACACTCTGCCTATAATTGAGTGACGTTGTGTGCAAATTTTAGCACAGTGTGACGTAGGCCGCAAGTCCCATGATTAGTTTATCAAATCCTTCAGTTGTTTGTAATAGGCAGCTTCCAAACATTACTTAACCAACCCACACTTGCAAAGCAAAAAACTGTTAGATTGATTCTGTAAGTGGGCAGCAACTGCTGAACAATTCTGAGTGTGCTAAGATCTACACAAACCACCAATTTAAGATCATCAGTTGAGCTCTCAAAATGGTTCATTTGCACTTGATAGAAGTGACATACGTTCATACACATTCTCTGCAAACAAAGAATATGTTCGAGCCATGCACCTTTTTTGAATTACCCAGATGTTTGGGGATCCTATATCTCCTCGCTGCTTTCATTTCTACAACGCCTCTGTCTACCAGAGTCAACTTGCCAACCAATCAGTACCCTTTTCTCCTGCAGTATGAATTGTTGTGATCATTTGAAATTTGGCATTGTTGCATTTGTCCTGATGAGTGCAAGATGAAAAACTTGGGCAACATGTCCCTCTTTTCAGCAATATTTAAATTCTATCTCACCAAGCGACTGTCACTTTTTTGCTAATTCTGCTTGTGAAACATCTTGTGGTGTTTTATTGCATCAAAATCACTATCTAACTTCCAATTCTTTGTTTAAACCTTTAGGTTTTAATTCAGAATTAAAGTAGGCTTAGTTGGAATAGCTGAATGAAAATAAAAATATAATAAATGAAAAACTATTTCCTTTAAAAAAGAACCTAATTAATCAAGCCATACCAAAATACAACTTGGCAGTGCTATAATTACTTCTGTCAAAGGTTAAATTCCTGGTGTACAGCAGTAGATATTTCATTCAAGCCAAGTGCAGCATTATAATTATTCCAATCAAAGACCACGCCTGATTTAATGAAGTGGATTGAAAATAACATAAATGCTAACTCCAATATATAAATGTAAAACCCATTCTGGAGTACCTACCTTAGAAAGAATGGATTACGTTTAACAATTGTCTGCTGTTAGTGCAGTTTAGTGTTTTATTTATTAGTGTCACAAGTAGCCTTACATTAACACTGCAATGAAGTTATTGTGAAAATCCTTTTGTCGCCACACTCCAATGCCTGTTCGGCGACACGGAGGGAGAATTTAGCATGGCCAGTGCACCTAACCAGCACATCTTTCATACTGTGGGAGGAAACCGGAGTACCCAGAGGAAACCCATGCAGACATGGGGAGAACGTGCAGACTCCACACAGACAGTGACCCAAGCTGGGAGTTGAACCCAGGTCCTGGTGCTGTGAGGCAGCAGTGCTAACCACTGTGCCACCATGCCATGGCGGACTGGCTGCTGATTTCAGCAAACCCCCCTCCCCCAACTCCCGTCACCAGCGCGTTATGCTGGGTTTGAGTGGGATGGTGGTGGACTAGTCACCAAACATACTTTACGTACCCTTTCTTTCCACCGCCCCCGACCCCCCCCCCCCCCCCCCCCCCCCATCCTCCCGTCCTCCCATCCCCCTAGGCCAGGCCATTGAAAACACACCTGATGGGGGTCAAAAAACCCAGCCCAGTATGTTCATATCCGAGGTCCAGAACTGATTCTGGAATGCAATCATTGAACAATTTATTCACTCTGAACAGCAAAGTTGCATCCAGTTCAAACTCCGATCAATTTCACGTCAGAGTCTATTACTGTAGCTACCAACCAACCTTTTTGTTTGGTCAACCAGGCATCCATTGGGTGCACAAACCTATAGTCCTATTTTAGAGTCTCCAATTAGAGCAACCGAAAACTCCGCACTCACCTGTTGGCTCACCTTTTTCCTCATCTGGGTAGTGCATGAGCACTCCACACAAACACCGGCTATCTACTCAAATCAACACAAGTTAGGTGCAGGTTAGAAGAAAAATGTACTGGGGGTTCCCAAGAATCTGTCAGGATACTGATGAAGTTTACGCAGCTAAAAATTATTACACTTGACAGAAGATCCCTGGTAAACTCCCCACTGCTTGACTAGCAAGGAGTTTTACCGACCCAGCTCCTGCACTGTTGTTCTGTAAAAGTAGGGAACATTTTGTAACTTCACGCTTTTTGGTCACCATTTCACCTTGTGACAGTTTTGCCGCCCTTTCTGTGGTCTGCCACTTAGCTCTTTGAATACTTTAACGAATGTTAGTAAAATTACACTCAAAGCCTCAGATAAGATCAGGTTTGTGAATAGCAAATTTGGGACAGATGTCCCGCAGTATTGCTTTCCACAGAGATGGATTTAACAGCTGGAACAGATTGCCAAGAAGAGTGGTTGAGGGCAGGATGCTGGACTCATTTAAGAAAGAGTAAGATGCTTTAATAGAGATACAGCGAGATTGCTATCATAACACAACAACAACCAAAACTTGTACATTTTTATATATAAATTTATATGGCACCTTTAATGTAATAAAGCATCCCAAGACACTGCACAGGGGTGTTATAAAACACAATATGACACTGAGCCACATATAGAGAAACTGGGAACGGTGACCGAGAGCTTGGTCAATGAGGTAGATTTTATGATAGAATGAGATCAGATAGGCTGAAGAGCCTTCTTCATCTAATCTAATCTTGTGACCTTGTGGTATGATCAAAGTAATGAAAATAGAGGCACTAAAACAATACGATTATTTTCATAGCCTTATCGTACCCTGCCGATGTGTTCTTGGTTTGTGTCTGTGTAAAATATTATAGGATTCTTGTAGTACTAAAGGCTAAATGCAGAAATTCCATGCAGCCTGCAAAGAGCATGGCTCAAAAAGCGCAAAGGTCAGAGATCAGCACTGCAGTGTTGCAACCCTATCTCCAACTCATGCACCCTTTAAGCTCAGCTCTCCACGGGGACACAGACTCAGTGAATTTAATCTCAGATGCTTACACTGCGTTTGGTGAGGCTTAGTGGAAAGAATATACATTTTTGCTCAAGTGTGAAATACCAAATGTCAGCTTTAATAGAACTTAGTTGAATTTAAAATGCTATACCGTGAACATACAGAAGAAAAAGAACGACAAACAGTCATTTATGTAGAGCCTTTTACATCAGCCCTCGGGCCATTGCAAAGCACTGTGCAGCCAAGTAAATACTTTTGAAGTGTACCCACTGTTAAAATGCAGGAAATTAGCAGCCAATTTGCACACAATAAACTCCCCAAAAACAGCAATGTGATAATGACCAGTCTGATTTGGTGATGGTTGAGGGCTCAAGGCCGTCCTAAAACATGGAGATATTAACACCACTGATTGGCAGGAGAAGGCTGCTCCATCTGGTCTATCAAGGTGCAAGCCACTTGCTTATCAGCAAAGCTGAATGGCGGCAGCAGAGGAAGGAGCAGGAAGCCAACCCGGGGCTATGAAATCTACTCCCCCGTGCAACAAAATGCCCCCCACTGCGAAAGAACTTATGGATCCAGAATTGGGCTCCTCGTCGGAAGACTCACCAAGCCTGACAGATGTTATCCTCAATCTCGAGAGATCGCCAACGATTGGCCAGGGCACCAAGGAAAACTCCTTGCTCATCTTCAATAGTGCCATGGGATCTTTTACATCCACCTAAGAGGGAAATTATGCACAAAACTCATGATTTTCCATTAATTAATCCTAATATACCCAAGCCCAGAAACAATACGATTATTTTCATAGCCCTATCATACCCCGCCGATGTGTTCTTGGTTTGTGTCTGTGTAAAATATTATAGGATTCTTGTAGTACTAAAGGCTAAATGCAGAAATCCCATGCAGCCTGCAAAGAGCATGGCTCAAAAAGCGCAAAGGTCAGAGATCAGCACTGCAGTGTTGCAACCCTATCTCCAACTCATGCACCCTTTAAGCGTAGCTCTCCATGGGGACACAGACTCAGTGAAATGGGCACAGAAGCAGTATCTGTGCAATTTAACTGCATTGATTCAAGCTAACAAGTCTTCTTGGGGTCAGATCTTGAGCACATAATTGAGGCTGATACTCCAATGCAGTACTGAGAGCATTAAGAACCAACTATAGCATGGACCTGTCAGGATAGACTGAGTAGTGATGGCAGATCCTTTCCCTGAAGGACAATAGCCTGGGATTTATCACATGCCAGCGCTTTAAACTGACCTGATTTCACAATTTTGGCATGGTGGAATTTGAATTCAACCTCTGTATTGTTAGCCCACAAGATGATTGCTGGACCAGGCACTTCTCTAAGATCAGTTAAATGCCACTGTTGCTCTTTGCTATCTGTAATAGAATCAACTCAAATAAACTGTTTACACTGGCTAAATGGCCCATAACCAAAGGGCGCAAATTAAAGATGGGTGGCAGAGGAACCGGAAGTGGCATGAAGAAAAATTTATTCGCGTAACAAGTGGTTAAGGTTTAGAATGCAATGCCTGTGGGTGATGAAAACAGATTGAATAGTAACTTTCAAAAGGGAATTGCATAAATTACATTGGAAGATGAGAACATCAGAAACAGAAACAGGAATAGACTATTCAGCCCCTTGAGCTTGCTTCGCCATTAAATCAGATCATGGCTGATTTGATTGTGGCCTTAACACCATTCTTCTGCCAGCCTTCCAACCCCCAAATCGTGACTCCCTGGGAAGCCTTGTCTAATCTATCTTCAGTCACCCGGTTTCATGGGGTAGAGAATTCAAAGATTAACAACCCTCTTGGAGAAGAAACTTGTCCTTGTCTCTGTCTTAAATGGGAAACCTTTACTTTGAAACACTCCCCTCCCCCCATTCTAGATCCCCCCACAGAGGGAAAAAGGGAAATGTCCTCCTGGCATCAATCCTTCAAGCCTCCTCAGAATTTTACATGTTTCAGTAAGATCACCTCTCATTCTTCTAAATTCCAGTGAATATAAGCCTTTCTTCACAAGCCAACCTTTCATCTTAAGCATCAGCCTAAGGAACCTCCTCTAAACTGCCTCCATTGCAAATATATCCCTTCTTAAATAAGAAAACCAAAACTCTGTGCAATACTCTAGATGTGGTCTTCCAAATGTATGAAGCTGTCCCTGTTTTTATGCTTCAGCCGCTTTGCAATAATGGCCAACTTGCCTTCTGAATTACTTGCTATCCAGCATACCATTTACTTCCTAATAACGTGTTCACGTGAGGGAGAAAAATTTGCAGGAACATGAGGAAAGAGTAGGGAATGGGCCTAAGTGGATTGCTCTTCAAAAGAGTTGGCACAGACTTGATGGGCCAAATGGCCGCCTCCTGTGTTGTACGTTTCTATGATTCTATAAACGTGTACCATATCTGCTGTCTATTTTTTGTGTGAGTAAAAGGATGTTTTCCTGTTGTGTGATAAATGTGTGGGTGGCCCTTTAGACCACTTTCTCAGATTTAAGTTGTAAGGTTATATTCATGCATGGGTGCCATGACCTTGCATGGTAGGCATATGAAGAGGTTAAGTGCTTTGAATGTAAGAGGAGGAAAGGCAGAACAGATTATATGAAGAAACACTGCAACATATGTACTTGGGGCAGCTACTTGGATTGGAAGACAGTTCTGCTTTGTTACCTTGGAGCTTTCTTTAGGCCCATCATCTTCTACCATATTAGATTCCCAGGCTCTCTCGCTGGCATCGGAAACACTGACCTCCTCCCGCCAACCTTGCTGTATCAGAAGAGAACTTTCCTTTCACTTATTTCCTGCAGCATGATCAAGTCTAAGTGAGGCAAAATCAGAAGCTTCCATTTCCCTGGAAGTTTCCCTGTGCTGTTCTATTCAACAATGCTGTGATTAAAATGACTTCTAAATGGAATTTTGAGGCTCTTCAACAAGTGGGTTGACACCAGCCCTACAATGCCAGCCTGTTAGCTACTGTCAAATAGTTTCTGGTACCGATTTTTATTTTATTAAGCTGATTATGTAGATAAAAGTCAAGCACTACTATATGAAACAGGATATAATAACACAATGACTTTTGAAGTAGTTTTATACAGTTAAACGTAAATCTCTGTAAACTGTAGCTAGCTATGAAATATGTTTTAAAGCAGGCTACAAGAAAATGTTACAATATACTGTACTCACCAAAATATTTTCCAAATTACAGAGGGAAGGCTACAGCTTCAGTAAATCTCTTGACAAACTCCATTCACTCACAGATGAAGAGGTTTGTACTTTTAAATTTTGCTCATTCCTCCCATTTGCCTACTTACCTATCATGCCCCAAGCTATTTATTTGTTTGCCTATCTATCTATTTCTATTAATATAATTATATGTTTGATTATCTCCTGTCTATATCCATTTATCAATAGTCACTTGACTGTACAGAAAAGAGGCGTGGAGTTGAAACTTTTCATCTTGTACTCTTCAGGACAGAAGCAAGAATGCCAAATTTCAAAGAGAACAACAATTTGTACTGCATTAAAAAGGGGTGCTATTTGGTTGGCAAGTAGACTGGACAAGATGTTGCCATGGTGAAGGCATCAGTGAGCTATTGTCCCCCATACTTTTTTCAAAAAAGGATACAATGTCTAGACTTATTCCTTTTGTCTGCAGAGGGCAGGTCCCTCTAAATGAATGTATGTAGCTTCTAGCAAGTGTAAGTGAGCTACATTATAAGCCCGACTGATGATCTTAAGTTAGTTGTTAGTGTAATTCTTGGCACACTCAGGATTGTTCAGTAAATGCTCCCAATAACAGAATCACTTCTAATGTTAGAAATTGGCCAGAATTCTCCAGCCATTCACGCCTCGTCGCTGCTGCCAGCGAGAATGGAGAATTTGGCACTCAGTCATATCTCAGTTCATTGCAGTTGGACCGGAGAAGCCCGGCTGTGGGTGAGGTGTGAGAATCTGCCCCATTATGTTTTATAAGCATAGGCTGACTGAGTTCCATCAGTAATCTGCCTATTGCACGCAGATGATGGGACGTGCTGTTCAATACAATCCATCGGTCATTGAGACATGTGGCCTATAGACCTGCTATCACGTCGGCATACATAGTATCATTAAAACTGAATTCAACTGCGCAAGTTGCCATGTTCATGACCTCCTACACCTTTATGGTATGCAGATGACATATTTGGCATATTTGAATTTGCAGCTACATATAAAAGCTACATCTTAAATGCATTTCAAAGGTTAATTTGAGCACAGGATGGAGTGCATTTAAGATGTAGCTTTTATATGTAGCTGCAAATTCAAATATACCAAATATGTCATCTGCATACCATAAAGGTGTAGGAGGTCATGAACATGGCAACTTGCGCAGTTGAATTCAGTTTTAATGATACTATGTATGCCCAAATGGATGGTGTTGCCATTGCTCCCCTCTAATCTCAGCCCTCACTAACATTTTCTGGATAAAATTAGTAGTCGCGTGGAAAAATGTGGATTGATTAGGAAGAGCCTACATGGATTTCTAAATAAGAAATCATGTTTGACTAGCTGGAGTTTTTTTGAGGGTAATGCCGTTGATGTGGTGTATATGGACTTTCAAAAGGCATTTAATTCAGTGACACGCAACAGACATGTGACAAAAGTTACAGCTCCTGGAATAACAGGGACAGCAGCAATGTGGATACTTAAACTGAAATAGAGTGCATCCAAACTACCCTGTGGGATAATGGTTACCTTGGTCAGATCATTGCTCATAGATCGTGTTTACTCGTAAATGGGTTAAAGGACACCACTTTTCAACCCAAAGAGTTTTCAGTCTTTCTGAAATCACCCTGGAAGGGTAAGGTATCACAAAAATTGGAGCAACAGGTGAAGCTAGCTGCTTCACGCTGCTACATGCAGTGGCAACGTGAGTGATGATTTTCACTAACAGGATGCTGCCGTCAAGCCTAAAAGCGTTCTTACTACCTCACAAATTAGTAATATGGTGTATGAACTTCAATGCCGGCATGAGGGTAGGAATGTAGGCCGCACGTCCAATGATTGGCAGATCATATCAAATAGCTCGTCCCTTCAGCTGTTTGCAATAAACTGAGCACTGGCTATTCTCAACCAACGCGTGCTTGCAAATCTCAGAACATAATGCCTAATATTAGATGTGATTCTGCGATTGGGCACCGCTTGCTGAATAATCCCAAGTGTGCTAAGAATTACATGAATGACCGATTTGGGGTATCTGTCGGGAATGTAGCTCACCTATGCTTGCTCGAGGCTACATATATTCATACACCGTGACTTTTCCTCTGCAAGCAAAAAGATGGGAGAATTCTCCGGCCTCCCAGCTGCGTGTTTCTCAGTGGCAGGACATGGCGCACTGTTCATTGGCGGCGGGATTCCCGCTGCTGTCAATGGGATTTCTCATTGATGTCACTCCACACCGCCGCAAAACCTGCGGAAGGGGGTGTGCTGCCAGCGGAACGGAGAATCCCACTGGCATGAACAACCAGAGAGTTCCCCCAGACAATTACACCTTTCCTGGAATAAGCAAAAGCCTTGGTGACAATAGATCTCTGGTGCAATTGCCCTGACAGCATTGTGACCAGTCAGAGCCAATTTGCCACCAACCAATCAACACTCCTTTTCTCGAGCAGTATAACTTGTTGTTCCTTTTGAAATTTGGCATTCTTGTATCTATCCCAATGAATGAAAGACAAAAACTTCGCCAGCGTGTATCTTTTTTCAGCAATACTCTTCTACCAGTATTCAAGTCTATTTATTGCTCATGTTTCTGCCTGTATATCTGTTAGTCTGTAGGTGTCATCCTTGGCTCAGTGATAGCACACTTGTCTCTCGAGTCGAAAGGTGTGGTTTCAAGTTGCTTGTCACAGATCTGAGTACATAACCTAAACAAACACTTCAGTGCAGTACTAAGTACAGTGTAGACCCTTGATTGAGATGTTAAGCTAAAACCCTATCTGCTCTCTCAGCTGGGTGTTGAAGATCCAACAGCACCATTTAGAAGAGCAACAGAATATTCCCAGTGCACTTTCGTTGCTGTTTGTGGGTCCTTTGCTGTGAGAAAATTCACTGCTGCATTTCCAAGTACTTCATTGATGGTAAATTGCATTGTGACACCCTGAGGTGAATGCATGGGCTGGATTCTACAGCCTCCCGTTGGGAATGTTTTCGGCGAGGAATGGCAAGTAAAATATGATGGGTGGCTAACCCGCGACCTTCCCACCCTCCCTCAACCTGGTGCCCATAATGCAGCAGGCATTGAAATAAGCAGCGTGCCCACCACTTATTAAAAATAATTAACAGGCAGTTGAGCAGCCAATTGGCCTGAATGTTAGTCTTAGTGGGAGTCTTTTAAGGAACTATTGATAAGGCTGCAGGATAGGCATGTGCCTGTAAAAAGGAAAGATAGGAAAGGTAGGATTCGAGAGCCGTGGATAACCAGGGAAATTGAGGATCTGATTAAAATGAAAAGGGAGGCGTACGTTAAGTCCAGGCAACAGAAAACAGATGGAGCTCTGGAGGAATACAGAGAGAGTAGGAAAGAACTCAAACGGGGAGTTAGAAGGGCAAAAAGAGGTCACGAGATGTTCTTGGCAGGCAGGATTAAGGAGAATCCTAAGGATTCTATTCATACGTTAGGAACAAAAGAGTTGTCAGGGAGAAAATCGGACCTCTCAGGGACAAAGGAGGGGAATTATGCTTAGAACCCAAGGGAATAGGGGAGATCCTAAATGAATACTTTGCATCGGTATTCACGAAGGAGAGGGGCGTGTTAATCGGGAGTGTCTCGGAGGGAGGTGTTGACCCGTTAGAGAAAATCTCCATTACAAGAGAGGAAGTGTTAGGTTTTTTAGGGAACATTAAAACTGACAAAGCCCCAGGGCCTGATGGCATCTATCCTCGACTGCTCAGGGAGACGAGAGATGAAATTGCTGGGCCTCTGACGGAAATCTTTGTCACTTCTTTGGACACGGGTGAGGTCCCTGAGGATTGGAGGATAGCGAATGTGGTCCCGTTGTTTAAGAAGGGTAGCAGGGATAACCCAGGAAATTATAGGCCGGTGAGCTTGACATCCGTGATGGGGAAGTTGTTGGAGAGGATTCTTAGAGACAGGATGTATGTGCATTTAGAACGGAACAATCTCATTAGTGACAGACAGCATGGTTTTGTAAGAGGGAGGTCGTGCCTTACAAATTTGGTGGAGTTTTTTGAGGAAGTGACAAAAACGGTTGATGAAGGAAGGGCCGTGGATGTCGTCTATATGGATTTCAGTAAGGCATTTGACAAAGTCCCACATGGCAGGTTGGTTAAGAAGGTTAAGGCTCATGGGATACAAGGAGAAGTGGCTAGATGGGTGGAGAACTGGCTTGGCCATAGGAGACAGAGGGTAGTGGTCGAAGGGTCTTTTTCCGGCTGGAGGTCTGTGACCAGTGGTGTTCCGCAGGGCTCTGTACTGGGACCTCTGCTATTTGTGATATATATAAATGATTTGGAAGAAGGTGTAACTGGTATAATCAGCAAGTTTGCGGATGACATGAAGATGGCTGGACTTGCGGATAGCGAAGAGCCATTGTCGGGCAATACAGCAGGATATAGATAGGCTGGAAAATTGAGCGGAGAGGTGGCAGATGGAGTTTAATCCGGAGAAATGCGAAGTGATGCATTTTGGAAGAAATAATGTAGGGAGGTGTTATACAATAAATGGCAGAGTCATCAGGAGTATAGAAACACAGAGGGACCTAGGTGTGCAAGTCCACAAATCCTTGAAGGTGGCAACACAGGTGGAGAAGGTGGTGAAGAAGGCATATGGTATGCTTGCCTTATAGGACGGGGTATAGAGTATGAAAGCTGGAGTCTGATGATGCAGCTGTATAGAACGCTGGTTAGGCCACATTTGGAGTACTGCGTCCAGTTCTGGTCGCCGCACTACCAGAAGGACGTGGAGGCGTTAGAGAGAGTGCAGAGAAGGTTTACCAGGATGTTGCCTGGTATGGAGGGTCTTAGCTATGAGGAGAGATTGGGTAAACTGGGATTGTTCTCCCTGGAAAGACGGAGAATGAGGGGAGATATAATAGAGGTGTACAAGATTATGAAGGGGATAGATAGGGTGAACGGTGGGAAGCTTTTTCCCAGATCAGAAGTGACGTTCACGAGGGCTCACGGGCTCAAGGTGAGAGGGGCGAAGTATAACTCAGATATTAGAGGGATGTTTTTTACACAGAGGGTGGTGGGGGCCTGGAATGTGCTGCCAAGTAGGGTGGTGGAGGCAGGCACGCTGACATCGTTTAAGACTTACCTGGATAGTCACATGAGCAGCCTGGGAATGGAGGGATACAAACGATTGGTCTAGTTGGACCAAGGAGCAGCACAGGCTTGGAGGGCCGAAGGGCCTGTTTCCTGTGCTGTACTGTTCTTTGTTCTTTGTTACACTGTCTAGACCATGGTATGGTCAGCGTGGGCAAGCAAGGGGAGAGTCAGAACTATTTTTAAACATGTTATGTATTGTAATCCAATACATCTCTGTAATATGTCACATGATTACATGGTGACATCAGTATTTGGAAGATTTTCCCTCCCTTCTTTTCCTGGACTGCAAGCAAGTAACACCCATCTAATAAAGCTCCCACTAACTGGTTAAATAATCTACTGTATAGCAATCTTTCCATTCTTTTAGCTTAGCTGTTAAAGTGAGCTGATCAGTAAACAACAAAACACAATTCATTAAAAGGTGAGATAGAAGAAGTGGGTTTGTTTTATTCATCTGTGGGACATGGGCAGCGCAAACAACATTTGTTGCTCATTCCTAGTTGCCCAAGGGCAGTTGAGAGTCAATCACATTGCTGTGGGTCTGGAGTCACATGTCGGCCAGACCAGGTAAGGATGGCAGATTTCCTTCCCTAAAGGACTTTAGTGAACCAGATGGGTTTTTCCCGACAATCGATAGGTCATCAGTAGATTCTTAATTCCAGATTTCTTTTTTTATTGAATTCAAATTCCACCATCTGCCGTGGCGGGATTCGAACCCGGGTCCCCAGAACATTAGCTGGATTAATAGTCTAGCGATAATACCACTAGGCCATCACCTCCTGCGAGGTGCCTTGTGCACTTGGAGGACACCACCCCGCCCCACCCCCCCAAGATGATATCCTCTTTTTGTGTCTACCCATCTGACCCCTGAAGCCCATTTCCCACCCCTCCTAAAAGCCCGGGACTTCACTTAGTCTGGGATCCATTGCTCTTCTGCAGAGGGCCTGCTTGAAATCCTGGCAGCACCCACTCCTGAGTTCTGGGACTGCTAGAACGGCAGCCAATCTTACCACTGCAGGACGGAAGTTCCACCATCTGCTTGTTTAGGCCACCCCCAGCCTGTTATTGCTGTGGGACGGCCTATTTTTACATTGGTGAGGTTGAAACTGACCTTTGTAACAAGTGGAGCAAGCGATACCAACGCACCCACCCACCCCCTCCCATCCTGTAAAATTCAGCCCATTTCTTTCATCTAATTTATCTCAATTCCTTTGCATGTTTCTTACAATAAAATGCCATAAGCCCACAGTAAGTACAATCCAAACTTGCTGTGACTTTTTCCGGACAATGTAAGCACGGTGGCACAGTGGTTAGCACTGCTGCCTCACAGCACCAGGTTTACCTGGTGTTGTGAGACTTCTTACTGTGCTTACCCCAGTCCAACACCGGCATCTCCACATCATGGCCTCACAGCGCCAGGGACCCGGGTTCAATTCCAGCCTCGGGAGACTGTCTGTGTGGAGTTTGCACGTTCTCTCCGTGTCTAAGAGGATTTCCTCCAGGTGCTCCGGTTTCCTCCCACAGTCCAAAGATGTGCGGGTTAGGTGGATTGGCCAGGCTAAATTGACCTTAGTATCAGAGCGATTAGCAGAGTCAATATGTGAGGTTACAGGAATAGCGTCTGGGTGGGATTGTGGTTGGTGCAGACTCGATGGCCCGAATAGCCTCCTTCAGCACTGTCGGGATTTGATGATTCTATGTATGGAAAGGCATGTGTACGTACAATCATGACTTGATGTGAGGTTTTGAACTGCGATTATAGAAAAACAATTTTCCAAAGCTGAATGGGTGCAATAGGTTTTCAATTGTTGTAAATAAGGTCACAAAATTTGGGTTTTAATAATATAGCCCCATCTCTGATTTGCCTTCACCACATGGAAAAACCATAAGCTTTGCAAATGTTCCACTGTTAGGATACTTTCATGGTGCCACATGAGTAGCAGGATATCTATGGAGTTGAGACTCTATCTGAATGAAAGCACTGATGCTAAGCAATCTGAGACTCTTTGCAGGAACTTGATTTCAACACCATATGCAGGGTGACTCGGATGCTAATGCAAGCCAGGTTTAAAAAGTGTCCAAGTGGTAGTACGTTGGACTTCCTGTATAATTTCTGAACTTATTTCAAAGCCCTTATAAGGCTAGGATGCTTCTGCCAAGAACTCTCAATGCAATATGTATGTCAGCTGTGCATTTTAGATCCACCATTCCGCTATCAAAACTGCAGTAACACCAGAGGCTTTAAGGAGCTGCTTTGGAGAAGTTTTGACTGAATAGGAACAGCCTGTGCTATCAAACCATCATGATTGTTATATGACTGCATCCCAGATTCCTTTTCCAATCACTTTCGGCCAGAATATCTCCTGATGTTCGACGTAACATGGAAATAGGCTATTAAAATTGATTTAATTATTGGCTACAGGACAGGGTTCCCTCCATGTGACATTAGGGCAGAAGTTATTGTTGCTAATGTTGTTGTTCAGATGCAACAGGCTAAGTTCATCTTGCCTGGAGCCATCAGCCCTTTTAATTGAAAGTAGCTAATTCCGCTATTAAAATAGCTAAGGCAGAGGAATTTGGTATGAATGTGTGAAAGATTCCTCTCTTTCAACTGAAAAGTAAGCAGACAGTTGAATAGTTAGTCTGATCGCCATTCACGTTATCAGCTAAGGCACCCCAGCAACATGTGTTAACGTTTTTAAGTTTATTTATTATTGTCACAAGTAGGCTTACATTAACATTGTAATGAAGTTACTGTGAAAATCCCCTAGTCGGGTACACAGAGGGAGAATGTAGCAAGGCCAATGCACCTAACCAGCACGTCTTTCAGACTGTGGGGGGAAACCGGAGCACCCGGAGGAAACCCATGCAGACACAGGGAGAACGTACAGACTCCGCACAGGCAGTGACACAAGCTGGGAATCAAATCTGGGTCCCTGACGCTGTGAGGCAACAGTGTTCAATTGTGTGAATATCTTTTATTTACTAAGAGCTGTTGTGTTTGGAAAATAATTTCTTGAAGCTGTAGACAAAAGTATTCGGAATGCAAGTGTTAAATTTTTAGCTGTTTAATCAGCAATTTGATCCAGATAGAAATACAACATAGGAGCAGGCCATTCAACCCAACAGTCTCTGCTGGTGTTTGTTTTCCCCACATGCAGGTGTTCTAACTCCATATCCCTTCCTTCCTCATATCCCTTTATTACTACTGGCCAGAGGACAGAATTGTGAGAGAGAATTGCTGCTCTCTGCAGCAAAGAGCAAGAATCCAGATGGCTGTGTTTCCTGCCCGGTGTCAGGGTTTGGGACATCTGCTCAGGGTTGGAGAGGAACTTGCAGTGAAGCAGGATCCAGTTGTTGTGGCCCATGTCAGTATGAACAACATCAGTAGAACTAGGAAAGATGTTCTGCATAGAGGGCATGAGGAGCTAGGCACTATGTTAAAAAGCAGAACCTCAAAGGTAATCTCTGTATTGTTTCCTGAGCCACATGAACATTGGCATAGGGTGCATAACTTAAGAGAAATGAATGAATGGCTGAAAGATTGGTGTGGGAGAAATGGGTTCTAGTTCATGCGGGCACTGACACCAGTACTAGGGAAAGTGGGGATGGTCTAGACCTGAACACTGCTGGGACTGGTAGAATCCTGCAGTGCAGAAGGGGGCCATTCGGCCCATTGAGTCTGCACCGACCACAATCCCACCCAGGTCCTATTCCCGTAACCCCATGCATTTACCCTAGCTAAGGGGCAATTTATAATGGCCAGTTCACCTAACCCGCATATCTTTGGACTGTGGGAGGAAACCGGAGCACCCAGAGGAAACCCATGCAGACACAGGGAGAACGTGCAAATTCCACACAGACAGTGACCCAAGCCAGGAATCAAACCCGGATCCCTGGCGTTGTGAGGCAGCAGTGCTAACCACTGTGCCACCCCATGTTCTAGTGTGCCGCATAACTAGGTTACTGTGAAAAACAAAAGATCTTGCTGTAAGGAGTAACATATTGGCAATGCAGAGAAGATTGGCTATTGTGCTGTAATGATTCTGTGAAACGGGCTAAGTGAGTTGTCAAAGACCTAGCAAATGAAACATAATGTGGGAAAGTGTGAAATTGCCAATTTTGGCAGGAAAAAAGAGAAATAAGCCTACTGGGCGTGGTTTTCCAGCCTCGCCCCAAAACCAGAAAACACCGCCCGAGGTCAACTGACCTTTCCATGGTCCACCCCTCGCCCGCTCCGATTCCCGTGGCGGGTGGGATGGTAAAATTCCAGCCATTATCTCAGTGCTGAGAGCAGAGATGCAGAGGGATGTGGGTGCCTAAGTGCATGAATCACAAAAGGCTGTTATGCAGGTACAGCAAGTAATGAGGAAAGCTAATCGAGTGTTATCATTTATTGCGAGGGGAATTAAATATAATAGGGAGCTTGTGTTTCAGTAATAAAGGACATTGGTGAGACCACATGGCACAGTATTGGTCTCCCTATTTAAGGAAGGATGCAAATGAATTGGAAGAAGTTCAGAGGAGAGTTTGCTAGACTAATAGCTGGATTGGGTGGGTTCTCTTATGGGGAAAGGTTGGACAGACTAGGCTTGTATCCACTTGAGTTTAGAAGAGTAGGAACAACATGATTAAAACTGACAAGATCCTAAGGAGTCTTTACAGGGTGGATGACGAGAGGATGTTGCCTCTTGTGGGAGAATCTAATACCAGGAGCCATTGTTTAAAAATAAGGAATTGCCCATTTCGGACCGAGTCGGGGAGGTTTCATTTTCTTTCATGCTGAAGGAGGGATCCTAGTCTTGCTGCCAACAATTTGTTAATTCATTCTTTTATGGGATGTGATCAGCATTTGGCAAGATCTGCATTTGTTGCCCATCCCTAATCATTCATGGTACTTCAGAATATCTGTGGCAAAGATTGCAACTCGTAAATTGAACTCTTCAGCCATAACATTGCAGCATGGCAAAATAATTGGACAGCTTTGCTGCATACACCATTTCCTTTTGGGATGGGCATTCACCAAGTTTGTTCACCCAGTAATTAATGGTTGTAGCCTAGATTTTCCACTGCGGCTACACCAGTGGAAGACAACAGAAGCCCAACAGGATGATTGTTCCTCTGGTTCTCTTTCCTCTGGCACAGTGGTTAGCACTGCTGCCTCAAAGCGCTAGGGACACCGGTTCGATTCCAGCTTGGATCACTGTCTGTGCGGAATCTGCACGTTCTCCCCATGTCTGCGTGGGTTTACTCCGGGTGCTTCAGTTTCATCCCACAGGCTGAAAGACGTGCTGGTTAGATGCATTGACCGTGCTAAATTCTCCCTCAGTGTACCCCAACAGGTGCCAGAGTGTGGTGACTAGGGGATTTTCACAGTAACTTCATTGCAGTGTTAATGCAAGCCTACTTGTGACAATAATAAATAAACATAAAACTGTCATTTCTGGCATTTTCCAGTGGGATAATTTCCCATCATTTTTGTTTTAGTAATGCTGTCAACAGGGACTCTTATTTGTCCTTGGTATCCAGTGTTACTCTGATGGCAGAGAGACTATCTAAATTTTAAAACGTGCCAACAGTGGAAAGTCAAGTCAGGTAAAATGTGCGGCTGATCTGCTCCTGTCAGTTAACTATTGGGCCGATTCAGTTAAAATTACCCTGGATTGTTCTCTGCTGCATCTACTTTAGCAAGAAAGATTAATCATTTACTCATTGAGATGGCTTTATCTTGTGCTGATTTCCCTCACCTTTTCCCTCTAGAATTATCTCTGGAAACCAAAATCCCTTTTTTTGAAAAACACGTTTCAGTCCTTTTCTCAAACTACCCTCCCCTAGAAGGGTACAAATGAAATTGAAGGAGTACAAGGTACTCCGTGGCTTTTGTGGAAAACCTATTCATGGCGACAACACTTCTTTCAATACAATGTCTTCCCCACACCTATATTCAATCAATTGGCTGATTACAATCATGTAGCAGATACTAAGCAACATCCAAGGCCTATGATTCAAAATGAATGATGAAAATTCCCAGCTACACTTCTCGAGCTGAACTAACATTCTTGATGATGTTATTTCAGACAGTATTTAAAATCGTAACATGGGCTATCTAAAAATGTATTTGCAAAAGTTCATGATGCAGCAAATATTGCATCAGTTGTAGCATAAACTTGTTAATTCTTTCAAAGCAAAAATTTCAGGACAAGCTGTCCCTGTATATTCTAAGAACTAAGTCAGTCAGATAAATGTCCAAAAATACCTCATCAAGGATAACTTGAAAAGGGTCACGTACCAACTGAGTCAAGAGCAGCTTCTTCCCTGCTGCCATCAGACTTTTGAATGGACCTACTTTGCGTTAATTTGATCTTTCTCTACACCCTAGCTATGACTATAACACTTCATTCTGCACTCTCTCATTTCCTTCTCTATGAACGGTATGCTTTGTCTGTATAGCACTGCAAGAAACAATACTTTTCACTGTATGCTAATACATGTGACAATAATAAATCAAATCAAATTGAAAGTTTTGAAATTAGTCCCCTGGACCCCAGGAATTTTGGAAAGAAGTCTCAGGGGATTTGGATAATCATCACATTAGAGTTCTGTGTTTTTTGTAATTGTTAATTTATTAACTTTATAGTTCTATGCTATTAAAATTTAGAAAATCACTCTCTGCAAAGTTTTCCTTTTTGGTAGTTAACACCATGTTCTCTGCATTTTAAGACGTGAGGTCCTTGAGAGTGTGACAGTATCTGCAGGAGATACAGCACACAGAAAAGTTTAAAAATTCCATTCCAAAAGACAATTCTGGTCTTCTTCCAAAATGATAGCATTAGGCTAACATTGTGCAATAACCAAAAAAAAGTCAAAATGCAAACTCAGCTTAACAAATAATATTATTTAAACGTCCTGGAATGTTACAGAATAAAAAAGTCTGCCGAGGGTTTTTATCTCAGGCCCATTTCCCTCATCCCTTTATTGTTCCATTTTTTTCAAGCAACAGTCTATTTTTTAACAACGTCCATGGAGTTGTCTTTAACAACAGCTTACTGTAGAGAATTCCACATTAGGACCGCCATCTGTCTCGAAAATTAATTCAAATCTCCCATTTAATTGTTTTGGTGGAATCTTAAATCTGTGACTTATCATTCAATATCCATACGTAATGGTAGACTAACAAACATACAGCTCAATTGCTATGTTTTTCTAATCGTTACGTGTTAATTAATGCCTAAGCCACAGATATTGATAAACAGGATTACAACAACAATGGGGTAATTCATGGCAAATCCAAAAGGCATTAATTCATTACGGTTAAAGCATTAGGTTCACGTTTTCCAGAAGCTAACATTCCAGACCAGATGTAGAACAATTCCATGTGTTTTGAACTGTTTAGCTACAAACACCCAAATCCTTTTGTCCATATGCCGAAGGACTTAGGGACACTTGTACAGAATCACAGAAGGTCAACATGCAGTTACAGCATATGGCTAGGAAGGCAAGTTGGCCTTTATTGCAAGGGGATTAGAGTAAGGAAATCTTGCTGCAGTTACTTAGGGCTTTGGTGAGATCGCAGCTGGAATACTCTGCAGGGTTTGGACTCCTTGCCCAAAGAAGGTGTTATGAACTCAGTGTTTCCAGTACAGTGCCTTTATTAGAACTGAATATAACATGGCTGCCCTCAGCCCGTGCCGCATGGCAGAGGTCACATGACTACAGCAAGCCAGATAGGACCTTTATACATAATTGCATTTCAATACGAAGTACCACTCTTTTCATAACAAAGGACAAATTTGCATGCAGCATCATGTGTAACTTTGAATTACCAAGTTAGCTACTGTTCACCCACTCTTCTGCATTTACAAAGTGTTCATTGTTCCATTCAGTCTCTGCACATGTAGTACCTACATAGTCATTAAACCAAAGAGATGCCTTAATGGTACTCATGTGTTGTCATTGGCTGTTTGGGTGATCTTCCCTCTGAGTGTCATTTGCGTGGCACTTGTTGCCTTGGTAACTGTTGTTGTTGTTCCATTTCTGTTGTTCGAGACCAGTGGATCTCTGGGAATGATGGTGGTTCTTTACTATGTGCAGCTGATGAGATCCCATCTTCCTGATTGGTCACCTGCAGTGAAGGAGCAGCTTCTCTAGTTGTTTGTGTATGCCTGCAGTAGCGCCAATATATTTGGTGGTTCATGTCCATTGTATACAATTGTGACAACAACTGCTCTACACGTGTCCCAAGTTTCCACTTGGGCTAATTCTTGTTGAAAGCATTGAAAGTTTGTACCCTGATTAGCTCTCCAATACTCAATTCTGACAATGGTTTGGCAGTTTTGTCAAAATGAAATTTGACTTTCCACCATTTCACCTTGATTTTTGTTTCACTCAGACTTGTTGCTGTTTCTGGCTTGAGTAGCATTTTTGCTATCGGGAGAGTAGTGGGAATGTGATTTGACATTAGTCTATGGACTAGTTTATGGGTGGCACGGTAGCACAGTGGTTAGCACTGCTGCTTCACAGCTCCAGGGACCTGGGTTCAATTCCCGGCTTGGGTCACTGTCTGTGTGGAGTTTGCACATTCTCCTCGTGTCTGCGTGGGTTTCCTCCGGGTGCTCCGGTTTTCTCCCACAGTCCAAAGATGTGCGGGTTAGGTTGATTGGCCAAGCTAAAATTGCCCTTAGTGTCCTGGGATGCGTAGGTTAGAGGGATTAGTGGGTAAATATGTAGGGATATGGGGGTAGGGTCTGGGTGGGATTGTGGTCAGTGCAGACTCGATGGGCCGAATGGCCTCTTTCTGTGCTGTAGGGATTCTAAGATTCTTCTAAGATGGACTGGACTATTTTCCATGCCTTCGGTCAGTATGTTTCTCACCTGAGGATTGCCAGATATATATTTGTGCAAGATTTGCTCGATGTTTTCCTTGAAATTTTCACTGCTAGCCCTACCTTCCCATTCAACTGGGGACAGTGTGGAGTTGATGTATAGTGTTGAATTTCCCAATCCTTTGTGAAGTGACTGAATTCTTCACTGTGATGAGTGCCAATGGCCCTCAGTTCATAAATGTCTCGAATGCCTGACTGACTGAAGTGTGCTTTCAGGCATTTCACAATCTCACCGGTAGTCGATAGTGGTCTACTGTAAGAAGATAATCAGTTCCTGCTATAGTGAAGAGGTTTACTCCCAGCTTCATCCCTGATTTGTCTAGGATGCCATGTGTCATCAGTGGCTCTCTTTCCTGCTTTAGCTTGACACTCATTGCAAGCACTAAACTGGCTCTTGTTTGGCCCATAGAGCACTTCTCTTGCCTTCCTTAGACTCGACTCAATTCTTTGTTGACTTGCATGGATGCACATCAGCATCTCTCCTCTCACTTCCTTGGAGCTACTGACTCTATTTACTTTGTACAAGATGCCACCTTGGCCTATCAATTTGACACTATCTGCAATATGCTTGTGTGACCACACGTAGGCTGTTGTGTCCACAGCTGTATCACTGATGCTCTCAAACTATACCACCATCAGTACTTCTTGCAGCATGTGGTATTTCCCCCACACACCCCTCCTGGTGGTTTGGTGTGGCAGAGGCAGCCTGCCATTGGTTGGTGGCAGGATCTTCCAGTCCCGCTGCTGTCAATTGGTTTTCCCGTTGTTCACAATGTCCGCCAATGGAGAACCCGCAGTAGTGGGTTACCATTGGCAGGACAAGCCAGAAAATCTCGGGCAATGTCCCTGCAGGGTTAATGACTTCCAGAACATGCTGAGTTGCTGCTTCAACTTGAATCTGGAAGATTTCACATTCTGTTTCAGCATCCTCAGCTTTTTTCAAAGGGAGTGCTGCATGTGCAATGTACAAGTGTTTCCCACGCTTGTATGTCATGTCCAGATGATGGGTGGAATTCTCCCAAAAAAATTCGAAGTGCCGAGTTAACGTAAAAACGGGAGTAAATCCTGCTGGTTTTTTCAGCGAGATTTTCAAAATGAATCTCCCAGATTCTGTGCATCACAGAGTGCCCTGGTATGAATCCTGTTAAAAATCAGAGGGCAGGGCCTATTCCCGCTCTAGAGGTTGGCAGCATGGCGTTGTGCTGGCCACTGCGCATGCGCCGATCTGCCATAGCGCAGATCGACGCATGCGCAGTAATCTGCACTGCCAGCCTCCCAATCGCTGGCCAGCACAGCAATCCCACATCGCTGCCCCGACTACACCCCCCCCCCCATTGCTCTTGGCCCGCCTCAATCAACCCTTCCCTCCCACTGTCACTGGTCCAAAGTGCAGAGTGGTAGCGGGACCCCCCACCCCCACCGATCACTTGCCCCTCTCCCCCCCCCCCCCCCCCAGAGGCCCAGTCTGATGCCTGGTGGGCAATGCCAAGGTGCTCCCAGGCATTGCCACTTTGCCCTTTGGGTAGTGCCAGGGGGCCAGGCTGGCACTGCCCAAGGGACACTCCCTCCCTTACCCCCAACATCCTGGGGGGCCTCCATGGCCTCCCTTCACTCCAGCGGGGATGGGCTGTCGGCCCGCCGTTAGTGGGGAGCTGTTGTACACCCCACTGGAGTGCAACACTCCTGGTGGGGGAGCGCGGGGGTGGGGAGGCTAGTGGGCCTGGAGACTTCAGTCCCAGGCCCGCTAATAGGATTGAAATTAGAATTTAAATATTTTAACCAGCTCCATGCTTAACAAGTCTCGTGGTTACCTGTAAAGACTTGTTATTCAGCCAGCATACACTGCACTACACTGTCTACTTATCCTGCAAGTGTCGGGCTATTGTCACTCTGCCTATACATTCTGTGCCTGCAAGCCTCTCTCCACTTCACCTGACGAAGGAGCAGCTCTGAAAGCTTGTGATTTCAAATAAACCTGTTGGACAATAACCTGGTATCGTGTGACCTCTCATCTTGTTCATTTTGACAGGAGCTGAGAGAGGAAAATTAACAGCCGTTTTGACTCGCCCAGTTTATTTGCTATCCTTTTCGATGGCTCCTTTTTCTGAGCAGATTTCTGCAGATCGGAACCTTGTGTTCCGCTTTCCGTAACTGTGGCTTCTCTTCAGCTCTTCAAAACTCAATCTCTACTCCACTTCTGACACCATGTTATGAACTCAAATAGTATGGTGCTTTTAGTACAATGTCTACTATTAGAACTGAATGTAGCATGGCTAGCCCTGGCCTGTGCCTCATGGCAGAAGCCACATGACTAACACAAGATAGTCATGTCATGACCTTTAGTACATGATTGCATTTCAATCCCAAACAGAGTGGCTGCAGCTAAGATTTGCTGGATTGATTCCAAGGATCAGAGTGTTGTCCAATGAGGAGAGATTTGAGTAGAATGGGACTATGGGGTGGCACAGTGGCACAGTGGCTAGCACTACTGCCTCTCAGAGCCAGGGAGCCTGGTTCGATTCCCGGCTTGGGTCACTGTCTATTTAGAGATTGAACATTCTCCTCATGTCTGCATGGGTTTCCTCCGGGTGCTCCGGTTTCCTCCCACAGTCCCATAGATGTGCAGATGGATTGGCCATGCTAAATTCTCCTTCAGTGTACCCGAACAGGTGCTGGAGAGTGGTGACCAGGGGATTTTCACAGTAACTTCATTGCAGTGTTAATGTAAGCCTACTTGTGACTAATCAATAAATAAATATATTTTCTGGACTTTCGAAGAATTAGATTTAATCTTCTTGAAATGTGTAAAATTCTGAGAGACCTTGAGAGGGTAGATGCTGAATGGTTGTTTCTCCTTAACTGGAGAATCAAGAACCCATGGTCATTGCCTGAGGATAAGTGGTCAACCACTTAGGACAGAGTTAGGATTTTACCATTTGGACAGATCCCTATTGGAATGAAAAAACATTTAGGAACGCAACATCGAATTTGTGCCTCACTCTAGATGTTACTATTTTTTCTTTGGTTTGTGCAATTCGCTTGGAAGTATCTTAATGCAATAACTCAAATGTAAATATTATGAAGTGGTCATTCACTGTTCCATGTAATAGGAAAAATATAAATGATTGCTTTGAAATTGAGCCATGTGAACACAACAAATTTGTGAGAGATTGTTTTCCTATTATTTTAATAGAGGTTCTGACCCCTCTCATTTAGCATTGTTAATCCATAAATCATAAACAGTAGCATTTCAAATGGATGGTTTAAATGATTTGCTCATCATTAATAAAATAGCTCAACATCAGGAAAAATGTCAGAGAGCAACTCCTGTGGTATGAGACCTTATGAAAAATGAACTTCATATTCCACCAGTTTTAATTTTTAATTATTTCCTTCCATGGGGCGGCACGATGACACAGTGGTTAGCGCTGTTGCCTCAGCGCCAAGGACCTGGGTTCGATTCCCGGCTTGGGTCACCGCCTGTGTGGAGTTTGTACATTCTCCCCATGTCTGCATGGGTTTCCTTCTGGTTCTCCGGTTTCATCCCATAGTCCAAAGATGTGCGGGTCAGGTTGATTGGCCATGCTTAATTGCCACTTAGTGTCAGGGGGACTAGCAGGGTAAATACGTGAGGCTACGGGGATGGGGACTGGGTGGGATTGTGGTCGGTGTGAACTCGATGAGCCGAGTGGCCTCCTCCTGCACTGTAGGAATTCGATTCTGTTCTATGGAATCTCTACCTGTCCACTGCTCTACTTAATGTACATTTTCTCTTATAGATTGCAGCAATGTACTCCAAGGTGGCAAAAAAAGGTCCCAGAAAGGAAATGTCATTGGCTCTACATACAGGACTCCAAAAGGAAGGCAACCTAAGTTACCACTCTCGGTCAACAGGGAACCTGAATGAAGAAGAATCAGAGTACGAGTCTATCAAGAGTCCACGGTGGCACTCAGGCAGCCAGATACCAGGGGATGATCCTGAGTATGCTTCAGTTAATGAAAGGACCTGGGGAATGAAATGCAAGAATGAAGACGAAGAAGAAGAACCCGAACCAGGTTATGAAGCAATTCGTACAAAATGGAAGAAAGTTAATTTTGCTATTAAGAGTGGCAAAGTACAAAAGATCAGTCATGAGAGGCAAACAGAAAACTATTATGAAAGTATCAGTGAACTGCAGCAGAGCTGCACACATACACGAGTACTAACATCAGGCAATGGCAAAGAGGTCTATATAACAGGACTCTAGTTGAGCATTTGCAAGGATGGAGAAATCTAAATTAAATGACTCTTGAAACAATGTGATTATTTTAGAGAAACAATCATTGATGCCTTAAGTGATGTTACAGACTTTTTAAATTCAGTGGCTGGAATATAGAACATAAAATAGCCTATAGTTGGCAATATTAATGGGTGAACACTTAACATGAACTGAGGAATGTCATATGAAAACATTAACTCACCTGCTTTAAATTAGTGGAGACCAAATCCGCCTTCAGCGATCACTGCAAATATTGGCAACTATCATTTCTAGATTAGCATGTTTACTGTTAATTTTTGAAGGAGAAATTGATCCTCATTATGAAGTGGTAAATATCAGTAATTTACGCATTAACGCAATGGTTCCAAATTTCTGGACCACACACAAATAATGCTGAAATTTATACTGGTCTCAGTGGGAACTTGTGGCCAAGTTTCCTGCGCAGTTCATTTGTCAGCACCGGAATGTAAAAGTTGACAAAACAAGTGAAGATAGAAGATAATCAATAGGGGCAATAGTCAATGGAATCCTGTCCTCTACCATAACACTCTGGTTAAGTATGGTGCAGGTCACCGTCGTTCGTTTTGTATCACTTCAAAATTCCAGAAATCTTAATTAGTATCAGGTAACTTCAGACCATGCATGGTGACATAGTGGTTAGCATTGCTGCCTCACAGCGCCAGGGACATGGGTTCGATTCCCGGTTTGGGTCACTGGCTGTGTGGAGTCTGCACGTTCTCCCTGTGTCTGTGTGGGTTTCCTCCGGGTGCTTCGATTTCCCCCCACAGTCCGAAAGACATGTTGATTAGGTACATTGACCCGAGCAGGCGCTGGAGTGTGGTGACTAGGGGACTTTTGCAGTAACTTCATTGTGGTGTTAATGTAAGCCCTACTTGTGACTAATAAATAAACTTTAACTTAAATGTTTTGGCCGAAATGTACGGGAGCACATCATTCACACAAATCCAGGAAGTAACGGCGGGCAATTTTCAACAGGTCTGAACAATATCAGTGAGATGGTGGAGGAGTCGGGCAAATGTATTTTTGGAAGGGGTGCAAACAATGGAGGAAATTTACTCAAAGCAGTGGCCCAGGCCTTTTTGAGGAGGACCAATCATCATCATCATCAACCTTTCCCCACCTCGACATT
Source organism: Mustelus asterias (assembly GCF_964213995.1). Classification (NCBI taxonomy): domain Eukaryota; kingdom Metazoa; phylum Chordata; class Chondrichthyes; order Carcharhiniformes; family Triakidae; genus Mustelus; species Mustelus asterias. The sequence goes on from NC_135820.1 coordinate 55,415,339, forward strand.
GCTCAGCTCTTGTTCTGAGGCCGACCTTAAAAGAAATGTAGAGTGCAGCCTCCTCAGAGCGCTGTGGAGTTGGAGGAAGGCATGACACGGCTCCTTTATACGGCAATAATTTTATGTCATAAAAGTTCATTGTGAGTGTTAGGGAATGGGTAAGTTGGTGAATAAGTGAACCGGTAGGTGGGTGAGGTGATAGGTCGGTAGGGAGGCTGGTGGGTAGGAGGTAGGAGGGTAAGTAGATATAGGTGGGTTGGGGATACTCGTGTCGGGAGGGGCAGTCAGGTTGGGGATTAGGCAGGTTAAAATTAAAAGTTAAAGTTCATTTAGTAGTCACAAGTAGGCTTACATTAACACTGCAATGAAGTTACTGTGAAAATCCCCTAGTGGCCACATTCCGGCGCCTGTCCGGGTACACTGAGGGAGAATTTAGCACGGCCAATGCACCTAACCCGTACGTCTTTCGAACTATAGGAAGAAACCAGAGCACCCGGAGGAAACCCACGCAGACACAGAGAGAACATGCGGACTCGGCACAGACAGTGCACCAATGCCCTGTACAGATGCAGCAAGACATTTCTGCTTTTATATTCTATCCCCCTTGCGATATAGGCCAACATCCCATTTGCCTTCTTGATCACCTGTTGCACCTGCAGACTGAGTTTTTGCATCTCATGCACAAGGACCCCCAGGTCCCTCTGCACAGCAGCATGTTGTAATTTCTTTCCATTTAGATAATAATCCAATTTGCTATTATTTCTTCCAAAGTGAATAACCTCGCATTTGTTAATGTTATACTCCATCTGCCAGATCCTCGCCCACTCACTCAGCCTGTCCAAATCTCTCTGCAGACCTTCTACGCCCTCCACACGATTCACTTTTCCACTTATCTTTGTGTCGTCTGCAAACTTTGTTACCCTACACTCAGTCCCCTCCTTCAGATCGTCTATATAAATGGTAAATAGTTGAGGCTCCTATTTCTTATATTCTTATGTGACCCAAGCCTGGAATCGAACTCGGGTCCCTGACGCTGTAAGACAGTAGTGCTAACCACTGTGCCACCGTGCTGCCCTTCAGGTCAGGGTTTAGGTGTCTTGGTTGGTTTTTTTTTGGTGAATAAGTGAATCGGTAGGTGGGTGAGGTATTCAGGGTGGTCGGCTGGTGAGAGGTAGTCAGGATTGGGAGGGATAGGCAAGTAGTGGGGTTGGGTCGGGTCAGGTGGCCAGGAGGTGAGAGATGATTGGGTAGTAGTCTGGGATCCAGTAGATAGTCAGGGTATGGGTGGGGGGAGGGGGGGGGGGGGGGAGAGGGGGGGGGTGATGTTTGGAGTAGTCAAAATGTCAGGGTGAGTGATTGTGGGGGGGCGGGATGGGGCTCACCTCTGGCATTATCCATGTGTTGGACTAGGTTTTAATCCTCTGTTTCTCAAACTTTTTTTCTGCTGTCACCCCATTTTAATGCTTCCCACTTGCTGGAGTGAAATTTGCAGGGGATAGAGGGAGAGCTGGTTGAGGGGTAAAAGAGCACAGATACAGGCGCAAATAACAACCAAGACACCTACAACTTTGCAGGCACTATTGGTGTCAGTGATCGAGCCTCTGAATTCATTGGATTTGACAGAAACACACACAGAATACATTAAAAGGGGCCTCACAGCCGATCCCAGGCTTCTCATCAGTCTTTACTCCGCAACCTCCACTGCTGCTTCAGAGCTTGTGATCCCACTTGCTCATCCCATGACCCCACTGGGTGTCGTGACACACAGTTAGGGAACTCTTATTTTAATCCGTAAAACATTTCCCGGATAACTATTTTGGTAAGTACTGCAGAACTGTCAGGCTCCGACTCTAGTTCAGGTTCAAAGACAGTCATGAAGGGTCCTGGTGGATAGGGGAATTACCCATCAGAAGTTAGAGCTTCTCAAGCAATTTCTATGGAGGTCAGCACATCAGACTTTTGCACTGTCCCGACATGCATCTTGGATCCGACGTCCAGCCTCCGACGATATGGAAACTGGAAGATCAAGGTCAATATTTCTATTTAACCACAAGACCAAGGTAAATCAGTTGCACGCAATACTTCAGATATGGCCTCACCGATGCCCTATACAATTGCAGTAAATCATCCCTATTCCTATACTCAAATCCTCTCACTATAAAGGCCAACACACCATTTGCCTTCTTTACTGCCTGCTGTACCTGCGCATTTACTTTCAGCGACTGATGCACGAGGACACCAAGCTGAGTATCCACCTCTCCCATTTTACAAAAGATGCAGAAGGTTATCTTTGCTGTCTAAGATGGTGGGAAACACATCGCCGCACTTAGACCATTGTGATACACCTACCAAATAATTCCAGGCTGTTGATGTTGTAATATTTCATTGTTCACCATCAGGGCAGCTTCAATTGTTCCAATGTCTTGCTGTCTAAATGGGTTGAACCAATCTTTAAAATGTAGATTAACAATCCTAAAATGAGTCTATCTCCTTTGAGTTTTATTTTACCTTTTACCCTTAACTGGTTTTGAAAGTTGGCTACTCCGTCTTAAAAAACATTGACAAATCTGAGTTTCCGAAGCCTTTCTTTTTAAATTGAAGTTGCCTATCTAAAGCAACTAATTTGCTTGTATTTGAGTTAACGTGTTTGCAGTGTTATTTTTCACAGATTTTCTGGCATAATATGACCTCTTAATTTCTGTAGGATTTGTTGTACGTGTATGGTGGAGGTAAATGAAGGCACTCTTTAACAAAATGAATTCAAAGAGTCCTGCCCTGCATTCAAATAACGTGCAGGTCTGTAGTTATATTTTTAAAAACTTGATACTTACTCATACAGCCCTTTTATTTCCTGTTGGAGTTAACTTATAAATCTCTCCAAAATATTTGCATTGGCTAAAAAATCAAACTGCTGTATTCTCTTGTTGGAATTGGCTTAAAAACATTTGTTTCCTATATAAGTATTTTTGTTTTTCATATAATATTTCTTAACGATAAATCTGCTTACTTCTATTGGATTAGTGTATTAAAGCACAAGTCATTTGGATATATCACATCGCAACCTGTAATAGAATAAGTTCAACAGTAACATTTATTTTGGATAGTCAAATCACATTGGTGGAGAAAGAATAGCAATAATAGTTAGACTGTCTTAGATTTCTAATCATTTATTTACACTCTATTCCAAGTCAGGCGGCTAATGTAATAGCTGGGTCCAAATTATTAAACCTGCAGCCATTGAAATGATTTTCCATAAAAGATTCCATAACAAATATCTGGAATTAAGAATCTGCCGATGACCACAAAACTATTGTCAATTGTTGGATAAACCCATCTGGTTCACTAATGTCCTTTAGGAAAGGAAATCTACTGTCATTTACCTGGTCTGGCCTACATTTGACTCCAGAGCCACAGCAATGTGTGTTAACTCTCAACTGCCCTGAGGCAACTAGGGATGGGCAATAAATGCTGGCCAGCCAGCGATGCCCACGTCCCATGGTTGAATTTTTTTAAATGAATTTAAAATTTTAAAATACCTGGTCCAAATTATTAGTTGCTTATGACAATGCGTTCTTATAATCTTCCGTCTGCACTATTTTGTAGAATCATACGGAAGAGGTCCTTCGGCCCATTGAATCTGCACCAACACGCAAGAAACACCTGACTTCCCACCTAATCCCATTTACCAGCACTTGGCCCATAGCCTTGAATATTATGACATGCCAAATACTCATCCAGGTACCTTTCAAAGGATGTGGGGCGACCCCCCTCTACCACTCTCCCAGGCAATGCGTAAATTAAATTATTAATTTAAATTATTAATTATTTAAAATGGACTCTTAAAATATCAGACAAATGAACTCATACAAATATATAAACTATTTGTAATGGTTTAATTTCTAGACTGCAATTTTTAAATAGGCAATCATTGTCTAATATGTACCTCAATGACCACATGTAAATATTGTAGAATAAATGTTATTTCTATGTTTCAGTTAGATGTATATTCAGAACGTTCTTCACAAAAATATTTACACTTCTCAACATTTTTAGGTAAAAGAGTTTTTATCAGTTTTAATGCTTGAAAATGGGTAAGACTAAGCAAACTTGAGAATGAGAAGCCAAATAAGTTGGAATTAACATCTCAGATGAGACAAACGTTGCCTATATTAAGGGCATTTAAACAGAATACCATGCTTGATATCTCTAGGCGTGTACCATCTGGAAGGAATACTGCAATGATATGCTAGTGGAAACCAGACACAAAAGGATAGTACAAGAACCAGCAGCTGTTCAATGTTTTAACACAAGTCAGAAATATTTTGTATGAAATTTTGACCTTACAATACCGATCGTCTCTGCTTCTTACGTAAATCTGTGTTCATACATAACCCATAAGTTTATAGATGGTTATTATAACTTTGGAATTTTTTCATTGGCATTCTTTCCTGCGGTTTAAGAAGCATAGTAAAAAATTAAAACATACTCCTGTATGTAGTTTTGGTAAGTCCTGCAACAAACAGTAGCCCAAGTTATAATACAGAGGTTATGCTGTGTTCTAATAGTAATGTTGTACATTTTTTAAATTGCATATCTGCAATAAAATAAAAGCCCTTTTAGTAAGTTGTCAATCTTCTTATTTTATTCCTTTTTGGAATATCAGCATAGTTGACAAGGCCAGTATTGTTGCCCAATGTTCAGTGCCATTCATGACTCCTCAGATACTAAAGCTGTCTTGCGTCCATATCTAACAAGACCTGAACATCATCCAGGCTTGGGCTGTCGGAGTAGCAAGTGGGGAGATGTTGGCGTCGTGGTAATGTAATCCAGAGGCCCAGGCTGAATGATCTTGGGACACGAGTTCAAATTCCACTACAGCAGCTAGTGGAATTTAAATTCAATTTTTAAAAATCTGGTTTCAGTAATAGTGACAATAACCCATGGGTTATAACAATTGTTGTTTGTCATAAAACCCATCTGGTTCACTAATGTCCTTTACGACAGGAAATCTGCAATCCTTAATCTGGTCTGGCCTACATGTGAATCCAGACCCACAGTAATGTGGTTGACTCTTAAACTGCCTCTTAAAATGGCCCAGCAAGCCACTCAGTTTAAGGGGCAATTAGGAATGGGCAACAAATGCTGGCCTTGCCAGCAATACCCACATCTTATGAAAGAATTTTTAAAGAGTAATATTCACTTTAGGCAATGACCATCTCCAATGAGAGAGAATCTAACCATCTCCCCTTGACATTCAATGGTATTATCATCATTCAATTTCTTGCCCATCCATAATTGCCCTTGAGAAGGTGGGGGTGAGCTGCCTTGTTGAACTGCTGCAGAACTTGTGGTGTATGTACATCCACAGTGTCATCTGGGAGAGAGTTCCAGGATTTTGACCCAGCAACAATGAATACCTCACCGTCAACATCCTGTGGCTTACCATTGAGCAGAAACTGAATTGGACCAGCCGTATAAATACTGTGGCTACAAGAGCAGGTCAAAGGCTGGGACTTCTGTGGCAAGTAACTCGCTTTCTGAATCCCAAAGCTTGCCCAAGTGGACAGGAGTGTAATGGAATACTCTCCACTTGCCTGGATGAGTACAGCTCCAACACTCAAGTAGCTTGAACCATCCAGGACAAAGCAGCCCACTCGATTAGCACACCATCCACCACCTTAAATCTCCCTCCACCACTGGCATACAGTAGCAACAGTGTGTACCGTCTACAGGATGCACAGCAGCAATTCATCAAGGTCTTTCAACAGCACCTTCAAACCTGCAACCTTTACTAGCTAGAACAAGGACAGCTGATGCATGGGAACACCACCATCTGCAAAATCCTTTCCAAACCACACACCATCCTACCTTGGAACTATATCGCCATTCTTTCACTGTCACTGGGTCAAATTCCTGGAACTCCCTTCCAGACAGCACTGTGGTTATCCTTACATGTACTGCAGAACTTAAGACGCACCATCACCTTCTCAAGGACAAAAATGCTGGCCCAGGCAATGACACCCACATTCCATGAAAGAATAAATAGCAAAAAAGTACTTGATTGACTGTAACACATGTGGGATGTCTTGATTTTCTGAAAGGCACTATATAAATACAAGTTCGTTCTTTGTTTGCATGTGTTTTAAAATAATCACTGGTATACAGGTTTGTTATTGTTCCAGAATTATTTATGTAATGTGTAAAACAACTGTACTTTAAGTAATGCATTGTGAATTCATTCATTGCTTTGGGATTCTGAGACACGCAATAAATGCAACTTCTTTCTTCTTGCAATCCTTCAAAAAAATGAAACCAATAAATAAAACATGGCACACAACTTCCCAAGTTATGGTTCAGCCTTTAGTGTGATGATTATTTAAAAAGTGATGGACTAAAAATTCTCATCACAATTCTGAAAATGAATAAATTTGACATTGTTTGGCCATGGTAGCTTTGCAAAATACAAAGATAGAGATAGGGCGAAACCTGAAATGTAGCCATATACTTATTAAGCCCTGAAATTGCATGAGATACTAACATAATAATCCTGAGCATAATCGTATGAAATGCTTCCCTCTTTTTTTTTAGCAGAGACAATAACCAACTTATCTTAAACAGGAGTGAGAAATTTCAGATCAATGTTTAAAACATTTGTACTCTGATATACTGTGGCATTATCTGAGTCAAAGTTCTGAATTCACACAAAGAATCATAAAGATTCTAAAGTGTGTTTTATTAGTTTTCTGAAAAATTTGTATGGTCAAAAGGGACCCTGGGAGAAACAAAAGTCAATAAAACCAATTTAACATTCCCCCTCCCTTGAGTACATGCTCATTTATTATATCTTCAATGCGGTTTTGTTAAATATTAAATTATAGGCACTGAGGAAATCAGATCGAGCTTTACCATTAACATGTTGGCATTTTCAAAGTTCAGTTTAACTATTTATTGAAACTGGAATCTATCATCAGAATGTATAAACATAGCAAAATATTCAATACATCAGTGCAATTTTTATCATATACATTTTGATTGTCTATAGTATTAAAAGTTGGTTTATTTTGCAAGATGTGTGATTCCTGATCAGCGTCTAGTCCCATTGAAGCAGGTGCCATGTAAACCTTGTGCTGCCTCCTCATTTGAATGATTGTAGTGTTCAGCTGAGTATTATCCATGCTGCTGACTGACTGAATACTGTTACGACCAGGTGAGAGGTGAGAAGGAGTGAGCTGACTCCCTCTATTCAACTTCCTCACTAAACAAAGTCAGAAGTCTCACAACACCAGGTCAAAGTCTAACGGAGCTTTTGGAGCGCTGCTCCTTCATCAGGCGACTCACCTGATGAAGGAGCAGCGCTCCGAAAGCTCGTGATTCCAAATAAACGTGTTGGACTTTAACCTGGTGTTGTGAGATTGCTTACTGTGCCCAACCCAGTCCAACGCCAGCATCTCCACTTCATCACTAAACAAAGGCTTAAGTTTTTACTTCATGAGTCTTTGATATTACCAAATCAGAATGTAGTTTATTATTTATGCTGTGAACAATAAGGAACCAATCACACAAGGCTTTCTAGAGTCAAATAGCAAATTTATTAACCACTACCTGAGACAAATAATGAAAATGCAACATCAAGCACTTGGCCCTCTTGCAATGATTTGGGTCCATGTCCACATACATACACAAGTATCAGAAATAAAGGAAGTTAGAGTCCAACTTTTAAAAAAGTTCAAAATATATGGTTAAGTGTACTTTGTCCTTGTGGCATAGGTTTTAAACATGTATCTGATTTAGGTTAACTGGCTTCTTGGACGCAGTCAAATGTAAAAGATGTTGAAATCATTACTGGTAAAGTTGGCTCTTGAACCATATAAACCATGACGGCTCGGTAGTACAGTGGTTAGCACTGCTGCTTCACAGCGCCAGGGACCTGGGTTCGATTCCCGGCTTGGGTCACTGTCTGTGTGGAGTTTGCACATTCTCCCCATGTCTGTGTGGATTTCCTCCGGGTGCTCCGGTTTCCTCCCACATTCTGAAGACGTGCTGGTTAGGTGCATTGACCCGAGCAGGCGCCGGACTGTGACGACTTGGGGAATTTCACAGTAACTTCATTGCAGCGTTAATGTAAGCCTTACTTGTGACTAATAAATAAACTTTTTATTTTTTTATATAAGAGGGAGAGAAATCAGCTTTCAGGTTGTTTCCTGTGCTGCAAACTTTCTTGATACCACCTGTGTCACTTACAATGGGGGAATTTTACCCTCCCGCCCACTATGAGAATCATGGTGGGTGGGTGGAGGGTGGACCATGCAAAGATCTGTTGACCTCGGGTATGATTTTCCGGTTTTGGAGCAAGCATGGCCGGAAAATCCGGTCAAATATCTTTCAAGACTGAGCGACCTTGCCTTAAAAGATTTCACCCATTATGTATTTCCAAGAGATTTTGGATGTGTCTGTTTGTGATAGCCATTTTTCCAATATCCAGTACTTTGCATTTTTAATGTATCTTCCTTAGACAATTACAAGTTTTGATGGGTTTCTGGATTATAGGAAATTTTTCTCCCTTCACATTTTTCTGAGGATTTATTTGTTTCTCACCTTCACCTTGGAGTGTGGTCTTGTGGCCCTGCATTTTTAAGCAGTTTGCTGTGTCTCAGTTAAAATTGCAAAATTCTCAGTCAGTTGAAAGTTGAAAAGTCTTTTTTTTTTAAGAGGCATAGTCTTGTGACAAAAATCAACAGAAGAGCTGATGAAAACGGTTGAACAGACACCGCACAATAATCGCCAGGCAGAAGTCTTCCCTCCCAGTCGGAGAGCACTTCAATGGCCAAGGACATTCGTCCTCCAGTCCTCGAGTAAGCGTTCTCCAAGGCCACCTTCGAATTCCAGACAATGCAAAATCGCCGAACAGAAACTGATAGCCAAGTTTCGCACTCGTGAAGAAGGTCTTAACTGGGATCTTGAGTTCATGTTACACTACATGTAACCCCCACCATACAGTTCTGTGGGGTAAAAATCTTCCTGACAGCCCTATTTTGACACCATTCATATCTTGATTATGTGTTATGATTTCTCTGCCTGAATTAGTTTGCATAGTGTTTAGCGCCATCTTATTCTTTGCCCAAAACCTTACATCATGTCCCCTCGTCGTAATCAGCTAATGGAAACAGTTTATTCCCCCCCTTGTCTTATGCATGCCTGCCATAATCATATGCACCTCTGTCAAATCTTCCTTGTTCCAAGTAAAACAGCCCAAGCAGCTCTCCCTCTTCTCTACTGCTCCACTGGGGGACCTTTCTCTTTATAGCAAATTCCTGAAGAGACAGTTGTTAACTTCCTTATAATCAGTGCAGATCCCCTTTAAGAGGACCAGGTTGCTTCTTGGAGACTCAGGATAGCTGAAACATATGCTAACAGCTGGCTCTTCTGTTGATGTGGAGATGCTGGTATTGGACTGGGGTGGACAGGATGAGAGGTCACACGACACGAGGCTATAGTCCAACAGGTTTACTTGAAATCACAAGCTTTCAGAGCGCTGCTCCTTCATCAGGTGAAGTGGAGAGAGGCCACTGCGCATGCATCGATCTTCATGCTGACAGATTGGTGCAAGCGCAGTGGCCCGCGCAGCGCTATGCTGCCGGCCTCTTGGGCGGGAATAGGCCCCATCCTCTACTTTCCAGAATGAATCACACTCGGGCACTCTGTGATGCACAGAGTGTCAGAGATTCACTCTGGTAGTACGCTAAAAAAAACTGCGGGAATTACTTCCATTTTCCTACAGGTTGGGAACATTGATTTTTTGGGGGAGAATCCCAGTCAGTAAGTATTGATCAGCAGAAGGTTTCTTTGATATAGATGAGCCTGCAGCCATGAGATCCAGAATCAACTCTGAGGTTCCCATGGCCATTCCCAACAGATTGCATACCACTGTCCCTTGCCACGTTAGAGATAGAACATACCAGGGATGATGATGGAAGGATCTGGAACAAATAGCCTTGTATAGTTGTACTTAAATAATCAGTTTTGTGGAATATATGGGTAAGCTCCCTCAACTTGGCTACCTGTTCCCTGGTGCTCGTAGGAAGGCCCTTGCATAGTTGATTGGGTTGAGATGGTTTAAATCTTATCCTTAGATGGGGCATTGCCAAAAGGTCCAATTTTATTCCTCTTTTTGAGTTTGGTAGCAATTGCTGACAAGTGAACAATTTGTTAGACCACATTAGGGGGGCATTAGCAGTTGGCCACATCGTGTAGCACTGAAGTCAGACCACCCCATGCCCCCCCACCAACACCACATTGCTCTCATTCCCCCTCTGCCCACCCCTCTGGCCCTTCCTTGACAACCTATATATAGGCTGGATCAAGCAAGGTTGGTCGGCCTTCTGTCCTGGAAGACAATGAACCGGATGAAGGTTTATGATGTATTAATGGTAAGAAAGTACAGCCAGTTCCTTTCGGTGCATACAATCCAACCGACTCAATTTTCCAATATTCATTGCACCTAGGAGATCAGGTCTATCTGACCACAGACCCAGGATAATCAGCCTTTGAGTGTAAAAGTTGGAATTCACAATGTGATAAAGCTGACATAAACTATCTACAGGACATACTGCAGAAAATTGCCAAGTCTTCCTTGGCAGAACTTTGCAAAGTCAAAAGCTCTACCTCTGCATGGTTTCCAAGGAGCCTGAATCTAGTTAGAACTCACCCGGAATGAAAATCCAGCAAGTCGGGGCAGTTTCTCCCAAATTGGATTTGTAGATGGCAAATTTCCTGACTCTGCATACCTGACTCAGGACTACAAATTTAGTCCAAAGTGTTCATGTTTTAAATTTAAAAAAAGATACAATTTTGCTATAGAATCCAACACAACCCTTTAACTGTAAAATCGAGTTAGGTAGATTGAGATTTTGATTTTGTTTACATGATTTTGGACTATGGCCAGACTCAGTAGTGACTTATCTCCCCTAATTTCTGATCTCTATGATAAAATCTCAGCCAAAGGACCTCACAGTAGTTAATAATTTATTTAAACTCTATGCTCAATGGTTTTCATTACTAGCTAGGAATGGGAGTCAAATGCTGAGAATGCATATTATTTATAATTGTTTAAAATCATTTGCATGATAGTGTCACAGGTTGTGGAAGAAAAAGTAAAATATGACTTTAATGCAGAAGATTTCAAAATGTGCTTCACAGAAGAGCAATCTTATTATGCTAAGTATGAACACCATTGTAAATGTTGCCATTTGTTATTGGATTGTGAAATAAAGCACAACAATGTTTAAGAAAGTTCTGTCTAGCCTTTTCTTGTCTTTTGTAAAAATTCGTCTCCTTTGCAAATCCAAGCACCATCACACTTCCTGTTATGTGTTTTGATGCCGTGAGCATTGCCTCTACCTACCCCTCATGACCCTCCATGCCAACTTATGCCCCTCTACCAAACCTCATGGCCCTTTATAGGCTAACTTAGTTCCAACACTTGTCAACCCATGATGCCCCATTTATTCCCATGGTCCTTCATAGCCCCTAATGCCAACTTAGCACCAACTCATGTCAATTTATGAACCCCCCCCCCCCTCATTCATCCTCATGGCCCTTTACAGTATCTTTGCCAACTTAGTGCCAAGTTATGTCAACTCATGGTCCCCACTCACTCCCCTTTGCCTTGACTCCCTCCATGCCAATTCACCCAGTATCAATTATGCACAGGCCTCAGAAGCCATGCTGAGGTGAAATTTTTTAAAATTCTAAGTGTCCATTACAAACTTAACTATATTTAAAAGAATGTTCTCATTGATAAAAGTCCATTTAATGCACTTAAATCCTTTCATGTACTTAGTTCCTTATAAAAACAAACATTTGTTTCATAGTTCCACAGGGAAGACAGCTAATCGTTTTATAAACACTTGGAGCTGTCAATCAAACTGTGAATTTACAAGCCCCCCACTGTGGAAATGATAGTTTGTGGAAGGAGACAAGCAGCACTAACCTTGTGATGATAGCCCTCAGGCTAATGTCAACAAACATTCCTGAGATTGCAAGCGCCTACTTTTTGGCAGGCTGTTTTCTTTTTCAAAAAATTGAAGCGCAGTGGAATTAAATGACTTGACAGCTTGCCAGTCCCACTTTATCCACTTTATATGCACATTCATGTCTACTCTTAACAATCCCAAAGGCTGCCTCACCTCTCCCAAAAGGTACATGACCACTCGCAAAGAATACCTTACCTCACTCAAGAACTCCAGCAGGTTTAGGCCTTTTTGTCAAGTTTATAAAGCCCATGAGTCGTGATTCAACACCTTTATGACCAACATTGCTTCCAAGTGAAGGCAGCTGCGCTATAAAAAGCGCAGCTGCCTTGTGAACCCAGATAGGCAACATATGTTCCATCCACATGCCAGTGAAAATGGGTCTTGCTGAGTTTGGGCGCAGGGCATCCAGTGCCATTTTGGCTAAGGCAGAGAGCTCCATCGACTCAGTGAAACTTCAGGCCTTTGTACCATTTAAAATGACATCTACATCACTGAAATAGTCCTTTAGCCCACGGACACAAAGAATGGTAGCAGTCCCTCAGTCCTACACGGATGTATCAGCCTATAGCATTTATTTAACTTCTGGAATGAGACTTGAACTCACAACCTTCTCACTGAAAGACAAGAAAGCTACTAATTTTCCCTCTAACCAAATCTAGCTACAAATGCATAGCCTGTTTACCGGAGATAGTAGCAACTTTTTTTTTTGGAAAGATATTCAAGATTTTGCAAGTGCACCAGAAACTGAAAAAAACAAGATTTGCGTAATGATCTGTGTGAAGGTCTAAAAAAAATTAAAAAGAGGATATTTTCAGCAATGGGCAAAAATGGTGAAAATTGAAACACTGGCCAAGTGATGTAAGAAAATGCAAGCAGTGCTAAATTGTCAATATGGTGTTACATGCTAAATCTTGCTTTTCAAAGGTAATGGAAAGTCAATGTTGTTTTCAAATGCTGGGTGTCTCTGCAATATGAACGGAAGTGCACCAAAACTAAGACAGCAGGTTAAGAGCACTAAGGGCTAAATTATTCATTGAAATTACAGCTACCAAAATTCTAATACACAGCTCCTAACAAACTACAATTTCTTCATCAATCACTACTACAAACATGCAACCTAATTGTAACATAACTCAAAACATGTTAGACTTCACTTCATTGAAACAATTGTGTAATTAATAAGGCTTAAAAAAACTATACTGTACATAGGTTTACTGATGAACAGTCTTCATTTGTAGGTATTGCTTTCATTCTTTCATGGGATGTAGGCATCACAGGCTAAGACAGCATTTATTGCCCATCCATAGTTGCCATTGAGAAAATGGCAATGATCTGCTTTCTTGAACCACTGCTGTCCATTTGGTGTAGCTGCTTGAAGGGGAATTTGCCATAACAGGTTCAAGATATCAGTGTTAGATCAGTATTACAATTCAGTATTAGGACGAGAAGTAGTTGCTTTAAGAAAAAGGTGAAAGTGAAAGCTGCCTTCAGCAACAATTGTTGTCTAAGGGAAAGAGGAAAAAACAGCATTCAGAAAATAGCTGTGAAATAGACTGGAAAACCTGAAGTCTTAAGGGGTTTTGTATCTCTATTAGAATTACGTTGACTGTGGTAGAATGCTCAAGACATCGAGAGTCGAGGCTATGTCCTAGGGACCAAGAAGATCCCAAAGATCCCAGGAAACAGGAGAATACCCCAGAAGTCCTGAGATCCATGGGGAAGACAGTGTATCATGCCATGCCTCAACTAGAGGAATGTTAAGTATTAATATTTGTTGTCCAATAAATCATGTTTGTTTGCATTCTAAATTAGTGATTGTCCCTTTTGCCAATAAAGTTATTCCCCAACAAAAGAATTGTTACTCTGTGATTTAATATAGAGTTCAAATCCCAACACATAGAATTAGATAGAGATTCAGTACAAATTGCATCAATAGTTGAAAATATGATGATGGAGGTCTCCAATCAAATGAGTTTTAGTTGTTATGGATATGCTGAAGGGGAAAGTGCCAAATTATGGATGAAGCTAAATATGGGAGCATGTAATACATTGGAAGCCAAGTGAATCTGGTAAATGATTTGTCTGCTAGGCAGTTAGATTTTACGACCTCAAATATATTCAAACCGACCTGATGACGTGATGCTATTGTGGTCTGTTAGTGGTTATGTCTTCCCAGGAGTCAGGATTAATACTGCAAGGTTTTAAAATAACCTGTATTTAAAGCATTTAACCTACCCAACTCTGCTTCAGTAACCAGACTGCAGCTTGCCAAAAGAAGATGGCCTTGGGAATTCTATAATCAGACATGCAAAAGATAAGCCCAAGCCAATGTAACTGGACCTATTATAAATGTGAAGTTTGTAAGACTGTTATGTTTTTGCAGTGTCTTTTTAATTTAGGGTAAACTGGACCTATGACCTATTCTGAATCCTTCCTAACAATCAGCTTGGTGGCATGGTTGTTAATGGGGGCCCAGGTTTTCTTGCTGTGAAGAAGGTATAAGATAATCTCACCTGTAAACAATGACCAGGATGGCGGTGCTGACGAAGGATAGACTGTAGTCTCCAAGTCACAAACAGGTGTCAGGAATGTTAGATTTTATAAGCAGTTATATTTTATAATCAGTTTAATTCAAAGATTGAATGGAGTTGGGGTTTAGAAGATAGTTAATCAGCATTTCTACCTGGATAACAGGACCATTTGCTTCACATTGCCATCAAGATTGATTTTGAGGAGGGGGGGGGGGGGGAGGAAACAGGCCATAGTAAACCAATATAGTATTTGTTTACAGGTTTTCCTTAAAGATTCTTGAACCTCATAGATAGGTCAGTGTGAAAGAGAGAGAGAGAGAGAGATGGAGGCAGCTAGTTCTGCACATTAAGCACAGGGGAGATACTGGCCTTGTTGGTCACCCTGCAAAACGTGGGTGGGAGTTCATGTTCATATTGAAGAGATCGGGTTTGTAAGGATTCAAACAAGATTGGAAGATTTGTTAGTTTGGCTAGAGGAAAGAATCTCCAATTTGTCCCTCACTATGAAATTCAGTTTTGAGATTAGCAGTTGTCTGGCTGCAAAAGGAAAAAGAAGACAAGCCATCAGGAACTGAGAACAGTTTTGGACTGGTTCCTGCAGAATGAAGTGTTCACTTAAGGGACAGCATAAACTTAATAGTGGAATGGATTTTCTGTAGTTTTAAAAGTTAAATGGGAGATAGTTTCTATAATTTAGAGTATAAATTGTCTACAGAATAGCTTTTAGACAAGGCTGCTTTTTGTCTATTGCAGTGTATGTCTCAAAATCTTGAAATCTTGGGTGATCCTTTCTAGTCAGTCACTGGAAATTCAAAAACCTTGCTAAAAGTTATCAATCTCAGCAGGAATTGCAATGGACCTTTTTGACCTGGTCTCAATTCCAGTTATTTGTACAATTTGAGAATGTAATTTAGGCACCTCATCCTACCACTTGCTGCCAACCGTTGTCATAGACAGTACAAGTAGAACTGGACAAATTATTTGATTTGACATTGATAACAGATCCTTGATTTTCACTCCTTTGTAAGATGTCAAGTTCTGCAACCTGGTGTGTAGCATTTTTGTTAGTAAACGATTCTCTAATTCCTGCCTCAGTCAAAAGCAGAGTTGGTCCCATCAACCTGGTGAGTGACGTAAGTGTCAATTGCAGCATTTTACCAAGCTGGTAGAATATAAAGGCTATTATCAACCTGCTGCTTCAGAGCACATAGGGCAAAATACAACATGCATACAATTGTCAAAACTGCAGGAAAGTTTTATTTATTGTCACTTGATAGTACTGAATTTGAAGGTTGCTGAAAAAAAGAGAAATGCCGTTGAGGTTTATCATTTTGTACTCAGCGGGACACATTTGCAACAATACCAAATCTCAAAGAGAACACAATTTATATTGCATGAGAAAAGGATGCTGATTGATTGCCAACTGGCTCTGTTCGGTAGGGGAATGGAGAATGCAACAGGGAACAGTTAACTGGCAAGCTTTTGTTTAAATTCAAACCATGCAGGTTAATGCCGACTGATCAAGGCATTGTCACGGGGAATGAACCAGCAAATGATTGTTTCCCAAATCTTTGTTCAGTTGAAATAGGCACAATGCATGGACATGTTCCTTCTGTTTGCAAAGGACAGGGCCCTGTGTGAATATATGGAGCTTCCAGCATGTGCAATTGAGCCACGCTAAGCCCAACCGATATCTTAAATTGATTATCAGTGTAATTCTTAGCACAATAAGGATTGTTAAGCAAGTATTGTCCAGTTACGGAGTTACTAATATTGAACATCAAGTTCTAAGTTTTGCAAACACAGGCTGGTTTAGTATGGTCAGTACTTTACGTGTTGCGAACAGCCAAAGGGACATGCTATTTGATACAATCTGCCAGTTGTTGGAATGTACAGCCTAAATACCTGGCATCACACTGCAATTAAATTCATATACTAGATTACTAATTTGTGTGGTAAGTAAAACATCCTTTTGGCCTGATGACAGAATCCTGTTATTGGAGAATACCCACTCATGTTACTACTGCATAGTAGTAGCATGAAACTGCTACCTTCACCCGTTACACAAATATTTGAGAAACCTTATAATCTGAGGTAAACTGGGCACATTTTAAAGTTTATTTTATTAGTGTCACAATTAAACCTGCAATAAAGTTACTATGAAAATCTTCTAGTCGCCACACTCCGGCGCCTGTTCGGTTACACTGAGCAAGAATTTAGCATGGCCAATGCACCCAACCTGCACATCTTTCAGACTGTGGGAAGAAACCAGACCACTCGGAGGAAACCCACGCAGACACAGGGAGAACGTACAGACTCCGCACAGACAGTGACCCAAGCCGGGAATCGAACTCAGGTCCCTGGCGCTGTAAGGGGGCAGCACTAACTACTGTGCCACTGTGCCATCCTCATTTCAGAACTGAAAGTGGCAGTCTTCAGCCCACACATGAGTTGCAGTATAGATAGCAAGCAATGATCTGATCAGGGTAGCCATTATCCTGCTGGATAATTTTGATATGCCCTTTTGCAGCATCAAGCTTGAATGGTGAGCAAATGGCTCAGGCTCTATTTACGTTTTTTCTGATAAGGACAACTTATACAAATTCCAACTTATATTTTGACGAGTGAAAGTGGGCTTGTGATAGACAGTAGTAGAGATCCCAGTAGAACATCAAGGAAAGGAAGCTTATTTGACTGCTCCATTTCAAAGGTGAGTTTGAGTGTAGGATGGACTTCAATCAAACCTGATAAGTGCAAGATGAAAAGCTTTGACAAAATGTCTCTTTTCTCAGCAACACTAAAGGTTTATTTATTTCCATTGTCAAAAATGAAATGCAATAGGAATAGTTACCTTGTGCAGTTAAATCAGTTCTCAAAGATACAAAGAAGTGTCTGATACAGCGTTTACAAAAAAAGTTCAAATGTCGCAGACTACAAATATTGACAAAGTTATGTTGCAATGTCAAATTTATCTATAATTGCGGAATCCTTCAGGGCAATGTAGAGAATTTGAGTGAATGAAGGCCAAAATTGCTTTAAATGCTTTTAAACTTCCAGTTATGGAAAGACTCATTGAAACTAGGATACACCTATTATCTCCGGGTAGTGGGAATTATCAAAAAGAAGCAGAATAACAGGAGAAAAGAAAAATCCCTAAAGTTTTTGATGGTTCTCAATTGTATTCCCTGTTTCAGTAATTAGGAATCATTTTCATAGAATCATAGAACATGTACGATACAGAAGAAGGCCATTTGGTCCATCATATCCATTCTTGTTAAATAGCACCGTGAAACTACCAAGAGCAAAAAATAGTCTAGTATGCACTTTCAAGCCACAAGGTTGGGGGGAGAGATGTGGCATGGAGGACAGGAGTGGGGGGGGGGGGGGGGGGAGGTTGGTGAAGGATGATGGGAGTGGAGGAGGCACAGAGGGCAGGGGGTGGGGGGAACAAGTAGGGTAGCTACCCAGAGTAGTTAAAGGTACACATTGAAGTATAGCTTCATACAGCTGCTCGAATTTATTGGCACTTTTATGGAAAAGCAGTTGCACAATTTGGTTGTGTGTTTAATTGTTTCTGACTCAATGATTGTAGCAGACTATATAATACTATTAAAGCTTCTGTTACCATTTTCAACACTTAGGGCTCAATTTTACCATCGCGTTGCGCCCATTTTTGGCCCGTTTGTGCCGGTTCCCCCTTTACCAAGGCCCGAAAATGGCCGCGATCGGGACCGTGCCCGAAATGGGCGCGATGACTATTTAAATGCATTTGCATGCATTTAAATTGACTTAATGGGCTTCACACCCAACTTTTCCGGCACTTCCCCCTTTTCCACCGCATTCGCCCATCCAGAATCAGCGCGAAACAGGCATGCTCCATAGAAGTCCGATTCAGGTGCTTCAGTTAGAGAGGAGATAGGTGCCTAGCGTCCGACCGCTCTCAGCTTGAGAACAGTGGGGGGCGGGGTGGGGGGAGAGGGATCCACTGCCACTCTGCCTGAGATCAGTGGAGGGAAAGGGAGGTCCGCTGCCACTCCGTCTGAGAATGGAGGGAAAGGGGATCTGCTGCCACTCCGCCTCAGATCAGTGGAGGGAAAAAGGGGATCCACTGCCGCTCTGCCTGAGATCAGTGGAGGGGAAGGGGGAGACCACTGCCGCTCTGCCTGAGATCAGTGGAGGAGAAGGGGGTTCTGCTGCCAATCTGCCTGAGATCGATGGGGGGGAAGGAGGGGAGGACTCCATGATCGGTCTGGGTGGCGGGGGGGGAGGGGATAAGGGGGTCAGTAATGCTGTGGGGGTGGGGCAATATCTGTGGGGACCAGGGGGAGGCATTATCCGACCCGGGAGGGATGTGGCAGGGGAGCAGCATTCTATCTTTTTTTTTCTGCACATGTGCCGTTGGCGGCGCCGATCGGAACTGCAGGGTTTCAGGCACGTTAAGTCCCACCCACAGGCTTTTCCAGCACAATTTGGAATCACTGATATTTTTGCAGGCAGTGTGTGTATGGGGGCACCTCAGAATGGGTCTAAATGTCGGATCTGAAACACTCCTAGGTTCAAGTCCGCCCAGCACTTAGAATCAAAATGGCAAAATAGGGCCCTATTCTTTCTATTTCAATTTGATCCATTGATTTGAATTGAACAGTATTGGTTACTGGTTAGTTGGCAAGATTTTTTTTTTTAATACTTTTCCAATTCAATCAAATCAAATCCAATTCAGAGTCTCAACAAGTTGAGACATTTCAGATCCAGGCTGACAAGACAGGGCGAGCGACCAAACCACCCTGTCCTGGGCCCGATCTACATGAGCCAAGCTGATTGGAGAAGGGGGAGGTTCCTCCTCCAAGACTTGAGCTCATTTGCATCTTAGCCAAAAGGCCGAGATGCCGCTTTAAAAAATTGCTTCATATGAAACATATGAAGCCTCAGCGTAACCTAATGACCTCAACCAAGTGCGGCCGACCATGGGCTGCCGACCATACTACACTTGATCTTAGCCAAAAGGCCGAGAAGCGGAGTTGGCAAGATTTACTTTTGCCTCAGTTTTGATATATGTCCTTCTCTCTCTAGATTTCTTCTATACAATTTCTCTGCTATGATGTGCCCTTCTCCCCTTTAAGTAGTGCAAACAAGAAATGCAATTTTTCTTTTATTGCTGTCTGCTCTATTCAGCATCTACTCTGATAGAAAAACAAGGAACACAGAAATTAATGATTATGGAAATTCAAACAGAACAATGCAACTTTATCTGTTTTTCTGTGGGTGTGAATAGATATAAAGCTCAAGATGACATGCATCATGCACATATGATGTGGAGATGCAGGCATTGGACTGGAGTGGGCACAGTAAGAATCTGGTGTTGTGAGACTTCTCACTTGTACATAGTAATTCATCTCAGGACATACTGGATGACACATTTAAATGTACCATGCCAATATTTGATACGACAACAGTACATGGTAGCCAGGAATAACAGTACATTCTCTCTTGGTGATATTGTACCAAATTTAGAGTGAAGTGCATTTAAGATATGTTGGGGCTATTTTGATCAAAGGGTGAAAATAGGCACTAAGTGGGTGTTAGGCTAGCAATGAACATCTATTTGAAAGCCTAGATTTAGCACACAATTTTCAGGCTAATTGATGACTATCTTGACACAAACATGCCGACAGATGCTGCAACCGACAACTGCAGGTTAGCACTCAAGTGCTGATTAGATGCAATTTTCCTGTTTCTAGCCTCCACACATCCACCTCGAATGAAGCTGTGGAGTGCACTGACTAGGAGAGGAGCCAACATGGATATATATATATGTGTCAGGGATCTGGAGAGGGGATCCAAAAGTTCTCTGGAACTCTGGATGTCATGGTGGAGGAGGTGGAAAAGAGGAAGGATATGTTCTACAGGCAGGAGGGAGGGATGTCACAGAGGCAGCTGATGTGGTGCATGGGGAGGAAGTTGCCCAAGGGCTAACAGTTAGGAGCCCTGGTGACACGACATGGGCCCTTAGGAAATTTACTGACTATGACACATGTGTCCAGGGTTAGTTCCAATCTCACAATCAATAACTGCACCAATACCCCCAGCATTACACCTCGACGCTATTCATTCAGGGTCCAACTACACTGCCATTCTCACACCCTACACTATTTCACCCTCACAGGCATTACTCACATCGCAGATACATAGCAGTTATTCAACCATGTGAGACATCATATACACACATACATCTCTGTCTGTACACCCATTCGCAATCGCCACTCTTGTTTTCTAGGACAAGATAAAATATGGTAGGTGGCAGTGGGACCTGACTTGGGGGCAGATCTGGATAATATCATTCCCTTTGAGGATGCAGTTCTAGCCATGATTGGGGGGGGGGGGGGGGGATTTCGTGTTCCTGTGGCCAGAGGCAGAACAATGGATAATATCATCTACTGGTACAGGATCACTCCATCTTCCTATGGATGGACAACTATTCTTGATTCCTAATCACCCAAGTGATCCTCAGTGCCAAGTTCTATGCAGTTTCATCCCACACACCCTATAGTGGCCACATGTGCTGCATCCGAGCCCTCGCTCACTCCCACCATCCCCCATTCTGGAGCAAGTTCAAAATGAATAACAGCCACCTCACCCATTATATGTGGGGAGAAGGAGAGGAATGAAGAATGTACTGCATGAATGGCTACCAGGCATTGACTCAAAAATCACCACCATGTGTAATTTAGAGGTTAGTTTAGAAGAGGATTCCTCACTATGGGATGTACCAAGCATAAGTAGGAAGCAGGATGGAAGGGATGCCACAGATGACAAGTTTTCAGGGTCTAAGGTCACATGTTGGTTTTGCTGTCAATAAATCAGAAAAGGACTTCACAGAGTCAAGCTACAGAAGAAGGATGATTGATCTGACAAACTCAATGCTTGGAACAATGGGCCATCTGCCTGAAACCTTACAGGTTGTGGCCAGGTGGAATGGCTGAATTTGCCTTGATCTTGGTCCATGCTTTGACACAGAGTCTGGAATCCAACCTCTCAATTGTGGAGAGGCTGACCAATTCCAGACAGTGAACTATGGAGACCAACATTATGCAGCATCCAGTGACTGACGCTGCGGATTCTAATTCAGCTTTGTAATTTCCATGAAGCAACAAAAGAGTGTAATAAAAGCTCAGGAAAGTGCCATGGTGCTTTGGGCTTCTCATTTGAAAGGAACTGCATCTGATGCCCAGAGATCTGCCCTCCAGTGGATCACTGTGTTAGATGAACTGAAATAGTGTTGTGGAATCAAAGAGCAGGAACTCACTGGCACTTTTCCAGATGTCAGCATTACTTCCTCCTCTCCTGTCACTCCATAGTTGCCCTGGCAAGGATTGTCCTGTCAGCCGGGTGGGCCAGTCTATGCTGAGATGGTGCAATTTAACAGACTCCCCAAACAGCCGGACAAAGAGAAAAGCTGCAGGGATCACTAAAAGAACTTTCCATCAGTACAAGTGAAGTTTTGGAAGTTTAAGAAAAAGAGCAGCCATGTCCTCACCTGGGCTTCAAAAGTGTGGGAAAAACACAAAGAGAAGGTAGGCAGCTACTGGCAGCTCAGTGAAAAACAATCTTAAAGAGGTAATGCATTTAAAGTGGCAAACACAAGAAGAAATAAACGGCAATGGACAAGAAGATCGGAGAAGACCACAGATAAAGGGCAACTCTCAATAAAGGTCCATAAGCAACAAAGACTTCAAGGAAGAGACAATACAAGACCTCAGAAAAGGCAATAAAGATCTCAAGGAAGTGGCAACAACAGAAGACCTCAAAAGAGGCAAAGGAAGACTCCAGAAAGTGGGTAAAAGAATATCCAAGAAAGAGAGCAACAAAAAAATCTAGAAAGAGGGCAAGGAAGTCCGTGAACGTATATCATTACATTCATTTTCCTCCTCCTCCTCTGAGGAACCTCACTTTGACCCTCTACCACAACTGCTGGTGGCAATGGCTGGTCTCTCATGAATGTTAGATTGAGAAGCATGCAGCAGGTCACCATGGATCTGGACACTTTATTGACCAAATACTGTCCAGACAGGTCAAGGCATCTAATTCTCTGCTTCAGAACCCCAGTGGTCTGTTCAATTATAGCTCTGGTGGCAGAAAAGTGTTCATTGGAAGAATGCTCAACTAGCATCTGGTAGTTTTTCAGCTGTGTCAATGGGAGCAGAAGATATCGTTTGTTATTTAGTAAACATCATGCCCAATGCATTTGGGCTCAAAGATCCGTTGACAAAATGACTGTCTCATAATAAATGCACTGTGGTAGCATCTTGGATAACAGACATTTACCTGCAATGGTGCACTGCTGTTGGTTGCAGACAAGATGCACACCGAAGGATTGGAATCCTTTCCTCTTTCTGAAAACCTTGAGTTTAAATGAGGGATATGCCTGGCCACATGAGGGAAGGGGATGGCCCAATGGTATTATCGCTAGAACTATTAATCCAGAAACTCAGTTAATGTTCCAAGGACATGGGTTCAAATCCCACCATGGCAGATGGTGGAATTTGAATTCAGTAAAGAAATTTGGAATTAAGAATCTACTGATGACCCTGAAACCATTGTCGATTGTCGGAAAAACCTATCGGGTTCACTAATGTTCTTTAGAGAAGGAAAGTTGCCGTCCTTACCTGGTTTGACTGACATGTGACTCCAGAGCCACAGCAATGTGGTTGACTCTCAACTGCCCCTCTGAATGAGGGCAACTAGGGATGGGCAATAAATGCTGGCCACCCAGTGATTCCCATGTCCCATGAATGTATAAAAAAACATTTGTGCAGTTAATGGCTTCTTCATCATGGAGAGTCTTGCGGTGAACTTGATAATCCAACTGCTAACTCAGTGCGTTACGTGCTGAGCATTGGCTGGTTAAATATTTATTCTAATCTTGCATTACAGCCTTAGATCAATAGGATGAACCGTTTGCTGCTTGTATCCAAACAAGAGCTTCAAATGGCCTTCCTTCATATATTTTACCAATCACTGCATGCAAATAAATATCACTGCAATGCAAATAAACTAATTTATATGAACAAATATTTCTGAATACTCAGCGTGAAAATATTCCAATGTAGGGATTCGATTTCATTCGCCTTAAATTTCTACCCTCTTTCTCCGGCTGAACATACTTTTTCCCACCAGAATTTCGCAACAGAAAGTTCTGATCCTTTTATCTTAGCTAATTCACAATCATTCAGAAAGCTAAACTCAATTACTGTTACAGCTTCATGCTTTGAGCTGTGTACAATTACCTGAGAAAAAAGCAATGCATGTTGGAAATTTAAAAAGTCCCTTTAGTAATTGTAGAAGGAACTCAAATTCCATACTATTGATTGGCTGAGCCATTTGAATAAAAATGTTAATGAATGTACAAAAGATCATTTTTTTTGGAAGCCAAATCATAAGTTTTTTTTAAAAGTCCTCAAAGTTGCGGTCAAAAGGGAGGGAATTTTCTGACCGTTCATGCTGGCGGGATTTTCCCGGGATTGGCCTGCGGCCAAATTCTCCGACTTCGCTGTGGTGTGAATGGGCAGTAAAACTGAACCCAGGTGTTTCAAAACATTTTCCAGGACGATTGGCTTGCCTCCATGTCTTTCTCTATTGGTACATTTTGATGACTGTTTATATTGATACATCCATGTTGGTACTGTTTCTACTTGCTTTCCTTGTACTTATTTCATATGTTCCCTATGTGCTCAGCCCAAAGAGGTTGCACACATGCTATTTAATTTTACCCTTTGCATTGGGTGAAGCCCCTCAAAGATAACGAAGGTGATTTTCCCACCTCGCCGCGCCTGGCTCTGATCACGCTGATCTGGGAAAATAGCGTGGGGGCCTTAAACCCAGTTTCTCACCCAGCGCCAAACATTTTGTGATCCTCCCAGTCCCTCTCTATTGGTGCAGAAGTAGCATTTCAATATGCATAGCCTATTGGACGCTCAATGCATGGAATCTTCGGGCGTGCGCAAGAACCGTGAGAATCACTATGGGTCTCCATTAACGGAGACCTGGTGAAATGGCCACAACGGGGGCTTGGAGGCCATTGAAGCCTCTGGGTGGCCAGGGGCATGGCTGGGCAGTGCCCATCTGGCAGTGCCCACTGGACACCTGGCCGTGGCCACCTGGCACGTCGGCAGTGGGGGTGGGGCCTGAGTGGGGACGATGATGGGGGGAGCTATGTCGAGGGGTTATGACGGGGGTGCTATGCATGGGGGGGCATGTCAGGATTCATGATGGGGGAGGTCATGATGGGGGGTGGCATGTTTGGGGTCTTGGTGCCCCGATGTCAGTGACCCATGTTGGGTAGGGGGTGAGGGAACATGCTTCCAATGGGGGGGAGGATTCTGTGTCCATGTTGGGGGGGATCTCCCACTACACTGTGAGATCGGGGTGCCCTTGTGAAACGGCACCTGAGTGCCCTGATCACCCCCTCCCTGTACCGGTGCGAAACTCCCAACTCCCCAAAAAGTGACTGAGTGTGGGACGATTGCAGTGTGGAGCATACCTGAGGGACCAGCATGGATCACTCCATGATTGTCAGCGTTATTACACTGAGCCTGGAATTTTCCAGCCACTCACACTCCGCTCAGCTCAATCCCCGTTCACTGCAGCGGGAACAGAGAATCCCGGTGGCATGAACAGCTGGAAAATTCCGGCCTGAGATTTTTTTTGGAAAAATTTCACCCATACCTCCCTTTCTTCCTACCTGCTAGTTCTCTGAAACCCACCATCTCTTCCCTAAACTCCTGCCAACCCTCCCCGCCCAATACCCTTATCTTACTTTACTCCAGGATCCATTTGACCTTCTCGGGACTGGTTGCAGTTCTGGCAGTGACCACTAGTGAGATCTTGGTGCTGCCAAGCCTTCTGAGCTGTCAGCCAATCCAAAAGGCCAGCAGCTCCTGAGGGTGGACTTCCTCCCCAGTGCAGGATGGAATCCCACTCTCTAACAATTAAGCCTGCTTGTTTATGGATACAGCACAGGCTGGCATAGAGCGAGTCTGATTCTGGTTGACTACTTCTGAGGGTGTTGAGCTGTCCACCCCCCCCATAATATGCAATTCATGATGTGGCAAATGTAATCTTCGTGAAAGGAACTTTGGACTTCTGGTTCGTAAAGTTGCTCTTTATGGATAAAATTATATATTTTTTGTCTTCTTCTGTAGTTATCTCTACCTGGTAGATTAAAAGGGTATTTGAAAAAATACTAAATATGGGCAGAGCAGAGTTAGAGATTAAATGTCAGATTATGCAGCTGTTTAACTGTACAAGTTGTTTCAGATCAAGAAAGGCGAGAGTTAAGCCAGCGAGCTCAGATATCGCCACTTGTGGATGAAGTGGATACAGGTGGAAGACGATCTGAGTGGAACAGAAAGTCCCTCCATTGAAGAGATGAAACAATTCAACATCCCAGGAGCTAATGCTGCCATCCTGGGGAGGAGAAAGATCAAATCAGCCATGCTACTCACACAACATGGCTGTACAAGCTCTGAAAAAGGTTTCTAATTCATTCACTCACTAGCCTGTTGATGCGCGATTAATCCACTCGGGAGGCTAGATCATACCCGGGAATAAAGGCTTTTATTCGCAACAAGAATAGAGCATACTGCTTAACAATACAATGATGTGGAGATGCCGGCGTTGGACTGGGGTAAACACAGTAAGAAGTTTAACAACACCAGGTTAAAGTCCAACAGGTTTATTTGGTAGCAAAAGCCACACAAGCTTTCGGAGCTGCAAGCCCCTTCTTCAGGTGAGTGGGAATTCTGTTCACAAACAGAGCATATAAAGACACAAACTCAATTTACATGAATAATGGTTGGAATGTGAATACTTACAACTAATCAAGTCTTTAAGAAACAAAACAGCATGAGTGGAGAGAGCATCAAGACAGGCTAAAAAGATGTGTATTGTCTCCAGACAAGACAGCCAGTGAAACTCTGTGGGGGTTACAAATAGTGGGACATGAACCCAATATCCCGGTTGAGGCCGTCCTCGTGTGTGCGGAACTTGGCTATCAGTTTCTGCTCAGCGACTCTGCGCCGTCGTGTGTCGCGAAGGCCGCCTTAAGAACATAAGAACATAAGAAATAGGAGCAGGAGTAGGCCATCTAGCCCCTCGAGCCTGCCCCGCCATTCAATAAGATCATGGCTGATCTGACGTGGATCAGTACCACTTACCCGCCTGATCCCCATAACCCTTAATTCCCTTACCGATCAGGAATCCATCCATCCGCGCTTTAAACATATTCAGCGAGGTAGCCTCCACCACCTCAGTGGGCAGAGAATTCCAGAGATTCACCACCCTCTGGGAGAAGAAGTTCCTCCTCAACTCTGTCTTAAACCGACCCCCCTTTATTTTGAGGCTGTGTCCTCTAGTTTTAACTTCCTTACTAAGTGGAAAGAATCTCTCCGCCTCCACCCTATCCAGCCCCCGCATTATCTTATAAGTCTCCATAAGATCCCCCCTCATCCTTCTAAACTCCAACGAGTACAAACCCAATCTCCTCAGCCTCTCCTCATAATCCAAACCCCTCATCTCCGGTATCAACCTGGTGAACCTTCTCTGCACTCCCTCCAATGCCAATATATCCTTCCTCATATAAGGGGACCAATACTGCACACAGTATTCCAGCTGCGGCCTCACCAATGCCCTGTTGAGGTGCATCAAGACATCCCTGCTTTTATATTCTATCCCCTTCGCAATATAGGCCAACATCCCATTTGCCTTCTTGATCACCTGTTGTACCTGCAGACTGGGCTTTTGCGTCTCATGCACAAGGACCCCCAGGTCCCTTTGCACGGTAGCATGTTTTAATTTGTTTCCATTGAGATAGTAATCCCATTTGTTATTATTTCCTCCAAAGTGTATAACCTCGCATTTCTCAACGTTATACTCCATTTGCCATATCCTCGCCCACTCACTCAGCCTGTCCAAATCTCTCTGCAGATCTTCTCCGTCCTCCACACGATTCACTTTTCCACTTATCTTTGTGTCGTCTGCAAACTTCGTTACCCTACACTCCGTCCCCTCCTCCAGATCATCTATATAAATGGTAAACAGTTGCGGCCCGAGTACCGATCCCTGCGGCACGCCACTAGTTACCTTCCTCCAACCGGAAAAACACCCATTTATTCCGACTCTTTGCTTCCTGTCGGATAGCCAGTCCCCAATCCACTTTAACACACTACCCCCAACTCCGTGTGCCCTAATCTTCTTCAGCAGCCTTTTATGGGGCACCTTATCAAACGCCTTTTGGAAATCCAAAAACACCGCATCCACCGGTTCTCCTCCATCAACCGCCCTAGTCACATCTTCATAAAAATCCAACATGTTTGTCAAGCACGACTTTCCCCTCAACTCGGCCAACGTTGTCTACCTGATACGCTGCAAGAAAGGATGTCCCGAGGCATGGTACATTGGGGAAACTATGCAGACGCTGCGACAACGGATGAATGAACACCGCTCGACAATCTCCAGGCAAGACTGTTCTCTTCCTGTTGGGGAGCACTTCAGCGGTCACGGGCATTCGGCCTCTGATATTCGGGTAAGCGTTCTCCAAGGCAGCCTTTGCGACACACGACGGCGCAGAGTCGCTGAGCAGAAACTGATAGCCAAGTTCCGCACACACGAGGACGGCCTCAACTGGGATATTAGGTTCATGTCCCACTATTTGTAACCCCCACAGAGTTTCACTGGCTGTCTTGTCTGGAGACAATACACATCTTTTTAGCTTGTCTTGATGCTCTCTCCACTCATGCTGTTTTGTTTCTTAAAGACTTGATTAGTTGTAAGTATTCGCATTCCAACCATTATTCATGTAAATTGAGTTTGTGTCTTTATATGCTCTGTTTGTGAACAGAATTCCCACTCACCTGAAGAAGGGGCTTGCAGCTCCGAAAGCTTGTGTGGCTTTTGCTACCAAATAAACCTGTTGGACTTTAACCTGGTGTTGTTAAACTTCTTACTAACAATACAATCCCAGACTAAAGGGTCACTAGGAAGTGCAGTGACCTTTATACTCCTATAGGAAGGCGGAGCCAACCGGAGTGTACCACAGAACAATGCTAACAGGTGGAACACCCCAACCCTAACCCCAACAGTAACAAGAGTAACATATGTACAAGTACCCATAGTGCTAACCATCTATGGTTCAGTACCCATAGTGGTAACCATCTATGGTTCACCACACCTGTGGATATACTAACTCAGATTAGGGAAGGTAAATTTGATTTCAATGAAAACTACACAATGTAAGTCAGTTCAACAAGCCAAGTTTAGGCCTCAGTTACTTCTAGACCTATGTTGGGTGGTAAATGCATGATGGTTCCTGATTCCTTTGGTCTACTTTATACTCGTGACCGTGAAGTAAACATAAAAGGACTTCTAATCACAATCTGTTTATAATTTTTTAAATGTTGGTGAACATACAGAGCCATAGCTTGTTTGAGTGCTTCAACTTATGTCATTTTGGTCAGGTACAGGTGTTTTTTAAAATTATGACATTTGTTTCCTGAGGAAATGTTTTTTTCCCCCCCATGACTATTCATGGGTAACAGGCACAGTTAATCTGCCCTCAATAAACAATCTTTGTGGTGTGCCTGAAGAGAGGCTATTATAAACACATTGAGCTAATATCTGTGCCTGAAAGAGAAAGGATCAGAGAATCCTGTGCACAACTTCAGACGTGCAATACAGACTATGGACGTGGAAAGTCCAAATATCTAGTTTCTCCTTTTCACGGTGACATGTAAATTTTTTTGCATGGTGGCACAATGGTCAGCACTGCTGCCTCACAGGGTAGGATTTTCCGGTTCTTCTGACTGGCGGGATCTTTTAGTCCTGCCAAAGGCACCTCTGCAGCTGGTTCCCTGGCAGTGTGATAGGCAAGCCACGCAAAATGCCATTGACATCGGCAGGACTGGAAGATCCCACCAGCCACCAATGCTGAGCTGCCTCTGCTGCTGGAAAACATGCTGCTGTGGCGGGGGGGGAGCATACAGTTGCAAAGTCCGGCCCTATGATTTTATTCTCTCAGCAAGTAAATTGTTGTTACCGATATTTACAATTTTATTAAGTTTCTTTCTCTGATTTATGCGTACGTTTTTTTTTGTATCATCCAATCTGACTTTCCTTCTCTTTATTTCTCAATCTGTGTATCATTTACCTCTAATTCACCCCATTTCCTCCTCCATTGTTCCTGTTTCTTTCTCATTCCTTGAAGCTCAATGGTGAAGGAGATGGACTATTGGTCCTGTCGTTCACCAAAGTCCCCATGTCACATAAATTTGCTGCATCGTCATTGGCTCACACTTCCAGCAACTCATCGGGCAAAACATTTCAGCTGAAGAACGAAGGAAGTTGTCTAAAACGCCACACCATGAGATGCCCTGCTCCAGATAAATCGAGACCATTATAAACAAACATATTAACATTTTAAACAATCTGAAGTTGTAACAAAAAAAGATCTGGAATTAAGAATCTACTGATGACCATGAACTCATTGTCGATTGTCGGAAAAACCCATCTGGTTCACTAATGTCCTTTAGGGAAGGAAATCTGCCGTCCTCACCCGGTCTGGCCTACATGTAAGACATAGGAGCAGAATTAGGCCACTCAGCCCATCGAGTCTGCTCCGCCATTCAATCATGGCTGATATTTTTCTCATCCCCATTCTCCTGCCTTTTCCCCATAAGCCCTGATCCCCTTGTTAATCAAGAATCTATCTATGTCTGTCTTAAAGACACTCAATGACCTGGCCTCCACAGCCTTCTGCGGCAAAGAGTTCCACAGATTCACCACTCTCCGGCTGAAGAAATTCCTCCTCATCTCTGTTTTAAAGGATTGTCCCTTTAGCCTGAGGTTGTGCCCTCTGGTTCTAGTTTTTCCTACTAGTGGAAACATCCTCTCCACGTCCACTCTATCCAGGTCTCGCAGTATCATGTAAGTTTCAATAAGATCCCCCCTCATCCTTCTAAATTCCAACGAGTACAGACCCAGAGTCCTCAACTGTTCCTCATACGACAAGCTCTTCATTCCAGGGATCATTCTTGTGAACCTCCTCTGTACCTTTTCCAAGGCCAACACATCCTTCCTTAGATATAGGGTGCACAACTGCTCAAAATACTTCAAATGGGACTCCAGAGCCACAGCAACGTGGTAGACTCTCAACTGCCCTCGGGCAACTACAGATGGGCAATAAAAGCTGTAAGAAGTTTAACAACACCAGGTTAAAGTCCAACAGGTTTATTTGGTAGCAAAAGCCACACAAGCTTTCGGCGCTCCAAGCCCCTTCTTCAGGTGAGTGGGAATTACCCCCAGTCCAACGCCAGCATCTCCACATCAATAAAAGCTGGCCAGTCAATGACGCCCGTGTCCCACAAATGAATAAAAAGAAATATGAGCAAGGTTTTAATGAACATGAAACGGTGATATACATCAGAGGCCAATTATATTATGCAGAATTCATAGTTTCAGCAATAAACCAAGTGCCAGTGTTCACAAATGAAAAAGGTCTACTTTAGAGTGCTTGTATAATAAATGCAAAAAAGTTTGGTTTAAAATTGCAATAAAGTACTTTTAAAAGTTCAGTAAAGTTGATAAAATCTTTGAAACAGTGAAGATGAAATAATGAGTACTGGAAAACTCCAATTGGTAATAGTTAGCATAATTTATTTAGCATAGGCATGTGTCAAAATCATGGGACTATCAGACCATCTGAAAGCACCAATTATACTTCAGTAGCTCAGATTTGTCCATCCATTCAAATAGAAAATAAACTTTGCTCGGAATGAATCTATCAATCTTCTGTTTTTCCTCCAATATTTTTGAATGTTATTGAGCTTAAAGCGCCTGGTTTTCAAATGCTCAAAAGCAGGAATTGACATGCAAATCCATGAATATAAGTGTCAATTTGGTTCCTTTCAGACCACCCTACAGACTGTTAAATAAAACACTCGCAGTCTGATAAGAGGAAGGGTTTCTCAGCCAATGTTGGACTCACCCAGTGAGTTTTTTCACCTGGATATCTCTGTTCATTAAACCTCCCTGAAACTCAGCAATAGCATCTTACATAAGAACTGGGAGTAGGCCATCTGGCCCCTCGAGCCTGCTCCACCATTCAAAACACACAAACTATTTTCAACCATTACCAGGTTGTTATTTTGTTTTATTCACAACTACAGATATCTTTCCACAATGCTTTATGTACACAAACAGAAGATTGTGGGCCATGAATATGCATGTAAAGTGGCTCCTTCATTCTGCCTCAACTGTTTCTATCCCAAACATTTTAGGTAGATAACAAGATTCTAGCTATTGAGTGGTTATGACATCAAGATATGGCTCGTGTCCTACAAGAGCATGTCATTGACCTAACTTTGCACATTGAAGGTGTAGATTTAACTTCCCAGCAGATTAGTGAGTGGTACACTTTAATATCTGTGAGAAAGCTTCAAACCTATTTCATACGTCAATGAACATTCTTGTAAAAGTTGATCTTTACTTGGAAAACAACAGCATTAAGATGAAAAATCAAGCAATTGACAAGAAGGTGGAACTAATGTGAAAAGGCTGTTTTCATTCCTATGGATATAGAATCATTTATTCCTACTCCATCTATTCTACAATATTGTCAGTATGAATTTTCCAGAAGGCAGACTCTGCATAGTATGTAGATGGAGAAACTGAATGATAACCTAGTAGTGACGTAGGTCTGAACACATTACGGTCAGGTTAATTTAAACCTGGGCCTGAATTTCACACTCCCTCATTGGGTTTTGAGGCAGGAGGAGGCCTGAAATTGTGGGGATAGGATTCCCTCTGGGATTCTGGCCCCACTGAGTTGTGATCTTATGGTAGGATGGGCAAGGTCTTGGACGGGAGGCCCCCCCTTGCCCTAGCTTTGGAGAGAGCTTTGGAGAGAGTGCAAAGAAGGTTCACCAGGATGTTGCCTGGTCTCAAGGGCGTTGACTATGAGGAGAGGTTGAATAAACTAGGATTGTTTTCACTGGAAAGATGAAGGCTGAGGGGAGACCTGATAGAGGTCTACAAAATTATAAGAGGCATTAACAGGGTGGATAGTCAAAGGCTTTTTCCCAGGGTGGAGGTGTCAGTTATAAGGCGGCAAAGTTTCAAGGTGAGAGGGGGAAAGTTTAAGGGAGATGTGCGGGGGAAGATTTTCATGTACAGGTGCCCGGAACGTGGTGCCAGAGGAGGTGGTGGAAGAAGGCACATTAACAACAAGTAAGTGACATCTGAATGGGTACATAAATAGGGAGGGAATAGAGCGATATGGTCTGAGTAAGGGCAGAAGGTTTTTTTAGTTTGGTTAGGGCATCATGGTCAGCACGGGCTTGGAGGGCTGAAGGGTGCGTTCCTGTCCTGTACTTTTCTCTTTTCTTTGTTCTATTAGAGACTATTTCTACCCAGCCTCAATTTTGAGGCTGGCGGGCACCAGCTAACTAAAGGTGGGAAATAGAAAAATTCACTGACCTCAATCTCGGGCAGAGAGGGGAGGGGGGTGCACCTTCATCAGAAGGTCTGACTTGGGGCATCCTCCCCTCATGGACTGGACACCACTGAAACTCCCTCCCCCACTGGTGTATGCCCCAATTACCCTCTTGCCCATCCACAACTCCCCAGAGCACCTCTACCCTTCCTTCCCTGGGACCCTGCCACTTACCTCACACCAGCTCTCTGTACTTAGTGCCAGGCATGGTGCTGCAGTCTTTCTTCTAGTCACGGCAATGCTGTGCCTGGATGGTCTGGAGAGTTGCCAGCTTCTCTCCAAAGTGACACATTCTTCTAAGTGGGGAATGGAAGTCCCACCTGCTGCCTGTCAATGGTCAAACAAGCATAAATTGGTAGTGGGCCTGTTGAAGTTGGTGGGGTTGCTTTCTCCACCGTCCCAGCTAATCAAAAATTTCAGGCACAGGTATATTTATCCTAACAATCAAACAGACACTGGTCAGTTATTCTAGGCGCCAACATGGCATCAGGCCATTTGGCAAACCCTTACCAAGCAATCTTTACATTATGAATTACCCAATTAACTGAATGCACTAGCACAACTACAGATGAACACACATTTATAAAACTTTATTAATACAGATTTCAGATCATTGGCAAAAGAAGAAATTAGGCTTTTTTCCTACAGTGAGTTATGACTAGCAACTCACAAGATTCCTTCGACAGCATCTTCAAAATCCATGACGTCTACCATCGAGAAGAACAAAGGCTTGAGAACACCACCATCTGCAAGTTCCATTCCAAGCTACACATCACCCTGACTTAGAATTATTCCTTCACTGGATCAAAATCTTGGAACTCCCATGTGTGCAGCATGCTAGATGTACCTATACTAGATGGACTGCAGTAGTTCAAAGCGGTGGCTCACCACCACCTTCTCAATGGCCGTTGGGGATGGGCAATAAATGCTGGCCTTGTCAGTAATGCGCACATCCCATTAAAGAATAAAAAAGATCTGGACTACCTGAAGGGATGGTGGAAACAGATCCAAAGGTAACATTCAAAAGGGAATTGGATATGAAAAGAAAGATTTTGCAGGGTTTGGGAAAAGAGTGGGACTAATTTACCAGCTCTTTCAAATGATGGGGCAAATGGCCTTTATCTATGCTGTAAGATTCTATGGGGGAATTTTAACAACCCTCACCCCAATCCCAGGATAGGTAGTTTTCAGGTGGCTGGGAAGGTAACTTTGCTAAAGCACAACCACACTTGATGTAACTCTTACAATCTGGTTCCATAACCTATTAGATCCTCCAGAGTCTATTTTTCCATTTGTTCAGACTGTGCCATGTGGGTGCACATCTGTAATGATCTCAACGAGGCCCAGGAGGTGGGCCTTTTGGATCGCCTGCCCAGTCAGGGAGTCTCACCTGTGTATGTATTGAGGAGTGTCAGGGCTATTGACACTCTGGATTCTGACTTTATACTTGAAGCACTCTTAGAAGTGGAGGTAAGTTTGTAAATAAAGGGAATCTAATGAAAGGGACACTGGCCTCTGAGGACTTACTTCAACATCATGCACAATGTCGGTGCGAGGAGTCAAACTCTGGAAGTACTATTTTAACTTGGTAGTCACGTTTATCTCAGATTCTGCCCATTAAAGTTTCTTCAGGGTTTTGTGTGTGCAATAGCTATTATCTGACTTCTTGACTGAAAATCTTCCTCTCTCTGGATTTTCACTTTTTAGTATATTTCACAAATTACTACCTCACAATGTATCAATGTTATTAACCAGAAATCAAAACTTCCTCTTTTGATGTCAATAATACACATTATTGCCAGTGAAGTGAGTGAAATAATTCCCCCCCCCCCCCCAACCCCCATTATTTTGTTTTCTGGTTATAGAGTGTATAGTGAGCAGTGCAGAGATTCTGGTTACAATATATCTTAGTTCAATCTCAAATGAGCAACCATCAATACAACAGTTCAGCATTTCCTTCATTTTACCTGAGTTACGTTCTCTCAACATAAGCAGTTTTGAACTGAGCTGTTGCTCAAAGTTATGCCACTTAGGAGGCTCACTGAACAATGATGAGACAACCATTTCATCACTCTTGGCTGAATTGAAAACTCGTTTTTGAAATGAATGGAACCATCCAGTCTCCTCAAGATTATTAAGAATTCTCAACACCAGGTTAAAGTCCAACAGGTTTATTTGGTAGCTTGAGCTTTTGGAGTGCTGCCCCTTCATCAAGTGAATTGACTCCCCTGATGAAGGAGCAGTGCTCCAAAAGCTTGTGCCACCAAATAAACCTGTTGGACTTTAACCTGGTGTTGTGAGACTTCTTACTGTGCCCATCCCAGTCCAAAGCTGGCATCTCCACATCATGGTCTCACAGGAATAGGTTATGGTGCTGAAGTGAGTTGGGAAGATATTTCATGATTAGATTCTTTACCTTTCTACCCTCTAACACAAATGATGATGTCTGTTGGGGTTAAAGCTTGGGTAGCCAATAGCCCTCTACCACATTGGCCAAGTGCTGTATTTCCTGTGAACATCAGAAGGCAATGCAACATTGGGTTAGACATGGCTGTCAACGTCCTAATGTGTTTTTTCAGCAAGGGTCATAATCAAGCCAGTGTAGGAATTATGGCCAATTTCACCTTTCCAGCTCGTCAAAAGACTGCTCCATTCAAATGGAATGTAGGCCTGCTGTATCCCTATCACTAGTTCAGCACCAGTGCATTTACAAAAGTGAATTTACATAGCACTTTAAAATAGTGAAACATTCCAAGGTGCATTATCAAATAAAATTAGATACTCAGCTACATAAAGAGATTGGGTAGCTCACCACCACCTTCTCAAGGGCAACTAGGGATGAGCAATAAATGCTGGCCAGCCAGTGACACATATGTCCCACGAATGGATAAAAAATTGATATAAAAAAACTGGTTTTAGAGGCAGATTTTAAGGAGCATTTTAAAGAAGGGGGGGGGGGAAGAGGAACAGAGATTGAATTCCAACACTTGGGGCTGGGCAGCTGGAAGCATGGGTACCAGTGAACAGCAATTAAAACGGGGGATGCAAACTAATTGGAGCAGCAAAGGATCTCAGAGGGTTGTAGGGCTGGAGAAGGTTACTGAGATTGGGAGGGCTGAGGCCATGGAGGAATCTGGAGGAGGATGAGAATTTTAAAATCGGGTGTTGCCAAACCAGGGGCCAGTGTAGGTCACTGACACAGGGTTGATGGGTGAACCAAGTGTGGTGCGAGTTAGGATATGGGCAACTGAGCTTTATGTACAGTTAAATATGCCACCATACTCGCAGTTTCTGAAAGGATTCTCTAATGAAGTATTGATTTGTTAGCTTGCACCAATTTCCTCTTCAAGAAATGCTGTCAATTTTAGATTCGAAGCTGCAGGTACCTATGATAAGACAAGCATTTCCAGGCACCTTACTTTAGTTTAGTTTATTTATTATTAATCACAAGCAAGGCTTACATTAACACTGCAAGGAAGTTAATGCGAAATTCCCCTGATTCATGTAATGTATAAAAATTAAATTTTAATACATTTACATGCTCAGCACTTATGGATATGTGTTGCAAAGGTTAAATAGTCAGAAGCAGTGAGTGTTTTTAAGTGAGATTGATTGCAACCCCATTAAATTCATGGATTTTTTTCATAATAAATCATATATTCCACAACGGTGGCCAACTAATTGAATATATGGAACTGAAAATGAATTGGAGGTAGCAATACACAATTTAGTTTTGCATCATTTCGTTCCATCCTCATCCTAGGTATGTGATTGGCCAGCCACCTACTGATGTGACCTCCACCAGCCTACTTTCCCCCTATACCTTTTAACTCAGCAAGCGGTTCAAGAATCCTGACATCAATTGTTATCTGAAAATGTTGGAAAATCTCAGCAGATCTGACAGCATCTGCGGGGAGAGAATAGAAAGAAGTCTCACAACACCAGGTTAAAGTCCAACAGGTTTATTTGGTAGCAAATACCATAAGCTTTCGGAGCACAGCTCCTTCGTCAGATGGAGTGGATATCTGTTCTCAAACAGTGCAAACAGACACAGAAATCAAATTACAGAATACTGATTAGAATGCAAATCTCTACAGCCAGCCAGGTCTTAAATGTACAGACAATGTGGGTGGAGGGAGCATTCAACACAGGTTAAAGAGATGTGTATTATCTCCAGACAGAACAGTTAGTGAAATTCTGCAAGTCGGGGAGGCAAGCTGTGGGGGTTACTGATAATGTGACATAAATCCAACATCCCGGTTTAGGCCGTCCTCATGTGTGCGGAACTTGGCTATCAGTTTCTGCTCAGCGACTCTGCGCTGTCGTGAAGGCCGCCTTGGAGAACGCTTACCTGAAGATCCAAGGCTGAATGCCCGTGACTGCTGAAGTGCTCCCCCACAGGAAGAGAACAGTCTTGCCTGGTGATTGTCGAGCGGTGTTCATTCATCCGTTGTCGTAGCGTCTGCATGGTTTCCCCAATGTACCATGCCTCGGGACATCCTTTCTTGCAGCGTATCAGGTAGACAACGTTGGCCGAGTTGCAAGAGTATGTACCGTGTACCTGGTGGATGGTGTTCTCACGTGAGATGATGGCATCCGTTTCGATGATCCGGCACGTCTTGCAGAGGTTGCTGTGGCAGGGTTGTGTGGTGTCGTGGTCACTGTTCTCCTGAAGGCTGGGTAGTTTGCTGCGGACAATGGTCTGTTTGAGGTTGCGTGGTTGTTTGAAGGCAAGAAGTGGGGGTGTGGGGGGATGGCCTTGGCGAGATGTTCGTCTTCATCAATGACATGTTGAAGGCTCCGGAGGAGATGCCGTAGCTTCTCCGCTCCGGGGAAGTACTGGACGACGAAGGGTACTCTGTCCACCGTGTCCCGTGTTTGTCTTCTGAGGAGGTCGGTGCGGTTTTTCGCTGTGGCGGGTCAGAACTGTTGATCGATGAGTCGAGCGCCATATCCTGTTCTTATGAGGGCATCTTTCAGCGTCTGGAGGTGTCTGTTGCGATCCTCCTCATCCGAGCAGATCCTGTGTATTCGGAGGGCTTGTCCGTAGGGGATGGCTTCTTTTACGTGTTTAGGGTGGAAGCTGGAGAAGTGGAGCATCATGAGGTTATCCGTGGGCTTGCGGTACAGTGAGGTGCTGAGGTGACCGTCCTTAATGGAGATGCGTGTGTCCAAGAATGCAACCGATTCCGGAGAGTAGTCCATGGTGAGTCTGATGGTGGGATGGAACTTGTTGATGTCATCATATAGTTGAATAGAGAGAATAGAGCCAGTTTTGGCTGTGTTCTCTCTTCACAGATGCTGTCAGACCTGCTGAGATTTTCCAGCATTGTCCGTTTTTGTTTCAGATTCCAGCATCCGCAATATTTTGCCGCCTTCAATTGCTCATAAGAAACTTTCAGGAATCCAATTCATGGAAATAACAGCAGTGCTTTAAATTTTGTAATGGCAAAAAAATGTGCAAAGGTCCAAGACAAGACTGCAAAGCGAAATAATAGAAATTCCAGCTTAAAAGTATGCAGCACTGCAGAAGTAAATTCCCAACGTTTATAAGGAATTGCCCAGAAACTTTGCCTCACCCAGAACTGCAATTGAAAACAAAGTGGGACAAATCCCCAATTGGAACGAAAGAAAGGAAAGGCCAGTCTAACCAAATAGTTTATCGGGGAAACTCTCAATGTATTCAAATCTTTCATAATTAAATCCACAATAGAGATTATGTAGAAAAGTAACTCGTCGAGGAAGTTTTTTGTTTGTGTGGATATGTCACTCGAGGAAATTTGACATCGTCTTGGTGCATAAGAGATCCACAGGGTCTAGTATACTTGGTAGAAAGAAGAATGATATGACTGTCATGTTAGTCATCCTAATTATGTGCAGATTGTATTATTTTCGTCTGTCACTTATCAGCTTTTTAAACCATATTATGTTTCACCTAGTATATAGTAAAATGAATTGGTTAGGCGCTCTAACTGGCTCCCCCAGGAAACCACTGGGAAGAGGTTAATTTAGCTATCAAGGCTGTGGTGCAATGGTTGGAAATTGTTAAGATTCATATTTTTCAGGGGGGAATAAAAAGTAAGTGGGCAAGACTCAACACGGCTGCCATTTTCCCTAAGGCAGCTTTGCAGATCTGTTGGGCTCCCGTTTGAATAGCGACGTGCGCTACGTGCTGTAAACATTACAGTGTCAAGTCGCTGCCAGCGCTCTGCTATGATTGATGGGCGGAGAAACCGGCCGGCGCGGTCTGCAAGCCCGTTCCCTCTCACTCCCTGCTGGACGGACAGATCGCAGGGGCGGGGAGGGAGGGAAAAGACAGAAGACAGCGCCGGTTCTTCCGTGCAACTTTCTGCGGGCAAGAAAAGCAACCCCAAGCAGTAGCAGCTCGCAGGTGGACTGGCCAACTAAGTGAGTAACCAATAATTTGGGGGGGTGAGGGGGGTTGCAATTACGAAAATAGAAGAGGCGTAACTTCTTAAATTTGAGACTGGATTAAAAATAAATCGAGTGGGGCGGGACCAAGGTTGGAAATGAGTGATTTTCATGCACATGTGGGTGAAACGAATTGGTTACTTTTGCAGTGTTTTGACCCAACTTTGGTTGCAGAGGGAATGGGGTGAAGGGGTTGAAACCGGCTTTGCGCTGCCCGAGGTGGGCGGGGCTGGAAACTTGCCCGGTGTTGAACGGATCTAGAAACTGGCTTTGCGCTTGCAATGGGGTGGGCGGGTCTGGAAACTGGCTCTTGAGCTGCCCCGGGATGGACAGGTCTGGAAACAACTGGCCCTTGCGCTGCCCAGGGGGTGGGCGGGTCTGGAAACTGGCTTTGCGCTGCGTGGGGGGAGTGGGCGGGTCTGGAAACTGGTTTTGCGCTGCATGGGGGTGGGCGGGTCTGGAAAGTGGCCTTGCACTGCTGTTGCTGAGTGGCAGGTGGCTACACCAGCCGCGCGCCTTGTTGCTAATGTCAGCGTTCGAAAATGGAATGTTTATAATGTGCGCCCACCAATCGGTGTGAATGGGAGGCGGGGCGAGGGAGAGAGGGGCGGGGACGGCCCGGTGCCGGAGAGAAGCAAAACAATTGTGATCAGCAGCAAAGGCGGGCTTGCAGAGAGGAGGAGGGCAGCGGTTTTCTTTCCCCCCTCTCTCACACACACACCCCCTCCTCATCCAACAGGAATGTTTTTTAAAAATGCAATCGCCTTTTTGCTAAACGCTTTAGTTTAACTAATCTCCCGTCTCTCCCTCCCACCCCCTCCACAAAAAAAAGACTATGAGCTCCAAACGTCTGAGCAAAAAATGCAAAGTTGTAGGTACAAAGGTTTGCGCGCCAAGTTCAGCCGGCGAAGTCAGAGTCTCTGGAGTGATCCAGGCTTGTAAGAACGACCCCGCGGGCAATAATTTATACACAATCATGCTAGATGATGGCTCTCTCAGAGAGTATGCAGAAGAAGAAATAATCTGCATCGATGGGAAAGGAAAGCCCAGATATAATCAGAAGGTATTTAAGCATCCTCTGTTAACTTTTTTTTTATTTTTTTTAAAAAAAGCTTCGACCGTTTTGCAAACTTGGTGCATGCTTTCATTTATGTTTTCTTTATTTGCAATCAGACATATTGCTTTTTATATTTTTGGAATATATTGCAACTAAGATGGCGCCTGAAGTGCACGTCCAAAGTTTAAAGAGAGCAAGGAAGCCGGTATAATTAAATGCCCATCCCCTTGCTAGCAAAAGTAAACGCCGGCACCACCACAGGAAAAAAAAAGCAATGTTTCACCATTATTAATTATCAGTAATGGTCCAATCTTTGCAAGTAAGCACTCCAGTCATGATCAAGTGTATTCCTGAGGGGTGGAACTGTCTAAGCAACTTTGCCACTTGTGAACTTTAAATAATTGGGCACTTTTGCTTTACCAAGAAGCATTGCCTGCAATTTTTTTTGTTTTTAAGAGTGGCGAAACCAGCTTGCATTCCTTTTTTTTTATTTTGAAGAGCTTTTTTTTTAAATGGAGGAGAGGAGGCGAGACAAAAAAAAATGACAGCTCTCGGGTTTTGTGAAATTTCAGATGCTTCTGAATTGCAAAGGCAGCGAAGCAGTTGAGGAAGGAGACAGGAGCCATGTCCCTTTAAGATCCCCAGAGCCACGCGGCCTGACAGCCAGGAGAGCAGAGGACCGGTATCAGGAAAACAAATGTAACAGGACTCGAGAAGTGGAGAAGGAGCCTGCGACCCGCCCCCCTGGCTCGGTGTCAGAACACAAACGCCTCCTCGCTTCGGCAAACATCGACGTTCCTCAGAGGTAGGGGTTTGTGTTGGGTTTTTATTTCGCAATCTTGAGTTGCTGAGCGTCTCGGAAAGGATTGCAACCTCAAATTCAACTAACCCATGCACTGAACAAATATCCTTTCTACCGCTCTCTTCCCCCCCCTCTTTAAAGTTTGTTTATTATTGTCACAAGTAGGCTTACATTAGCAATGCAACGAAGTTACTGTGAAAACCTCCTAATTGCCACGGCTCTGGCGCCTGTTGGGGTACACTGAGGGAGAATTTAGCATGGCCCAATGCACCTAACCAGCCAGTCATTCGGACTGTGGGAGGAAACCGGAGCACCTGGAGGAAACCCACGCACACACGGGGAGAACATGCAGACTCCGCACAGACAGTGACCCAAGGGTGGAATCAAACCTGGGGCCCTGGCGCTGAGGCAGCAATGTTAACCACTGTGCCAACGTTTGAGTGCATTCTAGTTGAAATGAAGATATTTGTGCGCGCACACACACACACACACACATACGTTATGCCTTATATTAAGTCGATCTTTCTCTCCTCCCTAGCTATGACTGTAACAGTACATTCTGCACCCTCCCTTTTCCTTCCCTATGTACT
The DNA here is from genome assembly GCF_964213995.1 of Mustelus asterias. NCBI lineage: Eukaryota > Metazoa > Chordata > Chondrichthyes > Carcharhiniformes > Triakidae > Mustelus > Mustelus asterias. The sequence continues at coordinate 55,457,315 of NC_135820.1, forward strand.
CTATGAACAGTATGCTTTGTCTGTATAGTGCACAAGAAACAATACTTTTCACCATATCCCAGTATGTGTGACAATAATAAATCAAATCAAACCCAGAGCTAAGCTGTGTTCTCTAGACCGCGAATAATTACTTGCAATGCAATTGAAAATCAAGCCAATGTACATAACCGTTGTACTTATTAGCTGTTGAAATTTCAAAATCACTTGACTCTTTCATATTTGGAAGATCTGTCACTGTGTACTTTGATTTTTGTCATGCGCTGCTATTAAGTTTAAATTGCATATAATATTGTGGCCAAATGTTAGTTAATTTTTTTGGAGCATTATTTGGATTGTTAGGTGCTTCAGTCATGAACTGTCGGCAGCATTTTGTGCTTACTGATGTTGCTGTGAATCCATTGTGCATTTTCCTGTAATATTGATTAAGGCGTCCACTTGAACACTGAAGTTATTAAAATATGAGATTAAGTGGTTGTCCCATGCAGATGAATTAATACACCACCTGAAAAGGGTGACTACGTAAAAGACAAATGTATGGTTACACGTTGCTTTCAGTAAAGCAACGGAGTAGTTTCTTGGATGCAAAGCAAGTAGCACCTACAGATCATTCAACAATTCAAATTTTAGAAATGCAGAAAATGAGAGAAAATCCATTAATTTGACATATTGACATTAGAGAAAACTGGTTAGTTGGTGTTGGAGAAGCATTAGTTATGTGGCCAGACAAATGGTTGCTGAAGTATTCCAGATATTGAAGCAGCTAACTCCATGAGGATTCCAGTAGTGATTTGTGTACTGTTCTGTATAAAATGCTAAAATATTTATGATTGCATTTCAAAATACTCTTATGAACTTGCATGTTGCATTTAGTAAAGCCTCACTAATTGATGGGTGTAAATGTCCTGTGCTCATGATCATGTGCTCTGCCTAAAATCTTGTTTCTTTTTAAATGAAAACAGCGCACACAGTTCTTAATCTTAATTCAGTTAATGAAAATATTCTTTTGTCTCTTCCACACTGAGATTTGGAGTAACTTCAAGACCTCCTTCACTGCCTCCAGAAGAAAGTGAAGACATGACTGGGTTTAGAGCTCATCAGAATGCCTGAAGAAACGGGATCTATGTCCAGACCTTAACCACTGTTGGGGATTTGCATCTGTCACAAGATCCTTCATGTGGCCAACTCCTGCTGGTGTCACCCAAGTTGGCGATCCAACAAAAAAAATGCAGAGGAGAACTTCTGCATAGTAGATGGATTTTGGCTCTTTACGCCACCCCCACCATAGCCATGCTCTGGTGCAGTTATCAGGCTATTCAAAAATGTCTGTGACCAAGTACCATGAGAATATTGGATGACACGTAGTTAGGCAGAACAAGCTGGCTGTGTAGCTAATCTGATCAAAATGGTCAGGGAACACCTCCCCACCCCCACTCACCATTCCCCACAGCTCTGTGCGATTGCCATTCAGAGCATTCACGTTGCTTCTGAAGCCAATTATGGAGTTAGTTCCAGTCCAGTTCCATAATCACCCCCGTGCTATCAAATCCATGAAATTACCTCTGAAGTGAAGGTTTTCAAGTGTTTCTACATTTTCATCTATTCCACTTCAGACATTGCACTTAATTCATTTTCTTTAAGGAAAGAAAGGCAGTTACTTCATTTTTTGTTTCTGGGTTGATCACCTTTCCATTTCACAGGAGAAAGAGTTGGAAATTTAAAGCAGTTGCCAGTCTACAGAGCTAATTTACCTCCAATTAGCCTCAAATTGAGCCTGGCCTGTTTTGATTCGGGAATTTTGTTCACCGGTGGTATCTGAGAGGTATAAAGGGGCACACAGCCCTGAACACAACTTCCCTTTTGGCATGTTGTTTCCACACCATGCTCTAGATCCCAGACTAACTCAGCAATACCACTGGAGATCAACTTCAAATCGAATTAAATAAAATCCAAATCCGTTTCAGAAAGTTTAAACATGTTGCATTCTTCCAATGTGTGGTCTTAATGCAGTGCTTGGAACATCTGAAATTTTTGCCAACTCAGGTATTGGAAAAAGCAAAAAGGATTGTGCGAAATTCCACATTTTTGACCTCGCATGCTGTTGTCTCAGATTTGTTGTCTTCTAGCTCTTTAATTCATTTCATAGGACAACGCATCTCAACTTTGAGTTTGTCACTTGAAACATTTTCTACACAAATGTTGCAATTGAAATCTTTGTGTTCATTGAAGGTATTTCATTAATACATAGTTATGCAGATAGTCTTCTTACGTATGGGACAAATTCTTTTGCTAGGGAAAGGAAAGAATCTATTAGCAACGCTTGAGTGTTTCATTTTAGCTTGGAAGATAATTTTGTGTGGTTCCATGTTTTAAGTCTTGTCACATAAAAATAGCACATTGAGTTACTTCTGCTCGTAAGCAAAGGGCTCCTAATATTGAAAAAATCATAGATATAATTTAAATTGGGTCCAGCCCCAGTAATTGTTTAAACTCCCACACAAAACTAGACCATCACTTCACATTGTTAAAACCTTAATCTGGACACATGAAGGGTGATATTTAGGGTGCATATCTGTTTCAAGTTTAGGGTCATTGCAATGCAGTTTTCTCTAAACTTGGATTGGATGTTAGGAACATAGGAAATCGGAATAAGACATACAGCCCTGAATAAGACGTTCAGCTAGATCATGGCTGATCTAATCACTGGAGTTCCACCACCCCGCCGGTCACAGGAATCCGAGCGGGAGAGGGGCGGACAGTGGAAAGGTCCATTGACCTTGGGTGGGATTTTCCGGTCTCTGGTCGAGTGAGGCCATAAAATCCTGCTCCATGCCATTTTCCAAACTTTCCCCATATTCTTTGATATCTTTAATATCTATAAATCTATCAATCTGTCTTTTGAATAGACTCAAGCCTTCACAGCCTTCTGTGTAGAAAATTCCAAAGATGTGAGTTAGGTTGATTGGCCATGCTAAATTACCCCTTGGTGTCCAAGGGATTAGCAGGGTAAAAATTTGGGTTATGGGGGTAGAGCATGGGTGGGATTGTTGTTGGTGCAGGCTTGATGGGCCAAATGGCCTCTTTCTGCACTGTAGGAATTCTCCAATTCTAAATTCCTACTTATCTCAATCCTAACAACCTCCCCCCCCAAAGAAGCAGGAAAAACATTCTTCCTTCATCTCCCTTCTTGAGCCCTATAAGAATTTTGTATGTTTCAAAGAAATCACCTTTCACACTTCTAAAGCCTAGCGAATACGGACCCAGTCTCCTCACTCTCTCCTCATAAGACAATCTCACCAACCCTGCTACAGATGCCAGGCTTATAGATTCCCTGTTCAACAGTTCCCTGTGTTTTCTTTTCTCCTTTCTTAAATAGTGGGGATACATTTGCTACCTTACAATCTACAGGAACTGTTCTATAGAACCTTGGAAGATGGCCACCAGTGCATCCACTATCTCTACAGCCACCTCTTTCAACACTCTGGGATGTAAATCATCAAGTCCAGGGGATTTATCAATTTTCAATAAGCATTACTAATGCTACTTGACTAATACTAATTTCTTTCAGTTCTTCATTCTCCCTAGTCTCTTTGTTTGCCAGTATTAGCTAAAACATGTAGTTACACAGACTCGATGGACAAGAGCTGATGCAAAGAGGGATAGCAGCAAGCTAACTGTGATATCTGGAAATATCTTTGCTTGAAAGCCTTTTCCAAACACCAGTCTTCCTCCGTGAAGACACACACATTATCTGTTCAGTTTCTCTGCCATTTCCTTATTCCCCATTATAAATTCTCCTTTTCTGCCTGTAGTGACCCACGTCTGTCTTTGCTAAACTTTTCCTTTTTGCACACCTATTTAAAAACTTCAGTCCATTTTTAATGTTTCTCACTAGTTTACTTTCATTTTCTGGATAGGATGCTCTTTTGGAGAGTTAGTTAATTCTAAAATGCTCCCTATCCTCAGGGCTACTACTTGGACAACTTTCTAAACCTCTTCATTTGATCTAGTACGATCCTTAACTTCTCTTGTTAACCATGGTTCGATCACCTTTCCTGCTGAGCTTTTGTGCCTCAAATAATGCAAATTTGTTGTAAACCTTGTATTCTTTAATGTTAGTCTGTCTGCCATTATACCTTTTAATATAGTTTCCCAAACTGTTACAGCAGACTTGCCCCTTACAGCTTCATAGTTTCCTTTGTTTGGATTTAAGACCCTTGTTTTGGATTGAACAACATATTATGGTCACTCTTGCCTCCAGGCCCTTTTACAAGAAAATTATTAAATAGCCCTTTCTCACTGCAGAATATCCTGGGGGTGATTTTCCGACCTCGCCACACTGGTGCAGATTGCGTTGATCCTGGAGAATAGCGTGCGATCCTGAAAATCGTTTTCATGCCCGGCACCAAACAGTTTGAGTGTCTCCCGGCCCCTTTCTAATGGCATGAACATGGAGCTCACCTAGAAAGGGTGCAAGGCCGATTAGCTTATTTAAAAAAGCATTCAAATATGCATAGCCCATTCAAATTACAGCACATGGAAGCCTCTGGCCTTTGGGCATGACATGATAGCGGAGTCACTACTCATCTCCACCAGCGGAGACCTGCTGCAATGGTCACACTGGGGGGGTTCTGACGTCAGGGAAACCCCAGGATGGTTGGGGGCATGGTTGGGCGTGCCTGTCAGGTGGGGCCCATCTGGCACACTGGTGGTGGCCACCATGCACCCTGGCGGTGGTCACTGGACACCATGGCAGTGCCCGTCAGGCATCACCAGTGGCAAGGGGGTGGGGTTGTGTTGGGGAGGGGGGGGGGGCGGATCATGCAGAAGTGGATCGTGATTGGAGGCATGTTGAAATATTGATTGTGGTGCGGAGCTTGCCTGAGAGACTGGCAACTGGCACGGATCACTCCAGTATTGTTGCCGTTATGACACTTTGGTTTTATTTTTGGGAGAATTTCACCCTTGATTTTAAAATTGCACATTTTCTTGTTGGTTCCTCAACAGACTGTTCTAGAAAACTGTGGTATGATTCCAAGAATTCATCCTCTGCATTGGTGCCAAGTAGGTTTATCCAGACTATATGCAGATTGAAATCCCCCATGATTACTGCATTATGCTTGTTAGATGCATCCCTAATTTCCTGATTTGTATTGTGCCCAACATTACCACTACTGTTTGGTGGCCAAAAACGCCAGCTGCCAATGTTTGCTGCTCCATGCTGTTTCTTAGCTCCACCCAGTGGATTCTATATTTTGATCTGATCTAAGATCCTCTCTCATCAATGTGCTCATCTCCTTTATTAACAACTCCATCCCATGTCCACTTCCTCTTTCTCTATCCTTCTTAAATGTTGAATACCCTTGAACATTCAGTTTCTAGTCTTGGTCACTCTACAACCACACCTCTGTAATAGCAATTAGAGTACATCTATTTACTATTTCCATTCGTGCTGTCAATTCATCTACTTTGTTGTGTGCATTCAGATAGAATGCCTTTATTGCTGTCTTTTCTATTATTTTCACAGCCTCTAGCCTTATCTGCAGTCACACTCTCTTAAGCTTGTTCGATCTGTCCCCTCCTGCCACACTCAGATTATCAATTCCCTTATTGCTACCGTGCATTCTTGCCTTGACCTCCCCCTCTTTTAATTTATCACATCTTCCTTCACTTGGTCGCATCATCCTTTACTTAAAGGATGCCCTAATATTAAGACTCACCTGTTATCACCTAATGTCTCCAAAATAGAGCTAATATACTATCTCTTCCCGGGTGTAACACACGGGTGTCCTATTGAGGTGTGGCTCTATACTCAGCCTGCACTACCACTGCACTGTAACTATTACGGTATAATAGTGCGACTGCACCCTGTGACTGGTAAAAGGTACCCTTGTTGAGCAACTGATGTTTTCACCTTGGGAGTAATTGTCCAGTGAAATTAATCGCACTCAAATATAGGATCACCTTGTTCCTCCAATAGTTCATATTTAACCTAATTGAACTTGATGCAAATTCTTGTATGCAATGCTGTTTCAAGTGTAATGTGAATGGGAGGTATGTAATTTGAATTTGGGTGTAGTTTAGGAAATTAAGGCTTTTAGTAATGTTAATATTTGCAAATAGTTTTATATATAAGTGCACAACAGGAAACTTTCCTGAGAAGTGTTAACATCACAGATTTCCAAACATTTTTCACTATAGCAAACCTCTCATTCCTTGCGTACCTCTTTTTTTTCTTTGATATAGAATCCCAACAGTGCAGAAGGAGGCCATTTGGCCCATCAAACCTGCACCGACAACCATCCCACCCAGGCCATATCCCCGTAACCACTCGTATTTACCCTACTAATCCCCCTGACATTAAAGGGTAATTTAGCATGGCCGATCCACCTAATCCGCAGATCTTTGGACTGTGGGAGGAAACCGGAGCACCCGGAGAAAACCCACACAGACACGGGGGGAATGTGTTATGATTCTATATGCCTAATATCCACACACAGTCATTTGAGACTGGAGTTGAACCCAGTCCCCTGTGCTGTGAGGCAGTAGTGCTAACCACTGTGCCATCGTGCCACCCCTACATTCTCTCTACACAGTGCTGTTCCTAAACCTCACAGCCGCTGTCCTCTTTACTTATGCATGTTTTTAAAATTCATTCTTTGGGCATGGGTGTCATTTAGCAAGGCTAACACTGTCCATTCCTAGTTGCCCTGAGAAGGTGGTACAGCCTGCAGGAGTTCGAAGGTACTTGCACAAATTTGGTAGGTAGTGTGTTCTAGGATTCTGGCACAGAGAGGATGAAGGAATGATGATATAGCTCCAAGCTGGGGTAGTGTCTGACTTAAGGGAAGCTTGGAGTCGGCACTGCTCCCATGCATCCTGCTGCTCTTGTGCTTTTAGATGGTGGAGGTTAAAAGTTTCTGCTTAGGAAACATCGAAGAGTTGGCAGTGTATTGATACTATACACTCTATCCATGGATTAGTGGACGGTTTGCTAATGAAGTGGATCACCTTGTTTTGGATGGCATTTCGTGCTTGACTATTCTTGGAGCTGTAAAATTTTGGCTTGTCGAGAATGTTTCATCTCGATCCTGACTTGAGCCTTTTAGCTGATTGCGAGACTTTGAGGGTTTGGAGAGGTGAATGGCTTGTTGCAGACTGTCCAGCTGCGAGCCTACTCTTGTTGCCACTGAACTTTTGGCTGGTCTCAAGAGTTTCTGGTGACTAGCAAGATATTGACAGCAATGCCTACCATGATATCGATAGCGTTGTAATGTCATTGAAAGTCAAGGTAAAGTGTTGGGACTGTCTCATGTTGAAGGAAGTCATTGCTCATCTGTCACCTGAATGTTACTTTCCCCTTCTGAGCTCATGTCTGGATGGTGCATCTGAGCACAGACTGCTTTGTTATCTGAAAAATTGCAAATGAGGCTGATCATCAGCAAACAGACCCACATTTGATCTCATGAAGGGAAAGTTACTGAGGAAACAATTGAAGAGAAAAGTTATGTCCTTTATCAACCGTCGGGGCCGATTGTGTTTCACATTTCGGATAATTCTGTATTTTGTATACCACCTATAGGCCTAACCCTACTTACGTTTTGGCCCACTGAATCTGCTCCAACAACAACTTCCACTTAAGATGTGTTACCCCATTTTCCTACATGAGTTCCAGAACAGGGAATATTAAGAGACCTCAAAGGCCCACCCATATATAACCTGAAAGGTGGTAAGACTTTAGGCCTCATTTACCTCCCCAAGCAGTGCATTCCAGATAGCCACCACCCTTTGAATAAAAATGGTCTTTTCTTAAATCCTTTCTGAATCTGCTGACCTTTATCCTAAAACTATGCCCTCCAGGGTTCCCCCCAATCTCTCTCTTCCCCCCCCACCCCACCCCCAACGAAGGGAAACAAATGCTCCCTACGTGCCCTATCTGGGCCCCACCGTAGTCTCATCCCTGGGGGAAACCCAAAAGAGAACTAGTCACTCTTCTTCCTCACAATACCCGGTGCTCTCTCACACAGATAATCCCCTGGTCCCCAATGGGCTTGAACATCACCCTTGTTAACCACTGCCACTCTAGGCATTTACAGAATATTTTGGAATTCTACCCAATGCAGTACACAACCCCCCTCCCTCGGGGCCCCTCTTTACCTCCAAGTTTCTCCTTCTTCCTTCTCCCCCCCCCCCCCCCCCCATGTATCTCTCGAACAAAAGAACCCCCCTTTTCCTTTTTTCACCTCATCACATAAATACACATCCATCCACCCTTCCGCACAAAAAAAGACTGACGTGAATAAAAATGGAAAGCTCCAGGGGACAAGACGACAAGCCACAATATAAGGGCGAAGTATCACAAGGGGCAACAAGAGTTGAGTGTGAGCTGAACAAAAAGTGGCAGAGCAAGAAGAAAAGTGGACATGTCCTCTCTCCGTCCAACCCCAAAAACCTACTTATTACAATGGTTGAAGCCTAGGCTAGTTATAGTCTGAACAAACTAAAATGGCAAGAAAAGTAAGATGTCTCACTGGACGATAAATACAGGGTGCCTATAATTTTCTACCTGTGGTACCAACTGTGATTCTGTTTGTAGGAGAGGGTTTGCAAGATTAAAAAGTGCAGACAAACAATTAGTCTTCCTCCGTTAAAGGTTAGATGTGGTCAGCAAGGCTCTTGTGGGCTTGGGTCAGAGACTTCCCATGCTAAAGGCAGCTGAGATTCAAAATGTGGTGTTTGGATGTGTTCGGTTTTCAGATTTATGGATAAAGTATACTCGACCAGCAGTTAGACCTTGGATAGTGACTTGAGGAATACCTCCTAAGGATGACCTCTATCAATGTTGATTACCCATTATATTTTCTATTAGGACGGTTGGGTGTTATCATCCATTTTACATTAGTTCCCACCACTTGCACCATCTTTGTTTTGGTATTTTAAGAAAATGTTAACGAATCAGCGTACCATCAATTGTGAAGATATTACTTAACTTATTAAGCATGCAGGATATTTGGTCCAGTTCAGTACCAGTCATTTTTTACTGGTTATAACCAATCAGCCTTGTTAGTGGTATGTTATGTGCACTATTAAGAATACACAGGTGAAAAGCACTGATTGAGTATGTGACTTGAGCATATATAAAGGGGGCTTTTTCTCGCTGGGGCATACTCCCATCAAGAGTAGCTCCCATCAAGAGTAGCACCTATCAAGAGAGGGCCACTGCTCAAGAATCTGCACCTCCCCCCAATATGGGTTCATGTGGCTGGCAGAAGAGGGGGCTTCTGGTGGGAGGATCTCCATGAGTGGGTCTTCCCCTTTTCCATCAGGGATTTGACATGGAGGATGTTGCACGTGACAGTCCGGTGCAGCAAAAGGTTATGATGGTTCATGGACTCCCAGGCTGCCTGTCCTTTATGCGGCCTTGTGGAGTTCATGCTGACATGGGCTGCAACATTGCACAACCTTTTTTATTTGAGGGAGGCACTTCTCAGGTTTTGCTTGCACTTAAGTCCCATGCTCCTCATCTTTGGTCACCTGGTTCGGGAAGGAGAGCATATTGGAGGGCCTGACCCTAGGCCAAGGTGGCCATAAACAGGTTCATTCGACCGGACTGTCTGTCTTCTGCCCTGAAGTCCGATATCTCCACCCAAAATTGACATTTTAATTTAATTTGCCTAAACATATTTTGTTATTGCTAAAGTGCCCTTTTAAGGGCTGGTTCTTCAGTTAGTTTACTTTGTTAATTTGGTCGACTCAAACGAGTATAAGGCAGTGGTGGGGAACCTGCATCCTAAGGGCCACATGCCACCCATCTGGATTCTGAGTGCGGCCCACAAGACGTTTTTGTTGACCGTTGCCAAGCACAGGTTTGCCATATTCTGCTGATTTCTATCTGTGTAACTTTTTTTCCTACTGGTATGACCGAAGTGATATGCACGTAAAGCAAGGGCAAATGGAGTGAGGTGCATGCTAATTGTTCACATTGACTGTGAAAGTTGGCACTCCCTCTGCATCCAAAGTGTAAGTATTCATTTTGCTTTTACCATTTGAGGTTGATAGTTTTATTTAATATATAATTGATTAAGCATTTGCTACAACTCATTATGAAATATTCGGCGTGTATTAAATGTTTTTAATTTTATTCATGGAGCCATGGTTAGTGAATGAGCCTGATTTCAATCTTGTGGCCCACTGAGACGGAGGGCTGTTCATGCTGCCCATTCACTAGCCTAGGTTGCTCATCACTGGTTCAAGAGACACTTTCCACCAAAAATGTTATTTTAACTTAATTTTATAAGTTTCCATTAAAGTTTTATATTTATTACAAGTGCCTCTTTAAGGGGTTGATTATTTAGTGAAATTATGAATTTGTTTGACAATACCCCGTGGTATAAAGAGATACTTTTGGGACACCTGGTTAGGGAGGAGGTAGACATATGTAATATCGCATGTTGTAAGTAAACCTTATAAGTAAAAAGATTGGTACCTGGTTTACTACTACACAATCTGGCTTCAGAATGAATTAACACCGTAGCAGAGTTTGGCTGCCTAGAGGTGCAGGTTGGAATTTAAGGTTTCCTTTCAGACAGAAGATGGTAATCTGAGCTACTTGTGTAAAGAATGGCTAAAAGCAAATGTGAATTGTCTGTATGATTACTCACTGTTCTCTGAATCTGAACCTAATGACCAGTGGAGAAAATGAAGCAGATATGTGGATGTGGGTTACGTCCTTACCAAAGACCTTTGCATTGTCACTTCCTGACAAAAGTATAAATAAAAGCAAGGTATTTTGAGCTGGACACCCATCAGTTGGATACTGATGAAGGTTTGGATCTTATTAAGCTTCTTGAATGAAATTTGGAAGAAAGATGCCCAGAGGTATGTTCGGACATTGATTTTGATAGATGGGTGGTCATTCCATTGAGGAACATAACATGGGCGTTACAGAAATTCATTTTGTAGGTTCCTTATTCAATGCTCACATTTAAATTGGTGGATTGTGTTGCATGTGAATAGGATCCTGGTCGTGAATAGGATCCTGGTCTTAACTAGGATTCCGTTCTCAGAAAATGTCATCTTTTTGGATTAAAATATCTGCTGCTTTGAGAAAAAGTTCAGCTCAGCAGTCATTTCCAGGAGCCCTGCTGGCACAAGTAGGATGTCCTGTGGTGTTGCAAAGGATGGAGGTCTCCACGATTGTAGCATTTCGAGATTGTTCACACATGGGGTGCAGGCATCAGTGCAACAGATGAGTTACAGACAGAAGCAATGAGGATGAAGGCAGTTTCAGTACATCTGGTAGATGACCAGATTGGAACAATGTTAATAGATGAATGGACCCCAGGAATGTTGGGGGAAACAGTTAATAAGTGCTTCAGATATGACTTAAAATCACCCTGTGATGAGCTACCTAAAGCGGAACAGAAGGGTTTTCGAATGGACGCACAATGCAGAGAATTTGGAAGTTGAAGATGGTAGTAATCAGTCTCAGGGAATTGTACTGGTCACAAGAAGCTTTTGTCTGGTAATGGACTAGAGTTCTTATGCTCTACACTTGAATGCTTTACATGCAGGAAGAAGAGCAGTCATCAATGTGGAAATCTTCAGAGCAAATTCAGAACTCTAATGTGTTGCATTAGGCACAGTGGTTCGCACTGCTGCCTCACAGCGCCAGGGGCCTGGGTTTGATTCCCAGCTTGGGTCACTGTGCGGAGTCTGCACATTCTCCCCGTGTCAGTGTGGGTTTTCTCCAGGTGCTGTGGTTTCTCCTCAGTCTGAAAGACGTGCTGGTTAGGTGCATTGGCCATGCTAAATTCTCCCTCCATGTACCCGAACAGATGTCGGAGTGTAGCAACTAGGGGATTTTCACACTAACTTCTTTGCAGTGTTAATGTAAGCCTAGTGATGACACAAGTAAATTAAATTAAAAAATCACAACATCCATGACCAGTTTTAATCTTGGAGGTTTGTATACAATAAGAGGGTCATAAAAATGGGAAGGTCTGGGTAAGGTGATAGGTGTGATGGTAAGACCCTGGCTTTCTAACAAGGCAGTCAAACTATTGTCCATTGGTCTCAGTTAATGGGATTGATAACGAACTGTAACCTTTAACCAACAATCTTATTTAGCAAGTGTTATCCTGATCTTGTTAAGTCATCACAAAAAGATGACTTCAGGAAATGTAGTGGAGGAGAGCCCCTGTTTGCATCAACAGTGATGAAGTGGAGATGGTTGAGAGCTTCAAGTTTCTTGGTGTTAAGATCACCAGCAATCTGTGCTGGGCCCTCCACACTGATCCCATGGTTAAAAAAGCCCACCAAAGCCTCTACTTTCTCAGAAAGTGAAGGAAATTCAGCCTGTCCACTACAACTCTTAGCAATTTTCACAGATGCACCATAAAAAGCACCCTTTCCAGATTTATCACAGCTTGGTATGGGTCCTGCTCCGACCAAGACCGAAAGAAGCCACAAAAGATTGTGAACGAAGCCCAGTCCATCACACAAACCAGCCTCCCATCCATTGACTCCGTCTCCACTTCCTGCTGTCTCGGAAAAGCAGCCAGCATAATCGAGGACCCATGCACCCCGGACATTCTCTCTTCCACCTTCTGTCGGGAAAAAGATACAAAAGTCTGAAAACATTTCCAACAGACTCAACAGCTTCTTCCCTGTTTTCATCAGACTTTTGGTCCCATGATATGTTAAGCTGATCTTTCTCTTCACCCTATCTGTAACTGCAACATTATATTCTGCACCCTATCCTTCTCCCCTCTGTACTCTATGAATGGTATCTTTTGCCTGTATAGCATGAAGAAACAGTACTTTTACTGTATCCCAATACATGTGACAAATCAAATCTTGCATCCAAAGACGAAACAGAACAATTAGAAACTTGATTGGACAATTGTATTAGCAGTGAACCCAAATAAGACCAGATGTCAGTTTTGATGTATTAGAGCTAAGTACTGTGATGAGACACTGCAATTGAGGATGTTTTGAGGACAAACAGGGATTTTTTCAAATATGGAGGACTGTACTCAAGTTTCCAGCCTTGTGGGACCTGAAGGACATGAAATTAGTCTTTTTTTAAGTTATGTTTCTCAGACCAATCTTCTAGATGGGTATTCGAGTACAACTGGTTTGAGAATTCTTGGTGAGTGAACATGAAAAATGTCATCCCTTGGCTTGGGAAGCTAACAAAATAAAAAATGTGGCAAAATAACATAGCTGTGTCGATACTGGTTCTTGGAGAAACAGTAGAAATGGGCTGTTTTACTAGTCAGAAATCTAGGGGAAATTCTGTACAAGGGTGCTCTGAGAATAGTTTGCCCATTGAATGTTATACAGGTTGTTCCCTGTGGGATAACATACATTTGACAAAACGTGCGACTGTAAAAACAAAGTTAAGGATTGACCTTGCTCATGTAAAGGAGATGTCAGAAAGAAAATAAATCTCCAAATTAAAATGGGTTGACACAAGTGATCATGCTTTAGAAAAAAATGTTCTCATAGTCATTTGGAAGTCCCAAAAGAAGGTTGTCTCGTATTATGATGTGGCGTGCAGAATTGGAAAATCATGAGACATCTGGGACATTGCATGTTGGTTAAGGCGGAGACAGACACATGTAAATAAATTTAATATTAAGTAAAAGATTGGTGTCTGGTTTCCGACTTCACCATCTGGCTTCAGAATCAGTTAACATCTTGTTCTGCCATAAAGGCATAAATAGAACACATTGTAGCAGAGGTAGACCAGATCTTGCATTAAACGCATCAGTTAATTTGAAGCAGCTCAAAGTTGCCACTGTCTCCTGTTGTCGCTCAGTGCAACACCTGATTGAGCTATCCAAAATGTCCATCAACTGTGCCCACTGTTGACAACTATGTGAGAGAGTTGGAATGCAGCCAGAACGCAACACTCTTGAGCAATCAGCCGCCCCAGGTCGTGGCTTCCAGAACACCTGTGAGTTCTTCTTGCAGCTAGTTGAGCCTAATGTTTCTAAAGAATGCCTTTTGGAAAAAATAATTACACAGGCCACCACACATAATGGGAAAATTATGTTGAAGTAAATGCACCCGCTACATAAACTCAGAACCTACTCCCAAGAGTCAAAACCAAGTTTAGCGTTTCAGGGAAGCGGATTAGAAGGTCAAGATATACAGGTGTAATTCATTTCCCTTTTTAAATATGTGCTTTTCCAATTTTTATATATTTGCGTCATAAATTCCTATGTTCATAAAGGCTATATGAACTTGACATCTGGTGATTGTTCTGTCCTCAAGGTGCTGTGGCACCTTCGCTGACAGGAGAATTATTACAGCATGGCAAATTTACATTGCCAGTTTCCATTATAAGTTAATAGGAAGAATTGGTGCCATGTGTGGTGATGTAAAATATTTTGTATATTTCAGATGAGCTGGCAGGAGAGCTAGTGTTTTAAAAATTCATGGTAAAGACATCAACCTTGCCTTGGATGGATTGTTAAACCATCTGTGGCATAAAGGTCCCATGGATTAACAGGAGGTTGGTTCCTGAACTCTGTTTTCACTGAAAAGTAATGTTCCCCCTCCATCAATTTGTGGCTGTGACACCATGAACAGAGGTACAGAATCACCCCTTATTTGATGCTTTATAGTTTTGAAGAGAAAACCAGTTTACTCAAACTCCTTGTAAAATAGACATCTGACTTGCCCGTTTCTGCTGAGTCCATTAGTCTGAAACTGGGGCTTTTGTTATGTTAAAGTTTGTGAGATCGTCTATATCTGAGAAGCAATTTGTCCTTCCTTGCATTGAAAGGCAGTAGGTCCCTACCAAATCTTAAATGTTAGAATTAACTTGGAAAATGTGTGCCTTATTTATCATTTTATTTTAGTAAACTTCTGTAATCTATGCTTACAAACATGGCGAGTAGATTGACATTAGTCCTGCCTGTGTGTCTCAGATTGGTGCTGCAGAGGAAAATCATGTCATTTGTAGCTCTTTTCTTGTGGATTAATTTGACTATATTGTGAATTTTTATGAACAATTCTGTTTTTCAAGCACTGGTGTTAAGCATCATTCACTCTGCAGTGAGATGCACTGAGACTCGATGTGCTCTGCCCAAGACATCTCCTACTGTGATCAGGTAGTCACATGCTAAATCCAATTACCCGCTAATCTCCATTCCTTCAAAAAAACAGTCACAAAACCAGTTCAGTCTATTGGATACTTGGGTATATTGATTATCTATTGGAGGGAGGCAATAACATAATGGTATTGTCATTGGACTAGTAATCCAGAGACCTAGGGTAATGTTCTGGGGACCTGGGACAAATCCCGCCACGGCAGATGGTGAAATTTGAGTCCGATTTTGGAATTTAAAGTGTAATGATGACTGTGAAACCAGTCAATTGTCACAACCCATCAGGTTCACTCGTATCCTCGAAGGAAGAAAATTTGTCGTCCTTACCTGGTCTGGCCTATATGTGACTCCAGATCTACAGCAATGTGGTTGCCTCTTAAATACGCTCTGGGATGGGCAATAAATGCTGGCCCAGCCAGCGGTATCTACATCCCATTTATAAAAAGAGGATGGAACCCACTTAGTTCCATGTCCCAAAAGCTGTGCATTTTTATTTTCCATACTAACCAGACTCTTGCCTCTGAGTAAAAATATTAATTGGAAGAAAGCACAACATAACCAGTGAAGAGTGATCAATGTCACAGAAGCAGAACCAAATTCGGATTAGCTTTCAGTTGTGTTGTGTTGCGCTGGATTGGTAAAGGCACAACCTTGTAAAAATTCAAGGTAAAGACATCAACCTTGCATTGGATGGATTAGTAAACCATCTATAGCATAAAGGTCCCATGGGCTAACAGAAGAGCAGGGGATTTCTCCCTGATACCCCAGCCAATGCTCATTCCTCAACATTTATTTAAGATTTGGTAGGGATCTACTGCCTTTCACAGTGTAAGGAAGGGCAAATTGCTTCTCCGATATAGACAATCTCACAAATGTTAACATATCAAAAGACCCCAGTTTAAGACTAATGGACTCAGCAGAAACTGGCGAGTCAGATGCCTGTTTTACAAGGAGTTTGAGTTTACTTAACACTCATTGTAAACTGGCTTTCTTTTCAAAACTACGAAGCAACAAATTAGGGGTGATTCTGTACCTCTGTCCATGGTGTCACGGCCACAACTGGATTGAAATTGCCCAAATTAATTTTGCACTGAATCCTTAAAACCAATGGAGAGGAGAGTTGTGGGTTAATTTATATAATTCCTGATGTTTAAGGAATTTCATAGAAATCATAGAAACCCTACAGTACAGAAAGAGGCCATTCGGCCCATCGAGTCTGCACCGACCACAATCCCACCCAGGCCCTACCCCCATATCCCTACATATTTTACCCGCTAATCCCTCTAATCTACGCATCCCAGGACACTAAGGGGCAATTTTAGCATGGCCAATCAATCTAACCCGCACATCTTTGGACTGTGGGAGGAAACCGGAGCACCGGAGGAAACCCACGCAGACACGAGGAGAATGTGCAAACTCCACACAGACAGTGACCCAAGCCGGGAATCTAAAACAGTTAATGCTTCTGCAGGACTAGCAAAAGTAAGAATTTCAGACCAATGCTAGTATTTCTTGGTGTGATGACTTCTCAATGATTCTCCCAATTTTTTCTTTCTTGATCACATGATATTACTGACTGTGGTATTAAAACCTAAATTTAAGTTTATAGCTAGTATAAAGGATTAGTAGTATTGTTATATGTAACATTAGCTTGTTTGATTAAGCTATTTCCCCACCTACCCCAATAATAAATTGGTGCGTCCAGTCCTTTGACTGATGGTGTCTAGTGTATTAAATACATATTGGAATAAGCAAGTTGCTTGTTCAAATAAAAGCCTGTTTAAGCTAGGTTTAGTATTTTCTGATACAGTTGACAGGCTGCATTGCTACATTAACTGGTAAGATAGTTAATTTTACACTAATCTGCTTTTTAAAAGCGACTGGTTCTTTAATCAGTATGCTTGGGACTGATCACAGTCGATAGATACCAATCGATTCAAAAGCAGTACTCATGAAATGAATGCCGATGCGTACGCACTTATTTAATGTTGTACGTCGTAGGTGTCCCACATCATCAGACCCAAGAGTCTTGCAGCTGTATTGATAAGTTGTTCAAGAGCAACTTAATTGGCTTGTCAACATAGTGCTCCAAAACCCAATACTTAAACAGATAGCAAAAGCTTAATACTACAGACGCTGGAAATCTGAAGCAGATGAAACAGTTTATTTGGTTCTGTTGCCAAGTAGGATGTGAATGAAGGCATCATAATTCACTTGAAAGCAAGCTTCCTAATTTAGATCTGGTCTTTTTTCACATTGTCCGAAATATTGGCTGACTAAAACACAGCCTGAACAAATAACTTAGTTTATTGCAACAGGCACAGAAGGACTGAATTCAGCAAATATCACGGTTTAAGGATCAAAAATGGCAAATTAATTTACGCAAATGGTTTCTATTTAACGATGAAGTTTTTTACCTTGCCAATAGTGAGCAGTTACTTAGTGGCTAGGGCTTCCTGTTGAAGAGGATATTTGTCCAAATGGAACGGCCAATAAGCACAACTGCTTTTGCTCATGTACCATTTTGCTTAGTCTTCGGGTTATTTTGAGCACTGTAATAAAAATGAAGCAGTATTACAGAAGATATTTCCACTATTGTACTAAAGCTTGCCCTTGGATTTGTTTTTAAAGTTGAATAAAAGTTTTTATTTTGATGGTGTTGTAGGTGAGGCAGATGTGTATTGTCCATTCCTAGTTGCTGTGTTTAATGCAACTGAGTGGTTTGCTTGGCCATTTTGCAGTCATTAGCGAACAAACGGAGCTCATTGTTCATTACTCATGACAGCTGTGCATGGGCTTTTGGCAGGATTTTGAGCAGTCTCTTATGGTTATTAGAGATCCTTTTCAGCATGTTGCCATTTACAGGAGGCATGGGGATTGTGGGGGCAGAGCAACAGCTTATCTCTTCAAGCAACCAGAGAAGCCTTACCAAGGCTGGATGGCTGCAGAGGCAGCTGGGCAGCAAGATAGCTGTTGGAATGCGACATGCCAGTTTTGCTGTCGTCTTCCCACCGTGGTCATTTTCAAGGAGGCTTGGGGGAGGTGCAGTTGTTGCCTGGCTGCAGAGCGTAGATAACTGAAGTAATTAAAGGGCCTGTTATAAAGCCCTTGCGACTGGAAGCAGAGCCGCCCCGCGGTGGTCAAAACATGGCCAGTGAATGGGGGCGGCCTCTTGGCATCAGACATAGAAGCCAGCGCTCCCAAACTGTTTTTACAAGTTCCCCAGCCCTGCTGCCAGTACAGAAAGGTAGCCAAAGCTGTAGCCATAGGCTTTTATCTCCACTATGGCAGTCTGGCAACTGTAGTCATTTTTTATTTTCACGACATCTAGAAATGCTGAGAGCATGCATCTCTTTTTTTTTCTCTTTTTCCCTTGCGTACGTTGTCAGGTAGTCACTGTTGGTGCTGAAAGGTCTCGCGTTGACCCTTCAGCATCAAAAGCCCATCTGTTGTCCTTGATTGGACAGTGAGTGGGGCCCTCTGGCCGTTAATTGAATGGGCGATTAATGTTGGATGATTGATTCCAACCTGGAGCGGAGTTGGGACCTACACTTGATCCCAAGCTCAAAACAAAAACCATCGTCGTAGTGTCTAAACCAGGAAGTGCAAGTTGGAATATTTAAGTATAACATCATATACATGCAGTGAAGAAATGTAAAGAAAGACAAGATTAAGGGAGAGAGATAAAGACAGAGTATCTCCAACAATATTTAACATTTGAAGCGATGAGGCTACATGCTTGTAAAAGTAATTTTTCATTGAGAAGTTGTTTGGTAATAAGGCACATGATGTCATTAGACAATTATATTTGAACAAGCCATAACTGGTATGCTTCTGTAGTACCTGGTGGGTAAGTATGACAACTTCATGCATTTTATTGATGAATCTCTGTGAGGTACATATAAATTAGTAGCATGAGTAGGCCATTCAGCCCCTTAAGCCTGCTCCACCATTTGATAAGATCATGGCTTCTCTGCTTTCCTGTGTACCCTGTATACTCTTTGACTTCTTTGTCAGTCCAGAATCCAATTTGGCCTTAAACAGAATTACCATGCCTCCACTGTTCTCTGGAGAAGAGAATTCCATAGACTAATGGAGAGAGAAGATTTCTCCTCACCTCTGGGTTAAATGGGCAACCCCTTATTTTTAAACTCTGTCCCCTGGTCTTAACCTGTCCCATAAAGGGAAACATCCTTTCAACATTCATCCTATTAAGTCCCCTCGATATCTTGTACATTTCAATAAGATCACCTCTTCTTCTAAACTCCAGCTGTTCCACATAAGACAACCTAATTCATCCCAGGAATCAGTTGAGTAACTTCTGCACTGCTAATTCAATTATATCCTTTCTTAAATAAGGAAACCAAAAGTATACATAGTACTCTCAATGTAGTCTCACCAATACCCTGTACAACTGTAGCAAAACTTAACTACTTTTCCTTTTCCCTTGCAATGATCAACATCATCCCATTTGTCATCTTCATTACTTGCTACGCCTTCATACTAATGTTTTGCAACAATGTGCCAGGTTGTCCAGATCGATCCATACCACTGAGTTCTGCAATTGCGCTCCATTTAAATGATGTGCTGCATTTCTATTCTTTTTGCCAAAGTGGACAAGTTTACATTTTCCTACATTATACTCCATCTGCCTAATTTTTTGCTCATTAATTTATCTATATCCCTTTTCAGCCTCCTTATGCCCGCTTCACAGCTTACTCTCCTACTTATCCTTGTGTCATCAGCAAATTTAGCAATCATACATTGGTCTCTTCACCCAAATTATTGATATAGATTAGAAATAGTTGAGGCCTCAACATTGATTCCTGTGGTTCTCCGCTAGTGACATCTTGCCAACCATTAATTAACTCATTTATTCATCCTTTCTGTTTCCTTTTAGCTAACCAATTCCTCTATACATGCTAATATGTTACCCCTACACCATGAACTCTTGTGTTGTATTGTAAACTTTGACGTGGCACCAAATCAAATGCCTTTTGGAAATCCATGCACAGCACATCTACAGGTTCCTCTTTAACCATGTTCCTTCCTCAAATAATGTGAATAAAATAGTTGAGTTTTCCAACTTGATGGGACCTTTCTATTGCAGTGAAGCTTGTGGATAAGCAGGGGATGGCAACTTCCTGATTTTAGCAATCAACTGCACATGTGCAGAGATCAGGGGCTGCTGTCTGAGTAACATAATGTTGGTGAGTGCTGATAGGCTCACTATTATTCTTACTATAATATCTGAGCTTCTGTCTTTGACTTTGCAACTGTGGCACAGTGGTTAGCACCGCTGCCTCACAGCGCCAGGGACCCGGCCTCGGGTCACTGTCTGTGTGGAGTTTGCATGTTCTCCCTGCGTCTGCGTGGGTTTCCTCCGTGTGCTCCGGTTTCCTCCCACAGTTCGGGCGGCACGGTAGCACAGTGGTTAGCACTGCTGCTTCACAGCTCCAGGGACCTGGGTTCGATTCCTGGCTTGGGTCACTGTCTGTGTGGAGTTTGCACATTCTCCTCGTGTCTGCATGGGTTTCCTCCGGGTGCTCCGGTTTGCTCCCACAGTCCAAAGATGTGCGGGTTAGGTTGATTGGCCATGTTAAAATTGCCCTTAGTGTCCTGGGATGCGTAGGTTAGAGGGATTCGTGGGTAAATATGTAGGGATATGGGGGTAGGGCCTAGGTGGGATTGTGGTCGGTGCAGACTCGATGGGCCGAATGGCCTCTTTCTGTGCTGTAGGGATTCTAAGATTCTAAGTTCAAAGATGTGCGGCTTGGGTCGGCTGGCTGTACTAAATTGCCCCTTCGAGTCAGGAGACTAGCCAGGGTAAATATGTGGGGTTACGGAAATAGGGCCTGGGTGGGATTGTAGTCGGTGCAGACACACACACACACACACACACACCCCCCCAGTATTTCCTTTGATCAATTCTGCCAGCCACACCAACTCACCTTAATTCCCCCCGCCCCCCCCCCAATCTTACCTGAATGCCAGGAATAGTAAGTTTCCAATCATCGCTGCCTTTGAGCTCGGACTCTTGTTATTGCCATCATGTCTTAGTCCCATGTGGTGAGCTGTGCCTGCAGCTCATTAATCTTTATTTATTTACCACACTCCATGATTTTATATACATGTGCTTCAAACCTATTGTGAGCCAGTTTACATTTTCCAGTTCGCCAATCTCTTCTGTTTCTGATGCTCCTTGCTCCTCCCAGCCCTCCGTGCACCTTGTTTCTCCTTTCATGTTTCCTCCTGATGCTCATAAACCTGCAGAATCAGTTTAAATCAATTCACAACCCCCACCAGTATGTAGCTCTTCCACCTTTTTTCTTTGTCTTGCCTTGTTGGGGCGGCACAGTGGTTAGCACTGCTGCTTCACAGCGCCAAGGACCCGGTTTCGATTCCCGGTTTGGGTCACTGACTGTGTGGAGTTTGCATGTTCTCCCCCGTGTCTGTGGGTTTCCTCTGCATGCTCCAGTTTCCTCCCACACTCCCAAAGACATGCTGGTTAGGTGCATTGGCCATGGTAAATTTTTCCTCCGTGTACCCAAGCAGGTGCTGGCATGTGGTGACTGGGGGATTTTCACAGTAACTTCATTGCAGTGTTAATGTAAGGCTACTTGTGACACAAATAAATAAACTTAAACATTTCTCTAACTTTAGCCTCTTGTTTTCTTTGTTCTCACCCTATTTTCCCCTTTATTAAAAACCTCTTCAAAATCCATCTCTTTGACCAATCTTTTACTACTCATCTCTCCTTTTCAGGCTCCCTGTCAGACTGTTTTCTGGAACCTTTCTGTAAATCACCTTGAAGCATTTTTGTATTCTTTGAGGTGCTTTACAAATATAAGTTGTATTAGTAATTGCTTAAGCAGTATTGTATTTGCCCATTTGTGCTGCTTCATATTTCTCTACATTAACTAATTAATCCTTTTTTTTTTAACTGGATTATGCATCATTCTTCCTTAACAGTTTGCCAAATTTAGTATCAATGCACATTATGTAATCCCTCTTGTCTTTATCCAACTCTTTTTAAATTAAGAATAGCAGAGACCCTAGCACAGATTTCCCATCAAAGAATGTGTAGCCTACTACACTGCAGAATTATATGATACAATGTGGGATATTGTGATTTTGTTTTTTCAAAATAAATTCCTGATTCGAGGTGGAGAAAATAGAAGGGCAAGTTGATTCATGCTGTTTTTGCATAGTTAAGAAACTGGAAGCCTGGCATTGTGTTGCGGTTCTGTCCTTGCACTTGAACACCCAACTCAACTTTGTGACAAAGACATGCAGTTTTAATAAAAGGTGGTTGATTTTAGCTTGTCCATGCTGTCTTTTATTCATGTAAGGGACATGGGCGGCACTGGCTGGGTGGGCATTTATTGCCCATCCCTAATTGCCCTTGAACTGAATAACTTGCTAGGCCATTTCAGAGGGTAGTTGAGAACCAACCGCGTTGCTGTGGATCTGGAGTCCTGTGTCGGCCAGACCAGGTAAGTATGGCAGGTTTCCTTCTCTAAAGGACATTAGATGGGTTTTTACAACAATCGACAATGGTTTCATGGTCATCATTCGATTTTTATTGAATTCAAATTTCACCATCTGTCGTGGTGGGATTTAAACCTTTGTCCCCAGAGCATTACCTTGGGTCTCTGGATTACTGGTCCAGTGACTATATCACTATGCCACCTCCTCCCCAGTTTTGCAGGTACAGAGAGCCTAGATGTGAGCACTGAGCATTTGGATCACAAATGAGTACTCTCAATATGTGTCATCCATGCATAACGTACTTTTGAAGAGCATTATGGCTTTAGCTTATTATTAATGCAGGTGTGTCACACAGCCAATGCTTTGCCATTTCTGCAAATTGGATACAGTTATATTAATGTAGCTAACTGCTCCATGATTATTATTAAAGATATCGTAATATTTTAGAGAGGTGCACTGGTCCAGCATGTTGACGTTCTAATGTCTC
This sequence comes from Mustelus asterias, assembly GCF_964213995.1. Taxonomy (NCBI): domain Eukaryota; kingdom Metazoa; phylum Chordata; class Chondrichthyes; order Carcharhiniformes; family Triakidae; genus Mustelus; species Mustelus asterias. The sequence goes on from NC_135820.1 coordinate 55,480,412, forward strand.
TCACACACCCCTGTGTCACTGGAACAGAGGAGACTAAAGAACCAAGTGTCAGATTGGCTGAGGGTTCGTACTATGTTCTGAATCGGGAGATTATGGATTTAAACCTTACTCTTGCTCTTCCGCACATAATCTGGATTGATACTTTAGTGCTTTGGAAATGTCATCATTGAAATGAGATAGTAAATCTTGCTGTGCTCAAATTGGTTTTCAACATGACAATGGTAACTATACTTTTCAAGTATTTAATTGGTTGTAAAGCATCCTGAAGTTGTGATGGCACACGTGTCATCTTTTTTGCGCTGGCTTGTAACCAGTTTGGAATTTGTGCACTCACGAATTGACAACCGAATGTCCAGTATAATTATAATATAATTAGAACTACCTGTAGCAGAATGAACGAATCTTGAAATATTCTCACCATAGGGAAGCACGGTGGCACAGTGTTTGGCACTGTGGCTTCATAGCGCCAGGGACCCGGATTCAATTCTGGCCTCGGGTGATTGTCTAGTGTGAAATTTGCACGTTCTCCCCGTATCTACATGGGTTTCCTCCTGATGCTCTGTTTTCCTCCCACAGTCCAGACGTGCGGGTTATATGGATTGGCCATGCTAAATTGCTCATTAGTGGCCGGGGGGGGTGTTCGCATGGTAAATACATGAAGGATACGGGGATTTGAGCCTGGGTGAGATTGTTGTTGGTGCAGGCTTGATGGGCCAAATGACCTCTTTCTGCACTAGGGATTCTATGATAATGCAGGTTCAAGAGGGACTTTCAATTTGAATCGTAACTCTGCCTTTTAACATCAATTTCTATGGCACTGATAGTCCTGAGCCTAGTGACCCCTTTCTGCTTGTAACAGTGTTGTTCAGTAGGAGCATTGGCATGGCGACAACAGAACAGTTTTGACAGTAGTTTTAGTCGAAGGCATCTTACAAGCAATACAAGTAAATGTCAGCACTTGCATATTTACTACTAAATTTCATGAAAACTTTGCAATCTTTCTTGTGCATTGGAGTTTGGTCTTCTAGTGTGAATCTGTCAGAGGCAGATCCTCTTTCTGCATTTTATTATTTTATTGGTCTTCTCCAGCAGTTATGAGCTGTATTTTGTATCATTTTACACAAGATGAAGTCAATCTAGTAAATGTCCTGTTAATATCTGCTTCCAAGGTTACTCATGTACTTAAGTTCCATAGGGGCTCACAGTTAAACGTATCTGTAGAATAAGTAATCTAAAGGGGGTGGGGTGGTATGGCAGTAAATACATACAGGGGTCCAATTTTTAAAATAAAACAGTTTATCAACATTACATGAGAGATCCTACAATAGCAAAAAATAATTTCCAAAGAAAACAGTCATCAAGGAGCCCTTCTAACCTTAAAGGACAGCCCAGTTTACAGAGACCGGCTGCTTAGCAACAGCATATTATCTTGCACATTACATGATAGAATGGACTATCCCTGTAAAATTGCATATCATCTGATTGCCAGCAGCTAGAGTTCTGCTAGCAATGTTTATATAGTCCATTTTAACTTGGGGTTGTTCAGTTGCATTCTGGAGTAAATTTGGGAATGCGGCATATTCATCACATCTGTTCCATAACCACATCACACTGCTGTGGTTTTTATCTTCAGACAGATGATGCGTTCTGGCTTCTCTGCTTACCATCTCACGATAGATGGGCACCAAACGCTGCAATGCTAGCTTGTTCCTGTGGCAGCACTGTATCCTATCATGTGTGGTAACCGTGGAAGTTCACAGAATTCCTACAATGCAGAAGGAGGCCATTCAGCCCATTGAGCCTGCACCGATGACAATCCCACCCGGGCCCTATCCTTGTAACCCCACGTATTTACCCTGCTAATCTCCTTGACGCTAAGCGGTAATTTATCATGGCAAGCTAAACTAACCCGCACATCTTTGGACTGTGGGAGGAAACCATGGCACCCAAAAGAAACCCATGCTGACACGGGGATAATGTGCAAATTCCAAACAGACAGTTACCCGAGGCTGGAATTGAACCCCGGGTCCCTGGCGCTCTATTGCAGCAGTCTAACCACTGTGCCACCGTGCTGCCCAACAAGTTGTGTTGATACTAGTTCAAAAACTAATAGGCAATGAGCTAAAGCGCTGTAACTCCAGACAATAAAACAAATTTAGATGTGTAAATTTTTATAGCATTGTACATGGATCTGCATACATGTTTTATGAGTGAATGGACTTATCTATATTTACTAGGATGCTGCCTGGTTTGGAGGGGAGGTCTTATGAGGAAAGGTTGAGGGAGCTAGGGCTGTTCTCTCTGGAGCGGAGGAGGTTGAGGGGAGACTTGATAGAGGTTTATAAAATGATGAAGGGGATAGATAGAGTGAACGTTCAAAGACTATTTCCTCGGGTGGATGGAGCTATTACAAGGGGGCATAACTATAGGGTCCGTGGTGGGAGATATAGGAAGGATATCAGAGGTAGGTTCTTTACGCAGAGAGTGGTTGGGGTGTGGAATGGACTGCCTGCAGTGATAGTGGAGTCAGACACTTTAGGAACATTTAAGCGGTTATTGAATAGGCACATGGAGCACACCAGAATGATCGGGAGTGGGATAGCTTGATCTTGGTTTCAGATAAAGCTCGGCACAACATCGTGGGCCGAAGGGCCTGTTCTGTGCTGTACTGTTCTTGGTTCTATGGACCTGTTTTGAATCAAGCTTCTTGTGCATTTTTCTCTTTGATAAACTTTTTACATCAGAATTTGAATTTTCAGTTATAACTCCTTGTGACAGTTTTTACCTTTTAAAATATGCCTCCACAAAGTAAGCTGGGATCTGAATCTAAATATCTAAAGCAAATGTATGTGCTCTACCAAGCCAGCAAAATATTTGAATTCATTTGCGTGGTTTCCTCCTTTCCTGTCAAAGTTCCTGGGCTCTGTTGGGATTCTTTTCTGATGATGATGTGACTAAGATCAGTCATTTTGTGTGGGTAGTTTTTAATCTACGCGTTGCACCACATTGCTAACTGTGGTAATCCCCTTGAGGTCTATGGGGAATCACCTAATAATCTCCCTGTGGGGCTCATTGGGTATGAGTTCCCCTGGTGATGGGCAGTAGTGGCCTGCCCTGCTGGAACTCATTACCTGAGCCTTTTATAAGACAGGCTCGGGACTGGGCCTGCTGAACAGTGGTCCCAGGCAAGGGCTAGTGTGTGTACCCTGCAGTCGTGGTTTTACTTTGCATTCTGTAATGAACTATGTTCCTTTCCAGCTAGGCTTCCTGACGCATTACACTAACCGAAATATTGATTTCTCTCCATACCTCAACTATGCAGCGCTTTTGCAAACATTGATCCTTTTTCTTTACAAAAATGTTTCTTTCATGAAGTTGTGAAAATAATTATCTTCAACCTAATAATAAATGTCTACACCCTTTTGATGATTTACTTTATTATAGAAGAGACAGTACATAGAGGTCATTTGACCTAATCAGTGCATGCTGGTGTTTCAAGCCACACTTGAACATCCTCCCATTCTTCCTCATCTCCATGTGTCACTGTAACCCTCTATTCCATTCTCATATGCTTATCTAACCTCCCCTTAAATATATCTGTGCTGTTTGTCTCAACCACTCCCTTACTATCTGAGTTTCTCTGCTCACATTCGAAGGTGTCACTCTTTGATATCAGTTATACTTTTTTGGACCTCAGTTGGTGCTGCTCATCCCTTTTTTTCATTTTTAAATTCTGTTATCAAGAGAAAGCTGAGCAAGGTCCCGCTTGTTCATGTTGCTGCCCTTATTTTGTATCTGGTGGAAAAAGTGAAGGTGGAATTGTGGCTTTGGCTACGACTGTTAACCTGACAAGTTCCAAGGTGTTTGTAATAACCAGGCACATGCAAGCTTTCTAAAAATCCTGAGTGTAAATGGAGCATTATTTTGTTTTTCCCTTCTTAATTTACAGATGATGGGGGTACTTAAGGGACTGTTATGTGATAGACAGACTGTTTGCATATAAAATCTGCCCTTCAGTTTTGTTCTGTGCAACCATGTAACTTCTTCCGATGTATGTAATTTCTATTTGGGCCTTCGGGCCAGATATTTATGGAGTTGGAAAACCTCCACTGACCTTTCAAAATGGCGGGTGTGACCCTAATGGAGAAGTCCCGCCCTGACTTTTGATAGATTTCATTTTATAGGCAAGGACATTGCAGGCAGCGCATGCTCTTGAAGGCCAGATAAGGTCTTTTTAAGTGCCTTGATCTGTAATTATTTTAATCCCTGCCCTTTAAACACAAAAGGAACATGCTGTAGCTGACAGAGTTAACAAAACTTGCTGTTGGACTGCTTCAAACGACAGGCCATCTGGTGTCGGTTAGGAAAAAATGCCATGTGATTGTATTGGAGGTCTTTATTAACATTTCCCAATTACTAAAATTATGCTCTTTTGAATTCTTGGCTGATTTTCAAAAACTGCAGTTATCTCAGCAGGGGATTCTGAGTTCACAGTTTGATAGTTTAACTAGACCATTGAGGACTAGCTGTCCTGTGGGGTCTGATTGGTTTTGTTTCTTTTTATAAAAGATTAGCTACTTGAGATTTAAAAGCTTTGAATGGGAATTTTTTTCAGTCAAATGTATAGGAGTAAGAACTGTATTAATTTATTGGAAGTTTGTTTATTTTTTCACCTCCATCTGGATCTGAGATCTGTCCATGGTGGATAGTTGGATTGTGGCTATGAAGGTGAGATGGTGGGTGGGGAGGCATGAGTTAACATGGGGCCATGGGGGATATGTGATTGGGTGGAGAGTAAGTTAATATGGGGTTTGCATGGAAATTGGTTGAGGTTGAGGGATAGAGGGCCTAACAGCTTCAAAAACAAATGGGACAGAGAACCAAGGCAGACCGTATAACCAACCATCTTTGGTATTTGCATGCCTCCATGGCTGCCTAAGATCTACTTCTGGTGTTGGTGGGCCCAACTCTATCCTGCCCCCATGTCCCAGAGCAGAAATATTAGGTCTGGTAGGGCCCTTTAAACTGAGGTGTGTCTGCCAAGTCGGGAAATTTCCCTACTCGAACTACCTGCGTTGGAAGAAAAGATCCATGGCAAAGTTAAAGAGGATTAGATTTTGGGCAGATTGTTTTTCGCGTCTGAACTTTGGTACATTTAAGGCAGAGCCTGTAGCATTACTGAACCACAGCTATGAACACAACTCTGGTTATTGCTGGCCACTGAGGGAGCAGGCTATTCTACATTTGGTATTATGTAATGAGGTAGGGTAAGTAAGTGATGTCACAGTTTAGGGTCCTCTACGGAAGAGTGATCATAGCAAGCTAAAATTTCAAATTCAGTTTGAGGGTCAGAAACTGGCATCCCACTCTAGCATTCTGGATTTAAACAAAAGAAATTATATCAACATGAAGACAGATTTTGGCCCTAGTGGACTGGGCAGGAACTCTACAAGGTAGGGCAGTTGATGAACAATGACAAATATTTAAGAAGATATTCAACTCCTCTCAAATAAAATATATTTCTGAGAGGAGGAAAGGAGGGGGGGGGGGGGATTTCCATGGCTAAGCAAGGATGTTAAGCATACCATAAAGACAAAAACTAAGGTATCCTTATTACAAAGGCCAGTGGCATACTGGAAGATTGGAAAACTTTTAAAGGGTCAACTAAGGGTCACTAAAAAAGTAATAAAAAGAGCAAAGGTAAATCATGAAAGAAAATTAGCGCAAGTATAAAAATGGTGAATGGGCAGGTAAGTGGAGTTGAGACTGAGATGAGATCAGCCATGATCGTATTGAATGGTGGAGCAGTCTCTTGGGGCTGAATTGCCTATTCCTGCTCCTAGTTTTGATGTTCTTATGATGGCTTGCTGTTGAGTGAGGAAAAGATTCCTCTTTCACACTTCCAAAATGACTCTGGTTGATTGCAGGATGATAATGAGGCAGGCAAACCAAGAATGTTTCAGATTTGATCTCTAGACTCTGCTGAGCGAAGGCAATGAATGATGAGCCTCTAATTGACTTGAGCGTTCCTGGTCAAGGAAGTGGGTGTGGGGGGGGGGGGGGGGGGGGGGGGGTGGGTGAGGATTGTTGGAGGGGAAGAGCTAAAATCAGTGTTTCCTGCTCCTATTCTTCACCTGCTAATGTCCAAAGATGTGCAGGTTAGCTGGATTGGCCATGCTAAATTGCCCTTTAGACTCCCAAGATATGTAGGTTAAGGGGATTGGTGGGGTAAATGCTTGGGTTATCGGGGTAGGGCAGGGTGGTGGGCCTGGGTAGGATGCTTTGTCAAGAGTTGCTGCAGACTCAATGGGCCAAATGGCTGTCTCCCTCACTGGAGGGATTCTATGATTAATAGAAGCAATAGCAATACCCCCCCCCCCCCGAGCCACAGTGGACATCCGTCGCCTGTAAAGTTTTTGCATGTAAAATTCCTCAATTAGGAATTTGTAGAGACAATTCAGCAAATGTCTGCTGTTCTGGTTTAAAACTGCCATAGCTTTTTGGAGCAGTTCGGTTCCAAAAGAGGGGAAAAAAACTTTAACTCATCTGTCTAACTGAATTTCCATCGCCAAATTTCATGAATCTTGTTTTGAATTTTGTTTCCATTTTGTCACGGGCAGAAATTTCTTTGGCAATCAGACCTGCCCCCGGGACAAAAGATGGAAGGTTTAATTTTTGGTAGCTCTCCTAATGTGAAGTATTAGTCCCTTAACTAGACACTTCTGGGTTCAAGTGCAAGTCTTGACTAACAATGGAACTTCACAAGTATTGCCAATTCTTTTCTGTGTCAAGACTGAGCATAATCCTGGCAAGCTTCGTAGGAAAGAGAAAAAAATAAGTCATTGAAGTGCATCTTTCTTCCTTGTTGAATAGCCCCATTTAAAATTTTGATCACCAACATACAATGTTCAAGTCCTGACAGATCTCGGAGAAGAGACATAAGGCAGATCCCTAACAATAAGAAACTGAACTATATGGGAAAAAAAATTTAGACTTTCCAGCATTAATGGAATGCAGTTAAAAAGTGACCATAAATGGAATAGGAAAGAAACGTGGATCAGGACTTTTGCTCCCATGTCAAGTGGCTCGAGTATCAAAATTTGGTGGCTCGCTGTGACCGCCTCAGGAAGAATGCCCCTAAATAGTGAGGGCTTTGCTCCAGGGGGTGGGTGCTGGATGGAGTCCTGCCTGCCAGATCCAAGCACATATGGCCTGTGTCAGTGCCAAGGTATTTTTTTGAACAGTTCTGGATTTGAATATTACTCAAAAGAGAAAGATGTTGCTGAAGCTTTTCGTCTGGCATTCATCATGACAAACGCCTATGTGCCAAATTTCAATGAAGCACAACAGTTTATACTACAGGAGAGAAGATTGCTGATTGGTTGGCAGATGGACCCTGATTGGCTGAGGCTTCTTCATGGAGGAAGGAATTGGGAGCTGTAGACTCCCCATGCTACTGAGTATTTCCACAAAGGTGTTGAACCTGTTCCTTTTGTTTGCAGTGAAGGGGTCCCTGAGTATGAATGGATGTCACGCCTAGCAAGTGTAAGTGAAGCCACATTACGAGCTTGACAACAAATTTAAGATAATGTAGCTATTAACACATTCGGGATTATTCAGCAAGTGTTGAGTAATTACTAGGATCATATTTAAACATTAGGGCGAGATTCTCCAGCTTCCCAGTTGTGTGTTTCCTGCCGGCAGGGGGTGGCGCGTTGTTTGCTAGTGGCGGGAATCTTTGGTCCCGCCACTGTCAACGGGAGTTCCCGTTGACGTCACCTCATGCTGGCTGGAAACCCATGGGGGGGTGCACTTCCAGTGGGACTGGAGAATCCTGCCAGCGTGAACAACCAGATAACAACCTAGATGTTTTGGATTTTGCCAATGCGGGCTGTTTGAGTACGGTCTGCATTCTGCCTATTAAGAACAACTGATTGCTAATTTAAGATAATCAGTCTCCGCGACATACATTAAAAAAGGATATATTCCTGTCATGCTACTTTATTGAATTATCCAGGGTGTGGGGACCCTATTGTTCACCATTGTTTTCTCCATGGCAACACCTCAGCGATTCGGAGTCGATTTGCCCCCCAATCAACACCCTTTTTTTTCCCTTGAATTGTTTTGATTGCTTGAAATCTGGCATTCTTGCATTTGTCATTCGTGTGAGCCAAAAAAATAAATTGGCGACATGTCCACCTTTTCAGCAAGATTCAAATTCTGGATACTACCAAGTAACTGTAACCCATTGATGTTATAACGCTGTAACATTCTGAGGATGTGACCTTTCATATGGTTTTCGTCTAAGCGTGCAGTTTTACCCCCATGTATCACTGCCAACTGATGTTACAGGAATCAAGTCTTACCAAGCAAAGCTAAATTGGAAACTCAATATTGGAAAAGTTAAAGAACCCACGAACGACATCGACAGATGAACTAAGCCACATGTATCTAGGCAACACAATCATTCACAGACCTCAGTCCCCAGACAAATTTTGTTAATTTTATTTGAAACCGGACTTGAGGTTGCAGCTTAAACATAAAGGGTGCCAGGCTAGCTTCCCTGCAGTATTTTGCGGCAGACCCCAGGTGTGATTGCCTGCACACCTTTAATAAGTGTTTCTTTGTTTATGGTATTGAACTTATTTGAAATGGTTCAGTAATACTGGAGAAGTGGACATGACAAGCCTACAGGGAAAAATTGTTTGTTATCGTACAGCTTTGTCATATATTTCATGAGTATTTAAGCAGAGCATAGCTAGTAAGTACAAAATGTTTGTGTTTACTGACAAAATATTAATTGCTGCTTAAGTTTAAAAACTACTGTAAAATCTCGTGAAAGGGGATAATTGAAACATCTCATCCAAGACCATGGGCGTTATGAACTCCTTTTTGAGAATGATATTTTTGAGCGCATTGTAGGTGTAGCTTTCCACTTGGCCCAGTAAAATACGCACTCTACCCTCAACCCCAGGGAGATTGGCCATTCGTGTCCCGTTAGAACAGGCGGAGGCCGTCACCAAGTATGGGTTCTTCCAAGTAAACCTCCGCAATGTATTGACAAAAACTACGCAGGGTCACTGAGCTACAGTGGGTTGAAAAGGTTGCAAATGTTTAGAAATCGTGCCAGAGAGATTATGCATAATTGTTCACAAACATGCGAATTAGAAGCAGGGGTAGGCCACTTGGCCCCTCGAGTCTGCTCCATCGTCCAATAAGATCATGGCTGGTCTGATCATAACCTCAACCCCACATTTTTTTTATTTATTAGTCACAAGTAAGGCTTACATTAACACTGCAATAAATTTACTGTGAAATTCCCCTAGTTGCCACAGTCCGGCCGCCTGTTCGGGTCAATTAACCTAACCATTCTCCCCCCCCCGAAAACCTTTCACCCCCTTGTTAATCACAAATCTATCTAGCTCTACCTTGAAAATGTGCCAAGATTCTGCTTCCACATCCTTTTTGAGGAAGAGAGTTCCAGAGACTCACGAGCCTCTTGAGAGAAAATATTGCTCCTCATCTCCCTCTTAAATGAGCGATCCCTTAGTTTTAAACAATGATCCCCCCCCCCCCCAACAAGAGGAAACGTTGAATTGTTATAGAAATAAAAATCTATTTTGTAGCAACACTGACCAAATAAATGTTTCGTTTTGTCCTCCTGCTCTGTTCACGAAATATGTTTTACGAGCTTAAACAGTATGACTAAGAGAAATTTAGGTCCACGGGACTATTTTGAATGATAAAAGCCTTTCAACTTGTCATTTCAAATCTTTCAAAAAAAAAGCAACTCTGGCCATTATAGCAGGCATTTCTTCAATCGACCAAAAATCCTGACCTCGCAAGCCCTTTTGACAACCTCCTCTTAACTGTCTCGATAAAGAAATGTTTCCATGGACAGAATTTTCTGTTTAAAGGTTCAGGCGCATGCCCGACCCAGGAGCATGTGAAATCGTGCAAGACGGCGGAGTGTCTGTGTGTGTGTCGAGACCATCGTGATGTTTTGGTTGGTGGGCACGAAAGTCGGTGGTGTGCCCGTCGACAATAAAGGAACCAGTTTAAGCACCAATTGACAGTAATTTTACGTGGCCCATCTGCCTTTGTGGTTGGCGGCTGGGTTGATTAGCCGGGCACACACTACGTTTAAGCTGCAACCTCCAGTCCGGGCTCAAATGAAATGAGCAAATCTGTCTGGGGACTGAGATCTGTGAACAATTGTGTTGCCTAGACACTTGTGCCTTAGTTCTTCTGTCGATGTTGTTCATGTACGGGTTAGGTTGATTGGCCATGTTAAATTAACCCTAGTGACGGGGGATTAGCAGGGTAAATATGAGGCGTTATGGGAATAGGGCCTGGGTGGGATTGTGGTCAGTGCAGACCCGATGGGCCAAATGGCCTCCTTCTGCACTGTAGGGATTCTATGGGTTAGCAGCTCCCTGAGGCAGCCTCACAGCCATGATGTGGAGATGCTGGCGTTGGACTGGGGTAAGCACAGTAAGAAATCTCACAACAACAGATTAAAATCCAATAGGTTTATTTGGCAGCAACAAGCTTTCGGAGCGCTGCTCCTTCATCGGGTGAGTGAGGACTTGTGTTCACAAACAGGGCATGTGCATACACAAACTCAATTTACAAGATAATGGTTGGAATGCGAGTCTTTACAGGTAATCAAGTCCTAGAGGTACAGCCTCACAGCAGCACCAGTCCCCCCCCTGAGGGAGTCTGTTGGAATTGCCGTCCCGCAGTCTTCCTTTTCTCAGCACCCTCTCTGGCAGTGCTCAGCCTTTCGCATTGGTTGATCAGCCAGTGTGAAATTGCGCTCCAGTGCTGCTGACTGCAGCTGGAAGCGTGTTGCACATCTGCATCTGAGCCCACTGAGTGCATGTGCCCGATGGGCAAGAAATTCAGGCCCAAGTGTCTATTCACCATCCCCAAGGTGTGGCCTGACCAAGAGAAGTGAACAACCACAGCAGTACCTCCTGTAGATTTGCACTCAACTGATTTATACTCTATCATGATGAGGGAAGTCAATTTTGGTTCATTTATGCATTCCCTATGTTACATCATCTAACTCTACTTAAAATTCATTCAAAGTAATGTCATCCAAAAAGTGTCGCATTTCCTCCAGTCTTCCTTTAAAATTTATTCTCAGTTAATTAGAATAGCTCTCCTCCACGCACTCCTTGTCTTGAATTTTTATTTCTTTTTGTGTCTTACTAACAAATTTAATTAGAGATGTGGTCTTGACCAGGGGATTGCACAGTCTTCACATGACATTTAAACTTCTATGACATTTCCTGACTTGGGACTGTACTAATCTTTGTGACATGTTGAAACTGCTCAAGGGATTTGGCCCAGATATCCCAGACTTGATACTGTCTCAAGTAGCCCAATGGGAATTCATCCTCACAGATTTGATCTTTGTCGTTAACCGAGGTTAGATTCCTGGCTTGGGTGACTGTTTGTGTGGAGTGTGCACATTCTTCCCCCGTGTCTGAGTCGGTTTTCCTCCGGGTGCTCCGGTTTCCTCCCACAATCCAAAGATGTGCAGCTTTGGTGAATTGGCCGAACTAAATTGCCCCTTAATGTCACAAGGACTAGCTAGGGTAAATGCATGGGATTGTGGGGGGGAGGGCCTGGTGGGATTGTAGTCGGTACAGACTCAATGGGCCGAATGGCCTTCTGCATTGTAGGATTCTATGGGTAAGAGTAGCAGGTGCCTCGTTTGATGTTTGGGTCAATGACCAAAGGATCAGACCTGCTCATCTGCTGCTGCATTCCCAATTGGGCTCAACTTCCCACACAGTAAGATGGCCAGCCACCATCAGCCTTGCATCAAGCACATTGTATCCTACTCCCCTCCCATTGTTATGTCTCCTCCACAGCTTTGTCATTTGAGGTGCTGTGGCAACATTGGTGATTAGAATTTATCAAACACCCTTTAGCAGCATTAAAAGAATTTGTAAATGCTTATATACAATAGTCTTAATGTTGAAACTAGACTACTGACAATTTTCTGGTGGTTTACAGGACTCTTGAATTTTTGTACATGAGCGTCACAGTAGCAGAGTAGTTAGCACTGCTCCCTCAGAGCGCCAGGATCCCAGGTTCCATTCCGGCCTTGGATCACTGTCTGTGTGAGATTTGCACTTTCTCCCCATGTTTGCGTGGGTTTCCTCCGGGTGCTCCAGTGTCCTCCCACAGTTCAAAGATGTGCGGGTTAGGTTGATTGACCATGCTAAATTGACCCTAGTGTTAGGGGGGTTAGCAGGGTAAACGTGGGGTTACAGGAGTAGGGCCTGAGTGGGATTGTGGTTGGTACAGACTCGATGGGCCAAATGGCCTCCTTCTGTACTGTAGGGATTCTATGATACTAGCTTTTCAAAATTGTGCATGAAATGCTGTATACTTTAATTTCTTAAGGTATTGTAGTAGTGTTTCAGGCTTCTATGTAGAGAACCCCTGTAAATATTGACATACCTCCATGAATCTTCCCTGCCAACATCAACCTACTCCCACAATTTCACAGTAACTTCATTGCAGTATTAATGTAAGCCTTGTGACCAATAAATAAACTTTTAAAAGAAAAGTCTGCATCGACCACAATCCCACCCAGGCCCTATTCCCGTAACCCCTCATATTTACCCTGCAAATCCCCTTGACACTAGGGTTAATTTAGCATGGTCAATCAACCTAAACTTTGGACTGTGGGAGGAAACCGGAGCACCCGGAGGAAACCCACGCAGATACAGGAGAATGTGTAAACTCCACACAGACACTGACTGAGGCCAGAATTGAACCGGGTCCCTGGCGCTGTGAGGCAGCAGTGTTAATCACTGTGTCACCCAAGTTAAGAGTTTTTTCAGCCTATTTTTTTCTCCCTCTTTTTGAATTATGCTCAGCTTATTTTTTGATCTAGCCAGGTTCCTTGACTCTGCCTTTGATCAGATCTGGCAATGGACCTCCACATGTCCAAATAGAGCCCTTTCGCTTCCGCATCTTTCACGGATCATTTTATTTAGGCACTTTCCAACTGTGTCTTCAATTTCTTTTTAGGCATTTTCTAACTGGGTCTTCAATTTGGGCGCATTTCTCCGAGGTCAGACTTCTGATTCTTTAGTTTTTGATGCTGGGTTTCTTCCTCAGCTTCTTTGAGATTTCGGAGCCCATCCTTCACCATGTTGTACGGTTGTTTGGTGTCTGACGGAGCGGTCTGGATGCTTGTTTGGTTCAACATAACTTTATTGGTAGCCCATAACTATGTACATATCCAAGGTACTGCCATGCATGGGTGCTGTCTCCATGCTGGCTGCTTCAGACTCTACTACTACACAGCCTATTATCATCTGACACTGTCCTGTGGGTGGTGCTGCTCTCCAGTCTCTCATTAACCCATGCTGTGCTGAACACCTTACATTGGAGTTTGAAGCATGTGTGTCACATCTGTTGCTTTCCTTCATGGTGCGATGCTTCTTGTGTTCACAATCTCTTATCGCTCCATACTAGTGACTGACCTCGTCCCCCAAAATTGTTTTGTGCGATAGATCAGTTTAAGGGAGTAAAAGAGTACTGCACAATGTTTTCAGAATTGCGTGCTGCTTATGTACCTGTCAGCAATATCCCCTCTAATTTCTAGTTGTGCGCGGTTTGTTTATTTAAGTGGGTGGTATCTTAAAGGGGGCAACTTCTGAGTTGTCTGCGCAGCACGTTCCAGGTAGACACACATTTGAGCAGCTTGGAAGAAGCATTACCTGTCAGTATATAAAGCGTACAAAAATGTTTTGAGCATTTTTCTTTACGTTTGAAACCTCTCCCCCCCCCCCCCCCCCCCCCCACGCCCAACAAAATCTTTGCATGTTTTCATTTTGTTTTACAGTAATGTGCCTGAACCCCTTTTACAAAATGTATCAGTGTTTTGGAGGAAAAACATGTTGTAGAAAATAAATCAATTTTATGGAGCAGCATTGCAGTTTAATATTCTCATCTGTTTTCTTGTTCACTTTTCATTCTGCTCAGTTGTTTGATCTCTAGTTTTTTTTGTGGTAACACGTCTTGTGTAGTTGAAGGGAAAGGTGAGCTAAGTTTTTCGACTAATGAAGGATAGACACTCTGCGGTATCGTTGTTTGAACGTGGCATAAATCTGAGAGTTGCAGTTGGCAGTTTCAAGTGTAGGCCATGATAAGGACTTGGAACCGCCAATTGCAATGCCATAAAATGCAATTTATTGATGTCGGAACACCTTCACTTACTGCCGCCTGTAAATTATGCTGATAACTGCAGTATTTTGCTGGCCTCTGTCCAGCCAACGGAGAGATGTGTTTAAATTGAATAGTAAAGTTGAACTGGTTTAATAATAAGTCAGTCTGTTGTTCTGCGATCCATAACCCTATTCTCTTTGAAGGACAAGATTCTGCAAGCACCTTCAGAATTAGATGGTAAATGAGTGAACAATCAAATGGCACTCCCAAGAATTCGAAGGAAGTAAAGATATCCCATCTGAAACATCATATCAGTTCCATTTTCTTCTGAGTTGAGGCAGACCATGGAATCCAGCTGTTATAACCACTTTCTGCCATACCCTACCCCTTGTGAAGAACTTCCAAGCACAAATGGCGATACCATTGGGAGCTGGCTGATGCATTTCCCAACAGTTGTTATTATAGCTGAACCTGTTATGAATGCTTGGCTGAGAATCAAAAGTACTTATCCTAGTGGGAGCTGCAATCCTGTTTTGTTTGAAAACTTTAAGAGACTATTAAAGGATTAGCTATCTTTGCTGTGGTTACTGAAGTAGACATTTGTTTGCTTTTACAACTGAATGGCTACCACATCTACATTTCTGTACATTTGCGATTCTTGCACTGCAGATTTAGACCCTTGGAACGTCAAAAATTGAGTTTCTGAACTCCATGCTAATTTCCAATGGCCCTGCTGAATTTCGGCTTCCTGCCTGCGCCCTGGAGGATGCGGTGGTCCCTTTGTTTGAAACCAGGATTGCACAGGAATTGCCTGGGAAATTTCATCTTAAGAAGTTTAACAACACCAGGTTAAAGTCCAACAGGTTTATTTGGTAGCAAAAGCCACACAAGCTTTCGAGGCTCTGAGCCCCTTCTTCAGGTGAGTGGGAATTCTGTTCACAAACAGAACTTATAAGACACAGACTCAATTTACATGAATAATGGTTGGAATGCGAATACTTACAACTAATCCAGTCTTTAAGAAACAAAACAATGGGAGTGGAGAGAGCATCAAGACAGGCTAAAAAGATGTGTATTGTCTCCAGACAAGGCAGCCAGTGAAACTCTGCAGGTCCACGCAACTGTGGGAGTTACAAATAGTGTGACATAAATTCTGATTCTAGGATCGCATGATAAAGACTCAGGAGGAAAAAAGCAGAAATATTTATGTGAAATAGTGTGACATAAACCCAATATCCCGGTTGAGGCCGTCCTTGTGTGTGCGGAACCTGGCTATCAGTTTCTGCTCCGCGACTCTGCGCTGTCGTGTGTCGCGAAGGCCGCCTTGGAGAACGCTTACCCGAATATCAGAGGCCGAATGCCCGTGACCGTGAAATTTCATCTTCTGCAGAGTGATTACTGTGCACCTGGGACCATCCGGATCTCCAACTTAAATCAGAAGCTTTGGTTGGTTCAGACTGCAATAGCAGAATAATTATCCGGGAAAAGGTTGAAAGATTAAAAGCACTCCTAACTCGGTAAATATGGATTTGTCCCCCGGCCCCACTCTACCCATTTACCTTGTCTTCTGTCAAAGTGGGTGGGACCTTCAAGCTTAATAGTTTATGACAATTAGTGTTGTTTAAAAGGCATGTGGCTTCACTACCTTCCCATGATCCTACACTGTACTGAAGGGATCCGAGGGTCGGACGTCTGGGCAAGAAGTGTGCAGCTTCAGCCGAGGCTAAGTAAAAACGGCTGGTGATTGCCACTCCAAGGAAGATTCAGCCCATTAACTCTTGTCAGAACTGGAAACTCCTGCATTGACATTATTTTGTTTTGATTTCATACCTGTTTTTTTTAATATCAGAACCAGATTAAACTTAGAAATTTCATTAAAAAATAAACTGAGAAGAGGTTAGCTTACATGATTTGCAGTTCTCTGGGAAATCATTAATCTATTTCAACTCAGATATTTCAGATCTGCACACTTCTATTAAAGCACAGAATCCCTTCAGTGCAGAAGAGGTCAGCCGGCCCATCGAGTCTGCGCCAACTCTCCGAGAGAGCATCCCATCCAATCCCTCCCTCTGTCCTACCTGCGTAACCGAATGCATTTACCACGGCTAATCCACCTAACCTACACACCTTTGGACACTAAGGAGCAATTTACCAAGGCCAGTCCATCTAACCTGCCCATCTTTGGACTGTGGGAGGAAACTGCAGCACCCAGAGGAAACACGCGCAGATATGGAGCGAGTGTGCAAACACCACACAGTCACCCGAAGCCAGACTCTAATCCGGGTCCCTGGCACTGTGAGGCAGCAGTGCTAGCCACTGTGCCGCCCCAATGTGGGAGTAGAGTCTTAAAATTGTAAAGCTGCAAGCAATTTTACACCTGAACTTGTTGAAATTAATGGGTATTTTTCTGATTTTGATCATGGACAATGCCAAGGGGGAGAAAAACCTGGTTTGTGAATCTTGTAATTATTTTGTGATTAACCAGAAAGTTGTATAAAATAGTTTAAGTGGAACGTTGGGTCTTTAGAACTATCCGAGTCTTGACCGGTTGGTACTGCAAGTTGTCTATCGGATCTCGAGCAGACAGAATTGTTCATGGACAGCAGGGTGACAGAAATAACTGTCTAGAGTCTGCAAAGCGGTGTAATAGAATTTGGGTCAATGGCCTCTGCTCTAAATTTAAATCTGCTTCACTGTCAGGTCCATAGTTTGCAACTGCTGGGCTATATGTTTTGGGTAAGGCAGTGCTGTGGTACTTCATTGTGAATAGTTGTCTGCCCAGTTCAAATGGCATTTTGTGAACCAAACCGAGTTTCCCTTTCGTTTGAAGTTTTCTTTGTAGGTATGAAGAATTTTAAAATTGCAAGTTTTAAAATTATTTCTACAAAGGACTCAATTTAAGAAAATAAATCTAGACCTGGAGTCACAAATCTATGGAAAAAAAAATGTTTGATCAGGAAGGAATTTTAACTGAAGAGACCTGGGGAGAATCCCACGGGATGGGAATGCCAAATAATTTTATTATTTTGGAATTGTCTCCCTCTTTCTTTAAAGAAGTTAATTCTGCTGGTTCATTCAAACTTTTAATCCAATTGCATCTGGGTAGTTTTTCAAAGATCATAGAATCACTACAGTGCAGAAGGAGGCCATTCGGCCCATTGAGCCTGCACCAATGACAATCCAACCCAGGCCCTACCCCTGTAACCCCCATGTATTTAACCCCATTAGTCCCCCCGACACTAAGGGACAATTTAACATGGCCCATCAACTTAACCTGCATATCTTTGGACTGTGGGAGGAAGCCAGAGCACCCTGGAGAAAACCCGCAGTCACGGGGAGAACGTGCAAACGCCACACAGACAGCCACCCAAGATTGGATTGGACCCGGGTGAGGTGGCTCTGCTAGCCACCGTGCTGCCCACAAGATGCAAGAAGTCTTCTAGCCTTCGTCCTGTTTTTTGCTTACTGTGACCATTGCAACCTTATTTTTTGCACTCAAACATTGAATTTTCCTTCACCCTAAGAAAGTTTATCACAAACTACACGTGACCTAACTGAAGCCACTGTTTCCATAATAATAGCATGATATGAAGGTAGTTGGATCATCTTTAATCATGTACAAGTTGGATCAGGTTACAAGAGTCGTATCCTTTTTGTGTTCAGTGGAGTTTACAATTAAAACAAAGTTCTGACTGTCATGAAGGTTAGTAGAGCTGTTTTCTAATTTTCCTTTGAGGGAGAGAAAATCCGCCAAATCAAAATACTGAGGATCCCCTTCAGACCTCTGTCTGAACCTCTGTCAATGCTATTATTATTAATGAAATAAATATACTTTTAGTAGGGCACAATAAGGCACAATAATAGAAAAGCTTGTGTTGAACAAATACAGAATTCTCCAGTATGCTCAGTCCTAAATTGGTCGATATCTGACTAATGCGGGGAACGTCTTCCTGTCAGCGACGTCGGACCCCAGTTGCGGGGAACGTCTCGTAGTCCAGAGACCAAGGTCCCCAGTTGCGGGGAACGTGTTATAGTCCAGAGGCATAGGTCCCTGGTTTGAAAACCTGTTCTTTAGAATCATAACCACTTTTGTTTTAAGGTGGGTTTGCCTGTTTTAGAACATGGAGTCTTTTGGATAAATGAGTAATTGTTTTTTTGCAGCCATGGTGGAATCTTATGGTGCATTTTGATTGGAAATTTTCTCTTTAGCGCTTTTAAAATGCATGTAAGATGAACAAAAATATTCTGGCGATCATTTTGATGACACTCTTCTGTTATCTTGACTGTACACTAGTAATGCAAAATGTCATTCAAAAAGGAAAAGATATGTACTGGAAACCTCCAATCATGTCCGTGGCAGGGATTCTCTGGTGCCGCTGTCGTGAATGGAGTTTTGGCTGAGCGCCAAATTCTCCATTCCTGCTGGCAGCAGGGCAGGAACGAACGAGATTGGAGAATCCCGTCCATGATGATTTTCCGGTGCACAATAGTGTTCTGGTTTTCAAAGACAAATTTCTTGATTGGTGGCATTATTAATCCATTCAGAGAAGAGTCATAGAATCACTACAGTGCAGAAGGTGGTCAGTTAGCCCACTGAGCCTGCATCTAGCCCCCACCTAGGCCCTATCCCACGTATTTGCCCTGCTAATCACCCTGACACAAAAGGGGAATTGAGCTTGGCCAATATACCTAACTCGCACATCTTTGGACTGTGGAAGGAAACCGGAGCACCCGGAGGAAACCCATGCAGACACGGGGAGAATGTGCAAACTCCACACAGACAAGGCTAGAATTGAACCCAGGTCCCTGGCACTGAGGCAGCAGTGCTAACCACTGCCATTGTGCCTTCAATAACCATCATCACAATCTTGGTTGGTTTTTTTTTGAGCCATAGTGAAGAGGATCGGGGAAGTGGAAGGAACAATTGAAAATGTCTCGTACCTGACAATAAACCAAACCTTCTAAATCTTGTCATGGTCCACTATGGGATAAAGTGTGTTTAATTTTTAGTTTCTCAAATTTCGAGTGTGTATTAAGCTTGATGAGGTTTGTATGTAAATCTAACACCCACATCCCTGGAGAGTCCTAAACACAGCCCTTGTATCCCCAAAGCTTTTAGAGGACCAATGGAAAGAAAATGGCTGCAACTTACTACGATGGGAGTTTTAATTACAATAAAGTTTAAAGTTTTTATTAAAAGTTTATTTATTAGTGTCACAAGTCGGCTTACATTAACACCGCAATGAAGTTACTGTGAAAAGTCCCTAGTCGGCGCCTGTTCGGGCACACTGAGGGAGAATTTAGCATGGCCAATGCACCTAAACAGCACATCTTTAGGACTGTGGGAGGAAACCCACGCAGACACGGGGAGAACGTGCAAACTCCGCACAGTCATCCAAGCTGGGAATTGAACCCGGGCCCCTTGACGCTGTGAGGCAGCAATGCTAACCACTGTGCCACCCTGCCACTACTGTACAAGGATCAGTTCAACAAATTGGTGATACTGCTCTCCATCCTTCCCAGCACCCGCCCCCCCCCACCCCCATTTGATTTCGTTCAGAATACTTATTTATTCATAATTATATTTGAAATATGGGTGACTTGAGGAAGCTGTGATTTCACAAGAGATAAAATTCTTCTGCCCAAACGTGCTGCCAGCACACTATAAATTAATAAATTCAAATTCCCGGACTCAGAAATGGGAATTTGCTATAATGCAAACTATATTGCTTGATTTATGTTCTTTTATTCTTTCTTGAGATGTGGGCGTCGCTGGCTAGGTCAGCATTTATTGCCTATCACTTCTCGAAGGCAATTTAGGGTTGGGCGATAAATGCTGGGTTAGCCAACGAGGCTCACATCCCATAAGATCATTTTAAAAATGAATATTGTGGATTACTTGTGCTGAATGGTGGCGTAACCATTACTGGTCTAGTCCTGCTGCTACTGCCGCCTGGCCAGCCCTTCACTGGAAAACGAGACAACAAACACACACGCATACGACTGTGTATATGTTTTGTGTCTTTATTTAGTTGGAGATTCATTTGGTTGGTTTTTACAAGAAGTAAGTGTTGGAAATTTGCCATCTGAGAGGCTGAGCTGAGCCAGAGGATTAGAATCATAGAAACCCTACAGTGCAGAAGGAGGCCATTCAGCCCATTGAGTCTGCACCGACCACAATCCCACCCAGACCCTACCCCCATATCCCTACATATTTTACTCGCTAATCCCTCAAACCTACACATCTCAGGACTCTAAGGGGCAATTTTTTTTTAACCATGACCAATCAACCTAACCCGCACATCTTTGGACTGTGGGAGGAAACCGGAGCACCCGGAGGAAACCCACGCAGACACGAGGAGAATGTGCAAACTCCACACAGACAGTGACCCAAGCTGGGAATCGAACCCAGGTCCCTGGAACTGTGAAGCAGCAGTGCTAACCACTGTGCTAGCGTGCCGCCTTTGGGAAAGGGATGTGGCATCTGCTCAGATCTATAGGATTTGGAAGCCCAGGCTCTTCGATCAGGAATGGAAGTTAGTCCATGTCAGGAATCAAGAACTGAAATAGTACCTGATCTCAATTTGTAATGGAATTTGGGAATTCTGAACATTCAGTGTGATACATGTTGGGATTGACAAAATTGCCATGTGAAAACATCCTTTTACCACACTAATGTATAAGAAAGGCCACTAAATTTTACTTGTGTGTGCACAGATGTTTCCAAAAATACTTTTGTCATAGACACTCTACAGGCATACAAGATTTTAAACAAAAATGCAAAACATCAGGTTTGTCAACTAACTGGAAACCCAAGGAAAGATATGCAACAAATTAATTAATGAAATGATTCAATTACTTTTCTATCCTCAATGCATGTTTCCCTTTTTTATTATTGGTCCCAGAACTTGCTTCACTGAGGTATAAGTCCTGCATGTCCATTCGTCCCATCCCTCCTACCATATGAGAGCATAGAAAGATAAACTGCTCCTGTTGTCCATTGGTGACCAGGTCCCACGTCTAGTAATACAGCAGAAAGCACTTCATAGTTTCTCATTGCAGTCGGCATTGCGTTCAACACTGCATTTAGGTGAACCATGACAGCTGAAGTGCAACACTCCAGCAGAGCCTCAAACAGCTGTTGAATGGAATGGTCAGTTTATATATAGATCAGAATTTCACAGATACTAACCAAACGAGAGATTTTGTTTACGTTTAACATGCAAGATTTTTAGCTTGTTAGAAACTGGTGCTGTTTGTACCTGTTAGTGCTGTGGGTAAACAACTGCAGAGCAAACATCCTCTTGCCCTGCAGTGTCTCATTGCCAAAGGCGTTATTGCAATAGACTGGTTGTGGCAGTGAAAAAGCCAGGCGCGTATAGATTTCTTTTGGAGCTTTTGCTTCCTCTGCAGCGGATGCTTTTCCTTTCCTTGTCCCTTGCAATTTGTAATATTTCTCTGCTTTTATGTTGCCACATCAGCCTTATAATAATATACAGCCTGGAAGCGATTTGGTGTTTCTTCCACAGCCGGCTCATTTCACTTATATTGCAAATAGCAATAGCAGAGAAGAAATCTAGCCAAATAGTCCCTCTATGAGCTGAGTGCTTCTGTTTCTCTCTGAGGAACTTGCTTGTCTCTCAATTTTGGAAAGCGGCTGCAGTTTGCAGGGAAACAAATCCATTTTAGTTTGTCCAAAGAGCAATATAAAATGGCTCCTGGTAACCTTTGCAGTACTGTATTTGAACTTCAAATAGTTCAGCTTTTAACTTTCCATGTTATCTTTCCCCTATTGTTTCCACTATAAGAATCTGATAAAGCTATGGACTCTTGAACTCACGGTAGTCTCTCTTTTTTTTTTCTCTCGCTTGGCAGAGCAGAAATAAAGTGAGTAATATCGTGGGACTTTCCCCTCCCGTTGCGGCTCGGGATGATGCTGACAGATATTTGCTTTTTGGCGACCCAGTCTTTGAGTTTTTTTTTTGGTCTTGCAATTATTGTTTTATTAAATAAACTTGCCGCTTTGTTCAACTGTCTCGTGAATATATTTTACTGATTATTGGTGCCTGAACGTGTAGTGTACAAAGTCTAAAGGTTTTGTTTGACACTTTGAAGGTATGGGGGCCAAATCTGTTGAGTTCAGTAACATTAGAAACACAACTCTGCGGAAGAAGTAGGTTTTAATGCCGAGGGACAGGAAGGTTTTTAAGGTTACGAGGAGATGATGTCATTGAAATCAGCATTTATTTATAGAGTTCCGATAGTCAAGTACAAAATGATAGGGCCACAAACAATTGCCTTTAGCGTTGTAGATTATTCCTATAATTTACATTTCGCGTGTGTGTGCATGTGTGTTTACAGAAAACTTGATTCAAATTATAGAATTTCTGGTTTTCAAAACTGAAACATGGTTCAGAGAGAGGGAGTTTCAGATGCTGAGCTGGTGGACAGATTTATCTTTTTCAGGCATTTCATAAATTTTTTTTTAGTTCCTTGTCATGAATTTTGTGGGAGGAACAAAGTGCTGTAATGGTGTTTTGACCCCACCGACCTGGTGCGTTGCTTCGTGTTTGAAGATTTGTAGAGATGGCAAGAGCTCTGAAATAGGAGGATACATGTTTCCCCTTTGATTACTCACGTGAGCTTTTCAACAGGCTGTGTGGGGTGGGGGGAGATGATGTACCTCTTATCTTCCTCTCGCTATATTGACCCCCCCCCCCACCACCACCACCACCACCACCCGTAAAGAGGGAAGGAAAGAAAATGGAAGAAAAATCAAGGGCATATCCACACACTCTCCATACATCACAGTAGCAGTTCACTTGTAGAAGAAAACAAAGTCACTTTCTTCCCTCCCTTTGGGGGCTAGGGGGAATTAGGCAGAAACAAATAAAAATATATATATAATGGCAGAGGGGGAGGAAAGTGTTTGGCACCATTTTTATATTTTTTTTAAAAATGCCACTGTGCATTTCTGTCTTGGCAGTCAGACTCTGCTAATACAGGTGGCTTGCTGGAAAAAAAATTGAGTTCAGGTATGTAAACATAGGCAAGCTAGGATTAGAGCTGATTAATGTTGGTTGAGGCAGTGCAGATACATATAGCACCACAAACTTTTCGAGGGACTTATCTGGTTTCACATAAGTGAGGAATGCCTTTCCTGTGATGTAAAATATTTGCTCAACTTGTTCCGATGGAAATAGCTGGGCTAAAAAGAAAAAGGTTAAAAGCATGCACTTCTGGCTGCAGTTAATGTTTTGCCTGTTTTACTCTTTGTCACTTCATCAATTTTATTTCTGGAATGCCTAAAACCTCCCTCTCTTGCACTTCTCAAATCTTTCAAGCCAGTGGGCAGCTAGATATACTAAGTTGGAACTTTGTGTTGTATCTAGGACTGCGGGATGTATGATGGGTAACTGTGGCTCATATTGAAAAGAAATGCTGGATGGAGCAGTTTTGCAATTTTGACCTTTAGAGCCAGGATAGCAACTTATCTTTTCTTGGATAATCGGTTTCTATAGTTACCGCATTATCATGGAGGGTTACCTATTAGATATATATTATGCCACAAAAGGCAATACACTTCTAAGCAGCTATATTTGCATTAAGCACCTTCATAGAATCATAGCATCTATACAGTGCAGAACTATACTACCTACACTACCTTTTGCAGTGCTTTGGGAAGTTTTATTATGTTAAAAGGTGCTATATAAATGTAAGTTGCTGTTGTTAATGGAAATATCCAAATTTACATTTCACCTAATACAAATTTAGGCCATTAAACAGAATTTTAAATGTATTTGGGTGAAACAGTTTGAAATATTTTTTTCACCAGTGTTGCAAAACTGAGATAGTAAAGTTTGCAGAAAACATTTAAATGGAGCTCATTGGTTTAAAATGCTACATAAACAATACGGAATAAAGGGTGAGATCTCAAGAACTGTGCCAATGTTAAAACTGAACAATTTCTGTGAAATGCCAGCTTGATTGTTGATGCACAGATGCTGTAGACACAGTGTGTCAATGGTGATCATTATTGTTCAGACTCAAAGTAAATATTTGAGTTCAGTCCCATGGGTGGGCAAAACTGCAAAGGTTTGTGCACTGTCCCTCCTTCCTGAGGTGCAGTCTCAATGGACTGGGTGGTTAACTCTTGTTTATATATGCCATAAAAGAACTACTGATCCTTAGTGAACCAAATTAGTCTCTTTCTCCACACCCTGGCCAAAATGTAATCGCAAATTCTGGGCCCTCTTTTTTTTTTTCTTTTCCACACTTGCAAATTAGTTTAGTTTTTGGTTTTATTTCTTAATGTTGCAAGTACGCTGCAGTGAAGTTTAAAAACTGCTTGTTGGCATACTGTAAGGTCCCTCCTATTTCCCCCCCTCCCCCCAAATAAGATTACATTTACCTTGCTGGTTAATTCTTCACTAATTGTCAACTGTGGCTCAATTGACAGCTTTCTTGCCTCTGAGTCACAGGGTTCTGGGTTCAAATCCCACTCTAGGACTTGAGCAAGATATCAAGGCTATCACTCCAGTGCAATGCTGAGGGAGTACAGCACTGTTGGAGGTGCCATGTTTTGGGTGAGATGTTCCGTCTGCTCTGTAATGTGGACATAAAAGATCCCGTGGCACTATTTCGAAGAAGAGCAGAGGAGTTATGCGCACTGTCCTGGCCACTATTTATCCACCAATCGATATCACAGAGGCAAATCTCGTTATTATCATTGCTGTTTGTAGGAGCCTGCTGTGCATAAACTGGCTGCTTCGTTTCCTACTACAGTTATATTACAAACTACTTCGTTGGCTCTAAAGCCCTTTTTTGAGACAGCAGTGGTCATGTAAAGCACTATATAAATGCAAGTCTTTCTTTCTTATCTCTGCTGACCAATTTCTATAGCTAAATCCTATCCACTATAACGCACCTCAATAGCACACCCTTAACAATGTTGCATGTCTTTGGGATCAGAAAACATGGTTGATACACAAATGTGTTTGGTTATCTGACTATCAGTTGGGAATTGAGCAAAAACCCATTTGATTCCATCAGCACATAAGGGGAATGTTGACCTGCAACTAGAACTAACCACAAAACCACTCAAAACTACTTTTTAAAAAGAATCTAACTCGAATGACCTGAAATCAGTAACTAAGATAAATTAAATTGCTTGAGTGGCTTTTAGTATATTTGGTCACTATTTTGACTTGCTGTAAAGCAAAACCATCATTTGTTTTGTTCAGTGATGTGTAGATGATAAAAATTACATTGAAATGCAATAGAATTTATTTAAGTTGCTCAAAATTTGGCTATTTGTAATAATTGCCTCCATTAGCCTATAATACCACTGGCCAGTGGAAGTTAGATGTATTCCAGCAAGTTTTGAAAAAAAAAGCTTATTTATTAGTGACACATGTAGGCTTACATTAATACTGCAATGAAGTTACTGTGAAAATCCCCGAGCTGCCACACTCCAGCGCCTGTTCGGGTACACTTGGGGAGAAGTTAGCATAGCCAATGCACCTAACCAGCATGTCTTTCGGACTATGGGAGGAAACCGGATCACCCGGAGGAAACCCACACAGACACGGAGAGAACGTGCAGACTCTGCACAGACAGTGACCCCAAGCCAGGAATAAAAAGAACCTGGGTCCCTGGCACTGAGAGGCAGCAGGGCTAGCTACTGTGCCACCCATTTAACATGACCTAAGTTCCACCAGGACCTCTTGGTCCCAGTCCTCATAACAGCCATGGGGATAAACGATCAGAATTCCTGAGGTGAGGTGAAAATACATCCAGATAACATTTGGCTGAGTGTGGCATCAAGGAGCCCTCGTAAAATTGAAGTTGATGGGTATCCAGGGAGAAAATGGAGTCATACCTAGTACAAAGGAAGATGGTTCTGGCAGTGAAGGCCAATCTTACCGGCTTCAGGACATCAGTGCAGGTGTTTTTCAGGGCAATGTTCTAAGGCCCAACCATCTTCAGCTGCTTGGCCTTCCCTTCATTGTGAGGTCAGAAGTGGGAATGTTCACTGGCGAATTCAGAGTGTTCATTACTGTTCACAACTCCTTATATGGAAGCAGTCCAGCCTGCATGCAGCAAGATGTGGAAACATTCAGATTTGGGCTGATAAGTAGCAAATGAAGTACACAAGTGCCAAGCAATGACCACCTCCAATAAGAGAGAATTTACCCAACTCCCCTTGAAATTTGAGGACATTATCATTGCTGAATCATCCTCCATCAACATCCTGCGGATTTATGACTCACCAGAAACATAACGGGACCAACCACATAAATACGTTGGCTACAAAAGCAGGTCAGAGTCTGGGAATTCCGTGATGTGTAACCCACCTCCTGACTCCCTATTTGCAAGGCACAAGTCAGGAGCATAATGGAGTATTGCCCCACTTGCCGGATTAGGTGCAACTTCAACAACAGCCAAGAAGTGCAACACCACCAGGACAAAGCTGCCTGCTGAGTTGCTACCCCATTAAACTCCATAACCATTCACTCTCTCCAACACTGGAATACAATGGTTGTTCTGTACAACATATACAAATGAAATGCAACAACTCATCAAAGCTTCTCCAGCGGCACCTTCCAAACCCATAACCTCCTACCACCTGGAAGGACAAGGATGCCATTACATTGCAAGTTTCAGTCCAAGTCACATACCATCCTGACTTGGAAGTAGAGCGACATCATTTGAGTTTTGCTGAGTCAAAATCTTGGAACTTCTTCCCTAATAGTACAGTGGATGTACCTACACCACAAGACAGCTCACCACAACCTTTGCAAAGGCAGTTAGGGATGTGCAATAAATGTTGGCTTTGCCATATGAACAAATAAAAATAAAAGCCACTGGGCATGTTTTCTGACAGCATTTGTCACGTGATAGCTACCATGTGTACTCATGTAAAAATCGATGTCATTAAAAGTCAACCTCATGACTTTTGGCCTAAAAAAAGTAACTTTTCATATACCTCATGTAAAATTATATCCTAGTTTGTCAGCGATCAGTGTTGAGTATTATTTACCAGTAGTTACTATGGTTCATTAAGTTAAAGGCACACGCCCAAACCATCAGATTTTCCCCCTGCCATTTCTAGTGGCAATTGCCCAACCAACCAACAAAATTAATGTATACCACATGATCTATTCCAAAAAGAATAATAAGTACACGGCTCATTTTAAATGGGAGGAAAAGTGCAATTTTATTATCGTCTGCAAATCCATCTGACCCTATGCCCTCATAGAAGCCAAGAAAGATCTTATTCCAGAACCCCAGGCCTGGTGCATGAAGACATGATTTAGTACTCTCTAAAAATGAAAGTTTCGTAGCATCAGCCACCTGAACACGACAATAGCATCACCAAACTCCATCAAATTGTCATCCGACTTTGAAAGAAGAATGCATATCGATTGATCTACATTGGAAATACGGGCAAAACGCTGTGAGCTACATTCCAGCAACAAGAATGTTAGCAAGATTGATTGAATAAAACCACCCTTGCAAAGAGAAGGCACAATTCACAAGGTTCTATCTTGTATGACAGGTGACACAAAATTCAAACCGATCGTCCAGAAACAAATTTCAGAAAGGCCGTTCATAAAATCGTAGAATCTCTACAGTGCAGAAAGAAGACATTCGGCCCATCAAGCCTGCACCAACAACAATCCCACCCAGATCTTATACCCGTAGCCGTACGTATTTACCCTGCTAATCCCCCTGATACTAAGGGGCAATTTTAGCATAGCCAATCAACCTAACTCGCACATCTTTAGACTCTGGGAGGAAACCAGAGCACCCGGAGGAGAAACAGACAGACACATGAAGAACATGCAGACTCCGTGCACACAGTCACCCGAGGCCTGAATTGAACCTGGGTCCCTGGCACTGAGGCAGCAGTGCTAACCACTGTGCTGCCCATTGTTATCCATTCTCATGAGAAACCGCTGGAGAAATAATGTCAGTGACAGAAAATGCATTTTGGATCTGGTGTAGAATCTGAGACCAGGAGGACTAGACAAATAATAAAGTTTGTTCATCTGACATGTGCTCAAATCCCACTTCAATGCAGTCAGTGATGAGTTTTTTCCCCCCACGAGTCTGATGAATGTTGTTCAGCCCTTGGATGTGTGTATAAGTAAATCCCTCAAGGACAATATCCAAAACATGTGGAATAGTAGGATATTGGAAGGGAGAAAAACTTTCATTTAGGGCAGAAATATGCGAGCAGCATTGGGCTGATAAATAAGCTCTGCATGCGGACTGTTGACATCCCAGTGTAACTGAGGGCAAGACCACCTCCATGTAGCCAGCTCATCCTGCTTTAATATTTTAGGTGACAGTATGAGATGGGGCTTCTGTCCGTCTCCAAGAAGACGTCTCGCCTCATGAAGCTGCTGGCCAATTGGAGGTGAGGGGGTCTCTGCACCAGCAGGAGCGGTGGCCATTGCTGATCCTACAGGTAAGTGAAAGAAGTTGCATTTGGCGATGGACCTGGACATTCAGTTAAGTCCCAGATGCCACTGGAGCCAAGCTGACAGGCTCCGGCAAAGGATGGTGGGGAGGTGAGTGGGTGGAAAAGCTGCAGAGGGGATGGAGGAGCCTCCAATTGGCAAGAGACACACACCTCCTTTAACTGACCAGTATAACTTATCTATCTTCGGAAGTCATAGAAGTTAAGACTAGAGGGATTGATCCGCCTATGTTCTTCTCAATGACAATGCTCCATTGATGAAAGTCCAGGCAACTACTGGGACCATCACGTCTTCACATGAGGGAACTCCAGATTGACAGCATCAAAACCCGGCGAACTTTATCCTTTATTTTATAAAGCACATCTCTGCAGAGACCCTACCTTTTTGTTCATTGTTTGTGTCTGTGCATGCTTTGTAAAAGGGATAGATAGTTATAATTCCAGAGTAGAATTGTCAACCAGTTCTTGTAATTATTTTTTAAAATTTTTTAATGATAAATCAATTGGAGTTTATTGAGTTCTCTTTTATACTGGGGCTAATAGTAGTGAGGGTAAATAATAGGCCATTTTGGTGAGTGAATTAAATGTTTAAAGTAACAGTGTGACCTGTAGAGTAGTGGGATTAGAATAACTCCCATCCTGGTTGTAATACATGTCATACAATGAATAAACGTTAGAAAATTAAAATTAATTAATGTTTTTACTTAATTCGATTGTGACAGTTTTTGGTTTCACCAAGCCCCAAATCAAACATGCATGTTAAGTCATCAAACATTACCCTTGTAAAAGTTGACCTGCCATGAATTTTAACCTATAAAATTGGTCTTTAAAAAAAATTGACTTTTACACTAGTATACATGTTAAACAAAATATTTGCAATTATTGAGGCACGATGCATTTTAAATAGATTTTATTGTTTTCTGCATTTAAGCAATTAAATACATTAAAAATCATGATTTTGTGCACTCATTGAATCAGATTGATTGCCTGGTTTAATGGTAATGTTGAGGCATGTGCCAGACCATTAAGTTAGACTGTGGTGGGATACATTTCTAATGCTGATGGCCCATAGGACCTCCATGGATGCCCAGTTTTGCACTGCTGAATCTGTCCCAGTTAGCACAATGTTCATTCCACACAACATGATTCAGGGTATCCTTAGCTTGAAGCTGGGACTTAGAATCATAGAATCCCTACAGTGCAGAATGAGGCTATTGAGCCTGCACTGACAACAATCCCACCCAGTCCCTTTCCCTGTAACCCCATTTATTTACCTTGCTAATCCCCCTGACACTAATGGACAATTTATCATGGCCAATCCACCTAACCTGCACGTCTTTGGAATGTGGGAGGAAATCGGAGCACCCAGAGGAAACCCATGCAGGCACGGGGAGAATGTGCAAACTCCACACAGACGGTGACCCAAGCCGGGAATCGAACCCGGGTCCCTGGCGCTGCGAAGCAGCAGTGCCGCCCTAACCTCATCGCCATAAGACTGACGGGGTGGTCACTCCAGCCAATACATCTGTGATGGGTAAATTGGTGAGGATATTGTGATGGTTCTGTGACAAGTCCAATCTGGCAGCTTAACCCTTCAGGGCTCGGCCCATTGATGTGCCGCAGTACTGCACTTGGTGATGGACACCGACCTCCGCTTCTCAGAGTACACTCTGTAATCACGCTGCTCTTGGATCTTCTTCCAAGTCGTGTTCTGCATGAAAGAGAATTGACTCATCAGCTGAAGGAAGGCAGTAGGTGGTAATCAACTGACAGCATGAATAAGGAAGCTGTTTCCTCTTTCGAGCTTTTTATTATTCTACTCCTAAATTTTCCAGCCTGAATTATGCTCCCTTTCTTCACTGAAAATCTGAGGATTGTCTCTGCTCTCCCTCGAGGCACTTCCTCAGAGATCTTTTTTTTTTACAGCTGCGTTTCTGATTAAATTTTGATTTGATTTATTATTGCCACATGTATTAGTATACAGTGAAAAGTATTGTTTCTTGCCCGCTATACAAAGCATACCGTTCATAGAGTGCATAGGGGAGAAGGAAAGGAAATAGTATAGAATGTAGCGTTGCAGTCATGGCTAGGGGGTAGAGAAAGACCAACTTAATATGTGGTAGGTCCTTTTCAAAAGTCTGGCAGCAGGGAAGAAGTTGTTCTTGAGTGGGTTGGTATGTGACGTCAGACCTTCTGGACTCCAGTTGAAGGCTAGTTTCTACCGATTAGTGATCATTGTGTCCACATTGATCAGTTCACCTGAGGTATTTTTACTGTCAGTGATGTCAAATATTTTTAAACAATATTGAAGTGCAGACTTGCTCTGCTGGATGAAATTTGCAGCTGGTCTAATTATAAGTTTGTGGTTAGGCACTGGAGCACTGACCCAGTTTCTATTGTTTAACGTCAGTCTTTGCAGATTGAAAATTAAGACTCGGTGATGCAGGTACTTTGACACTTTCTCCCCAGACGAGGGCCATTTGCATTCTCTTTCTTAGAGATTCTTTTCTCGGCCATGTTTCCACACTCTTGACTCTTTCTCTCTCTCTCTCTCAGGATGTGGGCGAATCCTTTGGGGTCTATGTAGTATCCTCTATTGATTTAGTGAGATGCAGTATGATATTGGCAAAGGTTGCAAATTAATGACTTGTCCCAATTTTTATTTAAATGGCAATGTTGGTATTTTATTGGACTAATTTATAAAAAGATGTTGGGCGCAAATCTTCCAAACAATTTGTGTGCTTTCCAGCAGGAAAAGCGGTGCAATTCCGACCAGGTGGCTCAGCGTGATTCAGATCGCAACCCACCCACCCGTAGACAATTATTTTTGAAGGTTGAGGTGATTGTGCTGTGAAAGGGAGGTGCAAGACCGAAAGATGCCGGCAAGACCGGTCCCTCAGAGGGCGCCCCAATCTCAGTGAGGTTGAAGGTCGTTTCTCCCCCCCCACCCCCAGACACTGAGCCCCTCCCCCTCTGCAGACATGAGGAACACCCTTAACCCCAGAGAGGCTACCTTCCTCCCCCAGCACTAAATGCCCAGGTCAAATTCACCCCTCCCCACCCCACCCTCCAATGCAGGCATCAGGGCATCAAACCCCCCCCCCCCCCCCCCCATCACTGACATTGACTCCTCTCCCCGCCCCCCCCACCCCAGCACTCAGTGAGTGATGCTCCATCCTTTGACAGTGGTACCCTGGCAGTGCCAACCTGGCACTGGTAGCTATGTGGTGCTGGGGCAGTGTCTTGCCATGTCCCTGACTACCCAGGGGGCTCCCATAGGTTTTCAGCTCCCTGGCGTGGCCATCACACTGTCTGTGGGGACCAGCAAATGGTTTTGTGCCAGTTTCCTGTTGCGCCACCGGGTCAATCTGGTTAAAGCCCCCGTAATGCATATTTAAATGAGATTTAAATATGCTAATCTGGTTCATGCCCTCACTGGGAGGAGGGGGTAGAGAATCCCCAAAAAACGTTCTCCCTGGTGCAAATCATGTTTGGCCCCACTCACGCGATTCTCTGGGCACAGCACGACTTGCTCCTTTGTGTGGTGCTGGAGAGTTGCCCGCTTTGTCGTTTCAGAAGGAATAATATTCAAGGATTGAAAGGAAACTAATAACTGGATTTCCCGCCAGGGACAGGAAACAGCCTGAACCTGAACAGTCTGAAGCACCTCACACCTACTCCCTGGGGAGGGAGGGAAGGGTTGAGTGGGTATGTATGAGGGAGAGAGGGCGTGAAGGAAGACATGAGGGGTTTGGGAAGGGCTTATTTTCTCAAACCCTGCTGTAATAATGCTGTAAAAAGTCCCATTTGAAAGCAAATATTTAAAAAGTTTCCACACCATGTGCCCCAGTGTTAACTTGCTTCATATTAACAGACAGATAAAGTCCATTTGACACCGATATAGATACATTTTAAAGTTAAATTGAGGACATTGTAGTTTTATCCTTTTTGAGTGCTGATTCTTTCCAGCCTTCAAGAACACAAATATTGTGAAAGATCTACAACGTATCTGTAAGCTGGAGTGGGTCAAATAGTGGAAGGTCGTAGATACCTCGCCATGAATCCCAAAGCACTAAATTTCCAAATTCACAAGTGCAGGCATTCGGAATAACATTTAAAGAAGCAACACTGTGCATAGAGATGAGCCCCAAGACAGACCGGACCCTCTTGCTCTTGTAAAGTTGCAGCTTCCAGAGGTCTGAGATCTGGCCAGCGACCCTGTTACGGAATCAGAAAAATCACAACACAGGATGTTATTTGGTTCTTCAGGCCTGCTGCACTGTCATTGCTCTGCGACTGAAACAATTGACTGTTTAGAATATTTGGAAAGGGTTATAAAAGGCTTTTCTGATTTCTGATTGGTGCAGACTTGATGGGCCAAGAGGCTTCTTTCTGCATTGTAGGGATTCTATGAAAGTCCACTTAAGACCACCTTAATAATAGAGTCCATAACCAGCGCATCCACCACCTCTGCAGATATCTCTGAGAGAACACCAAATGGATTAATTTGCTCCCAGATCACAGATTGTACCATTCCTGGGTCGGCCATCAGGGTGGAGTGGCTAAAAGGTAAAACATGTCTTCCAGTTTAACCTGGTTCAGGAACAGCGCATTCTCTCACTGTGATGCTACTACCCACTTGCGCTTTCATGCGTTGTGCTATTTGACTGTTAAAACGGCTGTGGGTCACTCATTTGTTTTTAAAAAAACAGGAATTGTGGTTTGAAAATACGCTGACAAAGTAAAAATATTTACTTAAAATGAACAATTGTACAAAATGCGACATGTCCCAACTTGTGCTGCTGTAGGATACTTCAGAGTAATGTGAGAACAGGATGTGATGACAGCAAGTAAATGGAGGAGAATTGCTCAAACCCAACAAATTACAGGATTAACAGATTCATTCCTGTGTAATTCTCACATGGTACTGTTTGAGAAAGGTCCTGCATGTTTATCTTTAATTGGGCTATTGTAAACTCTTTTTACTGTATTGTTTGCAGCTATGTAAATCCTGCTTCTACACTATTGGATAAGCAACATGATGCAGTGATAAAAATGTTCACTCCTTTCTGGTATTTAGCTTGGGGTTCCAGTTTTTTAAGAAGGCAGTTTACTTTATAGTTACAATATTGTAATTATACAGTTGCTTATTCACAATCTTTTGCTTCAGTGAAGTGAATGCTGATGGCTATTAGTAAGCAGGTTATTAAATTGACATTCTGGTCAAAGGAGCAGACATTAAAAGGTGATTTAAATCCTAGGTTTTTAAAACTTGCATTGTGATAGCATATTTAAAACAAATTTCAAAGTGCTATGCTTCATAAACTTGCCTTTACTTGGTGCCTTCCCATGTCCTGAGGACATCCCAAAGTGCTTTACAACTGATGAAGTGCAGGCATTTTTCTTGCCTAGGGGAATTATGGGCACATGAAAAGCACAGCTCAGTTGCAGTGAAGAAAGGAACCTATTAAGCTGATTGTGTTGTTGCATGGTGGTTAGCACTGCTGCTTTGCAGCACTGGGGACCCGGGTTCGATTCCAGCCTCGGGTGACTGTCTGAGTGGAGTTTGCACGTTATCCCCATGTCTGCGTGGGTTTCCTCCGGGTGCTCCGGTTTCCTCCCACAGTCTGAAGGACGTGCTGGTTAGGTGCAGTGACCCGAACAGACGCCGAAGCGTGGCAGCGAGGGGAATTTCACAGTAACTTCATTGCAGTGTTAATGTAAGTCTACTTGTGACTAACAAATTAAAACTTTAGGACCTGGGTGGGGTTATTGTCGGTGCAGGCTCAATTAGCCAAATGGCCGTCTTCTGCACTGTAGGGATTCCGAAAGACATGTTGGTTAGGTGCATTGGACATGCTAAATTCTCAATGCACCCGAACAGGTGCCGGAGTGTGACAGTGAGAGGATTTTCACGGTAAGTTCATTGCAGTGTTAATGTAAGCCTACTTGTGACACTAATTTACTCCTTTCTGTTCCCATGGCTTTGTATATTCATCTTTTTAAAATACTTATCCAATTTTTTTATCCCTTATGATGCAATTGTCTCCATCGATCACTCCTGCAGCAAAATCTTCCACGCTCCCTACAATATGGAGATTATGATTCAGCGCCCCTCTGACACAGCAATGATCAAGAGCTTAGTAGTACCTTGTCATAATGAAAAACACTTGCAGAATAATACAATAATGTTTCTTCTGTCAAAGTGTCATTGATTTTTTCATCGCATGGTTACACCATGAGTATTCAAAATAGTCTCCCATCTTTAATGAAGCGAGGCAGAATGATTGTATTTCTAATTTTAATTCTGCATGAGTCTAAATTCCATCGCCATATCCTGGCAGTGGTAGAGAGAAATGAATTCAGCAGAATCATTTTCAGATAAGCACTGTAATGGTAACGATATGTAGACAACATAGGGCGGCACGGTGGCACAGTGGTTAGCACTACTGCCTCACAGCGCCAGGGACCCAGGTTCGATTCCGGCTTGGGTCACTGTCTGTGTGGAGTTTGCACATTCTCCCCGTGTCTACTTGGGTTTCCTCCGGGTGCTCCGGTTTCCTCCCACAGTCCAAAGATGTGCGGGTTAGATGAATTGGCCATGCTAAATTGCCCCTTAGTCTCAGGGGACTAGCTAGGGTAAATGTATGGGGATAGGCCTGGGTGGGATCGTGGTCGGTGCAGATTCGATGGGCCAAATGGCCTCCTCCTGCACAGTAGGATTCTATATGGATGCAAAATTGCTATTGTTTTATTGATCCTGATTTATGGTGTGATTTAATTCATAAGTAATATAAGGAGATGATTTTATTTCTGACGGTAGATGTTGAAAGTAAGATTGAGCTTAAAAAAAGTTTCCCCTTTCCCTCCACATTACCAGCTCCCAGTTGTGGGGATTTATATATATATATATTCTAATTATTTTACAGAAATTGGAATAGTAGGGTACAATTTGATACATTGAACAGCGATACATAAACCTGGTAGATATACCTAGTAGATCCTGACATGAACAGAAAAACGAAAAGTTCCACCTGTGGTCACAGTATCTATATCCAAGAAGAGCCATATGTAGCTTTAGAGAATAAGCCTTTTAGAATCAGTGATTGTCAGTGATAATTGACCTCTGGGTTTACCTAAGCACAATTAAATTTCAAATGGATCTTGTGCACATTTCATCAATAAATCTTTGTAGCCTGAAAGGTTACAGGCTGTTTTACACACTGGTCTCCTTTAGCAGATCAATACATTCTACATTAAATGGCAAAATGTTCCTGTCATTACAAAATGTTCTCTCCAACACACAAGCAAAGCCATGGCGGTCCTCTTATTAAATGTGTTTCACAAAATGGTTGGGATTTTGCCTTTACTATAGGCCTGTGCCACTGGATTAGAAACTTTAGTTTGCAAAAATCATGGTTAAGTATATTTGGACATGTGAAGATAGATTTTTATGAATTCCTGCTCCAGATACTGTGATCACATGGGTGGTGATCGGCAAGAATTTGGATACAGAAATTGGGGCATTGAGTTTTTCTATACGTTAATTGACTGAATTAACTGACTTCCATGTGCACGTTCATATTTATCTACAGGAAAAGTAATAGCAAAATTGGCACAGACGGATTGCAGAGAAGAATGAGGAAATGCCACAATTGAAAGGGGGTGTAGAAACAGAGACCTAGGGTTTGGTGTCAGCTGCAGCATTATGTTCAATTTTGAACAGTACATTTTAGGAATCATGTAAGGAAGGGTGATCTTACCAAAAAAATTCTAAATGCTGAACAAGTGTGAGAACTGGAGAGAATCACACCCATTTTGTTTTTTGGATGAGCTCCCAAACTATGGGCAGGATTTTATGGCTTTGCTCGTCCCGGAACTGTAAATTTCTGCCCGAGTTCAACTGATCTTCCCATTGTCCGCCCCCTCCCTACTCTGATTCCCATGGTGGGTGGGGCAGTAAAATTCCGGCCACTATCTTATGGCACTTAGGAAAAAAAGATCCCAAATGTGATTCTCGCCAGTAGGGGAGTGGGCAGAGCCTGTTAACACTGGGAAGCCAGCTGCTGAGCTGTATCCCCACACCCTATCACCGCCCTGGCCAATTTCTCGCCCACCCATCGGCCAGTCGCTGCCCTCTGCCCTCAACCACCTGGGGAGTCTCAATGGCCTCCAATCCCCCCCAGCGAGGCCATCACGTCAGGTCCCCATTGGTAGGGAACATACATGGATCCTCTCCAGTGTGGACCTAGAACGGCATGATCATTAAGGCAAGTGAGCCTGGACAATTGCATCCGGGGCTTGCTAATTATATTAAAATAAGCTAATGAATACCTGGGTGCGAGGCTGATTTCGCCGGCACAACAGGCTGATAGCATCGCGAGAGGTGAAAAACCGTTTGTCCCTCGCCCCATCTTACTGGCTCGCCACGCCGATCGACCAGCGTGACGAGCTGATAAGATCACCCCCCCCCCCCCCTCCCCCAATGTCTTTGAGAGAGTGAAGAAGTGATTCATTTACTGGAATGGTAGTGGGAGCAGGCATGCAGTTGTGTTGAGACTGGAGATGCTGGGATTCTTGGAGTAGGGAAGGTTAAGGTTAATGGGTTTTTTTTAAAAAAGTACATGAGAAACAGTTTCCACAGGTAGGTTTGATAACCAGAGGGAAACAGGTTTACAATAATTGACAAATAAAATGGGAAATTAACTACTTTTATCAGACCGTCAATAATTATGATCAGGAATGCACTTCGTGAAAGGGCGGTGGAAGTAGATTCAATAGTAACTTTCAAAAGAGAATTGGATCTGTATACTTGTAAAGGAAAAATTTGCGGGGAGTGGGACTAATCAGATAGCTTTTTCAAAGAGCGGGTGTGATGGATCAAATGGTTCCTTCTGATTCTATTGCAGTTCCCCAATGTTACACAATAGTATAATGTCAAATGAAGCTTTTTTAACTGTAGTATGTACATGAAGTCAGAAATAAAACCCAGTTACAGCCATGCCTACTGTCTTTAAAATGATTAGATTCGAACTGTGCCTTACTGGTTTGGTCAATTACAATTATACTGTGCAGTTCACACTGGGGAAAGGCCTTGATCATCGCAGGTCACAAAGAGATGGTGGCTGTTGTATTGAGATGAATTGGAGTTCCAGTACTGAAGGAGTTAATCGTTTTGTAGCAACATACTGCAGAACAGGTCGAGACACAGCTCTGAGCAAAAGATAAAATACTTGCAATTGATGGTAATCCATCGAGAACTCTTGATTATTGTGGCAATGATATTATGTGTGATTTGTGCATCGTTAATACGGTGCACAATGAATTTTTAAACTGCACTTTTGCAGCTGCAATGTCTAAAGCAACAGAAAAGTTGCTTTTAAGCAAGTGAGCTGCAGGAGTTTGGTCGCTGCCAACTGTTTGCTTTTTATACTTCTCTTAAAGCTTTACTTTGACTGCAAGCCAACCAATAGAAACAGTTCCATACAACCAGCCTGTTTTTCCTCTCTCTCTCTCAGGCAGTGGCTGTCAATACTGTGACCTTGTTTGTTTTAAATTGCAGCCAGTCAACATTGGCTGGGAGGAGCTAATGTGGGAGGTTGTTAAAACTGCTCTTGCGCCTGGTGGGGAGATGTTGTCAAGAGATTAAAACTTTACTTTTAATACTTGCGTTATACTTTTAATGCTGCTTTGTTGGAGCTTGGAGAGGGGGGGGGGGGAAAAAGCTGTTTCTTTGGTAATATTCCATAATTCTTTGAACTCCCCTTTGGCCAGTAGATCAATTGATTGACCTAGAAAATGTTTTTTTTGGCATTTTGAAATGCTGTGGTCAGCATCCTGCCAAGACTTTCGGCTATTTGGCTTGGTTTACAGTCAGAACCAGTTTGCGCTGGTTACGCTGCACAGAGCGTATGGGGGATATCCTGTGGATTTTAAACTTTTTGTCATCTGGCTTGTCCATAGACTAATTTTAGCTACAAATCAATTGATAGTTTAGTTTGTGTGTGTGTGTGTGTGTCACATATTTTGTACACTTTTAAAATACATCATGATAAAATAGTAAAATACGGCAATCTTAAAAAGTACAAAACCTCTTTCACCAAGCTTTTTGGTCTCCTGCCCTAAAGCTTCTTCCTTTGATTCAATGCAACTTGTGCACCATCGGACATTTTACAATATAAGTGCAAGTTGTTGTTGTTGGGGAATTGGTTAATTTCTCTGTAGCTCAGGCTGGGGATCTTGGGGAACCAGGATTTCTTTCCTGAAACTAAAACGGATTCTGAAGAATTTCCTAGTTCTGTCTGGAACATGGCTGAAAAAATATATAAGGAATCTGCAGAGAAGAATGAAATCAAAAATACTGATCTGGGGAATCTGAAAATAAATGTAGACGATGTCGAAAGGCAGTGTACTGGAGACTTGAACAGCATGAGGATGTGACTGTGTATATGACATGTCTACATAAGTAGTTTGCATTGTCAACATGAAAGGGGAATTTACAACAGAAAAAGTTGACATGAAATTTGTGCAAATGAACCCTTTTTCTTCCACCTCATACCCTGGCACTTTCATTGTTTCTGTTGCTACAGAGAGAAAGACTTGGATAGAATGATGCAATACAACTCATGGTTTTGTTGTGAAGTTTTCAAAATATAAATTTTGAAACCATATTCTAATTTAGACAGGCTTCTCAGCAAGGATTGAAATCTTCTCTTGGCTCATTAACACACGGTTGTTATTGTACTTGATGACTCAACAAAACTCCCTCAACTTCTAACTCTCAGCGTTAGGATCGTGGTGATACTGCATGTTTTATCTGTGTGATTGGAAGGAGTTTTTGATAGTTTTGCAGATCAGATTTATTTGAGCAATGGAAGATCACAATGATAGTGGAGACATGGGAGATGGATTTCACCAAGTATGAAAGGTACTTGCTGAATGAACCCTGTCTAATTACATTTCTTGATGTGTAGTAATTTCTTGATGTGTAGTAATTTCTTGATGTGTAATAATGCAAGTATATGTGACAGATTACTGGCCAAACTGGATTGCACAATTGAAAATAATGTGCTATTGTTCATTTAACTTTAAATTAAATTCCCCCTGCACCAATATCACTTAAGTCACTCTCTCATCCATTCTCATGCTGATTCATGAATCATAGAATCCATACACTGCAGAAGGAAGCAATTCGGCCATCAAGTCTGCACTGACACTCCAACAGAGCACCTTAGCGAGGCCCACCCCCTCCCAGTAACCCCATGCATTTACCCTGCTAATCCCCCTAACCTACACATCAAGGGACACTAAGGGGCAATTTATCATGGCCAATCCACCTAAACTGAACATTGTTGGTCTTTGGGAGGAAACTGGAGCACCTGGATGAAACCCATGCAGACATGGGGAGAACCTGCAAACTCCACACGGTCACCCAAGGCTAGATTTGAACCCAGGTCCCTGAGGCAGCTAACCACTGTGTCACTCTGCCTGAAGAGTTGTACTTCTCCCCGACACCAGGTCATCCAAGCTTTTTGTCTTTGTGGTTGTACAACTACATATCTCAGGAAGTCAACTGTATAAATATAAATCAGTGTTGCTATCAACTTGCAAGATGTTGTAACACATTTTGGTCTGAGTTAGGACTTCGTAATCGGGTAACAATGGCAAGGGCACCATTTCCAAAGCTGAATGTCCAAACTGACAAAAATCAGTAGTTAAGAAATATTAGCACAAATAGGACTGAGTTGTCTAAGCTTTGGAGATCTAGTTTGCTGGACCTTAGTCTGCAATTTGGACACTTCTGTTTTACACTGCCCAACAAACTATTCCACTGCTTCTGTTAATCACACTGCATAATCCAATGGGTAGTATTGGAAAAGGACTGCTACTATTTCAACCAGAGGAGTAGTGAGCCATCTTAAGAGATGATGGCTGTTCCTTTAGATGTATTGGTGCTGTAAATAGTACTTGATGTTGGCTGAACTGGCTCCTAAAATTTAGGAGTACATCTTTTTTTTTAAACTGACCATAGACCAACATATAAAGCATCCTAACACTTTTTTTAAATGCTTCTTCTTTGTCATTGGAGAATTTTGGCAAAATCAGCAAATATATTGTACATTTTTCTTGTGCATTTTCCTCCACAGTGTAGCCACCTCCTGCGTTCTTTTCTTTGCATAATATCTGCTGAATATATTGCTATGGAGCACTGCCAGCTAGATTTGATGCTGAGAGAGAGAGACAAAAAAATAGCAATTACTGTGGGAAGTACCAATAAATACTTGAGCTGCTTTGGTGCCAATGCTTTGTCTGAACTCCTTATTGCTAATGCCATAGTACCTTCCAACTTCAACCACTCAACTCCCAGTATATCTGATGGAAAAATTCACCACCTGTAGTGATCCACTTGGTATCCTGATAGCAAGTGAGCTGCTATCGATTTTTATATTTCAACTTCATAAATAGGTATCTGCTCTGGTCTTGTAGCCATCTAGGACATGTGTATATCCAGAGTTTCCAGAAGCTATGGCAGCAGTTTATTTTCCTCCCAATCCCTTTTTTTTTCACCTTAAATCATGGGGCATGTTTTCCTTTCTTGAAAGGATGGACTTCATCAGAAGCTTTTGACTACCGTTAGTTTTTGCCATGTTCAAAAATAGAACAGACGTTTCATTGCATTTTATGAGATGTGTGATTAGAAGGGGAGGTGGGGGGGGGGGCAGTGGTGAGGGGGTGGTGGGATGAGGAATGGTGATGGGAGCCTAGGGTGTAGTTCCAGATGAAAATCGTTTTTCTATTGGGGAGGCGATCAAGAGGTTTGTTTTCCATTCTAGCCAAGAAGCGTAATCAAAGAATGTAGCTCAGCAGCATTGCAAGGACTCCTGTTGAAAGTTTACAGATTCAGACTACAGTTTAAGAAGTGCTGAAGAGGTTATTGTGTGTGCACACAATGAGAATTTCTTTATTGTACATTGGTGGCAGCACCACATGCATTGCCCCCTCCCCGCACTGGCAATGCCAAGTGAAATCATGAATGCCATACTTGTGATTTTCATTGAGTGCAGCTGGTGGACAAGGCTTTGGCTCCAGCACAGACATTGGAAATCTGCCGCCTGGAGCTGTAAGTTTTTTATTTGCTGCAGTAATTTATCATTTTTGTCTCCATGACATTGCATTGGCATTTCAATGATGAATGAAATCCTCTAAATTATCCCTTGCTATTTCCAACTTCTTATTAATTAATGGCTTTTTAAGTTATATTTTTAGTTAGTTACCTCCAAGTCCAATCCCACACGTGTTTTCAGATAGTTTTGGTAAGCATCCAACACATAGCAACAAATGATGGTCATTCAGTGCCTCAAGCTTGATCTTACCAACACAATTAGATCATGACTGAACTGTACTTCCACTCCCAATTTACACACCTTTTGACCTTGATTAGATAACCCCTTGAACGTCAAAACTTGGGAGAACCAAGCTAGATTTATGCAACCTGGTAACTTAACTATTTAATCCCAGTTTGAATCACTTGCTTACATCAGAGTTCAAGAATGAGATTTGTGATCATGCCAAATACTCAAGATGTGACTGTTTTCTAGCACATGGTTTCTAATGGCTAGCATTACAATAGAAATAATATGGTTCCACAACAAATTGAGTGATGATTAACTGTTCATTTTTAGCTGCAGTCAAGTTGAGCTACTTCATTCCTATCAATGGCAACATCTGAGAAGCATGGAACAGCCTATCCATATTGGCACTCCATCTTTAAAGTAGCTAACTCTCTTTTGATGGTTGTAGTGTTCATTCATGTAAGATGAGAGGTCACACAACACCAGGATATAGTCCAGCAGGTTTATTTGAAATCACAAGCTTTTGAAGCGCTGCTCCTTTGTCAGGTGAAGTCTGACGAAGAAGCAGCGCTCCAAAAGCTTGTGATTTCAAATAAACCTGTTGGACTCTCGCCTGGTGTCATGTGATCTCTCATCTTGTCCTCCCAAGTCCAAAGCCAGCATCTCTGCTTCATTCATGTAGTGAAGTTTCACCTGCCAGATGTGGGTCATCAGCTCAAACTGGGGGTGGGGAGAGGTGGGGGGCAGCTTACTGCGGGCAGGATTTTCCGGTTTTAGGGCGAGCGTGGCCAGAAACTCCCAAGATTTTACTCTTCTAATTGTAATAGAGTTACAGCATGCTAATCATTGCACTTCTCAATAATTAATACATGTCGGTGGTGATCCACACAAGCCTCTGTAATTTAACTATCTTTTTAATCCTCCCTCAACTTCCAAGTGTCAGCGTTAGGGTTGTGGTGATACTGCAGTAGCCTGAGTTCTGAGCTGAGGGAAGGAGTGTTTGAATAGCTGCCCAACAAGTAATTGCGCTGACCAACCAGCACCGCCCACACCCTTGTCATGTTAAGCATCTTGAGACTATTAACTGTGTTAAAGACGTTACATGAATTAAAGTTATCAGCAGAGCTGCCAGTGTTAGAACATTCTCCCGAAGTGTTTGCCTCACTGTACATAATGCAGCACTTTTTAAAAGTGTATGGGTTTCAGCAGTCTTGCAGTGTGGGAGCCTGGCAGTGCACCAAGAATCTGGAGGTTTAAGCATTGGGCTCGTCAATTATGCTTTAAATGATCCACGACGTTAGCATCCCACGCCTGAATTTTCCAACCATTTAAAGCAGGCAGGAATGACAATGACCCACACCTGATGGTCGAAGCTTCACTATTTGGATGAATACTATGCAAGTCAGGTTGGAAGCATTCTACAACTATCGAGAGAGAGCAAGCTTCTTCAAAGATGGGATGTCAACAAGGATAGGCTGCTCCATGGTTCTCTGTTACCATTGGAAGGGATGAAGTAACCTGACTCAAACCAAGCTGGTGTGGTTGGAAGTGTTTGAGGAGGTAAGCATCTGGAGCGTGGTTTCTCCCTCCTAGATACAGTATCGCAAGAGGCTTAATGGTCTCATCAAGGCAGGAATGGTGAGTGGTTCGTCACATTCAAGTGCAAGCCCCCACACACTTCCCTCAGCACGGCGTTCCTCAGACCAACAAACATCACAGACGCACCCATTCCTTTCTTTCAGGGCAACTCCTCATGTCTCCATCTGACCAGCCAACACTGACACTCACTCATCTTCTAGACAAATCGTGCCCATCCCTCACACTGACCCTGTTGTCTTTCCTTTCTCTCCATGTTTCTCATCACTCGTCACTCTTTCTCTCCTTGCAGGTGAAGAGGGTGCAAGAGCCAGGTGAGGCAGAGAACCAGGGATGGCCCTCCAATCATTGTGACTATGACTGCTGCCTAGGAGGACAGACTGGAGAATAGCAGAGACTTGGCACGGTGGAGAGATGACCTGGGGATGAGAATTGGATATCATCCAGTCATATGGCATACAGCACTCTCTTATGTTGGCTTGATGTCAGAAAGTAATGAAAATGATGATCTGCCCAATGATGACTGAGAATCCTCGTAGTTTGACAGTTCTAATTTCTGTCTTTCATCTCAAAAACCTTGCGAGCATGCTTGAGGAGCTGGTGCTGAAGGAGGGTGAAGAGTAGGAGATTGCACACCTGTCCCACAACTTGTGCATATTATGCGCCAATTCGGCTCACTTTAGTGGGTGTCTTGTGGTGAGGCACACATCACAAGTGAACAGAATAGGGTGTTTG
This sequence comes from Mustelus asterias, assembly GCF_964213995.1. Classification (NCBI taxonomy): domain Eukaryota; kingdom Metazoa; phylum Chordata; class Chondrichthyes; order Carcharhiniformes; family Triakidae; genus Mustelus; species Mustelus asterias. The sequence continues at coordinate 55,524,782 of NC_135820.1, forward strand.
AACCGGTAACAGCAAAGGTGAGTTCCTATCTGTTGTTGAAGGATCTTGCAAGTTCTGCTTATCTGGTCACAGTTTGAGGTTTGTGGGAAAGGTCATTGACTAAGAAGACAATTCTGACTAGCCGCAGAAAATGTGTGAGGCTCGGTCAGCATTTCTAGATACATTGCGTGAATGGAGAGAGATTGGAAGAGTCCATCTCCTCCATTAGTGCCATGATCAATGGGCTGTTGAAATTATGCCTACCTCCATGAAAAGAATGGCCACCTGCATGGCATTAGACATGGCAGGCAACTCACCAACAACCTATGCGCTCAGTTTGCCACTTTGGATAGGATGGAGGAAAGCCTTGTCTTGGCTCTTTTGCATCTCACTGAAATGTGACAAAGTGCTGTCCAGCTCTTGGCTAGCAGGGGAGTGTGCATGTCCTATGAGGGGGAAGAAAGAGAAGGGCGGCATGGCCCCAGTTTGCCCCTGCCAAACCCCCAAGAACCTACATGCTGTTTCTTGTCCTATTGACTGAGCCTGTCCCTGCACAAGTTCTGGTTCAGAGTGGTATTTGACAGAGCACTCAAGCTTCCAAACCCCGGGGAAATCAGCATCTTGGCAATCTGAGAGGAGCACGAGTTGCTTACTAATTAGCACTGCCGGAGACAGTGGTACTTGTAGGTGCACAATGGTCATCTGTTTAATGTTGCGTTGAATTCTCCCTTTTATGTTCAATGTTTATGAATCATCATCTTTATTTTAAGGTGCCATTGTTCCATCCTCCCCATTGTCACTTAACAAATGACCTTTAGCCTTGAGGAAAATGGTATAACAGTAGGAGATGAGCAAGGGGTGTCAGTGAGATTGTCGACTGTGGAACTGCCTTGTGCTGGTGGTTGGGTAATGAGCACAATAGGTTCAGCATTTGGTGTACTTGATGGCAAGCACTGCCTCAGATTAACTGGATGGGTCCATGCTGGCATCCCTGGCACCTGTGAGTGGCTGCAGGCCCTCTTGCCACACCAGGCCCTTCATCTTGATCCTGTTCTCCGAAGATACAGAGCACTCATCACCTTCCTCCTCCTGCAGCTCCAGTCTTCTCTGATGCTTCATGTTGTGTAAGGGACAGCTCACCACTATCATTCTGGGCAGTCTTACTGCTGTATGCTGCAGCACTCCACCAGCCTTGTTCACGCATCTGAATTACATCATCAATGTTTCCCACGGTTACTCACATTGCAAGCAACGTCAGAGACAATTGCCAATGGTTCCCAGAAAAGGTACAACTGAAGTCACCTGAGCATAAAAGTAATCACTAGGCTTACTAGGAATCATTGGTAGTTGTCACCAATTCTGCTTGCAGTCTTTGGGAGTCTTGACTGGTGCCGAGTGAAGGCAACTTCCTGGGTATTTTGCATAGACGTAGTATATTTCAGTAATTGCATGCCAGCTGAACATTGATGGAGTGGAATCCCTTTGCCTTGGTGAATACTGCTGTTTGATCTGAAGGTGCCTTGGTTGCCATGTGTGCACTCTGTGGCTCCCTGTCCCTGTGGACAACCAGCCAGAGCTTTGAATCTGAGGGACTGCTCATTCCGACTGGCCTCACCAGCAGTGAAATGGATGTAGGTGCTGGCCCTGGCAGATGTGGCATTGACCACCTGGGAGATGCACTTGTGCCTAGCTTATTGTAAGATTGCACAGATGTTCCCATCATTTCCCTGGAAGGAACTGAAGGCAAATAAATTCAGAACTGTGTTGACCTTGTGTGCCACTGGTAATTCTTGCCCACTTGGTACACTTGGAAGGATGCAGGAGGCTACAAATGTCAGCAACAACCTGGTATGAAAATTTGAACCTCCTGAGTAACTGATGTTCAGTCACATCCAGAAAAGACTCCTCTGTCTGTAGATCCTGTTATTGCTTTCACGTGCTGTGAGTTGGAGCTCTGTGCCCATCACCTCTGTCCTGTGGAGCAGCAGCTGGTTGAGGAGAAGGTTGCTGCTGTTTTGTTACTGTTTGGGATGTGAGCATTGCTGGAACAACCAGCATGCATTCCCCATCCCTATTTTCCCTTGAGAAAGTGGTTCTCAGCTGCCACCTTGAAGCACTGCAATGTAGGCACAGCCACAGTGCTACAAGGGAAGGAGTTCCGGAATATTGAGTCAACAATAATGAAGGAATGGTGAGCTAAGTCTCAATCAGGATGGTGCATGACTTGGAGAGGAACTCGCAGATTATGGTGTTCCTAAGCATCTGCTGCCCTTGTTATTTTTGGTAGTGGAGGTCATGGATTTGGAAGGTGTTGGCAAAGGAATCATGGTGAGTTGCTACAGAGCATCTTCTCGATGATGCACACTACTGCTGCTGTACCCAGTGGTGGAAGGAGTGAATGTTTAAGGTGGTGGATGGTGTGCTCATCAGATGGACTGCTTGTTCCTGGATGGTGTCAAGCTTCTTGAGGTTTATTGGAGCAGTACTCCCAGGCAAGTGGAGGACATTCCATCGCACTTCTGACTTGGGTCTCCCCAGGCTTTGGGGAGTCAGGAGGTGATCTACTCTCTGCAGCGCCCAGATTTTACCAGCTCTTCTAGTCACATTACTTATAGGGTTTGGTCAGGTTTCTGGTCACTGTTGACCCTCAAGATGTTGATGGCAGATTCAGCAATGGTATTGCCATTGAAAGTAAAGTGGAAATGATTAGATTCTCCCTTGTTGGAGAAGATCATTGCTTGGCGTTTGTGTGACATAAACGTTAATTCAAGTATTACTCCTCTTGTTCCTTGTCAGATGTTCAAAGTAGAGCTGTGTAAATGAGTTGCAAACAAATTTGCGAGAGAAACTGGGCCTCTATTCTCTGGAGTTTTGAAGAATAAGAGATAATCTCATTGAAACCTACAAAATACTTAAAAGGTTAGACAGGGTGGATGCAGGTAAGATGTTTTCCTTGGTTGGGGAGTCTAGAACCAGAGGGCACGTTTTCAAAGTAAGGGGGAAACCACTTCGGACCGAGGAGTTTTTTTTTAAGTAAGTGGGTTGTAAATCTTTGGAATTCTGTTATCCAGAAGGCTGTGGAGGCTCAGTCATTGAGTGTGTTTAAAACAAACATTGACGTATTTATAAATACTAATGACATAAAGGGATATGGGGATAGTGTGGAAGAGAGGCATTGAATTGGAGATCAGCCATGATCATATTGAATGGTGGAGCAGGCTCGATGGGCTGAATGGTCTACTTCTGCTTCTATGGCAAGAAGGCTAAATGCAGCTTGGAGGAAATAAGAACTCCCAAGGTTGCAGGAATGGCCTCCAAATTCTTGGAAATTGCCCCTACAGCAATAAAAATGCCCTTTGAGCCAAAACCCTTCCGCTTGGGCAAAGAAACGGCTGTCGTATTTCAGTACTTGGAAGCCTGACAGTTGCTCATGTCTGCCAAGTCCCAATATCATCTTGCCTTGTTCAACTTGGTAAGTTCCAGGAAACCTAGGAACCCATGCATTGACGGTTAAAGTGCACCTCCGTTGCCTTTTAACATAAATTCAACAGCAGAGCTGCCTGTTCCACGGGGGTTTCCCTCATGATACAGGGCATGCTCATGTTAAATGCAGAAAGTGGCAGGTTTCCGCCTGCAGGATTCCTCGTCAAACTGCTGCAAGGATTTGCGTCTGCCCACTGTAACAGGTTAAAACTATCCCGGCCCCCAGGTCTTTAAAAATGTAATGGCCCACAGAGTTCATCTCCAGCTAGACATCTTAGGAACTGCATATTTTAAATGCAAGCTAAACCAGAGTCCACAACCCACTGTGAAGCATGTCCACTATGCTCTATAGTTGGAGTGGACTTTGAGTCTGGATTTTCACTGCAGAAGTTTGGTTTGTGAAAAGTGAGAATCACTTTGCAATGCTGCTGAACTTGTGGGCAAGTGCAATTTAAGAATTTGTATGTTGAACCGTGTGAAGCACATGTACAGGGAAATGCAGTGCGCTTCTGCAACATAAGGGAAACCCCTGTGGAACAGGTAGGTCTGCTGTTAAGGTATGTTAAAAGGCAATGGAGGTGCATTTTAACCATGGATTCTTTCTTTCTTTAACCATCAATTCCTGGGTTTCCAAATTGAACAAGGCAAGAAGAATGGGGCATAAGTGGGATTGTGGTCGGTGCAGACTCGATGGGCCGAATGGCCTGCTTCTGCACTGTAGGGATTCACTGTATAGCCCAGAAATATATTATTATAGTTGTAAAGAGTGGCATTAATCTTCAGATGAAAGTGTTCTCACTGAATGGGAAAAATCGGTGTTGTTTGAATCCATGTGGGGTTTATCTGATATAACTATGTTTTGGGAAGTCATCCAGCAACTTGTGGTGTTCTCTTCAACTTGGTTGAGTTGTTTTGCTTGGTATGCAAATTAAACATTCCAGCAAATGGTGAAGAATTGTTTAGCCCTCATTATTGGCAGGCTTTGGGAACTTTTCTGATCTTTCCTGACACAACTATATTTTAAGTATCTGTTCAAACAGCTTGATCTTAATAGTAATAAAATTATTTGAAAGTCAAAGAGCCATTCAAATGTCAATAACTTTTATTACAGTAATAATTCTATACTACAAACTAAACATTAATGTAGCATTGTTAAATGTCCTTAAATTGAAAAAGCAAACGATATCCTTGCCTGCTGTCTCTTCTGTTTTCTCTCTTCTGTTGCTCTCATTCCTATTAGTATTTTGCGACCTTTCTAACTAATGTAAAATGTAGCCAATATAACCTTTTTTTTTAAAGCCCCTTTAAACACTTTGATGCCTTTCTTCCTATGCTTTCCCAGACCTGTCATTTAATGTGGGAGATCTGGGTCAGGGCAATGTTTGCAAAAACCTAGCCTAAAAATTGAGTCTCTCAAGATCATCTTCTTTCAGCCAGTCAACACCCCTTAATCTGAAGATAAAAATTCTCGTGTTAGAAACAATCTGCTAAAATGTTGCCTGTTTTCTTATTGCCACCCTTTTTGCTCCTACATGTATAAAATTTAATCTGGTTTTAATAATCTAATCCCTGCAAAGCTGAGTGGGAGGGTGAGCTATGAGGAGGATGCAGAGATGCTTCATTGTGATTTGGACAAGCTGTGTGAGTGGGCGAATAATGACAGATGCAGTATAATGTGGATAAATGTGAGGTTATCCATTTTGGTCGCAAAATCAGGAAAACATTATTATCTGAATGGCTATAAATTAAGAGAGGGGAATGTGCTGTGCAACGAGATCAGGGTGTCTTCATACACCAGTCATTGAAGGTAAGCATGCAGGTGCAGCAGGCGGTAAAGAAGGCAAACAGTATGTAGGCCTTCATAGTGAGAGGATTTGAGTACAGGAGCAGGGATGTCTTGCTGCAATTATGCAGGGCCTTTGTGAGGCCACACCTGGAATATTGTATGCAGTATCGGTCTCTTTATCGGAGAAAGGATGTCCTTGCGCTAGAGGGAGTGCAGAGAAGGCTTACCAGGCTAATTCCTGGATGGCAGGATTGACGTTTGAGGAGGGATTGAGTCGGTTAGGATTATATTAGCTGAAGTTCAGAAGAATGAAGGGGGATCTCATAGAAACCTATAAAATCCTAACCGGATTAGACAGGGTAGATGCAGGGCAGAAGTGCCCATTGGTGGGGGTGTCCAGAACCAGGGGTCGTGGGGGTGTCCAGAACCAGGGGTCATAGTCTGAGGGTACAGAGTAAGCCTTTTAGGATTGAGATGAGAAATTTCTTCACCCAGAGAGTGATAAGCCTGTGGAATTTGCTACCACAGAAAGCAGTTGAGGCCAAAACATTGTATGTTTTCAAGAAGGAGTTAGATATAGCTGTTGGGATGAAGGGAATCAAAGTATATTGGGGTGGGGGAAGGGGGAGGCAGGATCAGGCTATTGATTTGGATGATCAACCATGATCATAATGAATGGCAGAGTAGATTCAAAGGGCTGAATGGCCTACTCCTGCTTCCATTTTCTATGTTTCTATTGCATAATGAGTGTTAATATTGTTGACTATTAACCCTCACCATTCCTGCTGTTTAAATTTACATTTATTCCCCAAGAGGAAATGATTGGCTTGTGCTATATCTATGTAATGTGAGGTGTAATTGTACCTGTTTTAAATGTATAATTACAACATAAAAAGCAGAGCAGCTAAATCTCAATTTGCCAAACTGAGACCTACTCTAGATTGTAGCCCAAGAGTTGAGAAATGTTTGCTCTGGTTAAACACCTGTAATTCATGATTTCCCCCGAGGCTTGCATTAGCACCATTGTATATTCATCTATTGGTGCAAATGTGACCTCTTAGACCAGAAAACAGTATGAATTATGAGTGATAATATATTTTGCACACACTTCTGTTAAGAAAATACCTTTTTTTCCAATATTACTGTAGTATACTGCGAAGCAGGTTTGTGGGATGTGCGTGTGTGCGCATTGTGTGGCTGCAAGCTTTAAGTCATCAAAAGGGCTAGGTTTAAAACCAGGCATTTGAAGTGGCAATGACCAAGCTAAAATGGATTACAGGTCAATACATCCCAGGTAAAAATTTGGATTAAGAGATAAGTGAGGATTTGGATTTTAGCTGTTGAAATTCAAAAGAGAAAATAAAGGAGATTTATAACTGGCAAAGATCACAAATGAATGAAGCAAAGTTATTAAGTTTATTTTACCCTAAAGTAGTGGCCAATGGGAAAACATAAAGGATTTTTATATTCTGGGAAAGGTCACTTCCAAAACATAATACGAAGAATAGGTTTGAAGATGAAAGAGAAAAAACATATTTAAGGAAAGATGGAAAGCCGTGCGAGAGGAATGTTCATTTGAGAGCCTGAGCAGTGTGTTGTGCTGAAGAACTGTGAAAGAACCAAAGTGGTCTGTCTCCAGAAACTCCAGAGAAGCATCTGTTTGTCCTAGAATTCAGGGTTTGTTTAAAGCCTTGGATTTCCACAGTCGAGTAAGAGGAAACTAGGAAGTCCTGGGAAATACTTCCCCTATGGCAACAATGGTCGCTTTGTAATATTACCGGATTTATTCACAGGGACTTGTTGCCTATAGATAATTAAGTTTATTGGCGAATCAAAGTAGAAATCCTTTGGGGAAACATTTGTAAGACTAATTTTAACTGTGTAAATGTAATTTTGGATGTTTACCTTTTTCTTTTTTTTAATGTTGTAATTTAATATTTAAAATCTCCAAAAGTGGTATTGGAATTTTTGACTCCTGACTTCAGTGCACATACCTTCTCGTAATAAAATATAAATTGCGAATATACTGGGATAGTTTGCTCCATTTTCCCTTTGGAAATGAGTCAGCCTGGCAATTACCACTTGCCATATGATAATATCTCTGAAACTCAGAGCATTGTTGTGCGTGCACTCATGTGCACAGTGCTGCAAGAATGTAAGCATGTGTGTGAAATGATCAAAATTTTGAAGGAAGTGCGAATTCGCAGTTTGTATGTACAGTCCACAGAGTGAATGTTAACCAATGTGTTTGCAATGCATTTCAGCACACTAGATTATATAATAAGGGTATGAAATTATTAAAGATATAACAATGCTGTCTAGTTAAAATGTGAATTTATCCCAGGCCTGCATGCAGTATTACTAAAGACCTGTTTTTTTCCAAGAAAACTACAGATGATACTAAGTGAACAATCATATACCAGTCGACAAAGTTTTTGAAACATTCTTAGGTCTCAGAAGTATTTTTATCGCGCCTCTTTTCCACATTGAATAGAAGGAACATGAGCACAAAGTGGCAATGCCGTTTGCATTGTAAACAAGCGTGACAAATGCAGAGTTTTTAGCTTTAACTGCTGTTATTCACAGTGTAATATTTATTTTTACAGGAAGCCTTCAGAAGAAGCTGACATGGATGAAGTTATGGCAGCTGCAGTTCTGACCAGTCTCTCCACCAGCCCACTGGTGCGCAGTCCACCCTCAGGAACACAGACATTAGGTAGGCTTTTAAACCTAGATGGTCTTTATGCTCAGTCAGGATTTTCAAATTTTGCTAAATTGTTTATGTAATGAATAGTTTCACTGACATGCTTGTTGTGGGTAAGTTGCATTCTTTACCTGACTATTCTGCATACAGTGAATTCCTGCCTTCAGCTAGACCACAGGAGCAGGATCTCGAGGCTGAACGCTTCCTCTTTGGTGAGTGTGGTTCCTATGCAGTCAAAGTGCCTCTGGAGACTGACAAGTTGACCCTTGGCTTCCAAAGTGGCATGTTAGGCAGCCAGTGTGGTCATAGTCTGCAGTAACAGGAAGTTTGAAATACAGGCATTTCATGATCATGCAAGGCAGGAACATCCTTTGTTTGGGATTTTGAAACAAACACGAGTTACAATATGAGGAATGTTGCTGCTAGCTGGGATTCTTAGACAAGACCTTCATGTCTGGAAGTTGTTACTGAAGAAACTCAGTTAAAAATTGACGGTGGGGAAAGTGTATTTTGTTTTAAAAAGAGGCAACTGAAAGGTTAGGAAACGTAAGTTTTTTTTTTCTAGAGGTCCAAAAGTTCTGTTTCAAATTGTTGAACTTGATCAAAGTTGGCTTTTTTTCTCTTTCCATTTCTCTCACAACAGAAACAGCTACTTATTGCAGTGTCTTAACCAACAAGATGACCCCTCCAGAAGTTTAAGACCGCCAAAGTAAATTCTACTCACTGTCTGAATTTTCTTTAAAACTTTTGTCAGGGTGGTTGGTAATATTCCTGCGATTTTGGAAGCTGATTCTTATCTAACTGCTCCCCGGTGGAGAAAATTTCCATTGCAGTCTCAATGTGGCATTGCTTTGACCTGTGCTGCTCTGCCAAAAATATTTGCTATTAATCAAGATAGTCCTAAGAAGGGAGATGCGGAGTCGTCTTTGCTAAAATGAAGAAAATTTTAATGTGACATTAAGTGGAAGAGAGGAAATGGTGTAAACTACAATCGAATATATTTTCCAACCCAAGCTATTTGCTTATGGTTAATTAACATGCTTGAGTTCTGCCAGGTGCTACTGTTGATCACCTGTTTAAAATAACCAGGTTCACACCTACAGTTAAAGTGTACATAACAGTTTAAGACAAACATGTTCAAGTTTATACAAGGCAGCACATCAGGAAATGCATTTTTCACTTTCTTCCTTCCAAAGTTACAATATTTTTTCCAACTTTTTTTTTAAACTGTGGGACCTACCTTTTCTCAATGCCACAACTGAGCCCTACATCTTTCAGTGTGCCATCTTTTGGATGAGATGGTAAACCAAGGCCCTATCTGCTTTCAGGTGGTATATAAAAGGGGAATTTTATGAAAAAGGTTTAAGTGCCAAGCTAGCGTGAAAATGGGAGTTTCAGATCCAATTTTTTTGCCCGAGTCCAAAATCACAATCTTATGCACTTAGACAAGTAAAAAAAATGGGCTAGACTGTTTCTAGCCACTAGATAGAGTGGGTTGGGCTTAAATCGCCAGCAAGCCTGCTGCAGCAGCAAAGGGAGCTATTGTGCATTTGCAGACCTCTATGGCTGCACATGTGCAATTACAACCAGCAGAGGGCTGACAGGTCTGAGAGAGAGAGCCGGCCTGGACCCCCAACTGCCCCCTACCCAACTATCGCGGGGGCCTGTGACCAGTCACCCTCCTGCCCGCTTCCCCACCGATCGCCTGCAGAGATGCAGCAGGGTCCCCTCCCTAACCGATCAGTCTCCCGTAGGCTTTGCCCCGGCACTGCCCGGTGGGGCCTCAATAGCCTCCGGTTCTACTGGTGAGGCCATCATGACTGATCCCCGTTCATGGGGAACATATGTGATCCTCGCCGGGGAGAACCTCTCCTGGCAAGTCCACAAATGCAAGTGAGCCTGGACGATTACTTGAGAGAGGATATATTGGCACTTGAGGGGGTGCAGAGGAGATTCACTAGATTGATTCCGGAGTTGAGAGGTTTGGCTTATGAGGAGAGACTGAGTAGACTGGGGTTATACTCATTGAAATTTAGAAGAATGAGGGGGATCTTATAGAAACATAAAATTATGAAGGGAATAGATAAGATAGAAGCAGGGAGGTTGTTTCCACTGACAGGTGAAACCAGAACAAGGGGGAGCGGATTTAGGACTGAGTTGAGGAGTAACTTCTTCACCCAAAGGGTTGTGAATCTGTGGAATTCCCTGCCCAGAGAAGCAGTTGAGGCTACCTCATTGAATGTTTTTAAGGCAAAGATAAATTTTTGAACAGTAAAGGAATTAAGGCTTATGGTGAGTGTTCAGGTAAGTGGAGCTGAGTTCACAAAGATTAGCCATGATCTTATTGAATGGCGGAGCAGGCTCAAGGAGGCAAATGGCCTACTCCTGCTCCTAGTTCTTATGTTCTTATGATTGCCTCCCTGGCTCATGCAAATGCTGTTTAAAATAAATTGAAATAATTTATGCAGCCTAGCACCGGAAATGGGTGGGATTCTGAATGCGCCGGATATCCGGTGCTGGTAAGATCGAGAGGTGAGAAACTTGATTTCTTGACTATCGCTTGATTTTAGCAGCCTGCCCCGCCCATTGATATACGGGGTGAGCTGATAAAATCGCCCCCAAAAGATCATTTGGCTCTATGCTGAAGAAGAGCAAGGGAATTGCCTCTGGAATCCTGGCCAATAATTAACCTTCAGTGATTCTCAGGGAAAAAAAATAGATCACCTGTACTTCATTGCCTGTAAAGCACTTTGAGATGTCCTGTGATCATGAAAGGCACGATATAAATGCAACTCTTGCTCTTCATTTTCCCATTCTGCAATCCAGTGCTGTTTCTTCCTTGTTCAATCCATGTTCTAGGACCACATCTACTCACTTTTACAGTCCGAGACCACTCTTCCTTTATTTGGCAATCTAATACCGTGTACCTCCTGTCTGCAATTCCATCAGGTTTTTAAAATATCTTGCAATGTTTATTGTTATTCTTGCAGTTTGTTTACTCAGCAACCATTAATTTTATTTAACAATAATGCCCATTGCCTATTGTAAAACATTGTTTGGAGTAGTCCTTTTGGGTAGTCGTCATAAATACTAAAACTACTTAAATAGCCAGCTAGTTTGTTGTGCACACTCCACACAGACAGTGACCCAAGGCTGAATTCGAACCCAGGTCCCTGGAGCTGTGAGGCAACAGTGCTAACCTCCGTGCCTTGTTTTGGCAAATCCTGCATGGAGACAAGATTGCAGAAGCATTCATCTTTGGTTTGCTGCTGTACAGTTCTTCTAGAGGACAACTGAAAAGCAGCATTGGAGAGAACATTTGAAGGGGGTAGTTTGCCTACCTTGGCTACACTGAAAGCGCTTATTTTCTGATGCAAACCAACTCGCTCAGTATTGGATTCGATTTTTAAAATAACTTATTTAAATATCGTGTAATTATGTATATGTTTTTTATATATATGCAGGGCTGGCACAGCGGTTAGCACTGCTGCCTTACAGCGTCAAGGACCCGGGTTTGATTCCCGGCTTGAGTCACTGTCTGTGCAGAGTTTACACATTCTCCCCGTGTCTGCGTGGGTTTCCTCCTGGCGCTCCAGTTTCCTCCCACAGTCCAAAGATGTGCGGGTTAGGTTGATTGGCCGTGATAAATAGCCCCTTAGTGTCAGGGGATGAGGAGGGTAAATATGTGGGGTTTCGGGGATAGGGCCTGGGTGGGATTGTTGTCGGTGCAGGCTCGATGGGCCAAATGGTGGCCTCCTGCACTGTAGATTCTATGTTGTGCAGCACAAGAGGTGGTGATGGCCTCATGGTATTATTGCTAGGCTATTAATCCAGAAACTCGGCTAATGTTCTGGGGACCCGGATTCGAAACCCGCACGGCAGATAGTGGAATTTGAATTCAATATTTTTTTAAAACCTGGAATTAATAATCTACTGATGACCAGGAAACTATTGTCGATTGTTGGGGAAAAACCCATCTGGTTCACTAATGTCTGTTAGGGAAGGAAACCTGCCATCCTTACCTGGTCTGGCCTAAATGTGACTCCAGAGCCATAGTAACGTGGTTGACTCTCAACTGACCTCAGGCAACTAGGGACAGGCAAAAATGCTGGCCAGCCAGCGATGTCCATGTCCCATGAATGGATAAAAACAAACTAATTACATTGATCTGTACTTACCTCCCTTTATAATTTCAGAATTTGCTTTTATTGCTTTCAGATAATTGTAAAGTGTCAAAGGAGGGGCCAACTTTGTCTGCCAGCTATGGCAGCAGCACCACCAGTGGCAATTGGAGTTGGGACATTCCAAGCGACCACTCCAACCCATCCACGCCATCACCGCCACTGCCAGGTGACGGCTCCAAACCATTATCTGGACAATCGGACGATGGCATTGATGAACCAGAGGCATCTCACTTCCTGTTTGAAGAACCTGCTCCCAGGAAAAGAAAGGTTTGTCTTTTTTTTTCAAATTTCAGTACTGGATCTGCTCTGAATTTATTTTGTAAGAAGAAACCACTTAATTGCTCTTTAAATTGCTTTACCAATGTAGTGTTTAGCTTTTATCCTACTGAATCATTGCCTATGTGGTTTTGCTAATTGACTTGGTATGAAAGTTGCAACCACTAAGCTTATTTTTTTTAATGTTTTATTTTTCCTTTTTCTTTCTCTCCTAATAATTGGCTCTGCAACCCTGGGTGTGTGTCATGTTCGCCCTGAAATCGCTGGGTAGGGTTTTGCTGCCACACAACCGAACTCAATTTTAGTCAAAATAGAAAATAAAGTCGCCTTGCTCTTATTCAGATCTTTCTGAAGGAAAGAACCAAATGAGACATTGGAGAGCTCTGCCAATGATATGGGATGTATATTTTTGTTGGTACAACAGCATTGAGTGCTTCAGCAATGGAGACAGTATAATTGTGTCATACTGAATATAATTTTTGAAGAGTCCTATGTTATATGTTCTGTTATAATGCTGCACAAAATGCATGTCGAGCAGTACAGCACGGAAACAGGCCCTTCGGCCCAACCGGTCCACGGTGCCCTCCCAGCTAGTCTCAATTGTCTGCGGTTAGCCCATATCCCTCTAATTCTTTTCCATCCAGGTGCTTATCCGAATGCCTTTTAAATGTCGCCATTGTACCTGCCTCAACCACTTTCACTGGCAGCTCACATCATATACGCACCTTAGGGCCCTTTTAAATCTGTCCCCTCTCACCGTAAGCCTATGCCCTCTAGTTTTCAATTCCACTTCCCTGGGAAAAAGACCTGTCCACCTGAGATAAGAGTCACTGCACCCATTTTGGGTTTCTTGGCACATTTTGTCATTCTTGAAAAATTTTGCAATTGGGGTAGTGCATATTTGTGTTGGGGGGGGGGGGGTAGGTGGATTGGCAATGCTAAATTGGGGGATTAGCAGGGTAAATGTGTGGCGATATGGGGATAGGCCCTGGGTGGGATTGCGGTCAATGCAGACTCGATGGGCCGAATGGCCACCTCCTGCACTGTAGGGATTCTATGATTTTATATTTGGTAAAATTAGCCATGGTAGTTTCCGTCTTTTTCTCCCTCCAGTCACGTATAGGTAACAGCTTACAGTTATGTGGAATCTTAAGTATAGCAAAATATTCCAAGGTGATTTACAAGATGGGGGAGTAACTGAAAATAGCGGAGCATCTGTGGAAAACGATTTGGGATGGGGAGTAAGATGGTGAGGTTAGAGATAGATAACGAAACATGACTGAGGTTTAGAGAGAATTCTCTAATAGTACTAGGTGGAGATAGCTGAAGGTTGTGCCATTCTTCATAGAATCCCTACAGTGCAGAAGGAGGCCATTCGGCCCATCAAGTCGGCACTGACAACAATCCCACCCAGGACCCTAGCATAACCCCATGTATTTAACCTGCTAATCTCCCTTGCACACTAAGGGACAATTTAGCATGGCAGGTCAACCTAACCCCCACATCTTTGCGTGGGTTTCCTCCCACAGTCCAAACACGGAAAGAATGTTCAAACTCCACAGTCACCTGAAGTCGGAATTGAACCCGGGTCCCTGGTGCTGAGAAGCAGCAGTGCTAACCACTTGATGGAACATGGTGTGAAAGGAAAGAGGGATGCGTCACATTGCAAATATGAAACAATCTGGTGTATATGATGAGGACTTTGTAGAGTTGGGGTGTTGAGGGACTTGTAGATAAGTTCAGCATGGTTGGGATAATTGGTCAGCTGGATGTTGTGCAGAAAATAGAGGGAAGTAGGAGAATATCGCCAGAATCTTACACCACGGCAAAATGTTTTTGCACAGAATTTCTAAACGTTTTTCCTAAATCAGTTGTGTTTTGGATGAGTAGAGTTAGTGGACTGGAGGTGGAGGTGTTGCGGGGTGTACACCTTTCCTCAGTGGGGGGGGAAAAAAAGTAAGAAGTTTTAGACAGTGATGTTTATTAGGAAATATTGCAGTGGTTGATCTCGGATTCAAGTGTTTCAATTTGAGAAATCCACAATTATTGTACACAGTAATATGTTTATTCGGCACAACTGACTGTTCCCAGTTTTACTTTTTAAAATGTTCTATCTTTTACTATAGTATGGATTTAGAAAGCTTGTAGGATGTTACAGCTGTATTGAACAGAAAGATCAGGGGGTAAATTATCCCGCAAGAAAGTTTGTAGAATGCGGTATTGTATGCACATAGTTTAGGAAAGTGAAAAGATAAAATTTGTGTCAACATGAACAAATAACCACTTATCCTGTCTGCAAAGAATATTAAATTCTAAAACCAATTATACTATCATCATGCTTTATGTTTGGAACTTAAAATGAGCTGCAGGCTATTTGTCCTTGGCACCCTGCATGGTACATTGTTGGACTGTTTTTAGAGTTTTCTCTTCGGGCAATGGGGGGATACTTGAAAACTTGCTAGCAAGTGAACAACACCCATTCTTTTTAAAACAAAAACGTCTGGGAGTGTAATGCAACTCCATTGAATTTGCAACAGACCATTGCAATTTTAATCAAGATTTTTTTTTCCCGCTTTGGTCTGGTGGGATGTTTTCGAAGCTTTCATCCCTCTGTCATGCATGTAAGAGAGCTTTACGTGTTTGACTGCCCCATAAATAGTGTCCATCTGCCTAAATGTGTTCTTAATTTTGAAACATAAATTAGCTTTATTTTTAGTGAGGATTTTGTCAAGAACTTATTCTATAAGCCATTTAGGTTTTGGGAAACCATAATGGAAGTTAGCAGAAATCCAGCCATTTGTCTTCTCGAGCCATCCGTACGCAACCCTGTAGTTGCCGGGAAAATGTGACTGGAATTTCTGCTTTCTACTGTTCAGCTACCAATGCAGTTTTATAGCAGATTTTTTTTTAACATGCACTGGTAATTCCTTTTACATGAACCTCCTCATGCTAGTCTTAAATTATCTATTTTTTTTATTTGTGCGTGTCTCGTTTGCTGTGTGTGCTTATAGTCTTTGCTTAAAATCTAATTTGAAGACTGGCACTTGGAATTGTCCCAGCAATGCAACTTTTGCTGCAACCACACAGGAGCCTTCTGCTGTTGAACAGGCTTGTTCACTTCTGGGATTGTTGTTTTTTTCTGTCTTTCATATTCACTAAAACGCCTTGCAGCTATTTTCCTTTATTGACAATGGGAGGGGATGTCTATGGCACTTTCCTAGTCTAGATTAATAATTACTTGAAATGGGAAGATCTAACTACTTTTTTTGCAGTAATTGCTACTTTGCAAGTATATATTCAGCTTGTTTTGCATGCATGTGGTTAAAACTCTGCAGATCAAGAATCTTAAACATCAGTGTCTCAAGTTTAGCATGTGGTGCTTTAGTGGGGGGGGGGGGGTGGAAGCTGGGATTGTCGAGACTCTGGTTGTACAAGTCTTGAGTTTTTTTGCATTTGGGGGAAACCACACACGGAGACAGAATTGCAACGATGTTCTACAATTTATTTTGTGTTGTTACCTTGGTGTGTTGGGCAGTGGCACATTTCTGACTGCTTCTTCGTGCTTTGTTGGCATGCAGCTTTCTTGGGTCCAGTGCAGGCTGAGTTTAAAGTATGTTTATTAGTCACAAGTAGGCTTAGCATTAACACTACAATGAAGTTACAAGTGAAAATCCCCCTAGTCGCCACACTCCAGTGCCTGTTCGGGTATACTGACGGAGAAGGATTTGCAGGTTGACATGCAACCCGATTGACCATGTTATGAACATATTTTCCTTGGCCATCAAGTCCTGGGGTGGGACCCAAACCTGGCTGCGGGCTTAGAGGTGGGGAATCTATCCACTGTGCCACAAGCAGGCCATTTCACCTGACCAGAACATCTTTTTTTTTGGATTGTGGGAGGAAACCGGAGCACCCAGAGGAAACCCACGCAGACACTGGGAGAACTTGCAAACTCCGCACAGACAGTGACTCAAGCCGGGAATCGAACCCAAGTCCCTAGCACACTGTGAGGCAGCAATGCTACCCACTGTGAGTTTTAACTGTAGGGCAAGGCTATTTCACATGACTCAAACTGTAACTTTAACTACAGCTTTAAAAGGATACTTCTCCCTGTGCTGCTGCTTTTCCCATTCTATGCGAAGAACAGGCAATTGGGGAATTCACAACTTCATACTGTAGATCTCTGCTCCCAGGCAAGAACTGGTTTAAGAGACTGTCAGCAGACAAAGTGAAGTCCACCTTGCACATAATTTTGGAATAGAATTTGTGATCATTGCACAAATTTTGGTGAATCCAGAGCATTGATTTTTAGAAATCCTTTTCATTTACTTGGAACACCAGCCAGTGCATGACTGCAAGAGTTTTGCTGAAAAAAGAGATTTCGTCAAAGCTTTTCATCTTGCGCTCATCAGGACAATCGCAAGAATACCAATGTTGGGGGTAACTTTATGCTGTATGAGAAGGGAGTGCTGATGGGTAGAGACGTTGGCATGCAGATGCCTGAGGAATTGCCTTCACAACTGTAAGGGAGATTTGTTGCATTAATGGGAAAGTGGATAGTGGAACTTGTCAAAGAAAGGACAGGTCCTGATATGGTGTATTGACCTTTTTTTTTCTGCTCCTGAAAGGGCAAACTCTACGAAGCTCTCCTGCCAGCAGACAGCCGTAAAACTGTAACCCCAATTCTGTCTCCAACTTGCACTTGATGCTGGTCAAGTTTTGTGCTCGGAATGGTGCCTTTCTGAATTTCCCTTCTGATGTTTACTAGGATTTAGTATAATAGCTTTGTTCACTTTGCTCCATCTGTTCCTCTCTTGCAGAACTCCATGAAAGTCATGTTTAAATGTTTGTGGAAGAACTGTGGGAAAGTTCTGAGTACGTCATCAGGGATTCAGAAACACGTTCGCACACTCCATTTGGGGTAGGTCTGAAACTTGGGCATTTAAATGATGAAAGTGTTATGACCTTAACCCTGATGCTTTGTTCTTGAGTACCTTTTATTTTATTTTAAGAAAAATCGTACTATGTCCAATCTTCTGCTCTGCATTAATGTAGAAAGATGCTTCTCAAGTAGACTTTACTTGTGACTTGACGCCTTTCTGAGTGTTAACTGAATTTCAAATTGAATGCATCCGAGGCTAATTGGCTTAAATTGGTAAATGGCTTTCGTGTTCAGAAACTGTAATCAGTTTTCACCTATTAAGATATGTGTGATACAGGGTTCTTGTACAGTTGAAACTCCTCCCATTGTTGGGATCAATGATACCTTTGGATGTTATTATTTGGACCATATGGTGCCACTCTGCTGTTGCACAATTACTGAAAATAGGTTTTGCATCCTTGAACAGGGAGCTTAATGTTTTGATCAAATGAAGCAATTAATTATAGTACTCTGTTTTAATACACAGTTAATACTGGTACTGAACTCTTGACGGTTTAGGTGTTAATTCCAATTCTCTTCTCACACTTAGTGGTGCACTAAGGCAGACTTTTGTCTGTTCCATAGTTAGTTATTCTTCGGACTGGTCACTAATTTGTCGTTAGAGGCTCAGTGCTTGAGGGGTGCCACTCCGCTTCAAACATGACTGACCAGGACAGTCTCCCACTCCTACTGCCAGCCATTGGTGTGTTGGAAAGATTTGCAGGTTGAAATGCAACCTGTTGGACCATGTTATGAACATATTTTCCTTGGCCATCAAGTCCTGGGGTGGGACCCAAACCTGGCTGCAGGCTTAGAGCTGGGGAATCTATCCACTGCGCCACAAGAGCTCTTGGGTATTAAGGTCATCCCTTTTTAGCCTTTCATGTCCATTTTGACAAAATTAATTTTAACATGGTAATCTGCATATCCTGTGAACTGACTTCGATTCAGTTAATACCAAGGTTAAATGTTAACTCTAAGATGGAACTTGTCCATACTTCTGGACTAAGATTTCTCTGCGCTGAATATGTCCTCGTATTTGAGAATTCTTGTGCATTGCTGGAAAAAGAAAGAGACATACTATCAAAGCTTTTTGTCTTGTACTTATCAGGATAGCTCACAGGAGAAACCAACCATAAAGGGAAAATCAATTTATACTGCATAAGAGGAGAGTGCTGGTTGGTAGGCAAGTGGACTCTGAGTGGTAGAAGCATTGCTATGGGGAATACAGCAGAGAACTGTTAACTGCCAAGCTTTTGTTTCAAATTCACACCAGAAAGGTTGACTCTGGTCAGGCATTGCCATGGGGAATGAACCAGGGAATGGCTGTCCACCAAGCTTTGCTTAATTAGAAAATTTATTGCATGGATATGCTCCTTCTGTCTGCAAAGGACAGACAGGACTGTGTGAATATATGTGCCTTCTAGCATTAGTAGAAGTGCACTTCTGCACTGAGTGGAAAATCTGCCACCCATAGAGTAAAGGAAAATTAACAAGTCCTCTTTCGGCAATTTAAAATTTCCATACTAGTGTCACCACAATTTACTTGCATTTTTAAATATTACGCCAATACTTTACTATTCGCATTCCGTTTCATATCACATTATTTGGAATCGCGATGCTATCATGTGACTGAAATAGTACTGAAATTTTTTTTTAAAATACGGTGCTGCTTATCCCTATCTTGGATGAAATTAGTATAGGTGTATGGCGAAATTCTCGAGAGAAACACTTGAAAAATGACCTGGGGCAAAGGACATGTTTAAAGGGATTGTGACAGGATAGATTAGAAATTGGTTAAGAGCCAGAAAGCAAGTAGTGATAAAATGGATTTTTTTTTTGGTGTAAGGGTTTAAGCACCGGTTTCTCCAGAGCTGAAGTGTTCTGTCAGTTGCTGTGGTGAAGTTTTAATGATAGAAAGGTTGGAAATAGAGGATAGAGTTATAGATTTTGCAGGTGACCCCAAAAGATAGAGAGTATGGTTAACTGAGGGGAACTGTGTTATAATCAGGTTGTTACAGGGAATAAAAGTTTATGTAAAGAAATGGGATAATAAACTAAATGGAAAACTTGTGAAAGGAACAGATATTTAGAGGTCTGAATACAAAATCTCTTAAAAGCGAGGGCACAAGCTGATAAGACATGTTATCATAGAATGCCTACAGTGCAGAAGGAGGCCATTCGGCCCATCGAGTCTGCACCGACCACAATCCCACCCAGTCCCTATTCCCAAACCCCTCATTTACCCTGCTAGTCCCCCTGACACTAGGGTCAATTTAGCATGGCCAATCAACCAAACGCACACATTTTTGGTCTGTGGGAGGAAACCGGAGCACCCGGAGGAAACCCACGCAGACACGGAGAGAATGTGCAAACTCCACACAGACAGTGACCCAAGCCGGGAATTGAACCTGGGTCCCTGGTGCTGTGAGGCAGCAGTGCTAACCACTGTGCCACCATGCCACCCCTAAAACCTAACGGATAAATTTCAATAAACTTGGAGAATTAGGAAGAGGAGGAAAACTCTTTCAAACAGCTACCTCGGGCACAGTGGGCAGAATCTTATGATGGTTGTTTATGTTCAGGAATAGAAACCATTCCAATGCCACAGGAAGGCGGGCTCCTAATTGGCCAATTACCTGCTCACTGATCTGCAGGTTACCATGGCTGTAGGTCCCATCAGAGGGCTCGCACCTCTGGAAGGCTGGCGGCCTCACTGGGAGAAGTGGCTGCGGCTGAGGCTGAAAGGAGTGCGTGAGGTGGCTCAAAATGGAGGTGCCCTCAGATGCATCCAGAAAATAGATCAAGTGAAGACATACAAAGCCAGTAGGCCCCATCGGCATGGAGGGAGAAATCTGTCTGGTGGAACTGTTGAGGCTGCAGATGCCTTGCCATTGGAGTGTGGAGCCTTTGGCTCCGATGGCCACCCAACCTCCTGCCAAAGGTCTGCTCAGGTATCAGAAAAATCCTGGCTGAATCCTCCCTATTCCCTTCATCAGGTTCTTAATTGCTCATTACTGCCTACCGGCCACTTATTTATTCTTCAATGGGATGTAGACGAGGCCCGCATTTGTTGCCCATTCCTAAATTGCACTTGAACTGAGCAGTTTGCTTGGCCATTTCAGAAGGCAGTGAGAATCAACCACATGGCTGAGAGTCTGGAGTCACAAGACCAAGTAAGGATGGCAGATTTCTGCCCCTAAGGAATATTAGCGAATCAGATTTTTTTTACGACAATCTATGATAGTTTCATGGTTGCCATCACTGGGACTAGATTTCAATTCCAGATTTATTAATTGAATTTCAATTCCATCAGCTGCCACAGTGAGATTTGAATCCATATCCCCGGACTGAGCCTCTGGATTAGTAGTCTATTGACATTATCACAATGCCACCATCTCCTGACAAGGTGGCTAGCCACTGCCATTATTCATCTGCCTCCAGCAAGCTTGTGGTAACAAGCCTGTCCGCCAACCCTCATCTCCAAATTTGCTTCCAATCCTATCTTCAAACCTGCCTCCACGGGACCAAGCTGATCCCAAAATGCTTCAGGTATTTGAAGTTGGGAAGGCATGAATCAGGGAATGAGCGATTTTTGGGAAGGAATTCTAGAGAGCAGGTCTTAATGGGTGAGGGCATTGCCAGTGTGTAGAATGGGCAAAGGGGAACTTAACAATCCAGACTGAGGGAGAGAAATGTTGGAGCTGGCTGAAGAAAGCTAATGGAAGGGTAAACTGCAACTCTGATTTCAAATAAAAGAATAAAGGCAATGGAGAACAGAACTTGCAGATCTGTGTAGCAAAGTCATCGTGAACTCATCAACTGAGCAAGAAACTCAACAGTAACTTTTTTGAGCTAATTATGAAAGTAGTTGACAAAGCATGATGCAAAGCCTTTATGACCATACATCTGTCGTATGTTACAGGCATAATGGTGACTCTGACCACTGTGATGGTGAAGAAGACTTCTACTACTCCGAGGTTGATGTGGATGTGGACTCATTGACGGATGGATTGAGCAGCCTTACACCAATGTCTCCGACTACCACGATGCCACCAGCTTTTCCTAATGTGGATCCTGGATGTTCAGATCCAGCTTTGGTGAAGAATGAGGAGAAGTTGGTGACCCCCTTGAGCCAGTCTGCACCAACTAATTTGTATCACGTACGCACTGACCATGCTTATCAGGTAAATGATCAGGAAAAATGAAAAGGTGGCAAACTCTCTCTACATCTCCCATCTGGCGTGTCACCTGGTTTTCAAAGCTGCAAACTCTAGTATAAATCTGTTAATACAATTAGGCCAGAATTTTACAGCTATGCCACTGCATTTCTCCCCCCCCACCCCGATGGATGCTGCAGGCTTTTTAAATCTCCTTTCCGTTTGATGGGACCCTAATAACCAGCTGGACGGGGTGGGGGGCGGGCGGCCATAGAATCCTGGCCTTGGATTTTGTTTAAATATCGGACACAATATTGGCTAAGCTTGCAATAGATCATTTATAATTTAACAGAATTAATTTCAACAAACATCATTGGCAGAAAGAACAAACTTGCTTTTATGTAGCAATTTTTTTTGTTGTTGGGACAACTCTAAGCAACGCATTTACTTTTGAAACATAGTTTCTGTCCTGCAAGCAAACATGGCAGTTCATTTATACATAGTAAAGAGCCTGTCTTGTCAGCCTGGATCTGAAATGTCTCAACTTGTTGAGACTCTGAATTGGATTTGATTTGATTGAATTGGAAAAGTATAAAAAAAAAGAGCAAATGCGAAGTCTATCTGTTTTCATTGCGAATTGGTTGAGAGGGGTGCGTTATCCAGGATGTTGGGAGTAGACCCTTCTCCTCAAATGATGCCACACATCCATTTACTTTTGTATCTCATTCAAAAGATGGCAGCTCTGATCGTGCAGCAATCCTTCAGCGCTGTACAGGAGTGTCAGTCGAAGTCAATGTCCTCGGGTTCTTTAACATGGGACTTGAACTCACACCATGGAGGTAAAAATGTTACCATTGAAGTAAGCTGATTCTGAGGAATTATTAATGTACTCGTTCTGTCTTACTGGGACAGATTCTGGTCAAATACTGTCTTAATGAGAGAGTAACCTGTTTTGAGCCTTTAGCTGCAAGAACTGCTGAGAAAATCAGGGCTACAGTGCTCGATGTCCTGTCCTTTTCTACCGTACTGATCAGGATTGAGGCTGTGCAGAAAATGGAAGCTGGAGAGTCTGCTCGCAGGCAGCAGACAACCTTTCTGCACTCTCTTGCCCCACCCCACCCCCATCTGCCCCAACCCACATACAAAAAAAAAGGACAGTAATCATGAGTTATTAAAGCACAGAAACTAACCTCAGCCCATCAAGTCTGCACATGAACCACTTGGTGTTATCTGTCCTCTTGGCTCTCAGATCATTTAAACTTTTTCAAGTAATTTCGACCAAATTTCTTTTTTTTTAAAAAATGTACGGATTCTGCCTCTATTGTGGTTTCTTTCAATGAACTTCAACCTGTGAGTTTTTCGAACTCCCTCTTTAAGTCACTATCAGTCTACAGTGGCTATTTTTTTTTAATCTTCAATTGCGAGAGTGCAAGTTTCTATCCTGTTTGCAAAGAGTACAAGTTATAACTAGATATTGTGTATTTCCATGGGAACTTGTCAATGCGTACTTTTTTCTCTGGTATCTATTGATAGAACTTGTCTTGCCCCATTGCTTATTTTGGCCTTGACATCCAATCAGTCAACACGTTCATCTGAAGTTCCTTCAGCTGCTATTTTAGTGTTGTCACTAACGTATAGAAAACAAATTAGTAAATTAGCAGAGGGGCAAAATTTTAAACGTGCTTTAAACAATCATACACCAGTAAGAGTGCTGAATCTGTGGAACTCTTTGCCACAGAAGGCTGCGGAGGCCAGGTCATTGAGTGTCTTTAAGACAGAGATAGATAGGTTCTTGATTAATAAGGGGGTTGAGGTTATGGGGAAAAGGCAGGAGAATAGGGATGAGATAAATATCAGCCATGAATGGCGGAGCAGACTCAATGGGCCGAGTGGCCTAATTCTGCTCCTATGTTTTATGGTCTTATTCCACAACATGATTGTAGGGACTCAACTTTATATCATTAACATCTTAATTTTGGGTACATAAAAAAAACTCCAAAAAAAAATCTTTGCAGAAATATCTACAGATATCACAGTGAAATTCTTATTTCTTGTTTAAACCAGTTTCTTTCTTTCTCGATGTCCCAATCTACCCTATTTTATTCTCAAAAAATCTGGGTGAAAGCCCAAAGTGCAGAAAATGGCCAAAGTTCAAAGGGAAAAGAAATGGCTGATTAAGTTGAGAGTAGTGATTAGCTGGCTGAGCTGGAAGTTTTATTGTTGGTAGATTGTGCTGTTCTGCATCCCTACGCTAACTACAACAGTAACTACGCAATTGAGGTTGGCCTTCCTGAATATGAACTCCTCGATTAAGGGCCAAATGAATGGTCCAAGCAGGGAGCCCCATGCTCTGTACATAAACAGGAGTGTCAGTTCCTCTGGCACTCCGGATGTAGACTACATACTGAGAGCACTCTGTATAATGTTGCTTGATCTTGTAAATAAAGGAATTCTGGTGAAGGGACTTCCATCTCCGAGGCCTTATTACACTACCTTTCAAAGGTGCTTGGGCAAAATATGGTGAGTGCTGAACTAACTAAACCCTAAACAGAAAGTGATGGAAGTACCCAGCAGGTCTAATGCTGCCTGGTCCGCTGAACGTTTCCACCACTTTGTCTGTACTTCAGAAGTAGTTGTAAGGTGCTTGGGATGTCCTGAAGTCGTAAAAGACTGTATATAAATACAAGCCTTTATTCTTTTGTTTTCTGCTGGTAGTGTTCGACTATTAGCTGGCAGTGATGGTGACCATTTCTGAAATTGAATTCCACTTCAAACTTTGAAATTTATTTGGATCTTCAAAATTCATGTACCTGGATTATTTACATTCAAAACAGCTGCATGTGATCAATTTTGAAATTAGATGACTCGGTTCTGTTACGTAAACTGCCCAAACACTGAACAGGCAAAGGTCTTGCCGGAGGCTGATCGTTTGAGTGGCAAGAAATTTTGGGGTTTAAACTTGCAGCTTTCTACTCTCGTAAACAACTTCGTATCAGTTCATATTAAGTATTTGTGTTAAGCGTTCCCTGGCTGTCACTGCTGGGCAGCCAGGAATCAATCTCTCTCTCTCCCTCTCCCTCTGTAAAGTAGTATTTCTCTATACTTTGCTTACTGGCTCACAATGTTTCCATGTACCTGCAACATGCCTCTGATCATCATAGTATGGATCAAGATAGGGTGGTGAGACTAAGGAAGGGGGAATATAAGACGAATGATATTAAGAGCACAGGATATGAAAGAGGGAAGTCAGGAGTTGTGGTGGATATCAGTGCAATGTGCCACCACAATTTTTTTTTAAAGGCAGGTGAGATATTTGGATGCAGTACCAAAGGGATAAAACATAAGTTTTTTTTTAGATGGGTGTTAATAGCAAGATTGCACCAATTTGGTCTTGAGAGCAATATTGTGGTGTACTATTCTGATCACCATGTTAACAGGATGGGGCATCCTGGTTTGGAAAGGATTTTTTTTAATTGGCTGAATCAGCATTTATTGCCCATCACTAACTGCCTTCCATTTCAGAGGGCATTTGGGAGTCAACCACATTGCTGTGGCTACTGCATCTACTGCAGGAGTTCCTTAGGGTAGTGTCCTAGGCCCAACCATTTTCAGCTAATTCATCAATGACCTTCCATCATACTGTCAGAGGTGGGGATGTTAGCTGATGGTTTT
The DNA here is from genome assembly GCF_964213995.1 of Mustelus asterias. NCBI lineage: Eukaryota > Metazoa > Chordata > Chondrichthyes > Carcharhiniformes > Triakidae > Mustelus > Mustelus asterias. The sequence goes on from NC_135820.1 coordinate 55,549,947, forward strand.
ACTATTATCAGTATCATTCAAGATACCTCAAATACTGAAGTAGTCCATGTCCACTTTGCTGATGACACCAAGATTGGTGGAGTAGTGGATGAGGTGGAGGGCTGTTGTAGGCTGCAAAGAGACATTGATAGGATGCAGAGCTGGGCCGAAAATGGCAGATGGAGTTTAACCCTGATAAGTGCGAGGTGATTCATTTTGGTAGAACAAATTTGAATGCGGATTATAGGGTCAATGGCAGGGTTCTGAGGAATGTGGAGGAACAGAGAGATCTTGGGGTTCATATCCACAGATCTCTGAAGGTTGCCACTCAAGTGGATAGAGCCGTGAAGAAGGCCTATAGTGTGTTAGCGTTTATTAACAGGGGGTTTGAGTTTGAGCCGTTATGCTGCAACTGTACAGGACTTTGGTGAGACCACATTTGGAATATTGTGTGCAGTTCTGGTCACCTCACTATAAGAAGGATGTGGAAGCTTGGAGAGAGTGCAGAGATTTACCAGGATGCTGCCTGGTTTGGAGGGTAGGTCTTGAGGAAAGGTTGAGGGAGCTAGGACTTTTCCCTTTAGAGCGGAGGAGGATGAGAGGTGACTTAATAGAGGTTTTTAAGATGATGAGGGGGATAGATAGAATGGACGTTCAGAGACTATTTCCTCGGGTGGATGTAGTTGTTACTAGGGGGCATAACTATAAGGTTCATGGTGGGAGATATAGGAGGGATGTCCGAGGTAGGCTCTTTATTCAGAGAGTGATTGGGGTGTGGAATGAACTGCCTGCTGTGATAGTGGAGTCGGACACTTTAGGAACTTTCAAGCGGTTATTGGATAGGCACATGGAGCACACCAGAATGATAGGGTGTGGGATAGCTTGATCTTGGTTTCGGACAAAGCTCGGCACAACATCGAGGGCCGAAGGGCCTGTATTGTGCTGTACCGTTCTATGTCCATATGCAGCAAGACCTGGACAGCATTCAGACTTGGGCTGATAAGTCGCAAGTAATATTTGTGCCACACAAGTACCAGCCAATGACCATCTCCAACAAGAGAAAACCCAACCACCTCCCCATGACATTCAATAATATTACCATCACTAAATCTTCCACTGTCAACATCTTGGGAGTTGCCATTGACCAGAAATTGAACTGAACCAGCCATATAATCACTGTGATTACAAGAACAAGCCAGAGGCTGGGAATTCTGTGGCATGTAACTCACCATCTAACTCCCCAAGACCTGTCTACCAAATACATGGCACAAGTCAGGAGTGTGATGGAATGCTCTCCACTTGTCTGGATGGATGCAACTCCAACACTACTCAAGAAGTGCAACACTATCCAGGACAAAACAGCCTGCTTGATTGGCATCCCATCCACCACCTCCAACATTCACTGTCTGCACCACTGAAGCAGCAGTGTGTCTACATCTACAAGATGCACTGCAGCAATTTGTCAAGACTCATTCAACAGCACCTTCCAAACCCATAACTCCTATCCCCAAGAAGGAAAAGGGCAGCTGATACATGGGAACATCACCATCTGCAAATTCCCCCTCAAGCCATGCACCATCCTGATTTGGAACTCCATTGCTGTTTCTTCATTGTTGCTGGATCAAAATCTTGGAACTCCCTCCCAGACAGCACTCTGTATGATGTACCTGCACCACATGGACTGCAGCAGTTCAAGAACACAGCACACCACCACTTTCTGAAGGGCAGTGCGGGATAGGCAATAACAATGCTGGTCTAGCTAGTGACATTTACACCCTGTGAAAGAATTTTTCAAAGCCAGATAGATACCATCAGCAAATTCAGAAGAGAGTTGAATAGTATGTTGTGAAGAGATTTGAGAGATTATGACAGGGTATAAATTTTTTTTGTAACTTTGAGACCTTTTCAGTTCTACATATCCATGTCTCCAACCCATTGAGATGCTATATGGAACACAGCCTATTCTTTTGTTATCATTAAAGACTTGAGAGTAAAGAGTTAAATTTCCTTATTTTACAGGCCACAGCCCCTATGAGTATCCCTGTATCATCAAAATTCATGCCAAATGGTACTGGGTTCAGCATATCATTGCAGTCGCCACCTATAATTTTTAAAGGTTCACAGGTGAGCATTTTGCATTCTTGTTTTTGAACAGTTCCAAAGAAAAGTCATATTGGACTCCGAATTTTAACTCTGTCTCTCTCCTCAGATCATGCCAGACCTGCTGTGTTTTTCCAATACTTTCTGTTCCTATTTCAGACCTGATGTGGAGATGCCGGCGTTGGACTGGGGTAAACACAGTAAAAAGTCTCACAACACCGGGTTGAAGTCCAACAGGTTTATTTGGTAGCAAAAGCCACTAGCTTTCGGAGCGCTGCTCCTTCGTCAGCTAAGTGGGAGTTCTGTTCACAAACAGGACATATAAAGACACAAACTCAATTCACGAAATAATGGTTGGAATGCGAGCCTCAACCGGGATCTTGGGTTCATGTCACACTATCTGTAACCCCCATGACTTGCCTGGGCTTGCAAAATCTCACTAACTGTCCCGGCTGGAGACAGTACACATCTCTTTAACCTGTGCTTATCGCTCTCTCCACTCACATTGTCTGTACCTTTAAGACTTCATTACCTGTAAAGACTCGCATTCCAACCATTATTTTGTAATTTGAGTTTGTGTCTTTATATGCGCTGTTTGTGAACAGAACTCCCACTTACCTGACGAAGGAGCAGCGCTCCAAAAGCTAGTGGCTTTTGCTACCAAATAAACCTGTTGGACTTTAACCTGGTGTTGTGAGACTTCTTACCCTATTTCAGACCTCCAAACCCAAAATGTTGGGTTTTTTCATTTCTTTTTACATACCTTCAGTGTAACTCAGATTTCCAGCTAGGACAATTCCAAGGTTGTAAACCATTGCGTCATTTTTGGCATTGGTTTTAGACCTCACTCATATCTGTAAATCATAGAATCCCTACAGTGCAGAAGGAGGCCATTTGGCCCATCGAGCCTGCACCGACAATAATCCCACCCAGGCCCTATCCCTGCAACCTCTCATATTTACCCCGCTAATCCCCCTGACACTAAAGGGCAATTAATCATGGCTTATTCACCTAATCTGCACATCTTTGGACAGTGGGAGGAAATCGGAGCACCCAGAGAAAACCCGTGCAAACTCCACACGGACAGTCACCCGAGGCAGGAATTGAACCCGGGTCTCTGGCACTGTGAGGGGTAAGCCACGAGGACCAGATCGCCTCCACGGAGACAGGGTCAGGGGTCCGGAAGGGAAAGAAGGGGTTTAGGAGAGCGATAGTTGTGGGGGACGCAATGGTTAGAGGCACGGACAGGCGGTTCTGTGGGAGTGAACGAGAATCCAGGATGGTAGTCTGCCTCCCTGGTGCCGGGGTACTGGATGTCTCCGAGAGGGTAGTAAGCATAATTAAAAAGGAAGGTAGTCAAACGGGTCATATGAGAGAAATTCAGGGAGTTGGGTGCGAGGCTAAAAAGTAAGGCCTCCAGGGTAGCAATCTCTGGACTGCTCCCGGTGTCTAGTGCAAGTGAGGCTCGGAACAGGGAGATTCTACAGTTGAACGCGTGGCTGAAGGACTGGTGCAAGAGGGAGGGTTTTAAATTCATAGATAACTGGGAAATCTTCAAGTCAGGATGGCAACTGTACAGAAAGGATGGGTTACACCTTAACTGGAAGGGAGCAAATATCCTGGCTGGGAGTTTTGCGAGAGTGTTTCGGCAGGATTTAAACTAGTGTGGCGGGGGGTGGGGAACAAAACAGTAGGTCAGTAAATACTGAGGCTGGGGTTGAGCTGGGGGCCAGGGCAAGGCTAGCTAAGAAGAGCACTCTGGAGGAGGATGACCTGAGTGGGCCTGGAGGTCTGGAGTGCATCTGCTTCAATGCGAGGAGCGTAACGGGTAAAACAGACGAACTTAGGGCCTTAATGCTTATGCGGAATTTGGATGTGGTTGCGGTGACGGAAACTTGGTTAAAAGAAAGACAGGACTGGCAGCTGAATATTCCGGGGTAAGGGCGAGACAGAGGAGGGGCTAAAAAAGGTGGGGGAGTAGCGATATTAGTTAAGGAGCATATTACCGCGGTGCAGAGGGTAGACAACTTAGAGGGGTCATATACTGAGTCGCTGTGGGTGGAACTCCGAAACAGGAAGGGTGCAGTCACTATGCTGGGGGTGTACTACAGACCACCCAACAGCCCACGGGAAGTGGAGGAAAGGATATGTCAGGAGATTCTGGATAGGTGCAGAAAAAATAGGGTTGTTGTAGTGGGGGACTTTAATTTCCCTGGCACAGACTGGAAAGTGCTTAGAGCTGGGGGTCCGAACGGGGAGGAATTTGTAAAATGCGTACTGGAAGGTTCTTTGGAACAGTATGTAGATAGCCCGACTAGAGAGGGGGCTATACTGGACCTAGTTCTGGGAAATGAGCCCGGTCAGGTCGTCAAAGTTTCGGTAGGGGAACATGTGGCAAATAGTGACCACAACTCTGTTAACTTTAGGATAGTAATGGACAAGGATGAGTGCTGTCCTACCGGCAGGGTGCTAAATTGGGGGAAGGCTAACTATAGCCGGATTAGGCAGGAATTGGTGGATGTTGATTGGGAGAGGATGTTCGAGGGTAAGTCCGCGTCTGGCATGTGGGAGTCTTTTAAGGAACTATTGATAGGGCTGCAGGATAGGCATGTGCCTGTAAAAAGGAAAGATAGGAAAGGTAGGATTCGAGAGCCGTGGATAACCAGGGAAATTGAGGATCTGATTAAAATGAAAAGGGAGGCGTACGTTAAGTCCAGGCAACAGAAAACAGATGAAGCTCTGGAGGAATACAGAGAGAGTAGGAAAGAACTCAAACGGGGAGTTAGAAGGGCAAAAAGAGGTCACGAGATGTTCTTGGCAGGCAGGATTAAGGAGAATCCTAAGGATTCTATTCATACGTTAGGAACAAAAGAGTTGTCAGGGAGAAAATCGGACCTCTCAGGGACAAAGGAGGGGAATTATGCTTAGAATCCAAGGGAATAGGGGAGATCCTAAATGAATACTTTGCATCGGTATTCACGAAGGAGAGGGGCGTGTTAACCGGGAGTGTCTCGGATTAGAGAAAATCTCCATTACAAGAGAGGAAGTGTTAGGTTTTTTAGGGAACATTAAAACTGACAAAGCCCCAGGGCCTGATGGCATCTATCCTCGACTGCTCAGGGAGACGAGAGATGAAATTGCTGGGCCTCTGACGGAAATCTTTGTCGCTTCTTTGGACACGGGTGAGGTCCCTGAGGATTGGAGGATAGCGAATGTGGTCCCGTTGTTTAAGAAGGGTAGCAGGGATAACCCAGGAAATTATAGGCCGGTGAGCTTGACATCCGTGGTAGGGAAGTTGTTGGAGAGGATTCTTAGAGACAGGATGTATGTGCATTTAGAACGGAACAATCTCATTAGTGACAGACAGCATGGTTTTGTAAGAGGGAGGTCGTGCCTTACAAATTTGGTGGAGTTTTTTGAGGAAGTGACAAGAACGGTTGATGAAGGAAGGGCCATGGATGTCGTCTGTATGGATTTCAGTAAGGCATTTGACAAAGTCCCACATGGCAGGTTGGTTAAGAAGGTTAAGGCTCATGGGATACAAGGAGAAGTGGCTAGATGGGTGGAGAACTGGCTTGGCCATAGGAGACAGAGGGTAGTGGTCGAAGGGTCGTTTTCCGGCTGGAGGTCTGTGACCAGTGGTGTTCCGCAGGGCTCTGTACTGGGACCTCTGCTATTTGTGATATATATAAATGATTTGGAAGAAGGTGTAACTGGTGTAATCAGCAAGTTTGCGGATGACACGAAGATGGCTGGACTTGCGGATAGTGAAGAGCATTGTCGGGCAATACAGCAGGATATAGATAGGCTGGAAAATTGGGCGGAGAGGTGGCAGATGGAGTTTAATCCGGAGAAATGCGAAGTGATGCATTTTGGAAGAAATGTAGGGAGGAGTTATACAATAAATGGCAGAGTCATCAGGAGTATAGAAACACAGAGGGACCTAGGTGTGCAAGTCCACAAATCCTTGAAGGTGGCAACACAGGTGGAGAAGGTGGTGAAGAAGGCATATGGTATGCTTGCCTTTATAGGACGGGGTATAGAGTATAAAAGCTGGAGTCTGATGATGCAGCTGTATAGAACGCTGGTTAGGCCACATTTGGAGTACTGCGTCCAGTTCTGGTCGCCGCACTACCAGAAGGACGTGGAGGCGTTAGAGAGAGTGCAGAGAAGGTTTACCAGGATGTTGCCTGGTATGGAGGGTCTTAGCTATGAGGAGAGAGTGGGTAAACTGGGGTTGTTCTCCCTGGAAAGACGGAGAATGAGGGGAGATCTAATAGAGGTGTACAAGATTATGAAGGGGATAGATAGGGTGAACGGTGGGAAGCTTTTTCCCAGATCAGAAGTGACGTTCACGAGGGGTCACGGGCTCAAGGTGAGAGGGGCGAAGTGTAACTCAGATATTAGAGGGATGTTTTTTACACAGAGGGTGGTGGGGGCCTGGAATGCGCTGCCAAGTAGGGTGGTGGAGACAGGCACGCTGACATAGTTTAAGACTTACCTGGATAGTCACATGAGCAGCCTGGGAATGGAGGGATACAAACGATTGGTCTAGTTGGACCAAGGAGCGGCACAGGCTTGGAGGGCCGAAGGGCCTGTTTCCTGTGCTGTACTGTTCTTTGTGAGGCAGCAGTGCTAACCATTGTGCTGCCCCAACTACCATCTACGGGCTGTTTCTGCCTCTTGTCAAAATGTTCGAAGGCTTGACTTTGCAAGATCCTTTGAAGCAGCACGAAATCAGCCGTATCAACTTTAAATGTCGGAGAAAGAAAAACAATTATGTTTTTCTTTCTCCAATTTCATATAAAAGGGCCCATATTGACATTCATGTATTTAGGCACACCTTTGCCTATAGCAGAAGCCTTATTGATAATAACTTGGCTCACAGGATTACCAGGTTCAGATCTGCTGAAACAAAACTCTTGAAAAGCGGAAGTAGTTTCTTCTTTTGTTGATTTTTGGATATTTATGTATCCTCTCCATTTACCTTCATGCCTCACTTAGGTTTTCTGGATAATCGTCCATATTTACATTTCTTTCTGCCAATAACTTGCTTTAATCATTTTAAAATCTTGTGTTTATTATAGTGCCTTTCACGAATTCTTAACCATTGAATTACTTCTGAAGTGTAGTCAATAGTATATAGGGAAGCATGGCTGTAGCGTTGCATTCAGCAAAGTACCACAGCAAAGGAAACTTATCAGTTAAGTTATTTTGGTGATATTCGTTGATGGATAAATGTTGGCCTGAACACTGGATGGATTTCCCTACTTTTTGAATAATTCTACTGAATCTTTATGTCCATTTAAATAAACCAAGGCCATCTGTCTAGTCAAGTGCTGCACTGATTTGTCAGGCCAGATTCTCTGATTAAAATTCCAACGTGAGACATGAACCCAAGTCATAATTCGGAGATACAGTTGGTATTACTGAGCTATGCTGACATGATTTACGATGAGAAAAAAAAAGTTTGAGGATCCAACAAAAGTTGGTTTCCCATAGGAAGTGTCCAGCTTTTGAAAGAGCGGGGACAGTAACCTAGGAATGCCCAGCTGATCAAACAATACCTACGTTAGAACAGCATGGATTCATGAGGGGAAAGTCGTGCTTGACGAACTTGTTGGATTTTTTTGAAGATGTGACTAGTGCGGTTGACGGAGGGGAACCGGTGGATGCGGTGTTTTTGGATTTCCAAAAGACGTTTGATAAGGTGCCTCACAAAAGGTTGCTGAAGAAGATTGGGTCTCACGGAGTTGGGGGTAGGGTGTTAGCGTGGATTGGGGATTGGCTATCCGACAGGAAGCAGAGAGTCGGAATAAATGGGTGCTTTTCTGGTTGGCAGATGGTAACTAGTGGCGTGCCGCAGGGATCGGTACTGGGGCCTCAACTATTTACCATTTATATAGACGATCTGGAGGAGGGGACTGAGTGCAGGGTAACAAAGTTTGCAGACGACACAAAGATAAGTGGAAAAGTGAATCGTGTGGAGGGCGTAGAAGGTCTGCAGAGAGATTTGGGCAGGCTGAATGAGTGGGCGAGGATCTGGCAGATGGAGTATAACGTTGACAAATGCGAGGTGATTCACTTTGGAGGAAATAATAGCAAATTGGATTATTATCTAAATGGAAAAAAATTGCAACATGCTACTGTGCAAAGGGACCTGGGGGGTCCTTGTGCATGAGACGCAAAATCCCAGTCTGCAGGTGATCAAGAAGGCAAATGGGATGTTGGCCTATATCGCAAGGGGAATAGAATATAAAAGCAGAGATGTCTTGCTGCATCTGTACAGGGCATTGGTGAGGCTGCAGCTGGAATACTGTGTGCAGTATTGGTCCCCTTATTTGCGGAAGGATATATTGGCCTTGGATGGAGTGCAGAGAAGGTTCACCAGGTTGATACCAGAGATGAGGGGTGTTGATTATGAGGAGAGACTGAGCAGATTGGGTTTGTACTCGTTGGAATTTAGAAGGCTGAGGGGGGATCTTATAGAGACCTATAAGATAATGAAGGGGCTGGATAGGGTAGAGGTGGAGAGATTCTTTCCACTTAGAAAGGAAGCTAGAACTAGAGGGCACAGCCTCAAAATAAAAGGGGGTCAGTTTAGGACAGAGTTGAGGAGGAACTTCTTCTCTCAGAGGGTGGTGAATCTCTGGAATTCTCTGCCCACTGAAGTGGCGGAGGCTACCTCGTTGAATATGTTTAAATCACGGATAGATGGATTGCTGATCGGTAAGGGAATTAGGGGTTATAGGGATCAGGCGGGTAAGTGGAACTGATCCACTTCAGATCAGCCATGATCTTATTGAATGGCGGGGCAGGCTCGAGGGGCTAGGTGGCCTACTCCTGCTCCTATTTCTTATGTTCTTATTTCACTTCAGAAATACTTCATTGGTTGTAAAGCATGTTGAGACATCTAGTGGTCATGAAAGGTGCTATCTAAGTGCAGGACTTCTGTGTGACTGCAGAAGCTTCACTTAGCCACCACTAACGTACACTAATTGCTGCAAGATTACTTCGCCCATACACGCTACGGCTGATATTGTGCTGCATCTGACTGCTGGTGACTGGTTTGGCTTCAATCTAATGATCAAAGATCTGCTGCAAGCTGTACCTATTGGGATATTCCATGAGAAAACAGGCCCTGCACGCTTTCTATCATTCATCCAACTTTCCGATGGGTTGAGCAGAGGACATATTTGTTGCTACCCCAAGAGATTGCACTTCCCTTTGTATTCACTCCTTCCATCTAATAGTCTTAGGCACTGGAAGTGTCTTAGGCACTCAGCATGGAAGTGTTCTGTCATAAAGAATGCATGATGATCCTAAAGAGGTTAGGGATCTTTTTGTGTTGCTCATACAAACCCATCTCCAATTCTTGCCAGAAAGTACAGCTCTTCACAAACTGGCAACTCAGTCTTTTTTGGACAGCAGTTTGAACATTGGTGAAAGAGTTACAGCTTTCCTTTAAAGCCTCTGTTCTGGGGATCTGACTGCATATGTAGCTCGAATACCCATGGTGGACAACAAAGTTGTAAAGTGGTCCTCCAATAATGTCCTTGTTGTGCTGTTGCTAGATGCTAAGACCCAAGTTGTTACCTGAAATACACTTTTTTTGACATAGCTTCTATTCTTTTATGCTTTTCCTGCATTTATTTTAAAGCACAGACTTATGAAGTGGTCCCCAGGTTCTTCAACCAAAGGATTACATAATCTAATCCTCTGCCTTCTGTTAGGGTACGGATCAGAAACCCCAAAGTATGTTATGAAGCTTGACTTGATGCCAAAAGTTCTTTTTATTTTGGCGTTAGTGTGAAGATGTGGTGTTTTACTCCAAGTGTAATTCTATCAACAATACTTAACTTTTACAAATTAAAATACTTAAACATGACATGATACAAATTCTTAACTGCTAATCTATCTCCTATTAGTTCCTATTCAAGAAATATTCCTCTTATAGGCTTAAACTCCCTCTTCAAAATCAGTTAGCAACGCACAGGCTTGCATGCTGGAACGTGGATTGCCAGTCCTCGAGTCTCCAGAACACCTCTGGAGGGAGAGAGACACATTTCTCCTAGCAGGTCTCATACAGCAGAGAGCGGAACAAAGAGACCTCTTGCTTCTTTCAAAACCAGACAGAAAAACTGCTCTTGATTTTTCCCTACAGGTTTAGCTCCGCCCATTAACACACGGCTGTCTCTGTCAATCAACCTAATCAAAACCCTCCCCTGAAACCCTTGTGGTGGGGGGGGGGGGGGTGGTGGTGGTGGTGGTGGTGGTGGTGGTGGTGGGGGGGGGGGGGACAAAATACATTTACCCAGATTAAAACAAACCTATCAATAGCGAAGATCAGTCTTTCATCTGCATTCTCAGCAGGTGAGCTGTCTGGTGCAGAAAAATCAGCATTGTGTAAAAGGAGCTGAATTTTAAACACATCCCTTACAAGAAACATGATATAAATACGTTTCTTGAAGGTTATCTGGCTTCTGTCCTCAGGATTTGTTGCCCCCTTCATTCACTGGGGGTAAGAGGTTGAACATTTGCGGAACCATGTATCATAATTCTGCAGTGCACCCTCCTTTGCTTTGGGCTTGTTCACTCCCTCCCAACCGAAGGATTACATAATCTAATCCTCTGTCTTCTGTTAGGGTAGGGATCAGAAACCCCAAAGTATGTTATGAAGCCTGACTCGACGCCAAAAGAGAAATTGAGAACGACCTCTTTATTCCTGTACCCTGCAGTAAAGCCAGACGCCAGCAACCACAAAGGGGATGGTGCAAGATGCAGGCAGCAATAACATTCTATGTATCACATGAATGGAAAGATTGTGAATGAACATATCCAAATGAATGATGTGCTCTGGGGCACATGGAAGCTTCGCTACATCAATAAACTATTAAAGCATTTTAATGTAGTGTGAGCTGCAGGTCATGTCAACTTCTTGTGGAAATTTTCCGAGCTTCTTGTAGATCCCGTGACTGAACTCCAGGTACAGCTTGCGAGCTTCTTCAGTACTACAGTGAATTTGTATATGGTGTTGGTTATTTCTGTCACATTGGACCTGTAAGTTCATTAAACTTGAGCTACCACCTGGTCGAGCTGGAATAGTGGAGGTGGCACTGAGCGGCTGTCTTTTGCCACTGACTCTTAAATGTTGCCCTTTCCGCCTCGTCTTCCTGAGGAGTATTTCTGCTGCACCTTCAGAGAATCTGGAGAGCTCTGATCCCCCTGAAGAACTGACGGCCAATCTGCAAACTATGACCATCTTTCTCTGGAGATTAATGATGCTGCTTGCCTCTTTTAAAATGCTGGAAGGCTTTTGAATTTTGCCAGCAGCATATTAATTGCTTCCTATCCCTGGTTGCCTGAAATCCCAATATGAAGCATTTCTGATAGATGAAGTTCAGCCAAAATATATGAATGAAGTGGACCCTGGAATTGAAAGAATAGTTGACGCGTATCACAGCTAGTGGGTTCAGATTACGCAGGAGCCTGCTTCTGGGTCAGGTTTGTCAAATTAGCAAATTCAAGCTGATATGTCAGAAGAGGAAAATAAAATTACGTTTGTAGCTCCAATTATCCAACAGGTCCAGCACCGTAATGAGGCTGGAAAGAATCTAAAGTAGCGATTGTCAAGTAGTTAAGATAACATGAAACTAAATTGAGTTGACCCTTGGAACCATCAGTGGTTCGAAGTGACTTGTTGGAGAATCTAGAACTCTGAGTTGCTCATTTAAGATTGAGGTTGAGGAGAATTTTTTTTCTCTTGAGGTCCTGAGTCTCTGTAATGCTGCTTCCACTGCCTTTTGTGAAAGAGAATCTTTGAATATTTTTAAGGCAGAGCTAGATAGATTCTTGATAAACAAGGGGGTGAAATGTTATTGGGGATAGGCAGGAAATCATAGAATCCCTACAGTGCAGAAGGAGGGCAATATTTACCCTACTAATTCCCCTGACATTTAAGGGACAATTTAGCATAGCCAGTCAACCTCATCTGAACATCTTTGGAATGTGGGAGGAAACCGGAGCACCGGGAAGAAACCCACGCAGACATGGGGAGAATGTGCAAACTCCACAGAGTCACCCGAGGCCGGAATTGAACCCAGGTTTGCTGTGAGGCAGCAGTGCTAACCACTGTGTCACCGTGCCGTCGAAGTTCCAAGCAGATCAGCCAAGATCTTACTGAATGGCGGAGCAGGCTTGAGGGACCCAGTGGCCTACTCCTGCTCCTAGTTCGTATGTACGCAGAAGGCATTTTTTTGATTATGAAAACCTGAGAAATGAATGTCTAATGCAGAAGGTATGTTAATTGACACATGATGCATTCCAATTTAAGATTCAGATATGGGTTGCAACCAGATTATGGATCTTCCATACAACCATCAATATCAAATGGTACTTTTTGAACCAAAAACAGAATACCGTGCGGATTAGCTAACATTTGTATAGAAAGAGCAAGTCATCATTTCGGTGATGGTTATTCCTTCTCGCGTTTTTGTTCCCAATTTGCGTTGTTTTGCCTTTTATTTGTACTTTTTGATGTAATGTTGTGGAAACTAGGAACTGATTTGAATCCCTGATTACCTTTAGGATCCGTTAGCACAAATTCGTCCAATCAGTATTGTCGAGAAGCGACAGATTTCTCACCCATCCTTAAAGGTACATACTTCTCTCGTGTCATCCTCTAAACCAGGGACAGGAACAAGGTACTGTCTTCATTTTATGTTCCATATTTTAGTTTGGTGTAAGGAATTTGATTTGAATGACTGGAAAAAAAAAAAAATTCTATTAACCTGCTGTATGTAGCACAAGTCATTTTTAAAATCAGTTTTGAGCTAATAACCTTTTGAAGAAATTTTAAGCTACACTAATACTTCATTATTATCCAGGGAAAAGGAAATCAATGTGAATTATTTGAATGGGTTTTAACTGGTATTTGTTGTTGACGTTAATCATTGAGCAACTCCCCCTGTGCTTTACAAAACCAATATGGACGCAGAATCATAGAATGGTACAGGGAAAAATGAGACCTTTCAGCCCACCTTGTTTTTTCTGTGCCAGCTCTTTGAAGGAGCAATCAAGTTATCCCACTCCCTTGACCTTTCCCTGTAGCCCTGTAAATTTGTTGTGCATACTTGTGTGTTGCGTATTTATAGCACTTGAATGTATATGTTTAAGGAGGCCATTACTTCCACTTCTTTCCACTTCAAATATTCCACAGGTTTTAAAGTAAGATGTGGATTTAATTAAGATCACAGTGTAAACAATGCTGTAGTTCTAAATAGAGGTCCGTGAACTACATCTGCCAATAAATTAACTGTTCAACAAGGGTAGCAAATGAATCAACATTTCTCCTGCCGATAGTGGATAATTTTGTCACCCCCCCTGCAGTTCCCTTCATAATTCAATAATGACTAATGACAGATTCAAGTGTCTGGTAGCAGTGAAAACTTGCAGACCTCCTGTCATGACCATTTGAGAAACTTACTAGCTTGAAATATTGCCTCCCTCTGGAAGGTGGACAGTGAGAAGTTTGCTTTGTAGTGTGTCGTTAATAAGTTACAAAGCTAATGCTTACATGTGGAAAGTATTGCAATCATGTTTGTTTCAGTATCATACTCTGTGACCTTAAAAAGATTTGGAAGAGATGGCTTGGAGTACGTGGAATTTCCAAAGGCTCAAACTGTCCACGAGCTTGAAGCCAATGAATAAAATACAAATGACCAGGCCTCAAACAATCAAAGTTTATTTATTAGTGTCACAAGTAGGCTTAAATTAACACTGCAATGAAGTTACTGTGAAAATCCCCCAGTTGCCACACTCCGGCACCTGTTCGGGTACATCGAGGGTGAATTTAGCATGGCTGATGCACCGAACCAGCATGTCTTTCAGATTGTGGGAGGAAACCGGAGCACCCGGAGGAAACCCACACAGACACGGGGAGAATGTGCAGACACCGGACAGACAGTGACCCAAGCCCCGGAATCGAAACCGGGTCCCTGGCGCTGAGAGGCAGTAGTGCTAACCACTGTGCCACCGTTCTCTGAAGTGTTGCTGGTAGTTGAGCCAGAGAAGAACGTGTGGTGGCTTGGGTTTCTCTTAAAGAAGTTAAATATGTGTATGAGCAAAAACGTTTCAAAGAATCACGTTTCACAAATTTACACGTCTTTCCTTTTCAGGAAGCCTAGGGGTGAGGGAAAGAAATGCCGAAAAGTTTACGGAATGGAGAACAGGGATATGTGGTGCACTGCCTGTCGCTGGAAGAAGGCCTGCCAGCGGTTTGTTGACTGAAATATGGCACTTTCTGAATTTTGTACACTCTAAGATTTGACAGCATGCTGTTTCCTGAACAATCAATGGTAACAAGAAAAGGGCAAAATACTTTAAAGCAGGGAATGCTTAATGGCATGATTCTGTTTGGATGATGCACTTGTAATTATGTGTGAATGCAATCAAAAAAATTAATTCTTTTAAAGTATGATAACTGTTTTTGCTTTTACAGTTTTCTTTGAACTTGCTGTGTTTTTAATGGCACTTAAACCAGCTGGCAATTTTGCTGTTTTTGTTTAAATAATGAAATCTTTGCCAATTTGATTAAATTCCTAAACGGCAGGCTTTTTGACTGCTATCCCTTCACCCTCTCGTCTCATTTTATTTTAGCCCCTTTAAAATAATCTTTAATCTTGGAGAAGAATTGACTCTTCATTCCACTGCTGAACCATTGGTTCCTCATAAGACCGGTATTGTTCCAGGAAACACATGCAGATTTGTTTTTTAAAGAAAAGGAAGCAAATTGAATTTATTGCTGTAAAGCTTTGCTTTTACTGCATTTCAAAAAAAAAATGTAAATTTTACAGTTTTGGTTTTTGATAGTGTATGGAGGAGGGGGGGGATATCTTTTAACCAAATTTTAATTGTTTTTTTTTGGTGAAAACACTTGTATATTGCTGTCATATGTTTTTTTTAAAAAACTGTTTTTTGTGATAAAAATTTGACTAGCAATTTGGAAGTTAAAAATAGGGTCAGACCTGCCTGAAAATTCAGGAAGTGCCAACGGGAAAACCTCGTTGAATTGCACTAGGCTGTACTGCACAATGAATAACCCTAGAAACACATGGAGGTTGCCAAGGGCGCAACGTGATGTAGTTGCGAGGAAGTATGCGAGGTGTAAATAATGTCTCTTCACTGTAAAATAAGACTTGTAGCATAGCTTTAGTTGAGTATTTTGAGAAAGGAGAAGAAAAACCTGATGAAAATGGTTTTGTACTTGAGATCCATTTTCATGAATGTATGAGAACCATCCTTTCACAGTGTTTAGTTAATTCTTCAGTGCTGGTTGCCCATTGCAATATTTTTCTTTTAAGCTGTTGCATAACTATCTGCTTCGCCACTGCAATTTATTTTTTGTTTGTTTTCTTGATTGGTTACTGTTAATTACTGTGACCAATAGAGAATGCTGCACCTTCTTTTAGTACCAGAATATTAAGCTAAATCCAATTCAATTTTTTGCCACCAGTTATCTCTTGGGTCTTCAGGCATAAGTTTCTGCCAATTTTTTTAACAAGTGAATGGAACTGGCAGCTTTAAAACTTTTAGCAGTTTGATTAAATACAGGGTTTAAGATTTCTTTCCATCCAGGGAGTCACTGGCCAGTGAGTAAGTCACTTATTGAAGGGTCTAAATGTATTGAAGTAGATGGCAGGGTGATGCTGAATGTTGCCAAAAAAAAAGGTTGATTGAACGCTGTACAAAGAAAATATTGCTTTGTATACCAGATTTTTTAAAAGTAATTATAATGCTCAGATATGAAGATACCTTTTAAGTTGTGCTGACATCCTGTGCTCCTCCATTATTCTTGCAAAATCCAGCTCTAATGAACCATTTGTTTCCATAGTTAGAGAGGAAAACCAGGCATATCTCTTGGGTTTTTATCAGTGTTCATATTGTAGTATTTTAGCGATAACATACCAAAGTAAGTCTCTCCATGGACAGTTTATTATGATATGCTGAATTCTCAGGATTTAAATGTTTATAACAACTGTAAAATGGAACAGCAGAGACTCTAATATTTTTAATTATATACTGGATTTTTTCTTTGTGATTTTTAAAAAAAAGGGCTTACCTGTAAAATAGATCTTGCATAAATAGCTCTAAACTGGTCTCTGACCACAACTGGTGACATAAGCAAATGAATGTAAACTGTTAACTCTTGCAGCTTTCATTACATTAATTCTTTCCTTTATACGTGGAAAAAAAAATGATCAATGGTTAATTTTCATTATCATTATGCAAAAGAAACTTCAACCCACAACAAAGCTTGTTTTATTGCCAAACTTCGTATTACATAATTGTGGCAGTAAACATTCCAAGAGAGAACTTTATTTCTGCTTTGAAGACTATGTGTATTACCAGCAGTTGTACCAACTTTGGTTTCAGAACTTAATCATTGAACAGGTGAAGAAATCATAATCCTTTTGGGGAAAATGCACTTTTTGTATGAAAAAAGTTATGGATGATAATATGTATAGTGTGCTTTTTATTAATGTTGGAGAGGTGCAGCATTTGTTTCCATACTGTCTTTCAGTGGGGGTGTAAAATCCTCATGGTTTTACAAAGGAACATAATTACTAAGTTAACCAGAATGGAAAGGACCTCTTATTTCTGTACATACACCTGTAATGCTGTGCCATGTCTTACATGGCCAGCAATGCCTACTGCTGAGGTTTACGTGCCAATGTAATGCTGGGTTTCATATTTTTTTAAAAAATGCAAGAAATAAAGATCCTCAGAACCGTTCTTGTTTAGTTGGAATACATTTTAAAACCTCGCTGGTATGAATACCAACACTAATGGACAACGAGGCTTCACCCTGTTAGTCGGGGTGTGTTGACAGCAACGTTAGCATCATGGGAAAGTAATTTTTGCTTTGGATTAATACAAAGCTGGCAACATAACTCTGAATTTAGTCCTGATTTGACTCCTGACTCCAGAGCAGAGTGGTTAAGATCTGCTGAAAGGTGCGATCTATCGTGGAGCCAAGTAAGCTTAAAGAATTCATATGAATCACCTTTTACACTCCATATGCTTGCTTTTAAGTAAAGTTTTTGTTTATTAGTCACAAGTAAGACTTACATTAACGTGCAATGAAATTACTGTGAAATTCTCCTAGTCGCCACACTCCGGCACCTATTTGGGTCAATGCACCTAACCACATCTTTCAGACCGTGGGAGGAAACCCACACAGACATGGGGAGAACGTGCAAAATCCACACAGACAGTGACCCAAGCTGGGAATCGAACCTGGGTCCCTGGCGCTGTGAGGCAGCAGCGCTAACCACTGTGCCACCCCAAACAGCTAACAGTTGAGTTATGTGTGCGCACATGGAAGTGAGGATGCACAGTTCTTTCCTCTGGTCAGGGCAATTTACATTAAAGCCATGCAGTGTAAAAGAGACATTGCCTAACTGGAACCTGAACTGCAGTTACTAATCTCAGCCCAGCGACAACCACATAAGCCCAACATCAAACCTCGTGTGTCTGCCACAAGCAGATTAGGAACATAGTATATTAATGGTTTTCAAACTCCACATTCTAACTATTTTGCAAACTTTACAAAAGTTCAATATTTAAAGAAGAAAATTACAGCACAGGAACAGGCCCTTCGGCCCTCCAAGCCTGCACCGACCATGCTGCCCGTCTGAACTAAAACCCCCTATTTGTCCAGAGACCATATCCCTCTATTTCCATCCTATTCATGTATTTGTCAAGACCTTTTTTTAAAAAGTTACTATCGTATCTGCTTCCACGACCTCCCCCGGCAGTTTAGATCCAAGGATTTTGTTTTAAGGACAGCCAGATGTACAGTATACAGTTAAAGCAATAATTAACTATTTGCATTTTGAGCTTCATTTTATCATTAAAGATAAATATCCATAATAATGAAACCACAACACTATGGGTTGAATTTTCCCATCACGCCCGCCACAGGAATCGTAGCGGGTGGGATGTGGACCATGGATAGGTCTGTTGACCTTGGGCAGGATTTGCCAGTCTTGGGGAGAGTGTGGCTGGAAAATCCCACCCGTGATGCTTGTTGAATTCATCTGACATTCTTTGCTATTTTCTGGCTTATTTTAAAAACAGGTTAATTTCTGTTGAGGTAGCAAGTAAAGGAGGTAGCCATACAGCAACATTCCAACTTTCTTTTAAATGTGTGAAACATTGGATCTTTCTCCAAGGCTCTACTTTTGCCAGCTTGAAGAAATAATGGTACATTTTAAAGATATAGGGGACAATTCTCCCAACCTGCTTTTGTACCATTTCAGGGGTTTCCCGCTGGGCGCCATGGCCTCGGTGTCTCCAGCAGCCAGGTTTCCGGCCCCAACGACCATTTTAATATGTTTAACATATAATTATTGGGCCTGGGACTGATATCTCTGGGGGGAGAAGGATGGCCCAGACATGTTTAGGGGGCCAACAATCGGGCCGTGGGAGGGTCGTATGAACAGCAATGCAGAGCTGGCCATCGATCGGGAGGCCGGCAGTGCAAGGCTACTGCGCATGTGCCAATCTCGGTGCTGACAGATTGGTGCAAGCGCAGTGGCTCGCTCAGCGCTATGCTGCTGGCCTCTCCAGCAGGAATAGGCCCCGTGCACTGGTTTTTCGCGTGAATCACGCTAGCACTCTCTGCAGTGCACAAACTCCTGTTTGAAAAATACCAGCGGGATTTACTCCAGTTTTTTTTACATGGGTTCGGCACTTCGAATTTTTTTGGGAGAATCCCATCCATCGTTTTATCGAGATTGAAGAATTTTCATCTCGCTGGAAGAAACAAATTGGAAAGAGTGCCTTTTTGTGGCTTATTTTAGTATTACACTTGGCAACATAAGCAGAAGTTGGGAATTACAATCAATATTTTGAACTGAAAAATGTAACATTGGAAATCGTTTTTCTTGATGAATACCAAAGATAAAAATCTATTCATGATAAAATACTCATTTGATTATCAGAGTTTACCTTGCTCATATTATTGTGAAAACATTTGTCGGGTTGGTGTCCTTTTTATTCATTTTTCAGTCTTATTCACTCAGATGCACTACACTGTACCCATCTTTACTAATCACAAGTATTGTTGAATAGTGTACTTAAAGAACTCTCCCCGACTAAATAATTAAAACTAGTAAGAAATTTTGAATCAAATAGTAACAAATTATATGAAAGAAATGGAGTATAAGGAGTGGATATTGTCAGAAGGAGTGGATAGTGTCAGCAGCAATGCGACCTTATTTTTTTTGACCACCGTGATTCTCAAGTTCAGTCAGTGCGGCGGTTTCTGGTTTCCTGTGTTATCGAGAAGGTTTGTTTGGTGATGAAAACATGAGGATTTTCAAAAGCATATCTGCCTTCATAATAATCAGGCTTCTCCATCTGACCCAAAGCCGTTTACTTGTAAAGGAAAAGATAATTGATGTTGAAGTTGGACATGGTGATGAACCTCAAGTATTTTTCATTAATTCCATTAAGTCAGTTGCCACAGTGAACTTGGAAACAAAATGATCTAGGGCAATTCTCCACACAAGAACTCCCATTACAAGTACTTATAATATGGAAGAGGTATAAAGTTTTCTCTCTTTATTTTCTAATCTGCAGCAGCAGGAGTGTTTACTTCCAAATTTAAAAACGCAGGTAAAAGACCCAAGGCAGGACACTGCTAAGAGCAAAAAGATTGAGAGAATATGAGCAATTCATACGATCAAGGAGCAGGATAGACCATTCAGCCCCCAGCCTGTTCTGCCATTCGACAAGTTAACAGTTGTTCCAATACCTCAAATCTGCATCCTGACTACCCACAAAAACCTACTACCACCTTGCCCCATCCACCTCTGCCTTAAAAATATTCAAAGACTCTGCTTCCATCACCTTCTCAGGAAGATATAAACAATTTTTGTTAAATGCTACAAGGTTTGGTTTTTAAAGTCTAGATTTCAGCAAATCTTTAGAGTGTGATCCTGCTGCAGCAGTAGAGGCTACATGAGAACAAGCTGATTGGTAAGTAGTGGATAAAGTCAGGTAGTATTTACTACTTTTATCTCTTATTGGTTGTATTCTGTAGTAATAAGGACTAGGAAAGAAGGGACCTAGAATAATTGACATTATTGGAAGATGCTTAAAATCAAAAGGTTTAATTTAAAGGGGTAAGCCATGGTGCGCTCCATGTGGGAAACCGGGAACATTTCCATTGCCCAGGACCAGCATAAGTGCAGGAAGTGTCTCCAGTTGCAGTTCCTGGAGGCCTGGGGTTCAGAGCTGGAGCAGTGGCTGGGAACATGGTGGAGCCTCCACAAAACTCATTATCGTAGCTAAAATGTACAGAGAGGTGGTCGCACCTCAGGCCAAGACTCCTCAGGCAGTAAGGGAATGGGTGACCACCAGGCACAGTAAGAGGATTAGGCAGGGAGTGCAGCAATCCGTTGTGGCCATCCCCCTGCAAAACAGGTATGTTGCTTTGGATACAGTTGGGGGAATGACCTCAGGGAAAAACTAACACTCCAATTTGTTGTGCCACAATTGGCTCTGCTGTACGGAAGGAGGAGGAGAACGTGTGGGAATGCAATAGCTATCGGGGATAGGTGTTTCTGTAGCCACAAACAAGACTCCAGGATTGTATGTTGCTCCCTGGTGCTCAGGTCAAGGATTTCTTGGAGCTGCGACAAGAAATCCTTGTGTATTTTTAAGGCTGAGACAGACAGATTCTTGAACAATAAGGGAATCTAAGGTTATGGAAGAAAGGCAGGAAAGTGAATGTAAGGAATGTTGGATCAGTCATGATCCTATTGAATGGCAGAGTAGGTTCAAGGGGCCGAACAGCCTACTCCTGTTCCTAATTCTTATGGAGCAATGAGGGAGTCAGGTAAGGTATTCCAGTTCTTGAGCTTCTAAGTTGGAAAAGGATATTGTGTGATGAGTGTTGCTTTTCATGCACAGGAGGTGTGTGTATAAAGGGACAGCATATTTGAAACTGGAAAAACAGAATGATTGATAAGTTATGACTATGGTAATATTGATCAAGAAATAGTTATCACAGAAGAGGAAATCCAGCTGTTGGCAATTGGGAAACATAACTGTGCCACAAATACCAATAGATAGAAAAGCGTGGAGCTGGCAAAAGTAAAAGGTGGAAACTGTTTTGAGTTTTTATGGGTGCAGAAAGCTATCTTTAAGTTTATCATCATGCCATTGAAGGATTTGACAAATGAAACAAGTGATTCAACTATTGTACTGAAACAAGATTAAACATTGAGAAGTTTGGAAGTAGTCACAAATATGAAGGACGGTCAAATCACCAGGCGAAGCCAAAGCAATTTTTTGTCCACCAATATCTGAACTCCCTGTGCCAAATTCCAAAACAACTACTAATGAGTAATTATTAATTGGTAGTTTGGGCTCTTGATGCTTGAGAAATTTTCATTGAATCCAGCTTAAGGTATGACTTTCATATGTGTCCACTTCCATGTTACTTACTTTGGTGACGACCTCATTGCATTTATACTGCTTCAAGGTTAGATACCTAAAAAGGCCAATTGTCTTGAATCCTACAAATAGAATTTGTCAATTTGGATAGAGTTCACTTTGCATTAAACCTTGTGCCCAAGCTCTTGGAAACATCCTGAAGTTCTGAATGAAAGATGCGAAAGTCTTTTCTTTTACATGACTCGGGGCAACACGGTGACACAGTGGTTAGCACTGCTGCCTCTCAGTGCCAGGGACCCGGGTTCAATTCCGGCCTTGGGTTAGTGTGTGGAGTTTGCACATGTCTGCATAGGTTTCCTCCGGGTGCTCCGGTTTCCCCTCTCAGTCCAAAGATGTGCGGGTTGGCCATGGGAAATTACCCCTCAATGTCAGGGGGATTAGGAGGGTAAGAATGTGGGATTACAGGTTCAGGACCTGGGTGGGATTGTTGTCGGTGCAGGCTTGATGGGCCAATTGCTACCTCTGCACTGTAGATTCTATGATTCATGTGTTGAATGAAAAATAGTGAGCTGTGAAACACCAATTACATCACATGCAGTGACGAACTGTGGAGATTTATATTAGTACAGATATCCATGATTGAGTTGTCCAGATCTGTCTATTTGTCTTGGAGGTAAGACACTGTACAAACCTCACACCCATTTATATGGCATACATGCATTGCTCATGAACAACAATTATGCAAGATAATTTCTTCACCGCATGATATTTCTCTACAATAATAGGATACTTAAGCGGAATTTGAAACAACACTCAAGATGGTGGTCGAGACAGTCAACGTAAGGTGTTAATATCTTGTGAAATGGGATAAATGTGAGAACATTTAATTACAATGGCTTTGAAGAGATTTGCATTGAACACTACAAATAGATATGCAAAATGGTCCACAACTCACTTCATGGAGTTGGAATCCTACACTTTGCATATAAGGATTCATAACAACAATCCCACCCAGGTCCTATTCGCGGAACCCCACATTTTTACCCTCCATTTTACCCCTGACACCAAGGGAAAATTTAGCACAGCCAATCCACCTAACCTGCACATCTTTGGATTGAGAGAGGAAACCGGAGCACCCGGAGGAAACGCGTGCAGACATATGCAAACTCCACACAGTAACCCAAGGCCGGAATTAAACCTGGGTCCCTGGTACTGTGAGGCAGTAGTGCTAACCACTGTGCTGCCTCGAGTCATGTAAAAGAAAGGACCTTCCTGACTAATAACATATTTCATTCAGAACCTCAGGATATTTCCAAGAGCTTGGGCACAAGGTTTAATTGCAAAGTGACCTCTATCCAAATTGACATTCTATTTATAAGATTCAAGACAATTGAGCAATGACATTCAACTGTCCTACCCTACTGGGGTATTGGGTTGGTTCGTTAAGTCTATTATTCATCAGCCAGGATCATTCATGACACATGCAGAAGAAATTGAAAGACTGAATTCTTAGTGTTTGAAATGATTAAACTTAGACAAGGACAAGATGTGGCATCAAGCACGTAAGAACCTCAGTTTGATTTTGGCTCTAACTATGCAAAGCTTCTTTAGTTGCATCTTGGCAACAGAAATAGCCTGTATAAATACCACACACACACAGGCTATTTCTTCTGCACAGTCAAGTCCTGACCCCTACTCCTGACTCTTGGATGGTAAGGGGAGGTGTGTGGTGGTATTATCACTGGATTAGTAATCCAGAGACTTGGGTTAATCCTCTTGAGGACCTGGGTTCAAATCCCACCATGGTAGATGATGAAATTTGAATTTTTTTAAAAATCTGGAATTAAAGGTCTGAGAATAACCATGAACACAGTAAGAAGTTTAACAACACCAGGTTAAAGTCCAACAGGTTTATTTGGTAGCAAAAGCCACACAAGCTTTCGGAGCTCTTAGCCCCTTCTTCAGGTGAGTGGGAATTCTGTTCACAAACAGAGCTTATAAAGACACAGTCTCAATTTACATGAATAATGGTTGGAATGCAAATACTTACAACTAATCAAGTCTTTAAGAGACTAAACAATGTGAGTGGAGAGAGCATCAAGACAGGCTAAAAAGATGTGTATTGTCTCCAGACAAGACAGCCAGTGAAACTCTGCAGGTCCACGCAACTGTGGGAGTTACAAATAGTGTGACATGAACCCAATATCCCGGTTGAGGCCGTCCTCGTGTGTGCGGAACTTGGCTATCAGTTTCTGCTCAGCGACTCTGCGCTGTCGTGTGTCGTGAAGGCCGCCTTTGATATTCGGGTAAGCGTTCTCTGAGGCCGAATGCCCGTGACCGCTGAAGTGCTCCCCAACAGGAAGAGAACAGTCTTGCCTGGTGATTGTCGAGCAGTGTTCATTCATCCGTTGTCGCAGCGTCTGCATAGTTTCCCCAATGTACCATGCCTCGGGACATCCTTTCTTGCAGCGTATCAGGTAGACAACGTTGGCCGAATTGCAAGAGTATGTACCGTGTACCTGGTGGATGGTGTTCTCACGTGAGATGATGGCATCTGTGTCGATGATCCGGCACGTCTTGCAGAGGTTGCTGTGGCAGGGTTGTGTGGTGTCATGGTCACTGTTCTCCTGAAGGCTGGGTAGTTTGCTGCGGACAATGGTCTGTTTGAGGTTGTGCGGTTGTTTGAAGGCAAGAAGTGGGGGTGTGGGGATGGCCTTGGCGAGATGTTCGTCTTCATCAATGACATGTTGAAGGCTCCGGAGGAGATGCCGTAGCTTCTCCGCTCCGGGGAAGTACTGGACAACGAAGGGTACTCTGTCCACTGTGTCCCGTGTTTGTCTTCTGAGGAGGTCGGTGCGGTTTTTCGCTGTGGCGCGTTGGAACTGTTGATCAATGAGTCTAGCGCCACATCCTGTTCTTATGAGGGCATCTTTCAGCGTCTGGAGGTGTCTATTGCGATCCTCCTCATCCGAGCAGATCCTGTGTATACGGAGGGCTTGTCCGTAGGGGATGGCTTCTTTAATGTGTTTAGGGTGGAAGCTGGAGAAGTGTGGCTTTTGCTACCAAACAAACCTGTTGGACTTTAACCTGGTGTTGTTAAACTTCTTACTGTGTTTACCCCAGTCCAACGCCGGCATCTCCACATAATAACCATGAAACCATTGCTGATTGTTGTAAAATCTGGTTCACTAATGCCCTTTTGAGAAGGAGATCTGCCATCCTTACCTGGTCTGGCTTACATGTGACTCCAGTTCCACAGCAATGTGTTTGACTTTTAAATGCTAGCCCAGCCAGCGACACGCACACCCCATGAACGAATGAAAAAAAAGGACAAATCTGCAGTTTTGTTTGAGAACAGCTACACCACTGCCACTTTTGCTTCTAATACCAAGTGTGACTAATGGATTGCATAGCCTCAAAGTTTGAGACCCCAGTGCATCTCAAAGTGCCCGCCTTCTCTAAAGCTCATCATGCTAACTATAATCTTCATTCTGAAATTTGTGTCCTTCAACCTCTCCAAATATATCTATAGAACATAGAACATTACAGCGCAGTACAGGCCCTTCGGCCCTCGATGTTGCGCCGACCAGTGGTACCAATCCAAAGCCCCTCTAATCTACACTATTCCAATATCATCCATATGTTTATCCAATAACCACTTGAACGCTCTCAACGTTGACGAGTCCACCACTGCTGCAGGCAGGGCATTCCATGCCCTTACTACTCTCTGAGTAAAGAACCTACCTCTAACATCTGTCCTATATCTCTCACCCCTCAATTTAAAGCTATGTCCCCTCGTGCTAGCCAACACCATCAAGGAAAAAGGCTCTCACTATCCACCCTATCTAATCCTCTGATCATCTTGTATGCCTCTATTAAGTCACCTCTTAACCACCTTCTCTCTAATGAAAACAATCTCAAGCCCCTCAGCCTTTCCTCATACGATTTTCCCACCATACCAGGCAACATCCTGGTAAATCTCCTCTGCACCCTTTCCAACACTTCCACATCTTTCCTATAATACGGCGACCAGAACTGTACGCAATACTCCAAATGTGGCCGCACCAGAGTTTTGTACAGAACCTGCCTCCATCACACCTACTCCTGATCAGCAAATTGTCTTTTCCCTAAGGCACGGAGTGTTAATCATTCCCTCTGTTCAGGAGCCCTCATCACCATTGTTACTTTCTCCTTACAAAGCCCATCTCTGAGCTCTTTGTTCTTTCCAACTACTTCCTTTCCCTTGGCCAAGGTCCTTGAATATACCAACACCTCCCAGCAGTACACTCACCTCTCCTACAACTGCCTGGGGTGATTTTAATCTTACCCACTCAGCAGAAACCATTTTACTCTAGTTTTCAACCTGCCCACAGCACCGTAACCACCCTCGGGTAGACTCACTAAAGACGTGGTGTGTGTGTATATAGAAATTACAACATGGAAGAAAGTAATTTGGTTGATGCAATCCATATTAATGTTTATCCCGCACGTGATCAAGAGGTCTAATCCTGAGAATGCCTTGTTCCCATATCTCCATTTTTATTTCCTTCAGCACCCACCAATTCTTGAAAAGTTGGTATGGGATTTCAGTTTCAATCAATATCTTCAGGAATGCATTCCCCAATGAATGGACCCCCTTTTCTGTTGTTCTCTAAACTCTTGCTAACACACTCCATCCTTCCTAAATCTGACCCAGAGATAACCATTCTGAGTTTGAGAGTGAGAAAGTAGTGTGTCCACTTCCATGTTACTTTTTTTGGAGACTATCTCAGATACAGATCTTGAACTTACAGAAAGAACTGATGGCGGAATGAGAAGGAAGGCATTACTGGCTGGAAGGTAAGGAGACATTACCTCTTGGTTAAAGAACGGGTGGCTCTGCAGATTATTGAAACTCAATCTTAAAGAACACTGCTCACAGTGTCAAGTATTCGTATAGAAACTGGGAAATGTATTAGCAGTTAGTTGCAGATGGAATTCTGGTTTGACAAGTTAACCAACAGCATAAGTAGCATTTAAAGAAACATTTAACAGCAATGTAATCAATAACGAAATATATGGCAGGGTGGGGCGGGACAGACATCAACAACTGAGACTCTGATAAAAATAAGTTTTGAAAGGCGATCTTGTAAATTACTGGATAAACCCGTTGCCATCAAATTCTCAAATGTTAGGTTGGTTCAGATCTCTTCTGCTTTGGAGAGGCTTGATAATTGATTGCAGATAAGCACCTCAGTGCTTCAGTGACCTATATTGGAGCACTATTAGAGATCTGTGCCCATGCGGAGCCATGACCAAATACTTGTAGGAAAGCACAAGGGTATTAGGCAAACATACCCTTCCACTTCCCCATTCTGACATCTACTCGGATATCTGTAGCTGAAGAGGATCAGGCTACCCTGAGGCAAGGTCATAGGAGTATCAAAAGGTTGGTTCCGATACATAGCAGCCAGTCATCTCAATGAGGTTGGCCATTCAAATAGCACAGATAAGCACAAGATCAGGATCAAGAGCAAATAGTACCCATACTATCTCCAAGGGGAAGTGTGATGGTAATAGGTAGCAGCTGGACATGCACTATTATATTTGAATATAATCAAGTATTGTGGTAACATTATTGAAATTGTTTTGCATCCAGACCTTTAGCCTGGCTTGGGAGTGACATTAATTAGATGGTCTGAATGGGAGCTGAATGACACCCAGAAAGAAAGGCCTGTGCACGATTCAATGGGAATTAGGGGAAATTCAACACTGGCTGGAGTCATAGCTGGCACAAAGGAAGATGGTTGTGGTTGTTGAAAGTCAGTCATCTCAGTTCCAGGACATCACTGCAGGAATTGCTCAAGGCCCAACCCTCTTTAGTTGCTTCAATAACCTTCCTTCTCTCATAAGGCCAGAAAGTGGGGATGTTCACTGATGGTTGCACAATATTCAGCATCATTCGTGATGCCTCAGATACTGAAACAGTCCATGTTCTAATGCAGCAAAACCTGGCTACAAGAGGTCAGAGGCTAAGGAACCTGCTGCAAGTGAATCCCCAAAGCCAGCCCACCATCTATAAGGCACAAGTCAGGAATGTATTGGAATGCTCCCACGTGCTGGATGAACACAGTTCCAACAATACTCAAGAAGTTTGACACCAGCTAGAACAAAGTAGTCTACCTGATTGGCACTCTCCCTCCACAACTGGCACACATTAGTAGCAGTGTGGACTATCTACAAATTGCACAAAACAAGCTCAACAAGACTTCTTTAGACATCACCTTTCAAGCCAAGGCCACTACCATCTAGAAGGAAAAGGGCAGCAGACACGTGGGAACACTACCACCTGGAAGTTACCCTCCAAGTCACTCACCATTGTGACTTATAAATAAATTGCTGTTCCTTCACAAACATTGGGCCCAAATCCTGGAACTCTCTCCCTAACAGCACTGTGGGTGTACCTACACCACATGGGTTATAGCAGTTCAAGAAGGCAGCTCACCACCACCTTCTGAAGGGTAAATAGGGATGGGCAATAAATGTTGTCAGTGACATCCACATCTCGAATGAATATTTTTTAAATGGCATAATTGTGACGTGATACGAAGGGAACAGAGAATAAGAAATATCCTGTAAATCTACCAAAATGGCATTGTGGAAACAGTGGAATCCATCGATATCGCTCTCTTCATTCCACCACCCAGTACCGAAATTCTACCAGTCAAAGCCTATGCATTGAACTGATGACTTGTCTCAATGCTTAGTCCAGAATGCTCTACATTGACTAGAAGCCCTCTCTCATATTGCCACAAAGTATTGGATTTGCTGCCAGCATCTGCTGCACATTTTTGAGCCAAGAGCTGACATTTTCTTACCTTCAGCTCAGGAACATCCTTCTCAACTTCCATTAACTTGTTCTCTGCCTTCCCTATGTTGTGCAACACCCAAAGTCCACTCCTCATCTATTCTACCTATTGCTCCTGAGTAATTCTACCTGGGAAACAGCGCGACTGTGAGCGTGTGTAATTTAATTGAGTGCCCCAGTTGTTAAGGCTGTCAATATGGGATTACTGTCTGCTTCCTTCGTACAAATCCTGGAGGGAGAGCTATGATAGAAACAAAAATGTGTTTCGTGCTTCCTTCCTGAACTTCCATCTGAGGGCAGAAAACGTAATGTAATATTTTGCTCCATGAATATTGGTACTTGTTCTGCACAGACCAATTGTGGATGCAGGAACTTCCAAATTCCCATCTCTCACCTCAGCTAAAGGGTATCCCAATTTCCTTCACCTGCTGTCAATGTCCATCTCTTAGCTATCCTTGAGAAGACAGCGATGAGTGACCTTCTTGAATTGCTGCAGTCCGTGGTGAAGGTACTCCCCACAGTTCCAGAGGGGAGCGCCAGAATTTATACTTCAAGTCAAGATGCTGTACCATTTGGAGGTGATGTTCCCATGACCCTGCTACCCCCCACCCTCTAGGAGATAGGAGTTGTGGCTTAGGGAAGTGCTGCAAAAGAAGCCTTGGCAAGTCTTGTAGAAGACACATACTGTAGTCATGTTGTACCAATGATGGAAAAAGCGGATGTTAAGGTGATGGATGGGGCTCCAACCAGGTGAAGTGCTTTGTCCTGGATGTTGTCAAGCTTCTTCACTGTTTTAGGAGCTGCACTCATTTAGGCAAGTGAAGAGAATTAAATCACCATTCCAACTTTGTCCTGTAGGTGGTGGAAAGATTTGCAAGTTCTTTGATCTGATTTGATTTGATTTATTATTGTCACATGTATTAACATAGTGAAAAGTATTGTTTCTTGCGCACTATACAAAGCATATCATTCATAGAGAAGGCAATGAGACAGTGCAGAGTGTAGTGATAGTCATAGCTAGGGTGTAGAGAAAGATCAACTTAATACAAGGTAAGTCCATTCAAAAGTCTGACAGCAGCAGGGAAGAAGCTGTTCTTGAGTCAGTTGGTACGTGACCTCAGACTTTTGTATCTTTTCCCAACAGAAGGTGGTGGAAGAGAGAATGTCTGGGGTGCGTGGAGTCCTTAATTATGCCTGCTGCTTTGCCGAGGCAGTGGGAAGTGTAGACAGAGTCAATGGATGGGAGGCTGGTTTGCATGATGGATTGGGCTACATTCACGACCTTTTGTAGTTTCTTGCCATCTTGGGCAGAGCAGGAGCCATACCAAGCTGTGATACAACCAGAAAGAATGCTTTCTCTTGTGCATCTGTAAAAGTTGGTGAGAGTCATAGCTGACATGCCAAATTTCCTTAGTCTTCTGAGAAAGTAGAGGCGTTGGTGGGCTTTCTTAACTACAGTATCGGCATGGGGCGACCAGGACAGGTTGTTGGTTAGCTGGACACCTAAAAACCTGAAGCTCTAGACCCTTTCTACTTCATCCCCGTTGATGCAGACAGGAGCATGTTCTCCTTTACACTTCCTGAAGTCGATGGCAATCTCCTTTGTCTTGTTGACATTGAGGGAAAGATTATTCTGAGTCACTTCCTGCAGAATACCCAACATCTGATCTGCTCCCGTGGCCACAGCTTTTATGTGGCAGGTCCAATTAGGTTTTTGGTCAATGGTAATCCCCAAGAAGTCGACAGTGGAGGAGTTTATAATGGTCATTGAAGCCATTGAACATCATGGAGAAATGGTTAGATTCTCTCTTGTTGGAGAAGTTCATTGCCTGGCCATTATGCAGTATGAACATCACTCGCCACTTATCAGTCCAAGCTGTCCAGGTGTTGTTATACACAGGCAAGAGCAGCTTTATTAACTGAGGAATTGTGAATGGAACTGAACACTCTGAAATCACCTTATGATGGAAGGAAGGTCATTAATGAATCAGCAGAAGATGGTTGAATTGAGGACATTGCGCTGTGGTACCCTTAAAATGATATATTGTGGCAAAGATGTTTGGCCTCCACCAGATGACCATTTGCCTTCATGCTAAGTGTAAGTGCAACCAGCAGAGATCTTTTCCCTCTCTCATCTACATTGACTCCAATTTTAATAGGGCTTCTTTGTGCTCCAAATGATACCTAGTTCTTAGGAGGTCGAGATGGAATTTCTGGTTGAAAATGGCTATGAACTTTTCAATCTCATCTTTTCCATTCAAGCTGAGCTTTGCATTGTTGAGGTTGGGTAGTTCATGGAGTTAGGTAGTTTCATGGGACTAGATTTGAAGAGCAGGATATCTCTCTCATGGACAGGATAAACTTGGGAGAGTATGTGAGGGGAGATGAGAGAGAGAGAGAGATGTGATATTCAGCCTAGGGCAGGGGCAACAGTAGGGAAAGTTTTGCTTGATGCATTTGGGAGAAGGAAGGAAAATGGCTAAGGCAGCTGAATAGATGGTCTCATCTTAGTGATAAAGTCGTCCATAAGTACCTCACACTTGTTGGAAAACAGGAACTGAGATTTTTTTTAAAAGATTTAAACTGGAGAACAGAAGCTGGGGGTTATCTTTGCATTCCGTGATGACCTGGACAGAGCAAGCCAGATCGATAGAGGAGAACAGGACCCTTCTGACTCCCCAAAGCCTGTCCATCATGTACAAGGCACAAGTCAGGAGTGTAATTGAATACTCTCCACTTGCCTGAATGAGTGCAGCTCCAACAACACTAAAAAAGCTTAACACCATCCAGGCCAAAACAGCCCACTTGATTGGCCATCCACCACCTTCAACATTTACTCCCTTCACAGCACTTTTCAAACCAGCAACCTCTACCACCTAGATGGAGAAGAGCAGCAAATGTATGGGAACACCACCCCCTGCAAGTCCCCCTCAAGTCTCATACCGTTCTGATTTGGAACCACATTGCTATTCCTTCACTGTCACCGAGTCAAAATCCTGGAACTCCCTACCTAGCAACACTGTGGATGTTCCTACACAGTAAGAAGTCTAACAACGCCAGGTTAAAGTCCAACAGGTTTATTTGGTAGCAAATGCCACTAGCTTTCAGAGCGCTGCCCCTTCGTCAGGTGGAGTGGAAGATGTGCTCACAAACAGGGCATACAGAGACACAAACTCAATTTACAGAATAATGATTGGAATGCTAATCAAGCTAATCAATGCTAATACAGCTAATCAAGTCTTAAAGGTACAGACAATGTGAGTGGAGAGAGCATTAAGCACAGGTTAAAGAGATGTGTATTGTCTCCAGACAGGAGACACGACACCGCAGGGTCGCTGAGCAGAAACTGATAGCCAAGTTCCGCACACATGAGGACGGCCTCAACCGGGATCTTGGGTTCATGTCACACTGTCTGTAACCCCCACAACTTGCCTGGACTTGCAAAATCTCACTAGCTGTCCTGTCTGGAGACAATACACATCTCTTTAACCTGTGCTTAAATGCTCTCTCCACTCACATTGTCTGTACCTTTAAGATTTGATTAGCTGTATTAGCATTCCAATCATTATTCTGTATGCCCTGTTTGTGAGCACATCTCCCACCCCACCTGACGAAGGGACAGTGCTCCGACAGCTAGTGGCATTTGCTACCAAATAAATCTGTTGGACTTTAACCTGGTGTTGTTAGACTCCTTACTGTGTTTACCCCAGTCCAACGCCGGCATCTTCACATCATGTTCCTACACCACAGGGACTGCAGCGGTTCAAGGCAGCGACTCACCACTACCTTCTCAAGGGCAATTAGGGCTGGGTAATAAATGCTAGCAATGCCTACATGTTGTAAAAAGTATTTTTGGAAAAGCATGACCTGCCAATGAATGGCTAAACCAGTTGTCTGCTATGAACTCGCATGTCTGCATCTCTTAGATTTGAGAGAGCACAAAGGAAGGCTGCATGAAGGAAATCACCCAGAATGAGATAAATGAACGGCTTTAACAGGAACTAGGCCATCCAAGGTGGAGCCAAGAGTATGTCTGAGTAAATCAACAACAGTAAGAAGTTTGACAACACCAGGTTAAAGTCCAACAGGTTTATTTGGTAGCAAATACCACTAGCTTTCAGAGCGCTGCCCCTTCGTCAGGTGGAGTGGACAAATGCTCACAAACGGGGCATACAGAGACACAAACTCAATTTACAGAATAATGATTGGAACGCAGTCTTTACAGATAATCAAGTCTTAAAGGTACAAACAATGTGAATGGAGGGAGCATTAAGCACAGGTTAAAGAGATGTGCATTGTCTCCAAACAGGACAGCCTGTGAGATTCTGCAAGTCCAGACAAGCTGTGGGGGTTACAGATAGTGTGACATAAACCCAAGATCCCGGTTGAGGCCACGGGCATTCGGCCTCTGATCTTCGCGTAAGCGTTCTCCAAAGCGGCCTTCATGACACACGACAGCGCAGAGTCGCTGAGCAGAAACTGATAGCCAAGTTCCGCACACATGAGGACGGCCTCAACTGGGATCTTGGGTTCATGTCACACTATCTGTAACCCCCACAGCTTGTCTGGACTTGCAGAATCTCACTGGCTGTCCTGTCTGGAGACAATACACATCTCTTTAACTTGTGCTTCATGCTCCCTCCATTCACATTGTTTGTACCTTTAAGACTTGATTATCTGTAAAGACTGCATTCCAATCATTATTCTGTAAATTGAGTTTGTGTCTCTGTATGCCCTGTTTGTGAGCATTTCTCCACTCCACCTGACGAAGGGCCAGCGCTCTGAAAGCTAGTGGCATTTGCTACCAAATAAACCTGTTGGACTTTAACCTGGTGTTGTTAAACTTCTTACTGTGTTTACCCCAGTCCAACGCCGGCATCTCCACATCATAAATCAACAACTGCAGAAAAAGCTAGACATTTGGAAGTTATAAATGATTTGGGGAGATATTTTATCAGGGATAAACACAGAAGGAAGTGGGATTATAAAAGGGAGGGAGGGGAAAGTGAGATCAAAATGAGGAGGGATGAAAGGAACTGATGAGTGATGGCCTTTTCTGTGATTGACATGATGGGTGCAGAGTGGCTAAGCAAGGTGACAAGGTCAAGGGGGTAACCATGAAAATGAGTAGAAGAATATATGGAGGAAAAGTTTTAAGGAGCGTACAAGTGTCGTGAGTTCAGGGAAAATCACTGAGAATGAGAGGTCTTTCCATGCAGAGGCTGGAAAGTGGTGATGATACCTCAGAGAGAAACTTGACATGGTAGAAAAGGACAATTTTAAAGGAGAGAGAGCAGAGTGGAACAAGGTAAAGTTAAAGCTTATTTATTAGTCAGAAGTAGGCTTACATTCACACAGCAATGAAGTTACTGTGAAAATCCCCCAGTCGCCTGTTCGGGTATACTGAGGGAGAATTTAGCATGGCCAATGCACCTAACCTGCACATCTTTGGACTGTGGGAGGAAACCAAAGCACCTGGAGAAAACCCACAGGGACAACATGCAAACTCCACACAGACAGTGACCCAAGCCGGGAATCGAACCCAATTCCCTGGCACTGTGAGGCAACAGTGCTAACCACTGTGCCACCATGCCACCCCGAGATGTTCCAAGAAGTGGAAGGTTCCAGGACAGAGAGATTGATGATAAAAGCCACACGATAACCATGAAGATCCAGGGAGAGCAAGCAATGGAAGATGTAACTAGGCAGGACTGAGGGGAAAGAGATTTTCACCCATCAGCTAGACTGGTATGGAGGGGCTTGGTTATGAGGAGAGATTGGGGAAACTGGGGTTGTTCTCCTTGGAAAGACGGAGGATGAGGGGAGACTTAATAGAGGTGTATAAAATTATGAAAGGCATAGATAGGGTGAACGGTGGGAAGCTTTTCCCTGGGTCGGTGGTGACGTTCACGAGGGGTCATAGGTTCAAGGTGAAGGGGGGGAGGTTTAACACAGATATCAGAAGGACATATTTTACACAGAGGGTCGTGGGGGCCTGGAATGTGTTGCCGGGCAAGGTGGTGGAGGCGGACACACTGGGAACGTTTAAGACTTATCTAGACAGCTATATGAACGGAGTGGGAATGGAGGGATACAAAAGAGTGGTCTAGTTTGGACCAGGGAGCGGCGCGGGCTAATTGTTCTTTGTTTCTCGTTTCAAGGCTTCATTCTATGATCATCTTGCTGGTGCCAGTACAGAGCAAGACTGCGGATAGTTGGGAACCTGTCTCGGGGGCAGGGAATTCAGATGGTGGAAATGAATAGGGTTGGGAAGCATTTTCTGATCAGGGCCAGTGTGATCTCCTGGACTCGTTTCGATCGCCACAGGGGGTCGGAGAGGAATTTCCCAGATTTTTTTTCCCCATATTGGCCCTGGGGTTTTCACTCTGGGTTTTCGCCTCTCCCTGGAGATCACATGGTCTGGAATGGGGGGGTGGGAGTGAGTTAATAGGTTGTGATGAACAAAGCATCGTAGCTGTGAGGGACAGCTCGGTGGATAGGATATTAGGATGTAGATAGGCTGGAAAATTGGGCGGGGATCCTGGATTCGGGATTCAATCCTGGACCGGGGAGCGGCGCGGGCTTGGAGGGCCGAGGGGCCTGTTCCTGTGCTGTATTGTTCTTTGTATGTCAATGGAATTACTCACAGTAAACTAATCAATTAGCAGAGTTTACAGGGCAAGAGCTGGTAAATAATTGGTTCTGAGATGGGTGAACCTGTATTGCATTTAGTTCACAGTTGTACGATTAAGTTAGCCAGCAGACTTTTAATATTAACACTTTTAATGTCAAGACAGCTTGATCAGCGCCACATTCACAATCTTCAACATTCGCTCTTCCACTACAATGGCAGCAGTGTGTACCATCTACAAGATGCATTGCAGCAACTCGTCATGCAGCAACTCGTCATGCCTCAACCTGCCACCTTTGCCACCTATTATTAAAGGCAGCTGACATATGGGATCACCACTTGCAAGCTCTCCCCCAAAGTCACACACCATCCTGGCTTGGAAATATATTGCCTTCACTGTTGCTGTGTCATAATCCTGGAACTCCTTCCCTAACGGCACTGTAAGAGTACTTTCATCACATGAACTGCAGCGGTTCAAGAAGGCAACTCACCATCTTCTCAAGGGCAATAAACGCTTGCCAGCAACACATGAACTTTCAACCCTGTGCGCGAGGCTGAACCATGGATAGGGCTGATCATGAGTTTTCCCAACTTGCCCTCCTATGCACAAATCAAGCAGAATATACTTCACCTGTTCTGATGTGAACCACACCTATATTTGCACGTTTATTTTAAATAGGCTGTTTGCAGCTCAGGAACAGGCCCAGCCCTGCTCCTTCTGGCAGAGTTTTGCACCTGGAAATGGAGCCCGAAAAGGTCAGAAACAATAGTATTGGCCATTGGTTTCGGAGCCTTCTGGCTGCTGTCCGGGAACAGCAGCCAAAAGGCCTGGAGTGTAGATTCTCTTTGACAAAAGGAAATATTTACCTTCTTGCTGGATTCAGTAGATGGCAGTATGGCCTTGCTGAGATGCTTTGCTCAGTGGGGCTGGGCACAAAATCTGTGCGTTTGGTTTCCTCCAATGAGCACTGAGCTGCCATTCGGAGAGGAAAAGAGATGGAATTAGCTGAATTTCATACAAGCATTGTGACCCTAAAGTTAGAAAATCTGGTTGGAGAAATGAGAGAGAGTCTTTACCTGTCTGCCTTCAGTTTTGAAACGAGGATTTGAGTATTTGCAAGGCACAAAAATACTCAAAATTCGAGCTGGGCCATTAAGGGTGAAATCAGGAAGAATTTTTCTCAGTCATGTAAACCTACCAAGGTCCTTAAAAAAGCTAACTTTTTAAGTTAGCAATTGTATGAAGTATGTACATGATGAAATTAACCCTTTTTAACACTCGTAGCATTTTGCTACAGTTTGCACTTCATATTATAGCTGCAAGTGTAGGCAATTCTATTTGCAAAATATTAGTTCAATGTTGGTATTATTATACAATCATATGGTACAGCATCTTGTACATACCAACTCATTTGAAAAGCTATTCAATTGGTTATGGTTCTTGCCACCTAGCGCTACATATATTTCCTTTGAAGTATATATCGAATGCCCTTTTGAAGCAGCACCGGACTGATGGGAGGTGCCATCTTTCGAATGAAATGTTAAACGGGAGGCCCCATCTGCTCTCTCAGCTGGACATAAAAGATCCTATGTCAGTATTCAAACAGCAGGGAATGTCCTGGCTAATATTTACCCCCTCAACCAATATCTAAAACAGATTACAAGAGCAAACCATTGCAGAAAACAAAAACCTGAAATAGAAACAGAAAATGCTGGAAAGGTCATCGGCCTGAAACAGGTGTTGTCAGACCTGCTGAATATTTCCAGCATTTTCTGGTTTTACCCAAAACGGATTATCTCGTCATTATCCTGTTATTGTTTGTAGGACATTGCTATGTTTAAATTGGCTGCCAAATTCAGTCATTTCAAAGGCTATAAATTGCACTGGGACATCCTGAAAGATGCAAGATTTTTTATTAAATCTGCTTCCAACACCCTTTGAGTGCATTTGAGATCATAGGCTACATAAATTATTTATTTTTGATCTGTATATTTTCCATGTCATTTCTCTTTCAAAGACAGAAGCAGGAACCCTCAGGTAAAAATGAATATGATTCTACAATCAATGTAACTCATTATTAGCCTGCAGTGTTCCTGTTCATTCGGATATATCGGAGCTGAGTATTATGTTGTCACAGACTTGATTCATGTTGAAGGTTGTTTTACATGCTTATTTTACTAACCTTCCTGTAGCTAGTCCTGACAGAACCAGATGGCTCCTGCTGCTTGGTCATGTGAAAGAGAGGATATCTCAGTTGACCCTGGAGGTAATTCAAAATCTCTTTAATGTAAACTTATCAGCAACTGCGTGAGGCCAATCTGCAACGTGAAGTTGAATTCAATGTCACACTTTCTGCCATCTACCACGCAACATTCATTGCATCAATTGGAGCACAAAATATAACACTTAATTTTCTGTTTGGTTCCTTCTGTGCAAATTACTTTGGTGCAATAGATTATAGGAAGATCAAACACCTGCGAGTTAGAACATAAAATAAATGAAAGGGAAAGCAGAAGTGTTCTCAGTGAAACACGAACATGATTTACAGTTGTTTGTTTACTGTTATTTATATATGGGCAAAGTATTTTTCATGGTCGTAACTTGACACAATAACTTGGCAAAACAACTTCAGACAGAATGTCACCTTTGAAAGGGCAAATATAAAGATCGAATTTGTAGTTAAATTTCTAAATTGATTGAATTTGATAATTACCCAAAGTTCCACTTCAAGCCATTTGTAAATTAACATTTTTTTTCTAATCATGGGATCTAATGGATATTTACAAAATTATATAAGGTCTGGAAAAGACGAGTAGTGAACAACTGTTTCTGTAACAAGTAGGCGTCGGTCAAAAGAGGAAATTACGAGTTTTCATAAGGGCCTCTGAACAGGAAATACTTGGCTGCACAGATGATTACTGAAGCAGAGATTCTGAGAAACAACTTGACTTGCTCCCAAAGTATGTGGCAAGTCAGCATCGCGATTGCTTTGTATACCAGTCCATGCCAGCCCAAAGGCCTTTAGCAAATTCAGTCTTCTTAAACAGATGACCAGAATTTTATTTTGCGTGATGTTGTTTGATGCTAAGTATTGGCCAGGGAGAAGTGCTCATGCTGTTCTTCAAAATAGTGCCATGGGATCTTTTCATCCACCCAAAAAAGAGGGCCGAGGTTTAACATTGCACTCCAAGGACAGCACCCCTGACAATACAGCACTGCCTCAGTGCGCACAAATTTCTGGACTGGGCCTTGAACCCAAAACCTATTGCGTCAGAGGTGAGTGGGCCACCAACTAAACCGTGACGACAGTATACACTGTACAACTAGATTATTTTGTTTTTCCAAGAACTTTTTAACTGACTACAGGCATGATATCTGATAATCCAGATAGAGAGATACTTTTGATTGTGAGTGATGCTTATGTTTGTGCATGCAACAGTGGCAAAACCTCTGTCCCAACCAGACTGCCTACTCCACCAGTACTCTGTAACCATAATTGAACTTAAAAGCTATAAAATCATTAAAGAGATTTTAAAAGCCTTGGTGAAATTCTGATTCAAAAATCCATGCTGTCATATTACCTCAGACATTTGAGTTATAGTAATACAGGAAGAGGGCCTGGGTGGGATTGTTGTGGGTGCAGATTCAATGGGCCAAATGGCCTCTTTCGACACTCGAGGGATTCTGTGACTCAATATTCGTAACATAATGGCTGTTACCAAATAACTGTTGGCATATGATTTGTAGGTGAAACGGAGCAGAAAACTCATTTATTTCAGACTATTTTAATGAGTTTAGCTGTGGCATGGAAGACTTCAGTCCTGATTTTAACCCTGGTACAAATGGGAGTGGCGGGTTAAAATGGTAGCCAGGTGGTTTGCGCCCCCACCACCCCGCCCTTTAACTCACCAAACATATTATTCAGGATGGCAGCATAGCACAGGTATACAAGGCCGATTTAACATTCAGAAGTTTTGACTTGAATGATATTTCAACTTTCAACATTTTTAACTGGAAACATCAGACTGCATGGCACCAAATTCACCACATTGAATGTTTTTGTGTTTTCTTCGCAAGTTACGAGGAGCAGAAATTCTATAAGGCTTGCCTCTCCCTCCCGACATTGGCAACTGTTTGGAAACACCCTTCTCCAGTACTAACCTTATGCCAAGATAGCCCCATTGAGATTTCACTCCTGTTGCCCAGCCAGGATGTAATTTCCAGCAATGAGCAAGAAACATTTCAGAACAATTTCAAGAAAGACTTTAGTTAAAATAGCCTGGGTGTTGTGCTCAATTCTCCATGGGGCTTCCCATCCATTCCGCATCTCACCTGCCTTGATAATACTTATTAAAATCAAACTTAGTACTTGAATCAAAAATTCTTGTCAACCATTGGTCCCAGATTATTGAAAGTTTGATCAGGTTATGACCAGTGTTGAGCAGAGGCCAAAGGAAGGAAAAGAACCATTAGCATTGTGCCTTCATGTGATCCACTGCAATTCTAACCACATCCTCAAAACGGATCAAACCACCCAGTTCGTCTTCCTAGTTAGTATAGATCTAGGGGAGACTAGTAATCCAGAGACCCAGGGCAAGATCTAGGGACCATTGCAGATGGTGGGATTTAAATTTTATAAATCCAGATTTTTATGCAAGTCTATTTGGCCATGTAACCATTGTCGATGGTTGTATAAAAAAAAACACCCAGCTGGTTGGAAGGAAATCTGCTTATGACTCCAGATCCACAGCAATGTGGGTGACTCTCAAATACCTTCTGAAATGGAGGGCAGGAAGGGATGGGCAATAAATGCTGGCCCAGCCAGCAACACCCACATCCCGTAAATGAACTTTTTGAAAAAGTAGACGATATACAATTGGGAGAGTTGTGTGATTGCTAAAGAATGTCAAAAACAACAAAGGAAAACTAGAAGAGTGAAAATAGAGATATTCTGATTTCAGCATGGGGACAGTAAATCAACTTATCTAATGAACAGCAATGAATGTAATACTTAATATTGCAATACTCAATGTATAGTATTTTAGTGCACTGTGTAACAAAAACTGAAAGATGGTGTGAATTAGATTATTAGCGGACAGCACAGTGGCTAGCACTGCTGCCTCTCAGCCCAAGGTATCCCAGTTTGATTCTGGCCTTGGGTGTCTGTGTGCAGTTTGCACATTCTCCCCATGTCTGTGTGGGTTTCCTCTGGGTGCTTCAGTTTCCTCCCACAGTCCAAAAGATGTGCTGGTTATGTGGGTTGGCCTTTTAAGTGTCCTAAAAAGTGTAAGTAATCCATGAGGATTGTTCGGGGGGGGGGGGGGGGGGGGGTGCTGGATGCTCTTTTGGAGAGTTGGTGCAGACTTGAATGGGTCAAACGGCCTCCTTCTACACTGTAGGGATTAGGAGAGAACGCATTCACACTAACATTTCAGAGAGTTTGGGGATGGGGCAGGTTAGTTTCTCACTGACGCTGCATTTACAGTGTACCATAAAGATAGCATCACAACACACTTGACCTGACACCAGAGGATGCTTGCAAGACTCCCTGGGGAGGGTGGTCTCGCACCACTTTGATTTAGAATTAGTTCTGACCTTGGCAACTGCTTTGCATTCCAAGTTTAGCAGCGGTGTGAAGCAGTCTGTGTTTCACATCGACACTGATATTTGAATACACCCTCCGGTTTGCTACTGAGATGATATTTTTTCCAGCAACATTGAATTGTTGACCTATTTTGATGCAGATAAAAAATTCTTGCAACATCAAATTCAATCATTTTAGTTAATATCGTGTCTCTACAATTACAATATGGTATTAAAACTAAAGCAATGGCCATCTCTGGCAAAAGATGGCATTAAGAGATCAGCACTTGTATCTCAGCTACTCATAGTCAATATCAATGACTTAGATCAGAGACCAAGTGTAATGTAAACAAAATTTGCTCAAAACAAAACTAGATGTGAAAGCAACTTGCGAGGAAAATGCAAAGAGGTGGCAAAATGATATATATCTAAATTGATTGGGCAAGAAGGTTGCAGATGGAGTACAATGTGCAAAAGCATTAACGTATTCACTTTGATAAGAATGGAAAAGCAGAGTTGTTTTTTAATGGTGACAAGAGAAGAAATGTTGGGATTTAAAGGTATTCTTGGCATCCTTGTACACCAATCACAAAGTACACAGAACAAACAATTAGGAAAGCAAGTGGTATGTTAGTCTTTATTATAATTTCTGGTGAAGGGATAGAACCTCTGCTAGAAGTGAATTGGCTTATTGTGATAACACCCAGAGTTCACACATGAATAACCGCCATTTGGATGAAGGGCTGGTCTGCAATCAGCATCCTCTAAACCACAGCCCGTCAAGGACTCAACACCTCAAATGGAGGAAAGAAAGGGGGAAAAATTAAAAAGGAGAAAAAAAATCTTCAGAATTTATACTGGATTAACAAAACAGTTGCCTCAGTTAGCAGGCATGTTATTTTAGCTTTTGCAGTATTAAAAATGTCTCACCTGCCTTCAACTTGTAATTCCTTTAATATATGTAATAATGTGAACATATCCAGCTCATATTCCATAAGAATCTGCAGTCCCCATCTAAATACCTCCGAAAAGATTCCAGGGTTGTGCTTTTGATACATGATCCAGATGACCATTCCGGGTATTACTCCTTCTGTGTCGAAGTGCTTCCTCAAATCAATCCTGATCTTTATCAGTTTGCAACTTTGGTTCATAATCATGGTTTAATTTGAATTAATGCTTAGGTGTAACCCTTTCTGTTCCACTTTATATCGTAGGCACTTCTCATTCACTCCTTTCAAGTGCATTCCTTTCCCAATATTCCCTCAGAATTTAGAGATTAGGAATCAGCATCACGTCTGGGATTCTGCAGATTCTCTTGGGCCTTCCTGAACATATTATTCAAATTATGTCCTAACCAGAGCATTTCAGCAGGATGCCTTTAAGCTTGAGCTTGACTGATTTATAGAATCATAGAATTCCTTCAGTACAGAAGGAGGCCATTCGACCATCAAGCCTACACCGACAACAATCCCACCCAGGCCCTATCCCCACGTATTTACCCTGCTGGTCCCCCCCTGACACTAAGGCTCAATTTAGCATGGCCAACAGTATCCTCTTTTACTTTGCTGACTTCTACTCTCTCTGATAAGCATAGAGTCTAATTATTCCACAAAGTTTTCGATCTTGTCTCTAAGTCTAGGTCTAAACTAAGCAGCTTTTGGGTGAAAAGGCCACAAGATTAGTCCAGCTGAGCCAAGTCAGGCCAAATTCAATTTGCAGAACTTAGAAGTTAAAATTGGTGTCCTTTGTAATATTTATTTGCATGGTTCTAGCTGCCTCCATGATTCAACACTTGCTTCCTTTCTCAATATGGTTTTCATTATATCCTTGGCAAGAAATCTCCAAACCTGTTATTTTAAATAAAATAGAACCCCATCTGGCACTGTCTTATCTGTTAATAGAAATTGCATAAAGTACTCTCATATAAAAATGGTTTGGTTGAAGAGTTTTTTTAATATATCTAACTACTGGTGGCAGACTTCTATTTAAATCGGAAATGCAATCCCCTATTTTGATGTGTTTCTCCAAGGACCATCAATTAAACATGATCCGGCGAATTGGTGATTTATTCCTCTGCCAATATTGTTTTGCACCACACTGCTGTGATATTCTGCTATTCGGGCCTTTAATGGAAAATTTATGAATTCACCGAGATATCTTGCGCATATCTATTTTTTTCAGTTTTTCTGATTTGACAATTGTGCTCACACGGAGTATACTTGATGAGTGTAAGTGTTTATTAATTATTTAAGTGTGAAGACAGAATTGACTCTTTTATTCACATCTTGCTAGGTTTCATTTCTGTTAATGCAAGCAAAATGTGATTAATTCAGAAATTTCCTTCTCAGTTCGAAAATCTGACAGAAGGTATTCTAGTGTTCTAACTAAAGCAAATAGTCTATTTTAGGTCGTACTCATACACTATTTTAAGTTAAACAGAGCAAAAGTTTGAGGACTACAAAAAATATTTCTTAATTTAAAAAAATGACTGATGTGCTCCTCCAAAGTGTCAGTTTCTGAGAGAGAGAGAGAGAGAGAGCAAAGCTACAATTCCTATCATATTGTTACAGCTCCAGATTATCCAGGAGAACTACTCCATGTAGAACATTACTTTTCAACATTTTCAAATGGATAAAGTGAAACACTGGATTCAAGGAGTTGCCTTTTTGCACTTGAAGAAATGAAACAGCTTTTTGCATCCATATATAGGCAGTAATTTCGAGGTAGCTGAGGGAAGGAGGCTAGTGCAACCCAAGACCCAGAACGATTCACGGCAATGCTTCATTATTTTCCCCTGTGCAAAATTCCATAGATATCAATTTTTAAACAATTGTTCTGTATTTGAAATGCTACTCTCAAAAGCAGTGCACATAGCCACTTGTAT
Organism: Mustelus asterias; assembly: GCF_964213995.1. Taxonomy (NCBI): domain Eukaryota; kingdom Metazoa; phylum Chordata; class Chondrichthyes; order Carcharhiniformes; family Triakidae; genus Mustelus; species Mustelus asterias. The sequence goes on from NC_135820.1 coordinate 55,593,439, forward strand.
AAAGGTATACATCCTACATTCTCGTGCCTTTATATTTGAATAGCACTCAAAGTTAGGTATCACAGAAAAGCTTCGAAACGAGCACAGCAATGGTTTGCTTTGGCAGCACTTCCCGGTTTATTTAAGATTGATTTGGGTGTGAGTATATCCAAGCTATTCCCAGCACATGAACTTTAGGCAGACCTTTGGCATGCCTAAGATACAGAAAAGCATAATCACCTAAAAAAATGTAATTACTACATTTACAGAGATCAGTACAATGCACAGTCATCTTCTCCCACTACTCATAACTAACTCTGAATATTAAACACATCTTGAATACAAACACAGGTTTATAATTACAAAGTCAGTATCATATAGAATAATATTCCAAGCAGAGAAGATTTCAACAGCTTTAAGCTTTTTTTAAACAAATCCAGCTGAAAGCATGTTGAAAAAATAAATATATGAAAGCATACTCACACAGCACTCTTAAAAACTTTCATCAGGCAAAACTCCTAATGTAAAAGGCAGAAATCTGAAATACAATATAGATTTCTAAAAAGTAACCATAGTTATGGCTTAATTTAGTAAAGATTTGCACATATTACCACTAACAAGCCAAAACATGATAAGATTTTGATTTTCTGAAATATATTGAACAATTCCAGTTTTTTTGCATTTTCTAAATGATAAACAAAAATCATCAGTAAAGTATCCAAAGTAAATTCTATTAAAACATATAATTTGGTATATATTCAGTATTTAGTGTATATTATAACTAAAAAAAAGCATGTGCTACCTTTTTGTCAATGCAACAAATAAGTTAACTCCTTACTTCTTTGTCTAAAGAGCAGAGATCTGGCACAGCTTTGAACTTTGTGAAAGCTTCATGTCGTGACACAGCCAAAATTAATCTCCACGAGAAGGCCAAAACTATAGACATTGAAATGTTAAAGTAACACAACGCAGCACATGACTCACACCTGCCATAGCGAAGAAGCCCCGTCATGAAACACTTGTTAAAATGCACTAACTCAGAAAACTAAACCTATGATAGAATTTGTGTGCACAGAGACGTTACAGAATGAAGGAATGTCTCATCTGTTTGCAAAGTGGAGAATCTTTTTTTTTTGGGAATGTACACCTTTCTTGTTTTATGCATAATTGTCACTGATGTCTAATCTATTAACACACAAAATGAGGGGGGTTTTCACATCAATATGCACTTTTGGGCTGCAGGAGGGAATGATAACTTCAACTACTGTAGATCAATATTTGGGATGCAAACAGTTAGATAAAACCTTTGTTATTCAATGGCTGTTTCGTATCTCAACAGTTAGCAATGTGCTTTGGATCCTGCACACACATGGGCAACCCGGATCCAGATACATTTTAAAGGACAACAATAGCTCAGAAAATGATTGAAAATCTCTAAATTTACCAACATTCTTCAAAAAATATTATGAAATTTAAGGAGGAAAGGTGTATAGAACCACTGGTAAAATGCCCCAAATTTTAACATCTAATCCTAAATTTCACAAGTGGACAATGAACCTGAAAAATCACTGTGGTGTACATATCTTTCTGAATAGTATTCTTTGTAAATATAATGTTCTTGTAAAACTGCCCGACTACAATTTAACATGTACATTAGTGAAACAGCTAGCACTCTAAAGGACTATGGTGCACTGGTGCACTCTAGAATGTAAAAGTAACCCAAAGGCTACATTTCCTGTGAAATCCATCCAAAATCCTTGTCATCCGCTACAGGAATTTCCTGATTCTCTTGGTCTTGTTGGGAAACGATCACCTCCTTATCTTCTTCCAGAATTATATCAGCCTGGGGAATCACATCATCATCCTTCCACTTCATATCCTCCTCACCATCTGCCATTTCTTCATCAACCTCCCTTTCTCTGTCCTCATGATCTTCAGGGTACTGGCTTTCCCCATGTTCATCGGGGTACTGGCTTTCCCCCTGTTCGTCAGGGTACTGGCTTTCCCCCTGTTCGTCAGGGTACTGACTTTCCCCATGTTCATCAGGGTACTGGTTTTCCCCATGTTCACCAGGGTACTGACTTTCCCCCTGTTCGTCGGGGTACTGACTTTCCCCATGATCATCAGGGTACTGGTTTTCCCCATGTTCACCAGGGTACTGGCTTTCACCATGATCATCGGGGTACTGGCTCTCCCCATGATCATCAGGATACTGGTTTTCCCCATGTTCGTCAGGGTACTGGCTTTCACCATGTTCTTCAACGTACTGGCTTTCACCATGTTCGTCAGCATACTGGATTTCCCCATGGTCATCAGGGTACGGGTTTTCTGCAGAGAACATTCCATCTGGAGACTCATCTGCACCATCCTGGTCTAGCTGAGACATCAGACTTCCGCCAGCACAATCCACACATATTCCATGACGTCTAGAGCCATGCTTAATACCAACACTGGCTGCTGACATGAAGACTCGATTGCAGACTTTGCAGACATATTTCTTGTCCTTGCTGTGCACCTGAATAGATAAAACAAATTACATTTAGTGGTTTTTCTTTAAAAATGGATTCTACCTAAAAAAGTCCCTAGTGGAAAAAAAAAGTTGGTAAAAGTGGTTTGGGAGATCATTCAAAACAGTGATGTGATGCGAGAGACGTTTGGAGAAAACATTTCTGTCACCTTTTTTCCACCACCTAGTTTTGCTGCAATGCAGCTTTTTAGGCACCCTTCTATATCTCTCAGAAGCAGTCACTATTTAAATATGTAAGCCACGACGGCAAGTGCGAGCAGGTTATTTGATCTCCTTGACCTCAACACCACATGCACAACTCAACAGGGTCATCAGATAACAATCTGAAGCAGAGAGCCTGGCTGATTTTCCCCTCCAACTCAGGGGTACAGGTCTAATCTGACTCAGCTACTCTCAGCATTTATGGCCCATCCTTGAGGGCATATAAGAGTCAATTACATTGCTGTGGTGTCACATATAGGCCAAACCGGGTAAGGACGGCAGAATTCCTTCCCTGATGGACATTAGAGAACCAGGTGGGTTTTTACGATAATCGACGATGGTTAACATTAGACTTTTAATTCCAGATTTTCACTGAATTCAAATTTCCACATCTGCCATGGTGTGATTCGAACCAGAGTCTCCCAGAGCATTACTCTGGGTCTCTGAATTTCTGGTCCAGTGACAATACCACAATGTCACCACCTCCCCTCCAAAGAGCAGTACAATGTCCAAAATCTCATGAGAAATAGAAAGGCTTTGAGGACGTGTCACGAGATTAATCTATTCTCATAGCCAGAGGATTGTCATTAGTAACAGCGGCTCTGCTGAGAGACTATTTACAAGTGGAGTTCTGTAGGCTTTGTTGTTAGTGAGTTTTCACTATTTCCAACAATGATCTGGATGACGACATCGTGCGTACAGTCTGCACATTCATAAACGACTCAAAAAACTTTGCTGGTAGCAGAGCTCTTGAGAAAAAAAATGATAATTTGATCTCGATATAATGGAAAGATAGGCCATTATCTGGGGAGTGTTGAGGGGTGGCGAGGTAGGGGTTGGATGACATTTAATTCAGGTTAAATGCAGTGTAGTACATACCATGTTGAATCAGAATTATAATCTGTGAAGCTTTTACAATGCAATAGTCCCTAAAGATGCACGAGTGATGTGAGGAAGGTATATTGAAAGCCCGAGTATTGGAATGCATAGTTAGGATGATTCACCACAAAGTAGAAAAATGTTCAAAACCTCACATGATGAGAAATAGAAAGGCTCTGGAGATGTCTCAGAGGGCCACTAGATTAATATGCTTTTTAAAAACTTCGGCTATCAAAATAGGTTCAGGAATTGGGCCTTTTAAATTTGGGGGAGACTTGATTGATGCATTTAAAATAATGAAGGGACTAGACTGTTCTCATGTTGACAGACTATTTAAATGAGAGAGAAAGAGGGATGAATACAAGTTATTTAAGCAAGAAATTAGGTCAGATATCTGAACTTTTTTCCCCAGAGTCTTAGATGTTTGGCATATTGCCAACTGGTGCTGTGGGTACAGATTCATTACAACATTCCAAAAAATGAACTAGATAAGCTCCTGGAGAAGGCTGGTCTCAATGTGTACAAAAGGTAGGTGGAATTGAGTGTAATGTACCCTGTCATCACTATTATCTCCTGTTGGAACTTTTTTCATCATCTTCAGAAGGGAATTTCCTCAGATTTTATTTCTCTAAACTGGCGCAAGTTTATTTTTTAAATTTTCTTTTCCCTCTGCCAGGAGATTACATGGTTGCTGGTGGATAGGGTGCATTGATGCTTAGTTACAGTGTGGCTGAGTGGACTTTACTGAATGGACCAGCTGATCGTTCTCCTTTTATCTCTTCTGTATGATCTCTTGTGGCTCTACAGTTAACACTGCTGTCCCATGGCGCCAGGGATCCAGATTCGATTCCTGGGTAAGATCTGTCGGGAGAGTTGGTGCAGACTCGATGGGCAAAATGGTCTGATTCCATGGTTCATTCTATATACAAACGTTTCGTTCCAATCTGCTCAAGTGGGAATGCAGGGTATCGTACCTGCCTCTGAATTATTGTGGCCAATTTTAAGTCAATAAATTATATGCAAATATCAGGTTCCATGTCAGAAATGAAAGCCAAACATTAAGATAATTTTATATCTGTATCGGTACAAAGGACATAACTATATCAAGATGTACAGGGCTAAACTTTATGGAAACTACTATAACCTGAAACCTCCTGTTCACGCATGTTAAAACTGCCACTGAAGTAGGTCTGGACATATATGTAGGGCCAAGTGTATTAGAATGCCGTACATATTTATTTCCTATCATTTGGAACTGGTGACATATGTGCCTTTGATGTCCAGCAGGATATTTTCCTCAAGCTGGAAAGTTCAGAGTGATAGAGACAGAGTTTTATGGCACAGAAAGAATTCATTCGGCCCATAGTGTCTGTATCAGCCATCAAACACCTATCTACTCTGGAAAGACACAGGGAAGTTCTGAAGAACAAAGGAACTTTGGCGTGTTTGTCCATAGATCCATGAAGGCGGAAAGGCAGATAAACAGGGTGGCGAAAAAGGCATTTGATACACTTGCCTTTATCAATCAGGGTATAGATTACAAAAGCAGACAGGTCATATTGGAGTTCTATAGAACTTTGGTGAGGCCACAGCTGGAAGACTGGGTGCAGTTCTGGTCACCATATTATAGGAAGGATGTGAACGCACTGGAGGAGGGACAGAGGAGGTTTACCAGGATGCTGCTTGGGATGGAACATTTATGGAAAGATGATGGATAGGCTTGGATTGTTTTCGTTACAGCAGAGAAAACTGAGGGGTGACCTGTTTGAGGTGTTCAAGATTATGAGGGGCGTGGACAGGGAGCAGCTGTCCCCCTTAGTTGAAGGATCAGTTAGGAGGGGACACAAGTTAAAATTGAGGGGTGGGAGGATTAGGGGGAAATTTGAGGAAAGAACCTTTTTACTCAGAGGGTGGTGACGGTCTGGAATGCACTGCCTAGGAGGGTGGTGGAGGAGGGATGCCTCACATCCTTTAAAAAGTACCTGGATGAATACGTGGCACGCCATAACATTCAAGGCTATGGGCCAAGTACTGGCAAGTGGAATTAGATGGGCAGGTCAGGGTATTTCATGCGTTGATACAGACTCGATGGGCCGAAGGGCCTCGTCTGCACTGTAATAATATATGAATCTATGATACCCTGATCCCATTTTCCAGCACTTAATCCGTAGCCTCGTATACTATAGCTTCTTAATTGACTAAAGGAAAGTTTATTTTTAGCCCCCAAGTTCAGCTTATCAACCAAAAAGGAAAGGGGCGACTCTCATTTCTATGGCCCTTTGTTCTAATAAGAGCCCATTTATGTTTTGCACTTATGCGCCTGAAGTTTTGTGCATCCCCGCTCAAATTTTTAATCTGTTTGCCTCTTCGAGAAAACTATACGACACCAAAGGTGTAGCACGTCTCTTGACTTCATACAGAAGGGATAACAGAATGGAAGTTACATGGATTCAACTGGGCTTTCCTGTCCAATCTTTTTTAAATTTGATTGTGGGATGTGAGTGCTACAAATAAGGTGACGATAACTGGGCTTTGGACACTTCTCTGAGGAACTCCTGTAGTTTGATGTCCTGGGGTTGAGATGACTGGCCTTCAACAACCACAACCATTTACCTTTGTGCTGAGTTTAAATCCAGCCACTGGAGTTCTTTCCCCCAGCTCCCATCAAGCTAGGCCTTGATGTCAAGGACAGTCAATCTCAACTCTGTAATTCAGCATTTTTGATCCTATTTGGACAAATGAGATCTGGCCCTGGAGGAACCCAAACTGCATACCTTATTTGTAGGCAAGTGCTGCTTGATAGCATCATCAACAACAGCTTCTACCACTTTACTGACAATTGACAACAGAGCTATGGGACGGCAATTGGTTGGGTGGGATGTCCTACTTCTTTATGGTTGGGACATACACAGGCAATTTTCCACATTTTTGGGTAGATGCCAATAATGCAGCATTACTGGAACAGCTTGGTTTATGGGCATGGCTAGTTGTGGAGCACATCTTCAGCATTACAACCAAGATGTTGCTGGGGTCCATGGCCTTTGTATCCAATTTTCTCAGCCAGTTTTATGCATTACTGGTCAATACGTCCAATCATGTGAGTGCAAAATGTAATTTAAAAACTCATTTTGTTCAGACTGTTATTTTGGGTGACAGAAATTTCAGTTACTGAGAAATAAATATAAGCATTGCAAGCATTTGCAATCATTGCTAGGAATCAGACGGCATATGGTGAAATTTCCTGAGCATTAAATAACAGCTATTGCTCGTAACATTTTCACAGTGTCCGCCATGGGAGTAAAATGTACTGCAGTTACTTAAGTATTCAATGAAATACTTGTTCCACATATTAAATTTAAAATGTAACAGGTACACAAAAACGTAGTCTGGAACAGGGAAGAATGTGAAAGCAACAATTAGGATTGAGAGAGTTGAGAGAAATATAAATCATGTAATTGCCCGTGGCCACTTAATCAACTTCCATTCAATGAGGGGCGGGGGGGGTTGTGTGTGTGTGTGTGTGTCATTAGTCACTATATCAGAAATATAATTTAGTATATTAAATAACTTTAAGGTAGCCAGATCTGGAAGGTTAATTAAGTCGGGCTTTCAGTATGGAGTGCTCAATGGCATAGGTATATATACTAGGTGAGAAGAGGAGCAATGTGAAAAATGTTTTGGTTCTGCTATTGCTTGTATTTCAGCCAGCAATTCTCATACTTTCATTTCTGGAATTTATTTTTCTAATTCTATCTATTTTATTGACAATGTCCTATGTACATTGTTCAGTGGTTTAGGTTCCATTTTCATTGATAGCACTGAAGAATTACTATCTGTTGTAACAGTGGGCACCAATACCAAAGTAAATATGATCTGTCAAAAACACTTCAATTTAGAGGAAATACAGCTTTCTCTTAAACTGTAGAGGTCATGCAAAGTCTTCCTCGAGTCTATGGTAAGCAAGTAACCCTATTCCTGACTTTCAACTTGGGTATGGTGTTGCTTGCAGTTTGATGTAAACCTGCCACTTGTTCCGCACTTGCTAGTGTACACCACTGTGACATAGCTTACAATTTCTCATTTATTCTAAACCACTTTCCACCTTTATGTCCTAGACATTATCATCACTACGTTGCCAACTTTCACTATCCCTGGCACTACTATTGACCAGAAACTTAACTGGATCAGCCATATAAATACTGCGGCTACAGGAGTTGGTTAGAGACTGGGAATTTTGCAGTGAATAACTCATCACCTGACTCCCCAAAGCTTGTCCACCATTGAGGCACATGTCAGAAGGGTGATGGAATACTCTCCACTGTCTGGATGAGCTTGGCTCCAACAACACAAGAACAACACATTCAACGCTATGCAGGGAAAAAAGCAGCCCGCTTTATGGCATCTCATTCACCAACCTAAGCATTCATTTCATTCACCGCCAATGTACAGTAACAGCAGCGTGTACTATATACAAGAGGTACTGCAACAACTCATCAAAGCTCCTTTAACACATCTTCCAAACTCGCAACTTCTATCACCGAGAACAAAGGTAGCAGACACACCACCATCTGCAAGCTCCCCTCCAACATACCTTCTCAAGTTATACTGCCATTCCACCTTGTTGCTAGACCAAAATCCTGAACACCCTCCCTAGCAGCATTGAGTCTATCTATGCCACATGGACTGCAGCGGTTCATGTCAGCTCACTGCTAGCATCTCAAGGGCAATTAGGGATGGGCAAGAAATGCTGGCCTAGCCAGCAAAGTCCATACCCCATGAATACATTTTCAAAAATTATTGATCTAAAAGTAACTCACAAATAACAATATATTTTTGGTCAATGAAGCTTCTGCAAAGGTGCCCATCCTTATTTTAATTTAAGGCCCAATATAATTCACACATAGATCATCGAAAGTTACAGCATAGAAATAGATTCATCCTATCTACTTCGGTGATTTTTGTTTTCAATAAAGACTAAGTCACCTAATTTAGTCCCCAGGTTTAACATGCCATCAGCTTCCAGTCTCTGTTTTAAACTAACACCTCAAACACTTCCAAGGTCTGAAAAATGTTACGGTGGAGACTTCACTGGCCTTCATAGCAAGAGGATTTGAGTATAGGAATAGGGATGTTTTACTGCTATTGTATAAGGCGTTGGTGAGACCACACCTGGAGTATTGTGTGCAATTTTGGTGTATGTGGCTGAGGAAGGATGTCCTTGCTATAGAAGGAGTAACAGCCAAGGTTTACTAGGCTAATTCCTGGGATGACAGATGTGTCATATGAGGAGAGACTAATTCGATTAGGATTATATTCACTGGAGTTTAGAGGAGTGAGGGGGATCTCATAGAAACTTACAAAGTTCTAACAGGATTTGACAGGGTAGATTCAGAAAGAATGTTACTAATGGTGGGGGGAGTCCAGAACGAGGGGTCATAACTTGAGGATAAGGTGTAAACCTTTTAGAACTGAGATGCGGAGAAATTTCTTCACCCAGAGGGTGGTGAATGTGTGGAATTCACTACCACCTAGTGTAGTTGAGGGCAAAACGTCGGACTTTAAGAAGGAATTAGATATGGCTCTTGGGGCTAAAGGGATCAAGAGGTATGGGAGTTTGGGAGGGGGGGGGGGAACAGGATATTGAATTCAATGATCAGCCATGGTCAAAACGAATGATGGAGCATGTTCGTAGGGCTGAATAGCCTACTTCTGCTTCTAGTTTCTATGTTTCAAAGAATGCAACATTTCTAGTGCAAAATGAACAAAAATAATTTTTCTTCAGGATTCAAAAATTACTATGCACGTTTTACAAGATACAAAGATGAAGACTTTTGATTAAGTGGATCCTGCATTTAATATTCAGTGGTTATAAACTACTATCTAGTTTTGAGCAAAGAAAACTGAACACTCAAGCACTGTGATTTATTATTTTCTAATAGTTATTTATTTCATTGCATACCAAGATGTTTCAAACTACGAGTTATCTGTTGTGGCCATATTGATATTGCTGTAGCACATTCAAATAATGTTGAAGCTAGTTTAAAAAAACAATGTTACATGCTTTAAATACAGTCTGTGTTCTTTAATGCTGGTACCAAGTATGAAGAATGCTTACCAATGTGTGCCTTTTCATGTGTTCCCGCCGAGTAAACTTCTTGCCACAGATTTCACAAGGGTATGGCCTTTCACCTGTGTGTGAGCGCATGTGCCGCTTCAGGATACACTGATGCATAGCAGAGAAGCTGCAGTATGGACACTTGAACTTCTTTCTTATCACAGTAAATTCGTTAACTGTAAAACGAGAAGCAGTAGTTTCATTTAGTTTTGAATGCAGGAGCCAATATTTTTTCAGTATGATTAATTTTAACATTGCAACAGGTGGGCAACATCAGAACCAACTGGAGCCTACAGTGCATTTTTCATTAGTGATAACATTTTGGATACTCATTTACTTTCAGAGCAAGCTTTCTACTTCAGTTTATAAGAAGCTACTGTATTGTTATAAGATGCTGAGCCATGGAGATGGGAAGTTATACTGAAACCTGCAATTCCTGAAAAACTCCTGACTTGAACAGTGATATCAGAGGAGCTGGGAACTGGCAAAGATAAAGTACCTCCTGAACAAACACCCAGTTAATCACCCAGCCAATAAATATCATAAAGCCTCAAGAGGAGAGAAAACAGAAAAACTGCACTCAGTGAAAACACATCCCAGTTAAATTGGGTGTGAAGTTCCTGTCTTGCAAGATGATGAAAAATACAGAAATAATACACAAAACATGTTGAGGAATGATTTTCAACTCGAGGTTAAAAAAAAATAAAAACATTGGGGGTGGGGGAGGAGAAAGAGAAGAATGTTGGGGGCAAGAGGAGGAAAAGAGGACAAACTCTGAATAATCTTCAACTACTTTTTTCCATGTTGACCAGGGACATCCAAGTGATTTCATGAGAACCAAGTAACGAAACAAAAGAAAAACTCAGCAAATATGACCTATTCTTCCCGGAACACATGGCGAGACAACCCTGAGCTACTCAATCCAAATGAATTTACGTGAGCATATGCAAGAGGAAAATTACTGCTGGAAGTATTGGTGTACATGGCAGCAGAAGGCTTGCTAATTATGTCCAGACGACTGATGTAGATATATGATTCAGGATAGTTAGACTAAAATCAGTGATTTAAAACGACAGCAGTGCTCAATGCAATTAATTTCTGACATCAGGTCACATATCCAGAGAGACACTCATTTTTTACATCATGGGCATAGATGCTAATTACAGATGAACCAATCTTTCCTTCTCAAGTCTTTGAGTAGCAGTATTGATGGATACCAGCCACAGCTGAGAAAAAAAACCCAAATTTGATCTCAAGGAGATTCATCTTTTTCCTTCGCGGAACTAACCAACCCAACGAGGCTGCTGCTGTGAATAGATCTCTTAAACTATTAGGCAATGCATGATTAAAATGGGAGTTCAGTGTCAATGATTAACATGAAGCTTTTGAAAAATTAAGTTGCACAGTACTGAACAGTTTCTATATTCACGTTGTTTCTGTAAAAGATGATGCAGAAAAGTCACTTCCTTTTGGATTACATAAAACCAATTAAGCTGGAAGTCTAGACAAGGTACCATTCCTTAAGCACATTAAGCTCAAATGTTAAAGAACATCTATTGCATGACAGAGAAATCTTGCATCCTAACACGCCCATGTTAAGTAAGTTATTTTGACATCGCATCTATTGTGCAGACCATAAGCAGCAGTCAATTTATGCATTTCAAAGCTTCCACGTACAACAAATGAGATGACCAATGGGTTAATTATTTTAGTGGGTTGCAGGAGGAAATGTTGGTTAGGACACTGGAAAAATTCAGCCATCTGCGTACCAGGTGATCTTTGTGGTCCAATTGAAAGGTAGACTATTTAACATCTCACCCTACAGCACCAATGCAGCACAACCTCAAAGTTCCATTTAAGTATTAGTAAACTTGGTACTCAGTCCAAGAATCAGAGGCACAGTGCTGCCCACTGAGCCAAACTGGTATCACAATGCATAATTGTGTATTAGAAAGGCTGAAAGTTACGTGCAAGAGTGAAGCGGAACTTCAGGAGAAATGCAGCAGTGCAAAATGACAGATTTGAAGACAACCTAATCATATTGAAAGGATAACTACAACCAAAAGCTATTCTTTACTGGCTTTGATACTTTTGAATTGTGTACTTCTAGTACATCAAAATGTTTTTGTGTATTTGTCGAGAAGTGTCTTCAAGGAACATTAATGTAAACTAGATCCTAACGCGTTCCATTTATGATATTTTGATTTAGGATAAAGAAAGCCTCGAGGGTGCTTTTAAAACTATGCTTACAGTGAGGCTATCAAGTTCTAATGGACAAAGGTGTGTAGATTAGATGGATTAGTCATGTTAAATATATTGGGTTAGAGGGATAGGGCAGGGGAGAGGGCCTGGGTAAAATACTCTGTCAGAGAGTCGGTGTAGACTTAATGGGCCGCTTGGTCTTTCCTGCACTGTGGGGATTCTATGATAACAGTTATTACATCAAGCATGCAGCTTTCATTTCAACACTTCATTTTGACTATCAACAATACATAGATAATAAGCGGCCAAAGAATTCATTGCTATCCAGAAATCCAATTCGCATATACCAGTTACTAGGAATTTTAGGAACTTACAGGATGTGGTGTCCATGGTAGGGGATTATACCTAGGATAAAGTTAGTGTGGATGGATAGCAGATTCATCTAGAGATGCAAACAATGAGGAAAAAAGGCATCAACTACCTAACATGGGGAGGATTGAGAAGCATATGAATAAAGTAAAATTGCAACCCTCCATTCCAGACAAATGTCACAGCATTCACTCCACACACAAAACCGGTATCATGATAAATTTGTAAAAAAATTCAGAAAATGAACATTGTTGCCAGAATTGATTACACGAGTCCTTAAGAAGACAGTAAATATGGCAGCACACTTCATTTGTGAAATAGAACCAAAGCCAAAATTAAAATTTCCTTTCTGTTGCAGGTTGTTGGCTTACACAGTTGAACTGGGACTACACTACAATAGTCCCAACACACACACTGGCTCAATAACTGTATAATTTATGACAAGACATTGCAATAAGTGCTGTAGATAAGTGTTAGATTTCAATATTGGAAATTTAAACTGCAGAAACATTCTGTAGTTGCTTCAGTAACAGTGAAATTGGGAGACGCTTTTCAACTGTGAAATCTTATGGGACCAAAGCAAGACAGAAGAAAGTACAAATCTGCCACATTTCGGAGACAACATGGGGCAGCACGGTGGTTAGCACTGTTGCCTCTCAGCGCCAGGGACCCGGGTTCAATTCCAACCTCGAGTCACTGTGTGGAGTTTGCAAGTTCTCTCCATGTCTGCGTGGGTTTCCTACGGGTGCTCTGGTTTCCTCCCACAGTCCAAAGACGTGTGGGTTAGGTCGTTTGGCCATGCTCGATTGGCCCTTAGTGTCAGGCGGGTTAGCAAGGGTAAATACATGGGGTTACAGGGATAGGGCCCGAGTAGGACTGTGGTCAGTGCAGTGCAGAGTCAAAGGGCCGAATGGCCTCCTTCTGCACTGTAGGGATTCTATGATTACCAAGTGGCTGGATTAATTAATTCCTGATTCTACCATTAAACAACAAGTATCAATACATTATTTTGCAATTATCACTATATCTTGTGATATGTGGCAGATCACTTCGAGGTGTTGCACCCTCTGGTAAACCTGCCCAGGGATTAAGATTCAATTTAAATTCATATGCATTTAGAAAGGTGCAAACAGTTTAATTTGATTAGATGACTATTAATTTGCACCACTTCCATACCAGGTTCTCTGTATCCATTTCACATGCTCAACTGATGTAACACTGAATATTCTAAAATACTGCATCCATTAATTTTTCACAGAAATGTAAAATGGCTACTTTAGTAATTCTGTCTTAACCAATTGTCTCCAAACTGTCAAAATACCTCCTATTCCTACAGGACACAACATCTCTCAACTTGCCAAGAGGAAAGCAAGAGCAAGTGGCCAAAATCAGGGTTACTATTTTACAAGTTTGATAAATATTCAAATCAACTTTTTATTGTAACTCAAAAGGAAGTTTGCTAGGTGCTTCATTTTATAATTTATTAGGAATTAATAACTTATTGGAATTTATCAATACATAATTTTACTCAAGCCACCAGGTTGTACAGATACCAAAGAAATCAAAAAAGATTGAATTAATCAATTTTGTTTTATTTCTAGTTTAATCTACAGAAAATCATCTGAAGCACTTAGCAGCATTTCAAACTGAAATGGCCAATCAAATGAAACATTGGTGGAATGAAGTTTAAAGTATATGTATTAGTGTCACAAGTAGGCTGACATCAACACTGCAATTAAGTTACTGCGAAAATCCCCAACTCTCCACACCGATGCCTGTTAGGGTACACCGAGGGAGAATTTAGCATGTCCAAATCGGCACATCTTTCAGACTGTAGGAGGAAAGCGGGAGCACTTGCATGAAACCACACAGACACGGGGAGAACGTGCAGATTCCACCAAGCCGGGAATTGAACCAGGGTCCCTGGCACTGAGAGGCAGCAGTGCTAACCACCGTACCGCCAAAAAGTTAAATTTGGATTGGAAAAAAATTCAAAATTCCACTCCGAAGTTGACTGGATAGTACTGAAATTCACCTCCAAATATAAGTAACCACCAGTTAAAAGCCATTAAGCTTGTAAAAATTTGTCAACTTTATTAAGTGAAAGGACTACTATTCTTCATAATTGACCCTTTTGATCATTTCGTCTAGACCTCTACGCAGTTTTCTATAGTTCTCTCAGTGTACTTTAATCATGAATGCCAAGATTACTTTTAAAATACTAACACTATCCAACTTCAACACAAATGTACCATAGCAGCCACTTCATAGGACTGGCCTTTCCCAATCATTATGGGACCAGTAGGAGTAAACAAATGCAAATAAACCAGAGTTACAAAAGCACTGATATTTCTTAGAGAAGGAAACATTTGTTTCCTTGCTCCAGCATTTTGCTACAGCAGGATATCTTGCATCACATGCAGCTAAATTAATTGCTCAAATAAAAATTGAGGCACAACATGATATATGTGCAAGCAGATAATGTAGTGGGCATCGAGGAACATTGCTCATGGTGCGTCCTTAAATTGAGAATTAAGTAAAAGAAAAAGGCGAACAACAGAGAAGGATGAATGAGAGTGAATTAAGAGGCAAATAAGGTACAGAAAAAAATATAAAGAGAATGAAAAGAGACAGAGGAAAACCAAATAGAAAAGGGCTTTTTATTGAAAATCTCCAACAATTAATTTCAGGTTGGAATGAGATTGAACACTTTAAACTGCTCTCACACCGGAATAGAACTTGATAGGGTGTTAATACAACACCAGTTTTTTAAAAGTTATTTACGCTTAGACTAACATTGCAAAGTTTAATCAGTACTGTCATTTGTGAAAATCCACAATTTCTTAAAAACAATGGGAAACCTATGAGTGAGATGCTAATTGTGCAAAGCAAAGGGCGGAGCAGCACAAATTGACCAGATAGTTCTGGAGATTCAGAACTCTCGGCTATCTAACGTGCTGGCTAGTTTGCCCAATAATGATGACATGCATCATTAACATGACATTACTTTCCCACCAAGATCCAACCCAATGTGTCAACTTCTCGCAAGTGGTCCAGTCCTTAGGCCAAAAATTTACAACCCCATCATTGCAGGGGGAGCAGTAAAATTCCACCTTGTGTAAATACCTGAACATTTCTCCAACTCTCGCAAAAGGGCAAAATATATCAGGTTATTGAATTAAACTTCATTAGTTTGAACGACAGCTGCCTACTGGAAATTGACAGAATAGAAAAGCATTTTGCAGAACAGACCATACACCTGGTGCTAATCTTCACAATCCCTACTAGCAAGTTAGAAGATCAAAATACCAGGATGAAAGTTATTCCTGGTTCCCAATAGTTAAAAAAGGCTCAGAATACCAAACACCTACAGGAACAACCCAATAGACTAGATTCTGAACCATCATTATTTGGTGGATTAATGACAACATAATGCATACTAGATGAAGACATTGGTAACTGCAAGAATTGTGCAGGGGATTTTAAAATAAATCTCCATCTTCACAAGCACTTCTCACCACACCACGATGTGTGCACTAGCAGCAGCACAAGCAAAGCAGCAGGAGATTTACCTCTGCCCTGATAATGGTTTGAGGGATCAAAAAGGAAACAATAACTCATTTCACCAGTAACAATACACTTGTGTATTTCGCTCAAGCCTCTGCATAATGCATACATTCTTGCACAAATAATTTAACAGCTTTTCCTCAGTAAAGACCTTAACTGCTAGCAAATCACTTCCCATGTTTAAGCTGGTTTATTTATTAAGTAGCTCAGCAATAGAGACCAGAGACTCCCAAGCAATTCCCTTCCTATGTTGTTAGCTGATCTTCTGTGGGATGGGTATAGAAGCCATAATAGGCCTCTGAATCCCAGGGTTGGAAAGAGACATGTGGAAGGAAACAGAGCAAGAAAGAAAGCTACTTGCAATTGCCATCTAGTGTCCCTTACCCAGAATGAATGCGAGGTAGCAATGGGCTATAAAAAAGCCTGGCTGTAATACATGCCCTTCCTGGTGGTCAAAGATGATCAAACACCAACCCCAACTCACTCCACACACACCTCTCTGCTCCAGGGTTGAATTGATGAGTCTTACTCACAGCTAAGCCTTTACTTGGACAAGAATACGCCACCTTCTATTGGAACCATTAACAACTGATGCAATCTAACTCATTTCTCCTTTTAAGAGTGTAAAATATCTTTCTCTGATAAAAAGGTAATGAAAAAATCTGACCATCACCTATAAAAGAGCAAATAGCAATCGGCTTATATTCGGACAAAGGAAGATGGTTATGGTAGGCCGATCTCTCAGCACCAGAATGTCGCTACAAGAATTCCAAAGGATAGTGCCTTAACCAAAACCATCTTTAGCTGGTTCATCAATGACCTTCCCTCCATCATAAGGTCAGAAGTGTCTATGTTCATTGATGATTGCACAGTGTTCAGTACGATTCAGAACTCCCCAGATACAGGGAAGCAGGCCATGTCCATATGCAGCAAGACCTAGACAACATTCAGGATTCAGCTGATAAGTGGCAGGTAATATTTGCATTACACAAGTGCCAGGCAATGTCCATCCCCAATAAGACAAAATCGAACCATCTCCCCTTGACATATGCCATTACCATCAGTGTAACACCCACTATCAACATCTTGGGAATCATCACTGACCAGAAACTTAATTGAAGTGAAATAAATATTGTGGCTCCAAGAGTAGATCATAGGTCAGGAATCCTGCGGTGAGTAACTCATCTCCTGACTCCCCAACCCTGTCCACCATCGACATGGCACAAGTCAGGAGTGTGATGGAATTCTCTCCACTTGCCTGGATGAGTGCAAGCTCTCCTCCAAGCCACACACCATCCTAACTTGTAAATATATTACTGCTCCTTCACTGTAACTGGGTCAAAGCACTGGATCTGCACAAGGACAGCAGTGGTTCAAGAAGGTGACTCACCTCCACCCTCTGAAGGGCACTTCGAGATGGACAGCAAATGTTGGCCTTGCTAACTCACCCCACGGAAGAATTAACAAGCTTGAGTTACCCTTCATACTCCAAGGTGCTAAATTACTGCTGCAATATTACTGTTCAAAACAACTCAACATGCAACAATATCCAGCTTGCACTAACTAACCATTTATTTAGACAAATAACAAGCTGGCGGTATTTATAAAGCACTGATAGAAACAAGAAAAGAATGGGCAGTAAAAAAAAACCAAGAAACAGACACAGCTCAGACGAATAACGTTTGACACACCATGTTTTTGCAAAAGTGTACTGGTGATTCAATTGTAGGCATTGACTGCCAAAACTTAAAAACTGTATTCTGTAAGTTTACAGTTAGTTTTGTGAAGGAGTTGGCAGCCAGGGAAAGGTTTCTGGATAAAAGCAATGTGTGGGAAATGTTGCGGATCTGTGGCAGGAGGGATCATTTTTTTTTGAAAGGTTGCAGGGGTGTGGGGCTACAAAATTAACCTGAAACAGACCCAATAAATTAAACACGGGAACCTTGTAACTAATTATGATTTATTAATATAGCCTTTAGGGTTGAGTTTCCAACTTATGACACAAGCAGGAAGTTGTGCCCAAAATACACTCTAAATTGCACCACTAGGTTAGGCTGCAGTTCAGGGTTCTGCTAAAAGACAACATAATCAAAGAAAATCTTCCATGAAGCTGCACAGATAGTAAAATAGAACGTAATAGTTTATTTTCTTCCATTAAAAAAACTCTAATGGTAACCTGGCAGGGTTCGGTTAGTACAACTGAATGGGTTTATTGTCCAGCAATACCATCTGTAAAGATGTAAAAAAAAAGACACTGAATATTACTTTCAATCCTGCTTTGAATTCCCTGATCTTTTGCAGTAGTTCAGTTACTGTTAAAGGAACAAAAATTCTAATCCTCCTCTCTTTAACAAATTGACTAATACAAGTTAATATTCGGCTCTTTTAATCATACACTTTCAAAATCAAACATGATGTTTTAAATCTGAACCAACTTTGTCCGTTCATGCCAGTTTCAAACTCAAGTGAATCCTACAAAACAGGAAAGCACAAACTTTCGCATCGCAATATCCTCACTGAATATACATATGTGGCCCAACACAGTAAACATTTTAACTTTCCCAACTTATTTTAAAAACAGCTAATGGAGATAGCTGCAGTACAACCATGGCTGCAAAGGAATGAAGTAACCTTGGATAAAGGTGCTCCAAGATTGTGTCTTTCGAAGCTCCACTAGTGATTGGGGTTTGTGAAGTTTAAATCCATGTTCTTACTAACTTGAATACATCTCAAGTTGCTGATGCTCACAGTTCTTGACATTGTGATTCCGGTTTTATTGCAGCGGCAAGTTAGCAGTGCTATAAAGATGGTCTTTCCCAAACACCACGTCCTCAAAATGCAGAGAGAAAAACTCAATTAGAAATACAAGTGTAAGGGTGCATTGCTTAGACTCAGGGGGTATATATGATCCAAAGGTCACTGCTTGGATATACCAGCAGTGCATCATGAAATTCATTTCAGACATATGAGAAGTCTGGATATTAATAGCCTTATGGATCTAATTAATTTATTCAATTAAGAGCAAATATAGGGACATAGGAAATCGGAGCAGATCACCTGGCCCCCAAGCCCACTCTGCCACTCAGTGAGATCATGGCCAATCCTCGACCTCAATACCATCTTCCCCATATCCCTTAATGTCAAATTCGAATTCAATCGCTATCTAGAATTTGATTACCCTTATTTTTAAATATACTCATTGACCAAGCATCAATAGCTCTTTCAGGTAGCAAATTCCAAAGATTGACCATCCTCTGAAGAAATTCCTCCTCCCCTCAGTTCTATACAGCCTACCCCTTAACCTATGCCCCCCCCCCCCCCCCCCCCCCCGCCACTGGTCAGGGGAAACATCCCTCATACATCTACCTTGTCAATTGCTTTAACAACTTTGTGCATTTCACTGAGATCACCTCTTAATCTTCTAAACTCTGGAGAAAATAGGCCCGGTCTCCTTAATTTCTGGAGAGCTAAAGATGAAGGAAACAAACCTGTATATTTATTGTGCAATTCAAAAACCTCAGGGTATCCCAAAGCACCACATGAACTAAGAAAACATAAATGCTATTTAATTGATTTTTCTCAGTCAAACGAATGTAAGGGAGGTTAAAATATTTTCTAGGTCCTCCTAGTTAAAATAAATCTTTGCTCAGAACAAGATTAAATAAAAATTCTGCAAAGAGTACAGTAACATGCCTTCTGCAACCACAAGGAGGCGGCGGTAGAGACAATGGTGGAGACAATGCATTTCATTTCGGCCTGCATCAAAAGGAGGGATGCACAGACACGTAAATCTAGCAGTATTAGTGAGTCAGCATTATCCTTGGCTTTTCAACTTGTCACAAGCCCAAATTTCCAATCGTAGCAATGCATTGAACGCAGCATTAAGGCACAAATTAAACAGTACTATTATCGACACAAATGTTGAAATATCAACAGGAGGGAGCCAAATCCTGATAAAATACTAGCATGTGGTTACAATTGGTTTTCCTGTTCTTTAACTGAAAGGAACAATTCACTCTGGACAAAAATAGGAACGCAGCACACTTCATCGGTTGGTGGTATCTAAATTTTATTGAATTCAAAGCAATTGAAAACAACATGATCAAATACATCAGTGCACTAGAGAGCAACATATTTGCTATTTCTATAAAAATAAAGGTAATACAACATCACATCTTTTGTGAAGATGTGTCGAGAATTCCATAATATACATGAATCTACAGTCGAGTGACATAGAACAGTTACAAATAACCTCTATTTTCCTGTCTTGAACAAATCAAGTGCACAGCCATAGGTAAAGCGGTCTCCAGTTCACATCATGAAGATAAACACTGCAATTATTGTAGTTAAAAACATGGCTAAAATGTACAAACAGAATCTAGTTCACAATTTAAAAAGCAGGATGTTAACATAAGCAATTCTAGAAAACATATGAGCCAACATTAAATTTACAAAACATAAACTCAAGAAGAAACACTCAATGAACGCAACAGTTGTAAACATATTTAGCACGTTCAAAGTAAACTACTGTTTTGAGATTATATTGTTTGGATAGCCCAAAAAATTACTTTTCAGTACAATGAATTGAAAGAGACGAAAGCTCAGTCTTTTCTTTGGTAGCATTAGACAGAGACCAGAGCTTCCCAGTAGAAATAAAAATGAATTTCATCTCTCGTCACATGGACAAAAGAGTTTGCACTCATTCTGTCGCTGCAGTGATAGGAAGATCGACATAATGGATATGGGGGAATTTTCTGAAGGTCAAAGTAGCTAACGCTGATCTTTTCAAGGGTAAAAAATGTGATTTTGGATTAATAAATAGCTAGAAGTCCAGTTACATGGGATCAACATTCTTCAAATAATGTACTTCTAACTGTGTGAAGAATTTGAAAACATTATACATCTACAGTCGGTTTAAATTTACAACTTGTTCTTGCATATATTGTAATCTTTGAGTCAGGAACTCCTGTAAAGTCTCGTTAAACAGACAATTTTGCATAACCTAAATATGCATCACTGAGATCAAAAGTGAACATTTCAGAAATACATCACTTTTAGTTCAAAACCTCTCATTTAACAAACTAAATTTTAAGAAACTAAACAACTGTGCCGACCAAGCTGGTTTCCGTAAGAGACGCAGCTCATGTGGTCAAGTTCAGGTACTTGCCACCCACATCAAAAATGGCTTCTATTTCCAAAAGAATTTGAAGACAAGCATGGTGCTGTTCGACCACTTGGCTGCCTATGATCGTGTGGCATGCTGGTCTGCTCCTAAAGCTGTCCTGATGCTTCCAACCTGATTCAGGACAGGTGAAACACTCCTTCACAACAGACAAATTAGAATCCACCATGGACAAAGGAGAAGTGCATGGAGAAGACTGGCCAACGGACAACCACGGGACTCAGTACTAACTCCCACGCTATTCAACATACAGACAAATGACCTGCCAACAACCATATCCCGTAAGTACATCTATGCTGATGATGACGACGTGCCATCCAAGCCTCATCCTCTGCACCCTAGACCAGTTCCTTAACGAATGTTGCAAAGTTGACGTACTACAAGCATAGCACTGAATCCCTCTAAACCCATATCCAGTGCATTCCACTTCCATGTCAGCTCCAGAAAGAATTGTATATCTACATGGATGGTCAGAGACTAAGGCACAACCCCAACCCAATATACTTCAAAGTCACTCTAGACAGGACTCTGTCCTTTCAGAAACATCTGAAGAAAATTGCAATGGGTCAAAACCAGAAACTACCTGCAGTGCAAATGCCACAACACGTCAGACCTCAGCTCTTGTCCCATCATACTCTGCAGCAGAGGAAATTGCACCAGTCTGGTACAAGTCATTACAAACATCTTGTTGACACTCAATTGAATGCCAACAAGATTAACATAGGAATTAGGAGCAGTAGTAGGCAATTCAGCCCCTTCAAGCCCACTCCGCCATTTAACATAATCATGGCCGACCTTATCCTAGTCTCAACTCCACTTTCATCCCGCTTTTCATTGGAAACATACCTCTCTTGAATCTGTTGACTGATTTTGCCTCCACTGCACTCTGGGGCAGTGATTTTCACAGATTCACAACCCTCTGAGAAGTAGTTTCTCCTCATCTCAGTTTTGAATCTATCTCATATCACTCTATATCCAAGGCCCCTTGTTCAAGACTGTCCCACAAGGGTGAACATCCATGCCCACCTTATCAATCACTTTTATCATTTTATATACCTCAAATCAGATCCCCCCCCATCATTCTTCGGAACTCCAGCGAATACAAGGCCAAGCTATTCAAGCACACCTCGTACAACAGCCCTTTCATCCCTGGAATCAATCTGGTGAACTTCCTCTGAACTGCCTCCAGTGCTACCACATCCTTCCTCAAGGTGAAAGACCAAAACTGGACACAATACTCCAGGTATAGTCCATTTGCCTTTTTTACATGCTGCACCTGCATGCCCACTTTCTGATTCAGGCACAAGGACACCCAGATTCCTCTACGTCAATGCATTTTGAATCGCTTCCCATTTAAATAAGAATTTGTTCTTTTTTTCCTGGCCAAAATGGGTAACCTCGCATTTATCCACATTAAACTCCACCTGCCAGATTCTTAAGTCTATCTCCTCATTCTTCCCAACAATTTTAATATTGTCCACACATTTTGCTATGCTACACTCTGTCCCTGCTTGCAGATCCATTCAGATGGATTGTAAATAGTTGAGGTCCGAGAACTGAACCCTGCGGCACCTCACTAGTCACAGTTTGCCATCCAGAGAAGGACCCATTCATCCCAACCCTCTGTTTTCTGTCCATCGGCCAATCCTCTATCCAAGCCAAACTCTATCCCCAACCCTCTGGGATCGAACCTTCTGGATCAGTCAAATGCCTTCTGGAAGTTGAGACATAGCACATCCATAGGATCACCTTTATTCACCTTGCTGGTTACATCCTCAAAGAACTCCAACAAGTTTGTCAAGCACAACTTGGACTTCATAAAACTGTGCTGACACTGGTAATTTGAGCTTAGTTTTTCCAATGTTCAGTTATCTCTTCCTTAATGATCGACTCTAGCAGCTTCCTCACCACTGATGTCAAACTAACTGGTCCATAGTTTCCCATTTTTTGCCTCACTCCTTTTTTGAATAAGGGTATCACATTAGCCTGATTCCAATCCACTGGTACCTTTCCAGAAGTCACGATATCGAGATGCCGGCATTGGACTGGAGTAAACACAGTAAGTAGTCTAACAACACCAGGTTAAAGTCCAACAGGTTTATTTGGTAGCAAAAGTCACTAGCTTTCGGAACAGGCTGTTCCTTCGTCAGGTGGGTGGGAGTTCTCCCACCCACCTGACGAAGGAACAGCCTGTTCCAAAAGCTAGTGGCTTTTGCTACCAAATAAACCTGTTGGACTTTAACCTGGTGTTGTTCGACTACTTACGACTTTTCCAGAATCCAGGGAATTTTGGAATAGTGGCACAGTGGCAAGCATTGCTGCCTCCCAGTGCCTGAGAGCCGTATTCAATTCCAGCCTCGGGTCACTATCTGTGTGGAGTTCGCACATTCTCCCCGTGTCTGCATGGGTTTCCTCAGCAGTCCAAAGGTGTTCGGATTAGCTTGATTGGCCATGCTAAATCGCCCTTTATTGTCCAAGATGTGGCAGTTCGGGGGATTAGCAGGATAAATACGTAGGGTTACGGGGATAGGGGCTGGGTGGAACTGTCGTCGGTGCAGGCTCAATGGGCCAAATAGAATCCCTCCAGTCAGAAGGATGCCATGATCATAACTAATGCGTCCACTATCTCTGCTGCCACCTCCTTTAATACCCTCGGGTGCAGGCCATCAGGCGCTGGGGCCATATCTGCCTTTAATCCCATCAGTTTACTGAATTCTCCCTAATTCTAACAATTTCACCAAGTTCCTCTGTAGTAACTGCAGTTTTTGGGGGAAAAAATGATCTTCCACTGTGAAAGCAGACAAAGTATTGGTTTAGTGCTTCTGCCATTTTGGAGTTTCCCATTATTACCTCACCATTATCACCTCACCATTATCACCTCACCATTATCACCTCACCATTATCACCTCACCATTATCACCTCACCATTATCACCTCACCATTATCACCTCACCATTATCACCTCACCATTATCACCTCACCATTATCATCGTCTAAAGGGCAAACATACTTTCACCATTCTCTTCCTGTACAAGCTTTTGGTATCAGTGCTTATGTTTTCTGCTAGTTTCCTTTCATAGTTCATCTTAGCTGTTTTGATTTTGCTTTTATCCTTTGTTGGCGTTTAAAATTCTCCCAATCCTCCAGACTGCCACGAACCTTTGCAGTACAATATGCTCTCGTTTTTGCCTTTATGTTATTCTCATCTTCCTTATGAAGCCATGGATGATTTTTCACCTTGTTACAATTCCTCTTCCTCTCAGGAATATACTTCAATTGAAAGGTATTTAGTATCTCCCTCAACATTTGCCACTTTTCTTCAACTCCCTGCCCTTGAATATTTTTGCCCAGTCCACTAGGGTCAACTCCTTCCTCAGGCCTGTATAATCACCGTTGCCAAATTTTAACACTCTAGTATGCAACTCCGTCTTCACTCCTTCCAAGAGGATCCTTAACTACAAGACCATTTATCAATCCACAATGCACGTCATAACCGGAACTCTCGCTCAACACCCCTCCTCACCTTCTTGCAAACATCACTCCCCCACATATCTGCCGAAAACCTAAAAGCTGGTTGAAAACATCTGTGATGCACCTCACTTCAAATCCACCTACTACAAATCCGCCTTCCATCATGGCATCCCATATGGAGTAATCGCCTTGACTAAGGTCCACCAGCAGACATCCTTTGTACCAACGAATGGGAAATCACTCATAAGCTGCCCTTGACAAATGCCACCTGTCAAATGGTTCTCCCACAGCGAGAATGGTTCTTGCTGAACAGGTTAGGGTCCCTGTGCTGCCAACCTCTACTGTTGGGGCTGCAGTACAAACCCCTTATGCACTTGTGGAGAGAGACACAAACAATGCTGTACATGACAGAAGAATGTCCCTTCTACAGGCTTAAGTGGCAGACTAATCATCTTAAGTTCAGCTAATGAGGAAGCAACTGCTTGGCTCTGAGGCTTTGCATTTTCCAAATAAATAAAAAATAATTCCCAAGTATATAGGGTTTTGCACAACATTTAATGTAAAATATGTATCCATTTCTAGCCACGATACTCATCCATATTTTAAAAAGGTGCCTAGTAATCTAAAAGAGTAACTTTGCTCTGCAAAGTCAACGTGCTACAAGTGCAAAGAGTGCACTGCACAGTGGGAAAAGAGTACTCTATTTCTATTAATAAGATTTGAAAAAGAGTGATTAGGTGCACCGAGTAACAAAATATAACATACTCTGTATACACGTTAAGGACTTAGCAAAGAGTCTATTGGGCAAGAGGAGTAATGCAGGAGCTAAATCTAAATCGATATACTGGAAGTTATTCTGACAATTCAATTTCACTAGGCTGTGAAGTGGAGAGCTGCTGGATGGTGCCAAGCACTGGTGTATCGTCATAACATTCAAGCTGCTCCTCAATTTTTAGGGCATCGCTATCTAAAAGTTGGTCAGGAAGGTCAACATCTACCTGGGTACTATCCTGATAGCAAATTCTCATGTGATTCATTAGGTTTTTCTGTATACCAAAACTTTTTCCACAGTTACTACACACAAAAGCACGCTCACATGAATGTACAGATGCTACGTGACGGTTTAGATCAGTTCTATCACGGAAAGATTTCAGGCAAAATGAGCAGTGCAGGTTTTTGCGTTTGCAGTGGACAGTTTTTTCATGACGTTCAGCGTTTGACTTCAACGTGAAGCTGGCAGGGCACCTTGGGCACTTGTATCGCAAAGCTTGCCCAGGAAACACATACAAGCCTGTGGTTGCAAGGATTGGCCTTACATAATCAGAAGTATCAACAGGCAGCATCATTAAAGCATGTCGATACTCATGCTCTCTATGCTTTTCAGGGTTGTTAAACCCTAACTTGCAGAATCTACAGGTCAGCTCATCTTGATGCCAATTTGTGACTGGCAATGGAGAACTGGAATCCTTTACAACTTTGTCTGGAATGAAGCTGGTTCCCATTTTTGGATCTTCATCTTTCAAGAAATCTGCTGCAATGTTGACATCAAGGCCTTAGAGAAGGAAATCCATGTATTAGATTTCAGCAATGTTTCCAAGGGGAACAAAATTATGCAAACTTAAAAACAATGCTGGCTTTACCTGCATTGGAACTTTCATACGCCTTCGACGCGGTCAGGATTCCCTCGGTACTATCTACCTTGATCTGAAATGGCAAAATGGCACAAATTAACAAATGAATTATGATTTTTTACTTGTGAAAATTAATACATAAATATAACATTACCTTAAAACATTCAAATTATTTTAAACAAAGTGCAACCTTTACAGGTATTTAAAAATAGAAGGTAAAATGTTTACATAGAGCTAAAAATCCTTCAATGTATACTAATTAAAAGCCCCCCCCTTCCATACTGATTTACAGTTTAACAATCCTTTAACCTTTACATTTCTTTGAATGGCTCACAGAACGGCCTTGGATTCTTACCTGTGATGGTGAGTCAGTTGGTTTGTGTGACATTTGTTCAGGCAAAATTTCATCACATTGCAACATCCTAGGCATCCTAGGACTCTGTTCTGGAAATTGGGAAGTCAGTGGAGACAAATCTCTTGGTTGGAAATCATGTGCATCTTCTGCATGATTCAAGTTATTTCCAGGCCCTGAGGAACACAGGAAACGAGTCTCACCCACGTAAACTAGCACCAGCTGGCTTTCGACAAAAAAGAAACTCACTGAAGTAAAGTGTCTTTCTGTTTCTCTTCTGGCAGTAAGAGGAAAGGAGGTCCTCAAGTTTGAAAAGAATTGCACAGAGTTTCAAAAAAACTAAGTGTCTTAAAATAATCAAGGTGTTCAAGGTTATTTCTTTGAATGAACAAAGCATACTAAATTGTTGCTCACGTTGAAGAACACAAATTGGCAAGTTCAATTTACCAATATAGTCGAAAATACAAACTATTCCCTCAATACCATAAATTTTCTTCACAAAGTGAATTACTGAAGTTATGCATCAATGATGATTAATAATTGAAGTCAACTGTGTAATCCAGTAATTTTAACGTAGAAACCCTGCTTGGGCAAAGATAGCTCATCTCACCTTCCTATGAAGATTGCTTTCAATAAGTGTTTAAATGGTATCAAATAACCATACTTTACCTTCATGATATCAGCATATTAGTTATGAAAATGCATAAAGTTCTAAACTGTTACTGGATCGTAAATAAAGTGTTCAGCTTTGCGACTCAATCAAATAGATATTGTAGGGAATGAAAACACAGCAAGTTTGGGAAGTAGCCTCAATTTCATCATCAACCTGCACATAGTTAAATTGTTCAAAACTTTTCAACTGTTACTATATTCTTGACATAAAAATAAGGCATTCCTGAATAACCAGACAGAACAAATCTTGAACTCCAATTCACCTTTAAGACGCAAATTGCTCAGCTTACAAAACGTTGTGGCAGATTTGTTTTTAAAAGGAAAATTTTGCTTCAACAAAATGGTCTGACATATACAAGACATTTGGCCATAAGAATGCGTGTAGTAAAATTTGCGGTTTGAAATTGTTGCTTAACTGCAAGGTTCAAAGCCACAGCTCCCACACCCAAAATCAGAAAATGCTAAATATTTCCAAACCAGAATATAGTACAAAATCTCTTTGGCCTCTTATCACTTGCAAATTCTCAGGTGTTACTTGAATAAAAGGACCAACTGGGTACACCTAGTTTATCACAGCTAAAAGAACAAGCTCTGAACTAGTTCTCGAGTTTCAAAATGGTTTACTCCCAGAGGACTTCTTGGCAACAGACAATACTTCCATTAACACAGGTCCTAGGCCCACTGCAGAGGAGCATCACGTACTCAGCTGAGGTGCGAATATCACAGAAATGCTTTCACTAAATTTCTCAGATCTTTTGTTAAGATAATAAAGTTCATTTTTTAAATGACAATTTATGAACATTTCTTGTGGATATTATTGAGCTACTGAAACATAGGTATAGAGGTGTTTCAGGCAAAATGCTGAAGTTACATAGCCTAAAATAAGACCATGTTTTTTTTTGCTTTCTCAGTTAATAAGATATAGTTCAATTTATGTTGATACCATACAGCTAATATGTTTCATGTTAGATGTAAATAACCTAAAATAAATTTAACAAATTATAATCTAAATAAATTGAAATACTCTAGTTCCAAACAATTATCACACTTGGTAATCACATGCAACAATATCACTTACCTGCTCGCGGTGTGAATCCTGAGGCGTGTACTTGAAAAGGTGATCACATTCATGGATTACCTTTGTATTAATCTAAATTCAATACTTGAAGGTAAAATTTAGATTAGCAAGGAAATCCTTGCTCAATTTATTTAGCAGATGCATCAAAAAAGATCCAAGATGAATTTAATGAGTTGTCTTCCCTGCATTAGCTCAATTGTGCATCCTGCATGTTCCAATCCTCAGGCAAGTTGTCTTATCTTGCCAGGCCATATACTGTTACTGAAACTACTTCAGAAACTTACTGCCAACCAGCTCGGTACAGAAAAAGTTCTCAGTGCCTTTTAATTCCTAATCTTAGCCATTTATTTGACCCACCATATGCCATTTTAAAGCTTCCAGGTGCAGACTATAGTTTGGCTAAGCACAAACTGAATGAACCACTAGATACACCGCTGTAGATGTTGCTTTTCAAGAAATCAAACCAGTTTCAGGTGGTTGTTCATGAAAGAACGGTACAATTGTGTAAACCAAAACAGTGGATGCTCGTGAACAACATGTCATCTTTTAACGCAGTACTAAATCCTTAACCAAATCTGCCTGCACTGTTCCAAACGCTGACACTGTCACAGGCACTGTCATGGTGCATCTGCTATAAAAATGACGTCACCGGTTTAAAAAATGCCCTCCCATTAAAAGATGGTGGTGCCAAAATGATTTGAGGTGAAAATATGAGATTTTCCTGATGGTAACTGCATTTGACAACACTTAAAGGGTTTAGTAACCAAAGACAAAGTCACTAACTTAAGAATTAGTTTCCCCCCACTTAGTCACCGAAAATACAACACAACTTACCAGCTGAAGGGTAGTATAGTCATACTCCCAGAGGGATATTCTCACACAATGCTAGCAAATACCTTTAATTAGTTGGATTTTATTTTGCTCTGTTTTTACATGGGAACACTGGTAATCAGGCAGAGAATGCCAAAGGAATGCCAATGCCAGAGGCATTTGTTCGCAGCTGACTTTCAAAAAAGATCAAATAAAGATAATTTATACATTTTTTCAGCATAGTTGTTGCACATAACACTGAACTCCTACTATGAGGAAGAACCTTCCACCCCTCATTTCTCTTCACAGATGACAATGGACTCCTGCATTTCCAGCAATTTTTAATCTTTTACAGCACATACGTCAAACTTTCTTCACGCAAGCCGACTTTCAATTGAAGTGTTTTCCCTCACTAACAACTCGACTTCATTCCTGTTCATGTATTAGACACATTTAGTTTAAGATTGAACGGTCTGATTAATGAATGTTTCTAATTTTGTCGAATTGGCATTTGTTTAAAAAACCTGGAGCTGTTGACCAAACAAAATAAATCATTCATCTCAAATGTTTTCCGGTGATTAGAAATATTGATTTACAAAAGTACTTCTGCCACATTTATTGACCAAGATTAGCAGCTCAAGTATAACTTCTGGCCATGCAGCATCTTCCCATCATGCCTTGCTCCGTTTGAATTCTCTCAAACCAGGGAGAACTCTGCAAGCTTGCTCATCATTGAACACACCCATACCACCATTTAAGTAACCAGGTTTGGCATTGCACCGGAGTTATGCTGCATACGCTGTCTAATCAAAGCAGTGTAAAAATTGCCCCCTCCAGGGAGTCAGTCCCTCACTGTTCACCCCCAGAATCAGGTCAGGTCATGCTTCCAAACTAGTATTACTGCTTTTGCATTTGTGACACTGAATTTCTAGTATAAATGTCATCTTAATATCTTCAGGGGCACAAGTTCTGTATCACAAAAGACCACCAACTCTCAGCGACAACAATAAAACCTGGAAAATCTCAGATGCTGTCGGATCTGTTGAGATTTTCCAACATTTTCTGTTTTTGTTTCAGAGTCCAGCATCTGCAGTGATTTTCTTTTAACTCTCACAGCTACCTTGACTCGACTTCACATCCCACTTTCTGCAAGAACTCCATGGCATTCTCTCATTTCTCCATCATATCTGTTCAGATCAGGCAACCCTCCATTCTGATAGCTCTTCCGTTCATCCAACCAGCCTCCATATTCACCAGATGATCTTGCAACATTTTCACCATCTCCAGCATAACTCCACTATCAAACACATCATCCCCTCCTCTTCCAGCACTTCAAATACACTTTAAAAAAAATTTATTCACATGGGCATCATGTGGGACGGCATTTATTGCCCATCCCCAATTGGCCTTAAACCAAGAGGCTTGTTAGGCTACTTCAGAGGGTGGTTAAGAGTCAACCACATTGCTGTGGGTCTGGAGCCACACGTTGGCCAGACCAGGTAAAGATGCTACTTTACCTTCCCAAAAGGACATCAGTGAACGAGGTGGGTTTTTATGACAATCAATAAAGGTTTCATGATCATCATTAGACTTTTATTTCCAGTATTTATTGAATTCAAATTTGCCTGTCTGCCATGATGGGATTCAAAACCGGATCCCCAGAGGATTGCCCCGGGTCTCCGATTACAACAGTGGCAATATTACTATGCCACCGCTCCCCTCCACAGCTTCTCTTCTCGCCACCAAAGACCCCAAATACTCCCTCCAGGTGAAACAGCGATTTACACTTCTTCCAACTTAGTCTGCTGTATTCACTGTTGTAGTCTCGAAACGAGTCAAAAGCAGGGTGGGTGACTGCTTTGTGGAACATCAAGTCAGCCCGCAAGCGTGACCCCGGGCTTTCAGACCCGTCATTTTAATTTGCTGCTTTGCTCCCATCCTTGGTAAGAAGTTTAACAACACCAGGTTAAAGTCCAACAGGTTTATTTGGTAGCAAAAGCCACACAAGCTTTCGGAGCTCCAAGCCCCTTCTTCAGCTGAGTGGGAATTCTGTTCACAAACAGGGCATATAAAGACACAGACTTAATTTACATGAATAATGGTTGGAATGCAAATACTTACAGCTAATCAAGTCTTTAAGAAACAAAACAACGTGAGTCTATCCTTGGCATCCTGCAGTGTGCCAATTAAGCTCCACCTAAGGTTGAGGAACATCACTTCATCTTTTAATGAGATATCTTACAGCCATCTGGACTTACCCTGGAGTTCAACTATGTTAGATCACAACCTCTACCTTGTTTGTTTCATATTTCTCTTATGGTTTTATCATTCAAACCTCCTCCAGACATCTTTTGGCTCTTCACTTTTCTTATTACCACTCCCTTTGGCCTTGCACCATGAAAACCTTTGTCATTTTATCTCTCCTGCCTTCCAGCCTGATCACAGGCATCTCTTTTGCTCTTTTCCCCCACCCTCCCCTCTTCCACTTGCTCAAAATCCAATACATTTCTAACTCTTCCCAGTTCTGGTGAAAGGTCATAGACCTGAAACATTAACTTTGTTTTGTTCATAGAATCATAGAAACCCGACAGCGCAGAGAGAGGCCATCTGGCCCATTGAGTCTGCACCGACCACAATCCCACCCAGGCCCTACCCCTATATCCCTACACATTTACCCGTTAATCCCTCTTAGCTACGCATCTCAGGACACGAAGGGGCAATTTTAGCATGGCCAATCAACCTAACCCGCACATCTTTGGACTGTGGGAGGAAACAGGAGCACCCGGAGGAAACCCACACAGACACGAGGAGAATGTGCAAATTCCACACAGACAGTGACCCAAGCCGGGGATCGAACCCAGGTCCTTGGAGCTGTGAAGCAGCAGTGCTAACCACTCTGCTACTGTGTCGCATGTTCTCCAAGTATTTTTTTTATTCATTACTGAGACAAGGCTAGCCAGCATTTATTGTTCATCCCTAGTTGCCCTTGAACTGAGTGGCTTGCTAGGTAATTTCAGAGGGCAGTTGAGTGTCAATCACATTGCTGTGGTTCTGGAGTCACATGCAGGCCAGACCAGGTCAGGACGGCAGATTTCAATCCCTAAAGGACATCAGTGAACCGGATGGGTTTTTCCCGACAATCAACAATGGTTTCATGGTCATCAGTAGATTCTTAATTCCAGATGTTCAAATTTCACCATTTGCCACGGTGGGATTCAAACCCGGGTCCCCGGAACATTAGCTGAGTTTCTAGATTAATAGTCTATTGATAATAACACTAGGCCATCGCCTTCCCTTATAATCTTTTACTCTCAGTAATCTTATAAATTCCAAATACTCTTCACACCGTTCACAGTCTTGCTCTTTTATGAAATCAAAATACTTCCTAACACAAATCTTTGTCTTTATGGCTGTGTACTACAGCACCTTGAGCATCTTTACATACAATGCAAATCTGAACCCTCACTAATTTGCATATCAAAAATTGCTGATCCAAACAGATAGTGTTTCTTTGGTCTAAAATTTGTTCACCAGCTAGAGAACTGTGCAAATTTTAAAGACCACAAAGTTAAAGGTCTAACTAGCATGTAACAAATGTATTCCCAAACAAGAATTATTTGCCTGGGTTTCAATGATGAGATTATTAGAACTTTGGGGATGCACAAGGCCCATGAACTGCAAATGGGACACTTTGTCCCCATTCAAATTTGTTTTGGTGCTAAAAGCTATTAAAGTCCTTTCTTGATAGAAACTTACAATATAGAAGGTGGCCCATCACGTGTGAGATAAAAAAACTTCAATCCATCTAATCCCACTTCACAGCTTCTGGTTTTTAACCCTACAGGTATGGTATTTGAAGTGCACATTCAAGAATTTAAATGCAATGCGAGTTCCTGCTTTTATCACCATTTCAGGCAATGAGTTCACAGCCCGACCAGCCTCGGGGCGAAAGGATTTCACCACAATACCGCTTTAAATAATCTACTATTCAAACTCCATGCCCCCTGGTTTATTTATTCCTCTGCTATGGGAAAGATTCTTCTTCCCACTGTATCTCGGCCCCACAATTTCTACATGCAATTAGAACTTCCCCTCATCCTTTGATCCATCAAGAAACATCCCAGCTTCTGAAACCTTTCCTCTTCAGCTAGGAATTTTCAGTCCTCGCAGATCTTAATAGCAGCCTCTCGTGTGCAATCACTCCTTCCTTTAATGTGATCAGAACTGCATCTAGTACTCTAGCTAAAAAGTGTTTTATATAGTTCGAGTATAACTTTCCTGCTCACATTCAATGCCTTGGCTATTGAAGGAAAATATCCATATGCCACCTCAACCACCTGAGCCATCTGATCTTTGTGAATCTGTGGACATGCACTCCATTTACCCTCTGCTTCTCTATTTTTCTTAGTATCATACCATTTATTGTGCATCCCCTTGCTTTGCTTGTCATCTCCAAATTGAATACCTCACACTTCTCCAGACTGAATTAAAATTGCCACTTTGCTTCCTCCATGACAAGTCCATTGATGTCTTGTTGCAGTCGACAACTTTTTTTTCCCTCATTACCAACCATCTGTAAACCTCAATCATACCCCCGACAGGCAAGTCTAATTTTTTTTATTCATTTGTGGGCCATGGATGTCACTGGCTGGCCAGTATTTGTTGTACATCCCTACTTGCCCTTGGAGGGCAGTTGAGAGTCAACCACATTGCTGTGTAGTCACATGTAGGCCAGACCAGGTAAGCACGCCAGAATTCGTTCCCTAAAGGACATTACAGAACCAGATGGGTTTTTCTGACAATCGACAATGGTTTCATGGTCATCAGTAGATTCTTAATTCCATATATTTTTATTGAATTCAAATGCCACCATCTGCCGTGACGGGATTCAAACCCGGGTCCCCAGATCATGAGCTGAGTTTCTGGATTAATAGTCTAGCGATAATACTGCTAGGCCATCGCGGCCCCCAATCATTAACATATACCAGAAAAGAAGAACCACCCTGTACTGAGCCCTGCAAAACCCCACTGGAAACAACACCCCAGTCACAGAAACACCGGTCAACTATTGTTCTTTGTTTCTTAACATAGCCCATTTTGGATCCAGTTTGCCACTTTTCCTTCTATCTACTAAGCTTTCAATTTTCAGGCCTTTCTGGCACGTGACGACCTTGTCAAAAGTCTTGGTAAAATCCATGTAGACACCATCAAACCTACTACCCTGAACCTTGTTCCCTCCTCAAAAATTGAATCAAGTTAGTCAGTCACGACCTTCCCTTAAATTCACGATTAACCTCTGTTTCTCTAAATTATTAATGCTACCCCTCAGCTTTCCCAAAACTTTGACCAGCGCCAAGCTTAGACTCTGACTAACCTGGCAATACATGGTCTATCCCTTGCTCATTTTTAAAACAACTTCTTTCAACAAACTACGGGTTGTCACAAGTGTTTGGACATTATTACCCCATTTACTTATTTTGTTTTACCTCGAATCTACCGCTGTCCTGTATTATGGGCTTTCGTCCATCACGGTTTCTGAAGAAAGCTGGTATTAAAAGTCTCCCAAATGTTGATGTTCTCTTTATTATAACTTATCAATTTAGATGGTTAACAAAAGGTTTAACAGTGAAAACAGGTTAAGCAGGTTTAGATTTGAATTTTACTGAAGAGATTCATGTTGAAGCTTTTTGTCTTGTGCTCATTAAGGCAAATGCAACAATGCTAAATTTCAAACGATCATAATTTATACAAAGCCGGAGGGCATTTACTGGTTAGCAAGCTGACTGATTGGTCAATGCATTATTATGGAGAAAGCAACAGGAAAGTAAAGGCTCAAGCTCCCAGGTACTTAAAAGGCACAAGCTTGAACATATTCCTTTTGTTTGCAAAGAACAGGTCCCTATGAATGAATTATGTGCCTTCTAGCAATCATAAATGAGGCATGTTACAAGCTTGATTTATTATCCTAAATTGGTTCGTGTAGCTACTGGCACACTCAGGACTGTTGGACAAGTGCTGCCCTATCACAGAATCACATCTAACTGTAGAATTTTTCTTTTGGGTTTTGCGAGTGCAGGTTGGTTGGGTACGGTCTGTACTGTTGTCGATTACGAACAACCCAAGGAACATGCCGTTTGATTCTATCAGCCAATCATTGGGATGCACACCTTATGTAGCTGGCATAGCTTCAGCATAGAAATTCAAAAATGATCTTGTTACGACTGTATGATAGGCAGAATGTCTTTTTGGAATGATGGCGGCATGTTTTTAGTGGGAAATACCACTTGTGTAGCCACTGCATAGTAACTTGAATTTTAAAAATGAACAACAGGTTAAGGCAGCCATTTCACACCACTGCTATAAATTATAGTTTGAAATTTGACATTCTTGCGTGCAAGATTAAAAGCTTCAGCAACATGTCACACTTATCATATATTTTGAAGTTGGAAGATATGCAGGTTAGGTGAATTGGCCATGCCAAATTCTCCCTCAGTGTACCCGAACAGGCGCGGGACTGTGGCGATTTTCACAGTAACTTCATTGCACTATTAATATAAGCCTAGTTCTGACTAATAAACTTTACTTCTAGAATTGGTAGATTGTAACCTGACTATGATGGGATTGGCAAATTTAAAACCCACCTTCCAAACACTATTTTAACTGCTTATCCAATTGTCGGGCTTATCAGTTTTTTGGGCCAGCTACAAAACAGAGAACAGTACAGCAGCGTAAACTCTAATCTTCCTGCAGCTAAGGAAGGGAGTGGGAGGGGGACATGAAGGGAGAAAGACAAATAAATCAGGATCAAGCCTGTCCGCAGAAATGGATCGACTGCCATTGACATCAGACTCTCAAGTAATCAAGTTGCCCTGTTGAAAACTTCTTTCCCACTTATAGGACAGCACTTCAAAACATGACTGTGTTTTCCCTCTGTAGGTGCAGTTCATTTGCAAATCTTGCATTACTTGGGAAAGCTCTAAAACTCCAAACTCTGCAATGGCCAGGATTAAATCTCTGCAGAAAACTGTTCCACTCGTCCACCTATTACCCTACAGAGGGCCCCAAGTATTAAGCATTGTCACAAGTAACCAGGCTGTTGCATCATATCCTTTTCGCTTTAACAGGCAGTATAAAAGTTTGAGAAGGGGACATGGGTTACAGTTAAAAATAGGAAATACAGAAACACATGTCCATATAGATAAAACACTACTCCAACAGCAATGTTAAATAGAACAGATATTTTTCTCCAATGCTTAAGACAATTGTTCACAAACTCATTCAGACATTTGGTTAGAAATCCACCGAGAGCA
The DNA here is from genome assembly GCF_964213995.1 of Mustelus asterias. NCBI lineage: Eukaryota > Metazoa > Chordata > Chondrichthyes > Carcharhiniformes > Triakidae > Mustelus > Mustelus asterias. Next base: position 55,629,784 of record NC_135820.1, read on the forward strand.
AACTACAAACCCAGTTCAGCTGTGAACTGATTTCTTCCTGCACAGCTCTATTCACTTTAATCAAGGACTATTTGCGCAGAGAACATTTCAAAACCATTTTTTCCAAATGGAAAATTATCTGAAACAAGAGTTTGATTTACATCTGTTGGAGTTGTTCATCACTGCATATAAAAATAAACATATAAACTCGAGGAGTATTTGAAACATACGTGTGAAACATTTGAGAAATTGAAAAATGTGCTAGTCTAGAAATGCTGCAATTATTAAACATTTGAAAAATCACCAGATTTTCTTCACTAAGTATTGCTGCACAAGTTTCTCTGGTGCCAGCCAACACCCTCCCATCACCTGACAATTATAATGGAATACATGGTGTGCATATGATCAACTGCCATATTTCAACTAACTGCACATCATACCTTTCCACCAAAACTATCTTCAACTCCAGGGTCATACTCCATGATAGACATGTGCCACAACTTCTCTATGATTGCCTCAAATTTTTCACCTCCTCGCTTCTAATAGCAAATTCCAAGAACTCATGCAACTCCATCTAAGTACGTTTGCCACAACATTCCCTTCATCACCTCCCCTACTCCATGAATACAGCAACTGCCTTCCTGTTCCATTTGTTTAAAAGAAACTCATTCATATTTCAAGGTCTCTGTAGACTGACCAAAAGTATTGCTTTCAAAAACAATGTTCCTTCATTCATTCAATCAGCTGTTAAGAAAATGGAAAACAGCCCACTACTGCAGTCCCAAGAAAATTTTGGGTAAAGTTGTATGATTTTAAACAGTATTATGGATTATACAGTAAGCATTCGAGCAAATAACTACACAGACAAAAAAAACTTCAAACAGTTGCAAAATGTTTGCTGTAAGGAATATACCATGTTACTGACAGGCTTAAAAACAAGAGGCAAGGTACATTTTCCCCCCCCCAAAGCCATACTTAGCCAAAGTAGTGACTGTGGGGACTAAATTAATCCGATTAAATTCCCACGGATTAACGAGATAAGCAATGATCAACGTGTCTGGGAGAAAAACAGGTCCAGGCAGCTCATTAAAAAATCAAGAGGTTATTTTGAGAAAACGCAAACCTTAAATCAACCATCAGAAGGCTGAGCATCATAGAAGTGCATTCATCGGAATTAATAGAGATAGATTCAGAAGGTCTGTTTCTATACAAGCATTTTACCAGTCAACACATCTGGCAAACATGCCTTTTGGTTTATCTCTCCAGCTAAAGCCAGTTATCACTTCAACAAGGAGTGGCAGTCTAGCAAACTACTCCAACAACCATCTGGTGGAAACTCTGTCACTAAGTACATAAAGCAAGCTTTCCTGCATAATCTACATAGGGAATTGTAAAACCAGTTCCTTTGCATCCTTTTTAATGCAGTATATACAATTTACCATAAACCGTGAAAATCTTTAAAAAGATGTATGTTGTACCTTTAGGCAAGTATTCAAAAATAATAGGATTATCATCTCCTGGTTGGTCAGACTTGACAGATAAGAAATTATGCTTGCTCAGAAGTGCAGCTCTCAAGTTGGCCACTGTAGACGCCTGCTGTTCTTCTTTAACGGAGGCAACGAACTGAGAAAGATAATTTGATTCTACAACAGCTAGTGGCTCCTCAGGATTCTGACAGAAATCAGGTCTGTCTCCCCGACTATCTGAACTGCTGGGCTCAGTGACATCGGCACCTAAGGAAACATAAGCAAGTTAGTAAGCTATGCAAATTCTTTTTAAATGCAAAAATCAAACTAGCCTATTCAAATGAATCTAGACATCAAATATATAAATACTATCCAAGAATATTGCAATCAACATTTAAATAACTCTCCAAGTGGGCAAATTTATGACATTATTGTGCGTCGTTCTGAAGTACTTTTGAACAAGTTCTAAATTCATGGCTTACTTAAATGGAAGCAATTACCTATTTCCGGGATTCGAGTGGGCAAGTTAGAATATTGGTGCCAGAGAACTGCTGATTTAAAATACCAGTGGTTTGAACCTATAATCAACATTCTGCAGGAGCAGCATGCAATAAGTTGTGTTCTTTGATTGCGTGAGAAAAAGCTGTAACCACTGTTTTCCAAAATACACAGCCAATTTGCATGCCACAAACAGCGAGGGATCAATACTGGCCAGGAACTCCTACTCTTCTTTGAAATCATGTCTTTGGATCCTTTACTTCCCCAAGGGAAGAGACAAGGTACCGGTTTAACATTTTGTTCAGCATTTTCTCAGTCATGAACTGGAGGTTACAGCCTACTGGTGCGCTCAAATCTTTGGAGTGGGGCTTGTTCCCATAATCTTCTGCTCGAGAGACCGGAGTTTTGCCACTGAGTCATAGCTGACACCATAAGTTGTGATAAGGAACAAACTTCAAATATGTCAGCAAATTCCATTAAACATTTGATAATACATCTCAATGCATTGTTGTAAATTAATGTTAAATATCACTCACTTCTATGCTTACTTAACAGAAATAGATTTAGTATATCTAGATGGGACAATAAACTTGGCATCTTCAAAAAAAATGGTTTTGGGATGAGGACGTGTGCACACGAACTAGAATTCATCAATTGTGATGCACACTGGGCTATCATGAGCAGGTGAAACAGCAGCATTAACGTAAGCAGAGGTTCCTTCTTAACACATGAACAATTGTTGCTTCAGCAATAGTGCAAAAACATCTAAATTGATGGTTATGAACAAGACTTTGGCCTGTGCTTGCAGGTTAAGGCTCAAGTTCAAACTACAATTTCAAACCCATATATAATTTCATGAATCATGTCAGTCATGGATAGCACACTAAAATTTATTAGTTTGATATTAGACTCTGTGGAGGTGTGTTTCACTTCGTTAAATTGGCAAGAAAATCACAAAAACGTAACTACAAATTTCTCTCAACTTTTGGTTGCATCAGAATATGAATTTGCCATCTTAATCATCTACTCCGAAACAGTTACATAACAAATAATTTATCACACCGTGAGAAACCACTAAATGGCAATATATGAATTAAACAGGTTTAGCATTTGCACAACTGGACATAATTAATAACCAAACTACTATTTCCAATGCTAATCATCAAGTTGTACAGCTCAAACAATAGCTAGCTGGAATTTGCAAGACATCTGCATCTTTACCACACACGCAAGTATTGGTGCATGGGTTTGAGGCTATAGGGAGGTCCAATTCAAGCCATGGCTTTGACCGGTGTCATAACTTCTTGAACCCTCTTAAGCAGTGACCCTCAATCAAACATAAAATTCCACTGCTCCAAAAAATCTGCTCCACTCACTACAATCCAATCTAATTGCCACAGTAACTCTGGCTGGGCCACAATGGCCACTTACACTGGGACTCGAATAATGCAGAAGGTCTGACTGTGGTGTAGTAAAATAATAGGAATGCAAAATATCATTGCAGAACTTTGAAAGGTAAAGGAGGTATTAAGAGTTCGAAGTTTTAAACAAACCGAATGGCAGTTATAGTTAGAAGATGCACAAATTTAGGTTTGTATGTGCAGACAGCAATGTCATTATGGCCAAGCACCTTGTATTCAAAGAAGCTAGCATACCTAAATTATTTTATGCTTGGCAAAAATCAAAAGCAGTGACATTGACTTCAAAGAGAAGAATATAGATGTTTTAGTTTAATTGTTTCTTTGACCGATCTGGGGAGGTCCCCTCCCATTTCCAGAATATCAAGTTCACAGCTTGATGATGATGCTGGCAGATCTTGATCTGACAACAACAGCTTGCGTTTATATAGTGCCTTTGACAAAGTAAAACATCCCAACTCACCTCATCCTCGAGTATTTGCTACCAAGCCACCTAAGGTGCTATTCCGAGACAGATGAGATCAGGAGTATCTCAACGTAAAGAGAAGGGTTTAGAGAAGCAATTCCTGCACTCGCAACATGAATACCAATGGGGGAGCGATTAAATTTGGTGCTCAAAAGGTCAGAATTTGATCTGATGATCACAGCTATTTCAGAATGTTGCAAGGATGAATGAAGTTACACAAATGGAGAAGGGCAAGTCCATGGAGGGATGTGTAAACAAAGATAAGAATATTAAAACCAAAGCACTGATTTATATTGGCATCAGTTCATGAATGCAGCCGCGAAGGGAACCCGATGCAAGTTAGAATCTGGGTAGCCAAATATGAGGGGTCAATCAGGATTGCATTGGATTAGTCAAGACAAGAGGCAACAAAGGTATGGATCAAATTTTCAGCAACAGGTGAACTCAGGGATGGACAATGTTGAGTGAAGTCCACGGAATACAAGGGACAGTGAGAGCATGGAAACTAAGTTGGCTGAGTGAGAAGTAGCAAATGGTTGCTTTTCAGGCTGAAGACATTCAACAGGGTTCTCTACTTCTAAGGGAGCGAGGGCCACTGCTTTTCTTGATACTGATGATGTGGAGATGCCTGGACTGTGGTAGACACAGTAAGAAGTCTCACAACACCAGGTTAAAGTCCAACATGTTTATTTGGTAGCACGAGCTTTTGGAACGCTGCCCCTTCATCAGGTGAGCAAAGACTTGGGTTCACAAACAGGGCATATATAGACACAAACTCAATTAATGGTTGGAATGCGGGTCTTAACAGGTAATCAAGTCTTTACAGGTGCAAACAACGTGAGTGGAGAGATGGTTAAGCACAGGTTAAAGAGGTGTGAATTGTCTCAAGCCAGGACAGTTAGTTAGTGAGATTTTGCAAGCCCAGGCAAATCGTGGGGTTACAGATAGTGTGACATGAACCCAAGATCCCAGTTGAGGCCGTCCTCATGTGTGTGGAACTTGGCTATCAGTTTCTGTTCGGCGATTCGGCGTCAGCCCGTGTCTTGAAGGCTGCCTTGGAGAGTGCTTACCCGAAGGTCAGAGGCTGAATGCCCTTGACTGCTGAAGTGTTCCCCGAAAGGAAGGGGACACTCCTGCCTGGTGATTGTCGAGTGGTGCCCATTTATCCATTGTCATAGCGTCTGCATGGTCTCGCCAATGTACCATGCCTCGGGACATCTTTTACAGCGGCGTATCAGGTAGACAACGTTGGCCAAGTCGCAAGAGTATGTGCCATGTACCTGGTGGATGGTGTTCTCATGTGAGATGATGGCACCCTTCTGTCGGGGAACACTTCAGCAGTCAAGGACATTCAGCCTCTGATCTTCGGGTAAGCGCTCTCCAAAGCGGCCTTCAAGACACACAACACAGAATTGCCGAGCAGAAACTGAAAGCCAAGTTCCACACATGAGGACGGCCTCAACCGGGATCTTGGGTTCATGTCACACTATCTATAACCCTCACGACTTGCCTGGACTTGCAAAATCTCACGAACTGTCCTGGCTTGAGACAATTCACACCTCATTAACCTGTGCTTAACTCTCTCTCCACTTGCAGTGTCTGCACCCGTAAAGGCTTGATTACCTGTTAAGACTTGCATTCCAACCATTATCTTGTAATTGAGTTTGTGTCTATTTATGCCCTGTTTGTGAACCCAACTCTTCACTCACCTGATGAAGGAGCAGCACTCCGAAAGCTTGTGCTACCAAATAAACTTTATGGACTTTAACCTGGTGTTGAGAGACTTCTTACTGTTTCTTGATACTATACACTTAATGACCTGGACTTGGGTGCAGAAGGAAAGGTTTGCAGATAGCACAAAACTTGGAAGTAATTTGAATTGTAGATGGTAGCAATAAGTGGAGGAAATGTAACGTGAAGAATTATAAAGTGATTCAGGATAAAAAGAGACGATAAATAGAGTCAGAGTACCAAAGCAAGGAGGTTATGGTGAACCTTTTGAGAGAGAAAAAACACTAATTCAGCAAAATAGCCAATTGTGACATGAAGTTTTTTTTTAAATGCAGCAACTGTAATGCAGTGTGTGGTGGAGGCAGATTCAGTCATGGCAAATTGCATAAACACTCAACAGTAAAAAACTGCAGGACAACAGAGAAATGGCAAGACAATGGGTGAAGTGGGCTCCTTCTGTGGAATATCATTTTATGATTCTACAACTTCGATCACTTTGCGACAATGTGACTATCTGGCCAGGGTCAAATACACCATCAAATTTGTGAACAGTCTGATTCAGCCTCAGACAGTTACCAGATAAAGGGATAATAGATTCAATGACTGGGGAATGGAGTTTGTAACAGGGAGAAAAGACAATGACTTCAGTTTTCCTAACAATTCGTTGGGAGGCAATTTCTGCTCATCCAATATTGAAGATTGGACAAGCAATATAACCGTTTAGACAGTGGAGACGACGAGAGATGTGGAGAGATAAAGCTGGATGTTATTAATAATCAAAAAAGGGAGATGTCTAATTGTTGGAGGACAATCATCTTGTCCCAGAGAAACAAAGCAGGATTTCCAAAGCCTAGTCCCAATTATCTTAAAATTACTTTTATATCTCTCCCTCAAGGACAGAAATGGGGATCTTCACTGATAATTGCGGAGTTGAGGTTTATCCTCAATGCCTCAAAAATAAAGGCCAGGGTTGAACAGTGCAAAGTAACAATGCGCCATACGATCCCAGGCAATGTCAGCCATTGCCATTATCTGTCCATCTCCCCTGAATATACAACAGCAATACAAATCCCGCATCAACATCTTCAGGGTCATCATTGACCAGAAACCTAATTGGAGCAACCACTATGGTAACTGGTCAGAGAATGGGTATTTTGCAGTGAGTAACTAACCTTGACTTCCCAAAACTTCTACACAACACAAGTCAATCTTGTGATGGAATATCCTCTAAATGATTTGGTGTACAGCTCACTTAATTGACAATCCATCTTAAATTTTCAATTCTACCACGAGCAGCACACGAGGATTGCTGTGGCCAGCTCCACAATATGCACTGCAACAGCTCACCATGTCTTCTTTGGCAACTTTCAGATTCATAACCTCTGACCACCCAGAAAAGCAAGGGCAGCAGACAACATCGGCAAATTCCCTTCCAAGTTATATACCATCTTGATGTGAAAATATTTCATCATTCCTTCATCGCTGCTGGGTCAAACCTAGAAATCCTCATAAGAATTGCAGGGGTACCTACGCCACACAGCCTGTACTGACTCAAGGAGGCGCTCACCAGCACCTTCACAAAACCAATGAAGAATGGGTAATAAATACTGAACTTGACAGCAACACCCACATCCCAAAAATGAAGAAACTATCCAGAAACAGATGCTGTTCTCGGGTGATGTCACTGGGGTAGCATGCAGATGACAAATACGAGGGGGGCCCAAAGACAGATTTTTGGGAGAGATTTGAGGTAACAGTGCAGGAGCAGGAAGAAAAGCCATTGCTAGTGATTCCACAGCTACAACTAGATAGGCAAGAACGTAACCAGGTACATGCAGTTCTAAACAACTGAACAATGGAGGACGGTGATGTGGTCAATTGTGTCAAAGCCTGCAGCAAAGTCAAAAGGATTGTTTACCACTGCTGCATTATGATAGGGTGTCATTTGTGACTTTGATTACAACACTTGCAGTACAGTTGCAGGGCAGAAACGAGATTGGAGAGATTCAACCATGAAGTTCAGGGAAAAATGGGTACAGATTTGGGATGCAACAGCATGTTTAAAGACTTGAGGAAAGACAGGTTGGAGATGGAGCAATTGTTTAAGGACAGAGGGGTCAATTCTGCAGATTTTTCCAGAAGATTCCTGAATGTTGCCAGAATGATTCTTGTAACTTTTTCCTTCACAGATTCTTGAAGAATATCTGATGGAGCAATAGTTTAAGGACAGAGGAGAGCATGACGACGGTGGATTTGAAGCAGAGGGTGAATGGTGCTTGAGGCAAGAGAATTCTCAGCGCTATCAGTTAACATGGGGACCAGCAAGTGGAAGTTGGGTGGTCAGATGTTTAATGAGAATAAGGAGCAGGAAGTGGGTTTCATGGACAAGGTGAATTAGAAAAGAGGGCAATCGGGAGAGAAAGATACAACTTCAGGTCCAGGGCAAGAGGAAGCTTCGCCCAGTGGATTAGACAACAGGGAATCGGCAGGGACAGAAGAACTGCCTTAATCTCATGTAACAAAGTTGTCCATGGGCTCCTCACCGTGTTGTTGGATGCGAAGGTGGAGGCAGCAGGAGAGGGGAGTTCAAATTTTCTTGCAGCGAAGAAAGTCCAGGAGTTAACTTTGCATTCCAAGATGATTCTGGAATAGTGCGCAATTTTTGTCACATATAGCCTGACCCAAACTGGCAACTCATTTTCTGTGATTTAACTGTGCCAAGGGTTCATCAAATTGAAAAACAAGTTTAGCTGCTATTTGTGAAAAACCAAAACCAAGTAACATATTGAGATCAAGGAAAACTAATGCAATTAGACAATTCAGGTGAAATTTCTGAGACAAAGAGTAATGGATAAAGGGAGGAAATTTCCAACGCAAGCAACTAAAGAGCAAACTTGGAGGGTTTGAAAATGTGGGAAAGGCGGCTGCTGTTTGAAAGGATTCTTAACCAAGATATTACAATGAGATCTCTGAGGAATACAAAGAATTTGGATGTGCAAAATGCATGGATTGAAAAGGTTATCTGCTGCCCAAAATACTTTGCTACCCAAGCAGTCAATTTTATATCACCCACCAGCTGCAACATATATCTCAAAGATTTCATCACTTCAAAGCTTTACAAAACCATTCACATACAAGTTGTGAGCTCAGAATTGCTCGATAAAGCAGCATCAAGCACAGGAAAGACTCTCCATAAGGAGAGTTAGTCAGCTCACCGCATGCAAGCTTGAGAGCAACAATTAGTCTTCACTTTCAACAGACTGCTTCCTGCTCACTAAAAAAACAACATAAGGATACATGGCCTAAGTGAATATTAAAAAGGGCAATGGGGAAAGACTGCTATCCTTAAAATTGTTGAACTAAATCTGTTATATTTACAGCTACCCTTAAGAGGTTTACGATACCAGTTTTCCAACTAGAGCTAAAGCCACAGTGGGCGGGTGTCACTTTTGTTAGTTAAAAAAGTGTTATTCAGCTGGAATTCAGAAATAGGCATCATAATAAATTTAAATGGATCATTTAACTTACTTTTTAAAAATGTTGGACTTCAGCTGAAGCCTGTACTCTTTATTTAAATACATTATCAATCGATAGAACGAATCATGAAACAATAAGAAACAAATTCCTTTTCTTGTTCATGTCCTTCCTGAAGGAAGTGCATAAATGGAGGGTGGTTTAATTTCTACATTACATCAGTGGACCAACATATGGCTAAACCTGAAGTCTGTATTAACATCCCACAAACATAGAATGTATTCCTTAATTTTTTAAGTGGGAGTTAGCTGATTTATGAACATTGAGATTAATGTATAAAATAGCTAACGTTAAAAAAATACAGGAAAGAAACAAATTGCTCTAAGCAAGTGGCTTTTTATGTTCAAGCAAGGTTAATATAATCTCAGATTTGGGCTTTGTATCTGTGGTTGCATTGGAAATGCATAGGAGGCCACAGGAGAACTGAACAGCATGGCTGGTATGTAGAGCAAGGGAAGGTTACAAGGTGAATATGAACAGGCAAAACAATGGATGGATGAGTGAATAGGGTTTTGAATTCACCACGCTGGATGTTAGGAAACCTAAAGAGCTTGGCAATGACAGGACAAAATTGCAGACAGCACATGTAACAGAATGGTGCTTGCCAAGTTAGCAAGCAGGGCATCGGAGTAACCGAGTCTAAACATAACAGAAAGATGGATATACGTTTCGATAGTAATGGGGGCAAGGCAACATCCTTTATGATAAAAAGTTCACCGAGAGGCTATATTCCACATGACAATTTCTCTTCAACAATCTTGCATTCAGAACTTTAGGACCATGCAGTAAGTGATAAGAAACTTGGACTCTTAACATTTAAATACTGGAATCAGCTACTGTGAAGACGTATGATAGAATGCCTCGTGGATAATATTTTGTGTCAAATGTTCTGCAAAATTTTGTACTTCGCCGAATTGTTCTGACAATAAATATGCATCGTTTGGAAATTGCAAATACATTTCCAAGACAACCATATCGGAATCTAACCACTTGCTAAAGCTAAATTTGCTCAGGGATGTTCCTGACCATCTGATGTGAGACTGGATCATTTCAGTATGCCTCAATATGACAAAAAGTCTTAAAAGAATGTACCCTAAGAATTTAGTAGAATTGCTATAGGAAGATATTTTAGTGGATCAAAACTCATGCAAATCCTAACATAATTTTATCAGCCTTGAGCAATAAAGATTGTTCAGAAATTCACTAAAATATTCTGTGTTTTGCACAAAATATTGCAAATCCTTGGAGTAAAATATTAGATGCTCAAAAAACATGTGAACCACCTCACATACAGATCATTTCTAACTTTTATCAGTTTAACTTCAGGTACTGGGGTGACTAGGATACCATGTTTCCAATCCTGATAAAACTTCAATTTTCACAGTAGCAGCTGGGATAGATAGATGTGCTGATATTGCTAATGCTACAATCTGAAAGCTAGGAGAGGAACGCTTTGATTGTTGAGCAGTCATTCTAACAAGACCAGAGAGATTTCACTTTTCCACAACAGCAGTCAAAAACTGTCAAACTGGATGCCAGCCTACAGGATGCAAGCATCAGTAGCCAGTATATACTGCTCAAGTCCAGTTGCCCTCAAGAAGTTGGTGATTGATCCAGTTATATTTGTGGCTGTTGGTGACCCCAGGACATTGGTAATATCACTGAATTATCAGATGGTTATTGTAAAATTAGGCGTTGGGCAGGCTTTGTTGTACAGGGCCACAAGCTGCTTCATTGTCAGAAAATCAAAGTGAAAACTGCAATAACATTGCTGCTGCTGACCTTATGATGGAGGAAAGTTTATTGGCAAAGCAGCTGAATGATGATGGTTGGGCCTAGGGCACTATCCTAAGGAACTCCTGCACTGATATCCTCTGGCTAAGCTGATTGGTCTCCGACATCCACAGCTGGCTGTGCACTCACCGTGACTCCCGCCGATGGAGTTCCTCCCACGACCCCTAATTCACATTGCCCTCAACTTTGCAAGAGCTCCTTGATGCCACACTCCCATCAAATACTGCCTTCAATGTTTAAGTCCAGTCACTCTCACCAGACCTGTAGAATTCCATTATTTTGCCAATGTTTGGACCAAGGCTGCAATGATGTCTGGAGTCAAGCGGTCTCAGTAAAACAGAGCAGGATATTGTTAAGTGCTGCTTGATAATAACATCAGTGACACATTCCATTGCAGATGATCAAGAGTAAACGAATGGAATGTTAATTGGACTTGCCCTTTTTGTGGACAGGGTACATAGCTGGGAAATTTTCCACTTCGAGCAGATGCAAGTGTTGCACATACAACTTCACTGGAGGTGTGGCTAGCTCTTGAGCACAGCCTTGGCTGCCTCCAGTATACTCAGTCATCTCCTGATCTCTTGTGGAGTGAATCAAATTGGCTGAAGACTGGCATCTGTGTTGGTGGGGATCTCAGGAGGAAAGACATTCTTGTTGAAGATATGCTGGAATTTCTTTCAAACATCCTTTGATCTAATGCAAGTCTATGCATTACGCACTGTTCTTGCTTTCGATCAGAGAACGAGATAAATCCGTTGACTGACACGATAAAGCCCATTTTTACAGAACTAACGTATAATGTTTCCTCAAATACCTTGCTCATTTGAACAAGTTTATTTGGAGGTGGTTTTGCATTATACTAATGGCAAGCGAGATATTTTCTTGCCATCAGATGCACGCGCCTATCAATGAAAATACCTATCCTATCCCAGGAAAGGCAGAACTGACACTCGAATGATGGATGACAACCTTAGGTGACTTGACTAATTCAACGTATACGAATATGCAATGCGGTGTTAAAGTGATACCATGATAATCATGTTGATGTACAGGAGACAAATTCAGCATCAAAATTTGTGCACTTGGTATTTCTACAGCTTCTCCCATTTCACATGAAGTCACCACAATGCTCGTTGATCACGCATTATCTCATGTCTCAGCCGCTCCTCTTCCAATTGCACCACATTCCAGTTTCCTGTCACCACATCTTCCCATTCAACCTTACACTTGTAATTCTGTCGGGCAGTCCCATCTCAAATCACTCACCCAGCCATATTCCCTCTCGCTCCTCGAAAAAGATGACCATACGAATTCAATCCCTTCTTGGCTGCTTTCTTCGATCAATTTCCTGCAATCTTTACTGTCCCATGGTTCTTGGCATTCTCCAACAACATTCCACACATCCATCTCACCAGTATCCAGTCATTGTTCCTCTCCTCTTGATGTTCCCCCGGTTTCTGGACGATATCACAACACCAGTCTAAGCTGTCTTGCAGATTCACTGTACTTCCAATTAGTCCAACTAGAGTGAATCTGTTGCTTAACTTTTATTTTCATGCTTCCACCTTCTGCCACAATTGGCACTCCCTGTACAATTCCTGTAATAGTACTATGTACTTCTCAAGGACTACATAAATTCTAGAACATGTCGAGACTTCTTCCTAGGAACCCGGCCATAAGCCTTCTCTCAATAATTGAATAGAATCTTTATGTTGCACTGGTCTTCCCAGTATCTTTCCATTACTTGTCTCAAAAAGCAGAACAACAGCATTGGCAGTGCTTCCTCTGGGCATGAACCACAACAAACCATCAAGGATTTCCATTACCTTTCTCAGTGTCTGCTCCATGATTCACTTCCTCTTGAAGGTATGTGTTACGAGTTTAATTCCTTGGTATCTTTTGTCATCTTGAATGCCTCCCTTTCCTTTAAATATTGGTACCAAAATATTTTGCTGCCCTAGGGACTTCAATCCCTTCTCAGACTACAATTGAGTAGCTTGTTCAGGACCTGGACCTCAGTCACCTCGTCAGGTCCATACTTCTGCTGCAGTCACATGGATTCTTATGCTTAGTTTTTTCTTTCAGTGCTGTTTTCATTTCTTCCAGATTGATGCCTGTTGTCAGTCCTTGATTTTCAGCGACCTCTTCTTAGGTTGCTTCATTCTTAAACCAGTTGAAGTACTGACCCCACATCAACCTCTTTCACTATGGTTACTGAACCTGCACTCTTGATTGGAGGTACATTTCCCAGCATCAAAATTAGACATTGAGAAATTACAGTAGATCTTAATTAAGTTAACTGTTATCAATTGAGTTAAACTGGCTTCACAGCAGGAGCTAATTCTAACTGTTTTCCAAATTGTGGAGAAACTTATGAGTATATAAATAATGCACTTAAGTGTATAAATAAAAACCAAATCTGTGCGTGTGGAAATTAAACTCTGTAGCTTCACCCATAATATATCCAAATTGCACAAGATTTCAAAATAAATAGCAATCCTTTAACCATCACTCGCATGTTAGTTCAACTGCCTAAGTTATAATATAAAAAGGTTGAGAGGAGACAGAATTGGAGCGTTTAAGGTATGGTATATCATATTTAATAGCAACATTACAAAATGGTTAAAAAGATGGTCAGGATACTTGAAAGGTTATGTAATATAACAAATATTAAAACGCAAACTGCTTAAACACAAACCATTAAATATAACACCATCCCAAAGGTTCAAATTTGGTGAAATTCCCTCTTGTCCTGAACACAGCAGCCTATTCATGTCCGAACCTCATATTTCTGGCTGTGTCATGTCCTTTCCTGGTTTAATTTCGATGTTGCCCTATTTCTTGCTTTGTGTTTTTGCTTTAAATCTTGCAAAAATCTTGCAAGTGTTTATAACCAATAGGCACACAGATGACAAAGTAAGCAAAATCCAAAGAGAATACAACTAGGAAACCAGTAATTCACACAAGAAAGCAGGCATTAACAATAAACGAAGAACAAAAACTGCTTTTTCACAAGGAGAATGGCAAGCCAAGGCCAGGTATGACACTCTCCCCTTTGGCCCCAAATATCAAGACAACATTTCCCCCCAAACATCAAGACATTTCCAGAGACACCACTGACCGCAGTTCCTCTGGAGATCCAGAGAAATGTCAGTTCTTCAACTCCAACTGCATTGTTGCAACTATCATCCACACTAACGCTTCTGATATGTCTTCCTCTTTCCAACTGAGAAGCCCTCATCACAGGCTGACTGTCAAGGTCCTCAGACACGTCCATTGCATTTCTCTCACTTCTACCCTCAATCCTTCCGTTTCACAACCTGAAAAAGGCTTCCCATATCCTCAAGCTCCACTGCACCAACATTCATATTGCCAAATCCATCACCTTCAGCATGATGCCACCACAAGATACATTTTCCTCCCTTCCCCTTTCAGCATTCCTTTCAGTTCTTTCCCTACAAGAGCCTGATTCACTGCACAGAACCCTAATACCCTTCTCCAAGTGCAGGGGATGCAATGCAACTTTTTAACTTTCTCCCTTCCCACCATCTCTATCTGAGGGTATTGATTTAAAGGCCATGCGCTTGCCAAATGGACCAAGGCACCAGGACATTAAACACTACAAATGAAGCAGTGATTTACTTGAAGCACTTTCAATTTAGTATACCGTATTAACTGTTCACGATACAGTCTCTTTGCATTGGAGTGAAGATTGGGTGACCACTTTCTTCAGTCACAAGCGTGATCCTGAACTTCCAGTCCTCTGCCATTTAATTCTCCACACTGTGACTCTGACCTCTCTGTTCTTGGTCTCCTGCAGAGTTCCAATGAAGCCCAACGCAAGCTCATGAAACAGCATCTAATCATTGGACGAGGCACTTGACGGCCTGTTGGACTCAACATTGAGTTTAACAATTTGAGATCATAACTTGTGCACCTATTTGCATTTCTTCCTCTTGTTTCTTACTTTTTCCCTTTGCTCAGCAGCTGTTCGCCATTCTACCATTCACACCTCCTTTGAATACAAGATTTTTTTCTTGACTTTCCTATTCCCACCCTTTTGAACCTTTGTCATTTAATCTTTCACCCCATCATTCATCCTTCCCTTTTATTCCCCCCTCTGCCACCAACCCCAAAGCCATCCATTTCACTTGCTTAAAAACTGTTATATTTCTAACTTTTCCCAATTTTTATGAAAGATCGCAGATGTGAAACATCAACTCTAGTGTTCTCTCCACAGATACTGCCAGACCTGCTGAGTATTTCCTGATTGTTCAGTTTTGATTACACAAGATATTAACACTGCCATTGAACAGAACCATAAATGACACAATAATGTCTGTTGCAATAATTACAGATCTTTTCATGAACTCTTTGTACCGCAGTGTGGTGATAACCTGAGTTTCAAAACATTCTCTCAGGCTCCCCACAGTGACAAGTTAAAACAAATTTAGGAAACAAAGAGGCACCATTCAGAAGATTAAGATACAGAACTAAGCTGAAAGATTGATTTTAAATATCTTACTAGTAGAAGGGAGGCCGTATTTGAAACCATGTCTGATTTCTTTAATCATCTGAGTACAATTACATTAGCTAAAATGGAAATTTTAGAACATTGGGACAGGAAGAGGATTTTCGCGTGTTAAATAATTCACTCACAGATGCTAAACAGGGTGCCATTTCCTGGAAAATAAATGAGAGCAAATGAGAGCTTGCAGGGTTCGGTGTAATCCATGCAAGTTAATGCAGCTTAATGGAAATGGTACATTGATAGGGAAGGCAAGAATTTCAGACAGATACAAGTAGGAAAGCACGCAAATTTTGCTCCAACCAACTCCATGTCAAAACCGTTTGTGTATAGACAAAAGCAAACAAACAGAGAAACAAAGACTCAAAACTAGCACAGCATTATGAATAAATAACGTACTTGCTAAACAACAGAATGTAGATCAAGTCGATTTAGTTTGCACGACAAAAGTTAAAGAGCTGTATTATATAGAGGCCCTCACTCTGCAAGCTTCTCAGGGTTATGAGCTTTTCATCATCTGATGCACAAGCTTGAAAAGCATTGCATAAATTGAATGACTGAAGGCGGTTAGTTAGATTGGTGTTCAAAATTACTCAACAATATATACGCAAACTAGATTTTTACTGAATATCTACAGCATTTGCCTGATCAGAACTGTCAATTGCTCATGCAGGTCAGTTTACTTTAGTTGAAAATCTAATGGGTCGCTGTGAAGCAATTCAAGTGCAAGCCTGTCGTAGGTTTCACAAATAAAACTTCAGTGCATAACTAATCTTCATGTCTTAATCCAATTCCACAACTGTGATTATAGGTTTGTAATAGGAAGCATCTTAATGACCTGGATCAGTTTCTTCAGAAATAAAAAAAAACTACACCGGTGATATGAATACAGAAAATATAAACATTAAATATAAATAATGATCAAATGACTATTTAGATTTAAAGAGATTCTGTAACAACTGCAAGAAGTGAAGCAGACATACAAATGGCAGTTTCAAATTTTAGAGCGCTACAGCCATAGCAACAAATGTTTTCCAAGATATTAAATGTCATTTACTTTAGGTTTGAAAAACAGGATTCACTAAAATTCAATACTTTATAATACACCTCCCATTTCTTTCACCCATTTCATTTCCCTTTCTGCAAACACTTCAGTTTTCTTTTATCCAGAGACACCCACCCACTCCCCTAAGTTAGTCTTGCCTTTGTGTTCTGACATTTTCATTTCTTTAATGGTTCAAAACTTCTTTTCATAGATCTTAACTTGCAATGTAATCTCTACATGGGCTATTTGGACAGTTAAGAACAGAAACTGAAGAGGAAAGCTGGTTGAAGCACAAAGCCGGGGCCCAGAAACTGAAGCAAAAGATGCACTACAGCAGGAAGCAAACAAAAACTGTTTGGAACCTTTTTTGTTAAAAGTCTGAATGTTCTGCCTGGATTTCAGGGCAATCAGTAATTTTATTTGCTCTAGAGCAGGTTTAATTTTTTTAAATTAAAGAAACCCCAATAACACTGTAAAATGCCACGTCCAAAGTACAATGGGATAACAACTGAACGCTGGAAGTTTTATATTAAAATCAGATTTCAAGCATTAAGCAAAATTATAAAATGATAAACAAATGTAAAATAAACATTACACCCAACATTAAAATTAACATACACTAGCATTTTATAAAAGGGAAATTGGAATGATTTTTAATGGCACACGGATTCTAGTCAAACATCTCAAGTTAAAGTTAAGCTAAAGTTGATTTATTAGTCACAAGTAAGGCTTACATTAACACTGCAATGAAGCTACTGTGAAATTCCCCTGGTCGCTACATTCCAGCGCCTGTTCAGGTCAATGCACCTAATCAGCACGTCTTTCAGACTGTGGGAGGAAACCGGAGCACCTGGAGGAAACCCACACAGACACGGGGAGAACGTGCAAAGTCCACACAGACAGTGACCCAAGCCGGAAATCGAACCTGGGTCCCCGGCGCTGTGAGGCAGCAGTGCTAACCATTATATCATTGGTCTTCCACTGAGCATAATCATCTTCAACAGCTCGTTATTTCACTTGAGGCCATGCCATGTTTCCACTTTTGAAACAACGCCAAGAATACAGAGAATGAGTTCTAAGTTGGAGGTGATGGCAGTGGTATGTGCGCGTGGGGTTGGGAGGGTGGGGGGTTAAATTTAACAGTTGCTCTAAATTATTAATTTTGACATTTCAACAGAAAACTCCTGGACCAACTTATGAACGAAGCTATGTCTTGAACAGGTGTCTCATACATAGTTGGTATGATTTGTTCCAGTTTTAAGAGGTCTTTAGGAACTCATTCCAAAGTAAACTGCACTTGAAAAATATTGGATTCTACCTAATCCAACGAAACAAAGGTGGAAATATTTTAATATACCTCCAAGTCAACTATCACTTGCTTCCAAATGAAATGCAATAACAGATAAGTGAACTTATGTCCATCGTTGCACAAAATCGAACTGAGAATTTAGACAAGTTCAAAAACACATACCCAGCTGCAGTTCACCAAACCAATCCAATGGTAAATTGACAGTTATGACTGGTGGTTACTTCATTTTAAATTTCTAAAGGATGCCAATTAAAATATAAATCCTCAGTTGGCCGAGAGAAACCCAGTGCTATAATTTGTCCAAAATCCAATAAAATTGCCATTTCGTTATTTGCAAAAAAAATGTTCTCAGCTACTAAAATGCATTTCATCAGTTCTTATTTGGAAGAGTTAACTTGATAGTCAGACTATTTTACTTATAAAATCATTACTATTCTCAGATTGCACTGTAATATTTTACACGGTTACAAGGAAAAAGTGCAAGAATGGGACTTGTTGGATAATTCTCTCAAAACACCATGAAACAAATAACTTTAGTGTGATGCCATCAAATTTTAAGCAAATATTAATTTAGTTTTTTGCTTACCTGCCCCATCACGGTTATTATATGGCCATCCGGCAACAGTAAACATCGATGGCATTGGGGAGCTGGCTCTGCTATCCACTTCAACATGCTGCGTAATATGGCGCACCGTTTGCTTATTTTTACGATTCTTTTTCCGGCCAGGCAGCTGCCACACTTCAGGGACCTGATCAGAAAAAGTGTTCTGTGAAGTGCTGTTCTTGCCAAGGTGAGATTCTCTCAGTTCAGCACCTCCATAATGTGAGGGAGATATCTGTTCCTCCTTGACTCGAAATGAATTGTAACCAACATCACTGGACCAGAGTGACTGCGATGAGATGTCATCATGACTGTCAGCTTTCTGCTCATGCTCCTCTTTGCTGTAGCTGCTCCCACCATCATGACAGCTTGCAATTGCTGAATCTCCAGAAGAATTTGCAGGGCTTGTTCGTCGTCTTTCCAACCAGGGAGAGCTACTTCTGCCCACTGCTACTGGTGTCACCACATCAATACTGCTGCTCGAGGGGGCTCCCATATCATACTCCATAATATCCTCTGAGGGCTCAGTCTTTATACTGATATCTAAAGCTGCCTTTATAAAACTGTGACATGCCTGAACTATGTCTGTCATCTGCAAATAGCTTGCAGCTGACATCACCTCAATGACATTCTTACTAGTCAGTGCTAGGTGTGCTGAATACATAAAATCAATGATTACTTTGAAACCTTGCGCTGTGACAATGTCCAAATGAGTCACTGTGGCCTGGTCAGAAGACATCTTCTGCACCTGACAGTACAAAGTCTTGAAGTAGCGGCTACTGCCAAGCAGAACATTTTTGTGCGCTTTAAAGATTTTCCCCTCGACAATGATGCAAACATCACACAGGATGCCATGTTGCCGCTGTTCATTCAATTCCTGCAGTAAGTGGCGATAATGGGAAGTAATCTCCATGTCGTCCTTTCGATTGTTCATTGACAAATATTGTTGCTGCTTCTGAATCCTAATAGCAGGAAAGAATGGAGAAAAAAATTAATATAAACTTTGCAAGACATTAGTGCTAAAGTCAAATCAGAATCTCAATTTTAAACATGTAGGAACATAGAAACTAAGAGCAGGAGATCAGCCCTTCAAACCTGCTCTGCCATTCAATATAATCATGGTTGATCCTCAATCTCAATGTCATATTCCCACTTTCTCCCCATGCTCCTTGAAGCCATTAAAATCAAGGCAGCTTTGTGTAAAATAAGAGCAACATAATTTCATATCCAGTAGAAATGATGTCCCATGGTAAACCGAAACAACTATGATTTCTTAATTCAGAATACTGCGTATTATACATTCCATCAAACAAATTGTATTAGAGCGAGACAACTTTTAGTACTGATGCATAGTCAATTAAAATCTACATTTTAGTGCTATCCAAAAAAATAGAACTTGAAAAACAATACCTTCTTAAATATTTTGTACTTACAAAGTGTAACAATCAGATAAGCATGGTGTATAAAAGAACAGGGCAGAGGGTACCGTGAAGTTGGTGGACACACTTCATAAAAAGTTCAACCTGCAATTTCCGCCCTTCTCTCACCTTCACATTATCTATTTCCGAAACTACCCTTCCTCAATTCCTGTGCCTCCATTTCTGGGAATAGGCTGTTGGTTAATTTTCAATAGAAGCCCACCAACTTCCACAGCTGCCTCGATTACACTTCCTTACACACTGCTTCCTGTGTGGACTCCATTCCAAACACCCAATTTCTCCCCATCTGTCACATCTGTACTGATTATCCAGCTTTCCACAGCAGCACTTCTGATGTCTTCCTTCTGCCTCAACTGAGGATTCACTGCATGTATCTGACCATTTCCTGCACTTGCACTGGAAGCATTTCTCCTTTCCCAGAACCATTGAGCGTTCCACTTGTCCTCACTTTCCAACTCACCAACCTCCATATTCAAGGATCATCCTCCACTAATTCCTCCCATGGCAACGTCATGGGAGGAATGATGACATCAAAGTGTCACGATGGCACCAAAGTTTTCTTCTCCCCTTTCCACATTCCGTAAAGATCAGTCATTCCCAGCCACCTTGGTCCACTCTGCTATCAACGTCAGCACTTCAACCCCTTCCCAAGGCACCATCCAATGCAATCGTGCATATAACATCTGTCCTTTTACCTTCTCTCTCCTCACCATCCAAGGCCTCAAACACTCCTTCCAGGTGGAGCATTGATGTATTTCTTTCAGTTAGTTATACTGTACTGACTGCTCTATGCAAGTTTGAGGCACAGCATAATCTTCTGAGTATGCATTTTACAGCCTTCTGAACTCAATTTTAAGTTCCAAAATTTTAGAATAACTGACCTCCATTTTGATTCTTTGTTTGCCATGTGCCAGTTTCAATCTTTTTTTGTGTTTCAACAGAGTGAGATGTTCATTTTGCTGGTACTGACACTCAAATAGACAGAGCTAAGGAGGTCTATAACCATTGGATCAGATCCAAGCTCGGCAGACCTGCTACATCCAACTGTGAATGGTGATGGACAATTAAACAACTCTCTGGAGAAGGCGGCTCCACAAATATTCTCATCCTCAATGAGGGAGGAGTTCAGCACATCAGAGCAAAAGTTAAGGCTGAAGCATTCGCCACAATCTTCATCAAGAAATGCAAAGTGGATGATTCATCTCGTCCTCCTCTGGAAATCCCCAGCATCTCAGATGTCAGTTTTCAGTCAATTTGATTCAATGTGATATCAAGAAACAGATAAAGGTATTGAATGGTACAAAGGCTATGGCCGCGACAATATTCTGGCATTGGTACTTAAGATTTGTGGCCCACATCTTGCCAGGTGCCTGGCCAAACCATTCCAGTGTAGCTACAACACTGGCATCTACCCAGCAATGTGGAAATTTGTCCAGGTATTTCCTGTACACAAGGAACAGGAGAGACCCAAACAAGCCCATGTGCCCCATCAGTCTACTCCCAATCATCAATAAAATGATGGAGAAGGTCATCAACAGTGTTATCAAGTCACACTTATTCAGAAATAATCTGCTCATAGATGATCAGTTTGTGTTCTGCCAGGGTTACTCAGCTCCTGGGACCTCATTGTAACCTTGGTTCAAACATGAACAGAAGAACTGAATGCCAGAGGTGACTGCCCTGGATATCAAGGCTGCATCTGACAAGTATGGCATCCAGGTGCCCTAGCAAAGCTGGAGTCAATGGGAATCAGGCAGAAAACACGCCTCTGGTTGAGTCATACCCAGCACAAAGGAAGATGGTTATAGTGTCTGGAGGTCAATCATCCTAGCTTGAGAACATCAATTCACGATTTCCTCAAGGTAGTATCCTAAGCTCGGAAATCTTCAGCTGCTTCATCAATGACCTTCCTTCCAGACTACAATTGGACTACTGAGGGGAATTTTGGTCCTCTTATTTAAGGAAAGGTATTATTTCCTTGGAGGCAGTTCAGAGAAGGTTCACATGGACTGTTGTGGTATGGAAGGATTGTTTTACGAGGAAAGGTTCAACAGATTGGGGCTCATTGGTATTTAGAAGGATGAGAGGTGATCACATGGAAACATACAAGATTCTTTAGGGGCTTGAGAAGGTAAATGCTGAGAGGATCTTTCCCTTCATGGGACAGTCTAAGACCAGATGGGATAATCTTGGAATAAAAAAGACGCCAATTTAAGACTGAAATGAGGAGGAACCTCTTGCCACAGAGAGCTGTGGGGGCAGTGTCCTTGTGTACATTTAAGTCTGAGAGAAATAGATTTTTGATCAGTAAGGGAATCAAGGGTTAAAGGAAAAAGGGTAGAAAAGTGAATGAGGAATTTTGTATCACCGTGACCCTGCTGAAGGGCGGAACAGACTCGAAGGGCCAAATGGCCTACTCCTATTTCTTATGATCTTAAGGTCAGAAGTGGGGATGTTTGCTTTTGACTGCACAACATGCAGCACCACTCGCGACTCCTCAGACACGGAAACACTGCATGTCCAAATGCAGCAAAACCCAGACAAATTCCAGGCTTGAACTGACATGTAGCACGATCATGCCACATAAGTGCCAGGCAATGACAATCTCCAACAACAGAGCATCTAACCATCACTCCATGACATTTACCATCGCTGAATCCCCCACTATCAAAATTCTGGGGTTATCTATAGCCAGAAACTGAACTGGATGAGCCATTTAAATACTGTGGCCACAGAGCAGGTCAGAGGCTCGGAATCCTGCAGTGAGTAACTCACCTCCTCGCTCCCCAAAGTCTGTCCACCATCAAAAAGGCATAAGTCAGGAGTGTAACGGGATACTCGCTACTTGTCTGGATGAGTGCAGCTCTAACACTCGAGCAGCTTGATAACATCCAGAATAAAGCAACCTGCTTGATTGCTACCCCATCCACAAACTTTCAAGTCCTCTACCACCGACAATCAATGGCAGCCATGCTCATCATCCATAAAGATGCACTTCAGGAACTCACCAAGACTCCTTAGGCATCCCCTTCTAAACTCACGATCACTACCAAGGACAAAAGCAGCAGATACCTGGGAAACACTACCTGGAGGTTCTCCTCCAGCATCCTGACTTGGAAATATAATCACCATTCCTTCATTGGCTGAGTACAAATTATGGAATTCCCTCCCTAATAACACTGCACCTCAAGAATTGCAGTGGTTCAAGGCAGCAGCTTACCTAGCCAGCAATGCCCACATGGCAAAAATGAATGTTTAAAAAATGTTTAACCACGACCATTTCCATTTGCCCTTTTTTTCCCCATGAAATTGTCATTTAATTTCTCTTGCGCTCAACTCTGCCCCAAACCTTTCCTTTTGTTATTTTCTCCACCTGCTTCCTTTCGATGGCATTTAACCCTTCACATTTCAGAACTGAAGGAGGATATGAGAGTCGTATTCAACTGGAAATGATAACTACATCTCTCTCCACAGATGCTGCCAGACATGCTATTTCCAGCAGGTTGGTTTTTATTAAGGCAGACCACCAAGGCTTGCTCTTACCTAATTCAGGTGTCCCCCCGAGCAGAAAGTAATAATCTAAGCCATTATAAGCTATCCTCCTCTCTACTGCCTCCACTGAATCAAAACTTACCATAGAACATTAGCATTGCACGATAGCAGCTGTGCACAGAATTAATGAAACAGAATAGTCACTTGACTCAACTCAAATGTTGAAGTGAGACAGGTTGCTGAAGCTTTTCGTCTCAACTCTTAAGGACAAGTGCAAGAATTTCAAATGAGCATGATAATTTATGCTACAGGAGAAACGGGTAATTAGTTGGCAAGTCAACATTGATAAACCAAAGAGTTCATAGAATCCCTACAGTGCAGGAGGCCATTTTGCCCATCAAGTCTGCACCGACAACAATCCCACCCAATCCCCATCCCCGTAACCCCACATATTTACCCCGCTAATCCTTCTAACCGACACATTCCGGGACACTAAGGGGAATTTAGCATGGCCAATCCACCTAACCTGCACATCTTTGGACTGTAGGAGGAAACCGGAGCACCCGGGAGGAAACCCACGCAGACACGAGGAGAATGTGCAAACTCCACACAGACAGTGACGCAAGCCGGGAATCGAACCCAGGTCCCTGGAGCTGTGAGGCAGCAGTGCTAACCACTGGACCACCATGCCACCTGCCGTGGGTTAATAAACTGCCAAAGCTCATGGGTAATTCAAAAAAGGCCAAAGGCTTGAACATGTTCCTTTTACTTACAGAGAATGAGTCCGTGTGTATGAATGTGTGTTGCTTCTAGCAAGCAGAAATGAGTCATGAAATAGAATTATGTAAGTCTTGCAAATAAACACATTTGAAAATACTGGATATATGAAATAATTTCTCACTTGGGTAAAAAGTGACCAAATTTTACACTCAATGCATTTTTCAGGCATTCCTGATTACAAGTCACGCTGCATACATGCCATTTTATTCTGACCCACTGGCTGGATACATTTTGTATTTTACATTCATGTTACTAGCAGGCATGGCACGATAGCAGTCGTCAGCACTGCTGCTTCACAGCGCCAGGGACCAGAGTTCGATTCCCGGCTTAGGTCACTGTCCATGTGGAGTTTGCACGTTCTCCCCGTGTCTGCATGGGTTTCCTCCGGTTTCCTCCCACACTCCAAAAGACGTGCTGGTTAAGTGAATTGACCCACACAGGCGCCGGACTGTGGCGGAGAGGAATTTCACAGTAACTTCATTGCAGTGTTAATGTAAGCTTTACTTGTGTCTAATAAATAAAACTTTAACTTTAGCACACAGTGGATTGCATCCACTCACTTCCTCAAGTACTGGCTGGGAGCAGCGCACAGCTTATCTAGTCTCACTACTCTGCAGGTCACACCATTAGTTGAATCTTTTCAGTCACCAAATTGGCTAATTATTTACCTTCATTGCCGTTTGACCCAGAATAAAAGATATTTTAACCAGGTTTCCTTTAATAACTGCTGAATGATTGAATTTAGAAGAACTAGTATAACACACAATGGTACTCTGGAAATATGACTTTTTTTGAAGAAATATCCGAGGACACACAAACATAAACTTGTACAAAAACAATGAATCATAGAAACCCTACAGTACAGAAAGAGGCCATTCGGCCCATCGAGCCCGCACCAACCACAATCCCACCCAGTCCCCACCCCCATATCCCTACTTTTTTTTTCCCGCTAATCCACGCATCCCAGGACACTAAGAGGCAATTTTAGCATAGCCAATCAACCTAACCCGCACATCTTTGGACTGTGGGAGGAAACCCACGCAGACACGAGGAGAATGTGCAAACTCCACACAGACAGTGACCCAAGCCGGGAATCGAACCCAGGTCCCTGGAGCTGTGAAGCAGCAGTGCTAACCACTGTGGAAAAACTTATGGGGTTTCTACAGAAACGGGCTTTGGTGGATAGACTTGATAATATAAAGGATAAGGTTTTTATGCCGGCCATCTGGAACTTCCTTGTGGAAGACCCGGCAGATGTCTGGAGGTTCTTACCAACAGAGCTTCGGCATGGAGGAATATAGAGCCAGGTCTATTCTTTCTAGTCTTAGCTTTCCAAATGCAGACAAATTAGACTCAGATAAAGATTTGCTGGCAGCAGATTGATAACCACATATGGAATTGCAGGGAAAGCAGGCAGAGAAAAACACAGCCTTTCTTCTCAGTTTATTCCCTAAAACATACTAATTTCTAAAACCACAGGTCCAAAACTTGTCTCTGCCATGTAATTTCCAGTAAATCACTAGCCTCTGCCAGTTTTCTCCATCAGTTAAAGCGATTTCAGTTCAAAGCGAACAAATAGTTCTCCCCCCCCCAACCCCCTTCAAGTATTGTGTTGGTCAGGTGATTTCTTAGAAAAAGTTAGGCTTGCTCCCAGTCAAAAGTTGGTTTTTTCATCATCCAAGAGCCAAGATGATGCAAAGTCTTACCATATTTTGGGGAAAAAAAGTATCGTTTTGAAAGATAAAATTTTTATCAACATGAGGCTCCAACAATAAAAGGAAACATGAAGTATTTCACATTCAAGGTATGAATACAATTAGGGCCACTTGGCTCCAGAATACAGCCTTAGTCCAAACAATGACACCAGAGTCAAATTCCAGCGACAAGACAAAAGTGACTGCCTTTAATATTAAAGCAGCGTTCGTCAAGAATGTGGCATCAAAGAGCTCCAGCAAAATTGGAGTCAATGGTAATCAGGGAGAAACTCTTCATGCGTTGGAGTCATATCAAGCATCAAGGAAGATGTTTTGTGATGGTTGGAGATCAATCATCTCAGTCCCAGGACGAGGACGAGTTCCTCAGGCCCAAACATCTTCAGCTGCTGAATTAACGACCTTCTTTCCATCATAGGGCCAGAAGCAGGAATGCTTGCTGCTAATTGTCCTGCGTAAAGTTCAATTCACAACTACATCATTGTCCCTTCTTGAATTGTTGGATCAAATTTCTGCAGCTCTCAGCTGAACAGCACTGGGTACTTAAACCATAAAGACTGCAGTGGCTCAAGCACGCAGTTCACCAGCACCTTCTCAAGATAAGCAAGAAATGCTGGCCTCGCCAGTGGCACGCGCATCTCATGAACAACTAAATTTATGAAAACTAAATGTCATTAAAAGTAAATCCTGGCCTTGCCAATGACCTCAATACATAGAACATAGAACATTACAGCGCAGAACAGGCCCTTCGGCCCACGATGTTGCACCGACCAGTTAAAAAAAAACTGTGACCCTCCAACCTAAACCAATTTCTTTTCGTCCATGAACCTATCTACGGATCTCTTAAACGCCCCCAAACTAGGCGCATTTACTACTGATGCTGGCAGGGCATTCCAATCCCTCACCACCCTCTGGGTAAAGAACCTACCCCTGACATCGGTTCTATAACTACCCCCCCTCAATTTAAAGCCATGCCCCCTCGTGCTGGATTTCTCCATCAGAGGAAAAAGGCTATCACTATCCACCCTATCTAAACCTCTAATCATCTTATATGTTTCAATAAGATCCCCTCTTAGCCGCCGCCTTTCCAGCGAAAACAATCCCAAATCCCTCAGCCTCTCCTCATAGGATCTCCCCTCCATACCAGGCAACATCCTGGTAAACCTCCTCTGCACCCTCTCCAAAGCCTCCACATCCTTCCTGTAATGTGGGGACCAGAACTGCACACAGTACTCCAAGTGCGGCCGCACCAGAGTTGTGTACAGTTGCAACATAACGCTACGACTCCTAAATTCAATCCCCCTACCAATAAACGCCAAGACACCATATGCCTTCTTAACAACCTTATCTACTTGATTCCCAACTTTCAGGGATCTATGCACACATACACCTAGATCCCTCTGCTCCTCCACACTATTCAAAGTCCTCCCGTTAGCCCTATACTCAACACATCTGTTATTCCTACCAAAGTGAATTACCTCACACTTCTCCGCATTAAACTCCATCCGCCACCTCTCGGCCCAACTTTGCAACCTAAGTCTTCCTGCAAACTACGACACCCTTCTTCACTGTCTACCACACCACCGACTTTGTAGGACATTTAGGATTGAGAAAAGGAGAAGCATCTTCACTCATAAGGTGATGGGCCTGTGGAATTCCCGACCTCAGGAGGCTGTGGAGGCCAAGTCAGAGTATATATGAGGAAATGGATAGATTTCTAGATGCTGAAGGTGTCAAAGGATATGGGGAAATATGACGCTATGACAGAGGATTATATTGAATGGTGCAGCAGGTTCCAAGGGCCAAATGGCCTACTTCTGCACAGATTTTAATTGTTTCTACACCTCATGAATAAAAGCAATTGCAATACAGAAACTCAATTGTTTGCAATTTTATTGTTTTCCTGAAGTTTAGCATAAATTTTATCAAGATTTTCTGGAAGAAATATCAGCACTCTCACTCTAAAACAAGGCCGAGTTCAAGCTCCACTTCAGGACAACACAATTCACTCTAACATTTCCATGCCTGATTTTAATGCTCTCCCTCAGGGGCAGTAAGCTCAACTGTTCTATTTTATTCTCTCACTGAATTTCCTGCCCAGCTGCTGCCAGAGCTAACCTTGCAAACGTCCTTTGCATCCCACTCACCTCTCCAAGTGCTGACGCTGTGGGCTCTGCCAAATCAACAACTAGTATTTATATATTCTTTTTAATGTAAAACAACAGTCCAAGACGCCTCACAGGAGTATTATAAAATACAACACTCAGCCAAATTAGGAGATTTAGGTTTGGTATCCAAAAGCTTGATCAAAGAAGCAGCTTTAAGGAACACCTGAGTCACTTGATTATGTGTCGTACCTTTTGGGGGGGGGAATTCCCAATTCACATACTACACTCTCCAATTCAAAACGATTTACCTTTTGGCTTCATTCATCATTATATCTTTGGAGCTAGTAATTGGCTGAATCACACCCTCACCTCTACCTTGAAGCACCTGGCTGTACTCAAACTAGTCTCTCTCTCCCTGCGCGAGGGCGAGGGACACACACACACAGACACACTCTTCCATAGGTCCAACAGATACAGACATGACAATTTATCGTCAAGTTTGGCTGGACCAGCACAAGCACCATTGGCTCCAGCTCTTCTTGGCAAAGCTACCCACTGCATTCCAAGTGGATTGCTGAATAAAGGAAATTTCCTGGCTTCTCTTCAGGACAACCTGTTTTCTGAAATTCCTCCCTCCTCCAAATTCATCCCCGACAATGAAGGCTTCTCTCTCAAAGGAGGATACCACAGTCAGTTGGCTCTACTGTTCCCCTTCCTTTTCCCAGGGCACTCGTCTTATCCACGAGGTCCACCTCCATTCCAGCCATAAACTCCAGTCCCCAGCCAACAACTATATCCTTCTCCATGTCTGAGGCTGAACCAGACCAATAGTAATCTTGATGATCAATTTGACCCAGAGATCAGCCAGGAACCACATTTCCACTCTAAAACCAAGATCATCTACATCCATGTCTAACATTTCACCACTTTGACCCTGCCTCAATCTGCTGCTGAAATTCTTATCCGTGCCTTTGTTACTTGACTATTCAAATGCTGTTCTGGGTGGCCTCTCATTTTGCACCCTCCGTAAACTTACATTCATCCAAAGCTTAAGTGCTTCTGTAACCTACTAGGCACAAGTCCCACCATGCACCTCTCACCCGTGTTTGTTGAGCTACATTGGCTCCAATCCCAGCAACACCTCAAATTTCAAATTCTCACCCGTTTTCCATTAGCTCCACAGCGTTACCACTCTATTATTGTAACATTCGCCATCCTGAAGGCCGATTCTGGTCTCCTTCTGTTTCCTTAATTTTAAATCATCCCACCATTGGTGGCCAGGCCTTAGATGCAAGTTCTCGAAATGCTTCTCTAAGCATCGCCTTTAAAGCACATCTGAAAACCTACCTCATTGCTGTCCAATATCTCCTTGTGTCACACAGTGTCAAATTTTGTTTGATAATACCTTTATGAAATTCCTTGTGACATTTCACTATGCTCAAAGGACTATTTAAGAACAACTTCTTGTTTTTGTCAAAGACCTTGTCTTTGTGATAAGAAGTTAAAATCAAGGTCCTGCTCTAATGACTATTTCACTGGACTAGTAACCTAGAGGCCTAGATTTAGAATCTGGGAACATGGGTTCATCCCACCGTAGCTGCTGGGAGAATTTTGTTTAAAAATGGAGTTGAAAACTAATCTCAGAAACGGCAGACTGAAACTATCATCCATTGTTGTAAAAACCTATCTGGCCCATCTTTAGGAAAGGAAATCTGCCATCCTCAGTTGGTCTGACCTATATGCAACTCAAAACCACAGTGAAGTGATTGTCTCTATTGATCTCAAGATCAATTAGTGATGGCCAACAAATGCTGGCCTTGCCAGTGAATAAATTAACAGGTGGATGTAAACAATCCCATTTATCACACTTATGAAGAGCAATTTCCTGGTCAACGCTCATCCCCCAATCAGCAAAAGAACAGATTATCCCATTATTTATCACTTATTTTTGTTGGATCTTGCTACGTGCAAAATGGCTGCTGTGCTTGCTGTGAACATGACTTGGAAAATAATTTACTATGAAGCAGTTTGAGATTGCTTGGCAAGGTGAATGGCACTACATAAATCAAACATTTACTTTTTTTCAACCAACACGCTCCTGATCATCCACTTCACCAGTCAAGCAATGCCAAAAAGTCATGCATTTTACTCCTTCAAAGACACCATTCCAAGTTTCGTCAGCAATACATTTACGTAGAATTTTACAGCACACATGGTAGCCCATCATGCAGACTTTTAGTCCCACTCCCCTACTTGTTCCCTTCAGCCCTACAATTAGTACATACCAAATTCACTGGAAAACTGCAGCTTTCCAGAAGTTCTAGACCACCTAACAAAGAAACATTGATCTTCTCTTAAACAAATGCAGCGCAGTGCTCCAACTCTGATTATCCCGAAATCCATTATATATGTGCCTCTGAGATCTAATTTCAAACACATCGATTTCAGGATATGATCTTAGTAAATTATTCAGATTGATAGTCAACTGTTTTATGGGCAAGTAGATTGTGCTTTTAGAAAGGCAAATAGTTATGTTGACACTTGTTTACAATTTACCACATCTATATGGGCAAGAAAGGATTTGAATACATAAACAATGTGCTCTGCCAAGCAAAAGTAACTTGCGGTCAGAGTCACAACCAACTACTTCAAACAGAAATCAGTTATGGCTTACACAACTTTTACCAATATTATTTTCTGTAATCATTTGAAAGTGTTTAATATGGCGCTGCTTCAAAAATAAAGTCAATGCTCTGAATTTTACTGTTAAATAACTCAAATTGATCAAGAATTGAGCAAAAGTAGAGTCATTTGTTGATAATACGGCACATACCTAACCAACTCCAGAAGTTCCATTTTTTCAAAAAATCTCTTTATAAGGCTATAGGTCATTCAGTCTCAAGCTGCAGCTTTACAGAACTCGCACAAAAATTATCAATGCCTATGAAAATTAAAGAAAAGGTGCATTCAAGATTTATTGTAGAACAACATATTATGCAATCTTCCAAAAATGTGCATTTAGTTAATATGATCTACAATATAGAAATCCCAAATTCCAAAATGAAGAGCCCCTGGTTTTAAAGGTGGCATAAAACCTGCACAATTATTACAGCATACAAGAATTTCTCCTCTTCATCCCATTCCCCATCAAGAGTTCTCTCTGCAGCCTGTTCCTTTTAGTCTGAAATTCTTTCTTCCAGTCATGCAAACTACCTTCCTAAATAATCAATTTAGCTGCCCCAAGGGTAGCCCGAGCTAAAAGGACTAAAAGCACCAGCTATCCAATTAAGTTACTATTCTCCAAACCTGCCACAACAGTGCACAAACAACACTACCCATTGTTGTCAACAACACAAAATTATGTCACAGGAGGGGTGTGTTACTTCACTGATGCCGGACTGCGATTATAGAGGGAAAAATATTGAAGTCACAATGTATAAAATATTAAATTAAAACAAGAATTAAGCCATGCTGAGCATAAACAATTAAGAATGGGATCTATCAGAAATGTGCACCGTGGGGGGAAAAAAAGCATTTAAAAGGAGGACTGCTAAATATTTACAAGCATTTTTGTTACCTCATTAAAAAGATACTTGTGCTTTTAATAACAAACTTAACTTTCAACCACAAGTTTAACTGCCAGCTCATACACAAACATGGCAACTTACAAACCATGGGGCAGTTCAGGATGAGCTGCTGTTTTGCAAAGCCAAATCTTCCAGCAATCTGTAGCAACTCAAAAGACATCTTTTTCCTTGCCCCATATTGCTGGATAATTCATTAATAAATGCAACATTAAAACTTGCCATTATCTTAGCAGCAAAATACAGGGCCTTTTTGTAAGAACTATTTAGGGTTTTTTGGATCTGGCTTAACTGTCAATCAGGTTTGAAAATATTTATCTTGGCTCCCTTTCTATCCTCACAGTACACAAATAAAATACAAAGCATCAACATTAGAGATAATCCCTCATCCAATGTAATAAAACGAACACTATTTATTCATTCCATAAAAAATAGAATTCTCTATTTGGATGCAAGGCTATCGAGCATCTTCTGGTTCTACATTCAATAAGCAGCGCTGTCACATCTCTAACATTATGATAGACAGCAGATTAAGTTCAATTTCACAACAGAGCTCTCTTATAATGTTTTATACATTGACACCATACTATTTCTCTTTTCTCCCAGTCATCTTTATCTATCTGCCATCCAAAATAAAATTCAATATTCAAGACATGAACCATTGAAATAACTCTATGAAATATAGCACTGCTCTTGCTGTGTTTGTTTTTAATTTATTTGGGTTCGTCTGAAGATCTCTATTCACAGCCAATCAAGTAAATCTACCTCTTCGAGGCTTGTGATTATCATACTCTCTTGATTTAACTCTTGTTGTAACTGAGCGGCAAGAAATCAATGTTGCCTTTTGGGATACCTGACATTGAACAAAAATTGAAAATGCAGATCTGGCAGCGTCGGTGGAGAGAGAACAGAACTAATGTTTCAAGTCCGGATGACCCTTCATCAAAGCTCTGACAAAGGGACATCCAAACTTGAAAGGTTGGCTGTGCCCTCTCTCCATAGATACTGTCAGACCTGCTGAGATTTTCCAGCATTTTCTATTTTTGTTTCAGATTCCAGCATCTGCAGAATTTTGCCTTAACTGAATAAAAACGGTTCAATTTCCTCAATTTTTGAGAAGCACAAAACTAATGTAATTTGAAGCTCTAATTTACAAGTTTCATAACATTTGGTTTAATTTCACATGTGGAGTCATAAAAATTCAAACGGCTAACTGTTAACTTACAGAATTGTGGACTAAACAATACATTTTTGACAGATTCATACCTCATTGATTGCAGTCAATCTTCAATCTGGTAATGAAATTCATCATACACAAAGAAAGCTATGCATCTTTGAGACACATCTTGAAACAACCATCACCACTTAGCTTTAATAACTTGCGGCAGTTCAAACACTTGGTTTTGCAAGCAAATAATATTTATATGTACTAAAAAGACATTTTCTCTGTGAAATTCCTGGGGCCATGATTTTTGATCACACTATTGTGTCAACTTGGAAAATTGCCTGTGAAAATATTTAGAATATGTAAACAATTATCAGCAATGATATAGCTGGTAGGGTTGTGGGCAGCATTTTTAATACGTAGTTATCTATTTCCCTATAATACACCAGTGAGTACACCAAAATACTTCATTGGCCTGAGGTATTTTTGGAAGTCCTGAGGCCCCAGAAGGCACAATATAAATGCAAATCTCTTCCTCTCTTATAAAAAGAAACTCAATCAACTGCTCGGAAGAGTTGACCATTTCTTACAGAATAAAAAAGACTTGCCACTTCTGACCTCAGGGAATCCCAAAGTTCTTTACAGCCAGTGAAAAACTTCTGAAGTGGAGCAATGAAAAGAATGCCAAAAATGGTCAGAACTGGTGCTCCTTTAAAACTTCAACAGTGATGTGAAGCAGGATCATGTCAGGTTCCCAGTGCTCCACAATTTCTATGCAGCAGGAATGATGCAAAATTTATCTGTTGCCATTTTCTCCCTTGGTTTTCTTCTTTGTTTTCATTCTAACTGGATGGCAATTAATGGCTAATGTTCCAACACTTACCCCTGGTGTTGTCAGTTCAAATGGTTATTGTGCAGCAATTTTCTGGCGTCCATTAATCCCAATTTCATACATTGCACATTTCACCCAACCACCATGCACAAGATGAGAAACGCAAGGCAAATTAATTGTAATTTAAAGAGTGATGTCAGCTGGTGCCATACATATTCAGACCACATACTGATGGTACCAGTGGCCATCACTAGACATCTCGCTGCGTCACCTGGTTAGATGTAAAGTCTGCTGACACAGTTAGGTGTTAATTGGCAACCATTAGTGTAAACTGCAAAGCAGCCCATATGGCAGTGCATGAGCACAGTTGAAACAGTTTAAAATGCACATTCTTCTCAACCAAAGTCATTCTTAATATTTTAAATATATATGAATATATTTTAAAAACCCTGAATCTAAAAACACTGTTGGAGAGTTTACATTCCCTGTGCCACAGAGTTGTTTTGGCTTGTCACAGATAGTGGTCCTGAGGAATGGAAAATTTGGCCAGACTGTGTCAAACCAAACCTAACTTTTGAATCAATTATTAAGCTTCTGGGCCAATAAAAAGGGAATTGTACTTTTTAATTTGATCAATGTTAGTTTTCTTAGAACAATATCAACAGCTTCCCACAAACCAAATTTGTTTAACTGTTTTTATGTCTATCTTCAAAGGGCTGCTAACTGCCAACATACAGGTCTGGCAACAAGCCCATCACCATCTTCCCAATTTGCCACATCAACTCTCCCTTTCCCTGCCCCTTTAGAACAAGAAAAACATCTGCAAGGCAGAAAAGCATTCCTTAAATTGCTGCTTAATCAATGAGAATTAAGAGATGAACCCTTATTAGCCTCGAGCTTCCAAACATTTTAACATGACCGCCCAGAGACCATGTGGGATCAGATCTTTTGCACAAAATTCCAGATGGACAAGATTTTGATTCCAAATGTCACTGGACCATAATTTCAAGACATTATTGCAAGGAGAAAGATGTACAGAATAAGTAATCTCTGACTAGCACATGCAAAGCACAGAAATATCAAAAATAGGGGATGAGAGTCAGATATCCACTCATGTATATACATGGCTCCAACTTACATATAGAGAATCACGTAAAAAAAAAACTTAAAGTCCTCAGAACTGTGGAGTTCAGAAAGGTACGTTCTTTACATCCAAGAAAAAGCATGATTTAAACAAGGATCATGTGCCTCCTGCAATCCTTACAGCACTGATCCAGGTAAAATCTATTCAGACTATGTGCTGAGCTGGTCTGTCACAGCTTCGCAGATCAAGGGTGCCTACAGCTGATCTGAACATGGCCGAATTAAGAGGAAGGAAAAAAAAGCTCAGTGCTCCCACTCTTGGCTATTGTCCAGGAATTCCTGGCTACCACTGTTGGAAAGTACATGTGCGTGGACAGGATAGGTTTGGCTGTAATGTACTTCCAAGACAAATGCTCAATGCTAAGTCGCTCACCTTAACAGCCATACAAATATGGTACTTCCCAAAATGTTACTGATGCCCATAAGACTCTTGTTTAAGTCAACAACACGGCCGACATCAAGGATGTTGAAGAAAAAGAAAGAAAGGACTTCTATGATGTATAATACAGATATTCTGTAGAACATTAAAGGAATTCAAAACAATAAGTCATCTGCTACACCTTCCTGGGACAAGCAAAATGAATGCAGATGAGCCAAGTGGGGAAAAATTATTCTTTGTTCATCATGTAGATCTGCCAAATCACATGGAGTTGACGACTTAGAATTTGACAGTTTCTGTCTTTGATAGCAGTGATTCCATCTGGAAGGCAGTTATGGACTAATCTGGAACAAAACTCAACAAAGGTCTGAGGTGATGTCCATAAAAGTAATGTGCTTCTATAAGTTGACTAATGGTGGCCTCATCTTAACTGCAAGCACATTGTAATTCTTAATGAGCAGCAAAACATCTATTTGCAGCTCTCACCGCAAAGAAATGTTATTCCATTTCCAGTATACATCAGCACACAGCTATCATGTTTACACTGAAACCAAGCTCATTGTTCCTGACGAGATCACTGCAGAAGCCATTTTTCAGCTCAACATATTGTGGTCCGCTGGAACACAAGTTTATGCATTTATTAGTAAATGAATATCAGAGATCTTCAGCTAGATTTGAACTATAGAGGATAATGTTTAAAAGTATCGAATCAAGTCCAATTATGATCAGATCTTCTCTAGTTTTCCCACATTTCCTCCTTTAAAAAAAAGTTTGTTGTTTAGTTTAAATAATCATTACAACTTTTGATTTAGGTTAATTTGTTTTTGCTTACTGTCTTTCTTTGTCTCGCTGTCCTTCCCCTTCATCAACGTAGTGCCAGTTCCTCCCCATTCTGTCCCAGGATTGTCCGCGATCTCCTAGTGCTCTGAAAAGAGGAATCCTACCTGGAACCAAACAGCTAATTAGCAAATATCTCATTATTGCACATGAGCACCGTTAATGGAATGTCATTAGTAGTCAGGGACAAAGTATCAGAAAATGCTGAGTGACTACAGTTTCAATTAAAGACCAAATTTGGACATTTGTCCACATTATATGAAATATTTCAATAACAATTCATAAAATGCAACCACAATATTCCTTGCTCCTACCTCATTTGACATATCTGCCACTTCTTAATATTGATGTAAAGCATAAATTATGAAAATTAGACCACAAATATATAATAGCAGTGAAGACATATAATGGGCAGCAAAGTGGCACAATTTTCAACACTGTTGCCTCACAGCACCAGGGACCCAGGTTCAATTCTTGCCTCAGATCACTGTCTGCATGGAGTTTGCACACTCTCCACGTATCTGTGTGGGTTTCCTCCAGGTGCTCCAGTTTCCTCAAAAGGTCCAAAAGATGTGTGGGTTAGGTTGATTGGCAATGCTCAATAGCCCCTTAGTGTTACAGAGATTAGCAGGGTAAATACATGGGGTTACAAGGATAGGGCCTGGGTGGGATTATTGTTGGTGCAAGGGCGATGGGCCAAATGGCCTCTTTCTGCACTATAGGGATTCTATGAGAATGAACATGACTATAGAGAATTTAAAACCTTAACTTATACCTAAAAATGAGTGACACTTTTTGACTGCCTGTGAATGTAATCTTTTGAAAATACAGTATTCTATTAATCTATGCAAATTATAATTTGTGCAAACAACATATAATCTTGGATATTTATATATTAACGTTCACAGTTGAAAAACAGCCTTTTGTGATCACATTTATTGTGCTGGTAGCAAATCTGTCATCAGCACACTATTCAAATCTGCAACAAAAAAAGGTTTCAGTCATTTGTAAGACTGTTAGCAAGTGCTGAAACACAGAGCCCAAGCAAAATTGAAGTCTTTGGGTATTGAAGGAAAATGCCTTCACTGACTGGAGTCAGACCGACCACAAAGGAAGATAGTTGCAATTATTGCAGGTCAATTATCCAAGCCACTGGACATCATTGCAGGGGTTCCTCGGGGGAAGTCTGTTAGTCCCAACCATCTTCAGCTACTTCATTATCTTCCTTTCATCATAAGGTCAGAAGTGGCGAAGCTTGCTTATGATTGCAATGTTTCATATGATTCACAACTCCCTCTATGCCCTCAACTCCCCTATCTTTGGGAAAAGATGTTGTCGATCGATCTGATCTAAGCCCCTCATTATTTTGTAGATCTCTAAAAGATCACTCCTAAGCCGCCTACATTCCAAGGAAAAAAGTCCCAGTCTATCCAGCCTCTTCTAACTCACACCATCAAGTCCCAGTAGCATCCTAGTAAATCTTTTCTGCATTCCTTCTAGTTTAATAATATCCTTTCTATAATAGGGTGACCAGAACTGTACATAGTATTCCAAGTGTGGCCTTACCAATGTCTTGTACAACTTCAACAAGACATTCCAACTCCTGTATTCAATGTTCTGACCAATAAAACCAAGCATGTGGAATGCTTTCTTCACCTATCTGTCCACCTGTGACTCCACTTTCAACATCTATGAACCTGTATCCCCCGATCTCTTTGTTCTATGACTCTCCCCAACACCCTATCGTTGATTGGCTAAGTCCTGCCCTGGGTCGATATACCAAAATGCATCACCTCATATCCTATGAAGCATTTGAGAAAAATAAATTCCAAGGTACTTTTCAATTACTCTTAAAACAAGAACTCAATTTGTGCATGCCCACACATTTCTACTTTTAAAAGGGTAATATTTCATAAGCAATATCAAGGATATCAGGTTCAATCCACACTACTTTCAAGGAAGGTGTATTCATAACAGCCATACAGGTTGGGTATCAACTTGCAAACCCTTCCACCATACAGCAACGGCAGGAGTTATGACAAGAAATTCCTGGTGAGCCACATGATGCTGGCTGACCAGATAACTCGAGCATCTACCATAACTACTCAAAACTCTGGGCCACAACACACATGTAAGAGTACATGCTGCCACAGCAACTCGTGACTCCTTGCCTAATTAATTAAACGTGTTGGCTCAGTTGGTTCGACAGCCAGTGTGGATCAGATTGATACCAACAGCTCAGGGGTACCACCAGCACAGGGTTACATTTCCCCATTCTGATTGAGGTAGATTCAGGACCTGCCTCTTTGCCCAACCCGTGATGTGGAGTTTGTGGAACTGTGGGTTGGACCTGCCTTTCAGCAGAGAACTGAAGAAGAATTGAGGTAGGTGGCTTTCCTTTCCAACAAGTAAAATTACAGAATGCAGAAGCTTACATTTAAGCTTCAAGAACAACTTCCTCTGGTGCCACTATAGTCACAAGGTAACTAGAGAAAATGGAACTGGCCTGTCTTATAAGACCATAAGACGTGGGAGCAGAATTAAGCCACCTGGCCCATCAAGTCTGCTCCTCCACTTAATCATGGCTGATACTTTTCTCATCCCCATTCTCCTGCCTTTTCCCAATAACCCCTGATCCCCTTATCAATCAAGAACCTATCTATCTCCGTCTTAAAGACACTCAATGACCTGGCCTCCGCAGCCTTCTGCGGCAAGAGTTCCACAGATTCACCACTCTCCGGCTGAAGAAATTCCTCCTCATCTCTGTTTTAAAGGATCGTCCCATCAGCCTGAGGTTGTGCCCTCTGGTTCTAGCTTTTCCCATTGGTGGAAACATCCTCTCCACGTCCACTCTATCCAGGCCTCGCAGTATCATGGACGTTTCAATAAGATCCCTCCTCATCCATTTCTTAAATTTATTTCAATATTTCTGCCTCCACCACCTTATTCATTCAATACATTAATCACTTACTTCCCGACAACAATTCTAAATAGTAACTTTGCCACCTTGCTTTGCTGTTAAAAGCTGTACTTGAATTAGTGTTCCAAATCCTTCTTTTCCATACCATTTACAGTCTTATACATCTCTATATCAGGAGTTAAGAGGACAACTCTCAGGTACCTCCTTTCCAACTTAACTGCTCAATCATGTCCAGTTTTCGCTCACAGCTCTAGCATTTTCTACACTTGTCTCAGTGACCACAATACTCGTGGGTGTTACCTCTCATTGGAGTACAGCAGTTTCAACATCACTTGCTCAACACTTTCACTCCAATGTTTTGGCTGCATAGTTCTGGCATTAGATTTTCTCCACTAATTGTTGCACTGCAACAGTTTGGACATGTAAAGCACCAAGTTTGCTCAAATAAATATTTTTCAATTTCATGCTTAGCCAGATTAAAAGTACTTCGCTCACACATTTTCTCATAAGTTAATGAAACATTTTTCTGAAAGAAAACTTGCCGACACTATTTCATGCAAACAATCAAAACACTAGAATTAACGGCCCAAGTATCACACTGTTGATATGCAATAAATACTTTTCACAAAACATGACCCATCCACCTTTGAATGGAATTCAACCATCCCTCACCTTCATGCCTGGAATTCAGGCATTTTCTGCCTTGTGCATTTCAAGAGTTGGTTCATGGTTACTTGTTTTCAGTTATCTAGTTGCAACCAATGGAAGGCAAATAGCTCATGATTTTCATTCACTTTCTCAACATGTACAATGAGGGCTATCCCTTGATACTCAAAATATATTACATTTACATTCAGTTGATTGTGCTGCAGCATTCCAAGGATAAAATTAAAAGATGCTCAAGAATTTTCATTATCTCAGTCATACAATTGGGAAACGTCGATTCCACCATTTATAACACGAGTGTTTCTGGGAATATGATTTGCTCTACTTGCAAAGCTGACATTACCAGAATTTTTAATCCTGACATACCCAGTTACCAACACAGAGTCAAATGACACCTGCTCCACTCCCATTGAAGAGGCTAGAATTCAGGAAGGAGCGAGCAACTCATCACAGGGAGAAAATAACATTTCTTCAGGCATTATAGCAGCCATTATAGTACGTAACAAGTCTCACAACACCAAGTTCAAGTCCAACAGGTTTATTTGGGAGCACAAGCTTTCAGAGCGCTGCTCCTTCATCAGGTGAGTGGACATGTGGTATATATATATATATATATATATATATGTAGACACACACATACAGACTCAACTGCAAGATAATGGTTGGAATGCGAGACTTTACAGGTAATCAAGTCTTTACAGGTACAGACAATGCGAGTGGAGAGGGGAATAATGACAGGTTAAAGCGGTGTGAATTGTCTCAAGCCAGGAAAGCATCATAATACATACAGGTTCTCCATTTGTACAACACAATTCTTTCCACATTGCAGCAAAGCTTAAAGGAACAGAAATTGCGAGAAAAATAAAAGTTACTTTTTTCTGTGCCAAACAACTGACAGTATAAACTGTGCGAGAAATTGAGTTGGGCAAGATTAGATTGCAACATCCCAGAGTACGCCGAACTAGAAGAAAGGATTGGCTAAGTAGGTGGATTTAATGAAAGGGAGAACCTTTAACCAGGTGCATGTTTCTAAGTTTCAATTGCAGAACTAGGGGTCATAGTTTGAGGATAAGGTGTAAATCTTTTAGGACTGAGGTGAGGAGAAATTTCTTCACCCAGAGAGTGGTGAATCTGTGAAATTCACTACCACATAAAGTAGTTGAGGCCAGAACCTTGTGTGATTTCAAGAAGAAATTAGATACAGCTCTTGGGGCTAAAGGGATCAAAGGAAATGGAGGGGAAAACAGGATCAGCCATAATCAAAATGAATGGTGGAGCAGGCTCAACCAGCCAAATGGCCTGCTACTGCTCCTATTTTTTAATGTTTCCGATGTTTCTAAGTAAGCTGTTTTTGCCCAAAATAAATAGATGCTATAACAATCAACTTCAAAATTGACATTACTTAAAATAAACAATTTGTGGTCAATATAAATGACTTCATTTTAAACATAGACCTTAAGTGTAGATTGTATTACCATTATTTTCAATGCTATCTCACCACATACCAAAATGAACACTGGCACAATAAATCCTCTCAGAAGTCTAACAACACCAGGTTAAAGTCCAACAGGTTTATTTGGTAGCAAAAGCCACTAGCTTTCGGAACAGTGTGGCTTTTGCTACCAAATAAACCTGTTGGACTTTAACCTGGTGTTGTTAGACTTCTTACTGTCTAAGTCCAACGCCGGCATCTCCACATCACAATAAATCCACTCTCATTACAAGTCCCAATAAAACTCACCATCTCAACAAATCACTTATCGTTTTCATCATGATAAAACAATGGGTTTCAAATGTTAGTATAACCCTTATTGACAGGACAATAAGCACACCCTTGCTATTGTCTCACTAAGTAGCTCAACTGTCTTCCTTCTCTGCCTTTCAACACAAAAGCAGTCCCTTCGATAGGTCATAGTTTCTTGGGTGGGTCATCCTTTTATATTTTGCCAAAAGGCCACTCTCTTGTTGCCCAAACAAATAAAGAGATAATTTAACATGGAAGAAAGTTCAAATCTAGACTTGCTTCAACACCACTACGTACGCTTTGACAGGAGTCAACTGGACAGCGACCCCTTGGTCTGTACTTTTCAAGACTAAACTGGGTGGTGCATTTATACTGAGTTATTGGGAGGGCTGTGACCTTTAACAATTTTTCATTATATTGGAACAAGAGTTAAAAAGGCAGGCACAGTAAATGATAATCCTCAAAACTTGACTACAAACCTGCGAAAGCAGAACACGATTAACAATTACTAACGCTATGAGACTTCTCCTGTTTATTTTTTTGTTCTCATTGAAAACTGTTTCACCAACTTCCTGTTATAAAGCGACAAATTACTTCAGGGCATCTGAAGTTTAGTCGCAGAATAAGGCATCGGTCCAAAGGAAACGCAGCTAAACCTCTCCCTCCTCCACCCAAGCCAGAATTTTATCTGTATTGCTGCGAATACTCTGCAGAAAAGCAACATGCAAAGCCAGGCTCTTAGCCTCAATATTTACCACTTTTTATACTAAAATATATAGAAGCACAAATCAGGTTTTAGTCTTTCCACTGTCCTACTGAATGTGTCACAATTACTTGAAGTAAAGCTTTTCAGCTACAAGTGGCCATGATATTTGAGTGGGGCTGCTACAGGGTGGGGGCAGAGGGGGAGCAGTGTGGGGGAGGAAAACAGATCCAGAGAGGAAAAAGGACGGATTTCACACTAATGAATGCAATCCAATGACCTCTGTTCGGACGTGTATACACAGATGTTAGATATGGGCAGAATTAAGCTCTGTTTTGATGCAGTTTTGTTTTTCTTCCCTCCCTCATTCCACTGTTGAAGCAGGCTGCTGAAACTCAAGTGCCTTGGTTCACATTTGAAGAAAGCGGATTTGGGCAGGGGACTGGGGGCTTGCCAGAACACATGTAACTATACCCCAGCATGAGTCACTCCCTTCAGAAGGGAGGGAAGGAAAAGCCCGAACTGACTAGCCCCACAGCTTACAGCTTGTCATTTTATTTGTGCCAAAGTAAAAGCCACATTTCTCCTCACATTCTCGCCAATAACTGAAGTTACATAGTACCATTAACAGTGAGACTACATACTCCATCCATCTGCCTTTTCAGGAAACCTCCTGAAAAGCTGCACAACCAATGAAATATTATTGGACCAGGCACCTAAGGACTTGATCCATTTTCATAGAATCCATACAATGCAAAAGGGTGCCATTCAGCCCATCGAGCCTGCGCCAACAACAATCCC
This sequence comes from Mustelus asterias, assembly GCF_964213995.1. NCBI lineage: Eukaryota > Metazoa > Chordata > Chondrichthyes > Carcharhiniformes > Triakidae > Mustelus > Mustelus asterias. Next base: position 55,672,458 of record NC_135820.1, read on the forward strand.
ACCAAGACCCTATCCCCATAACCACACGTAATTATTCAGCTAATCCCCTGACACTAAAGGTCAATTTGGCATGGCCAATCTACCTAACCCACATATTTTTGTTGGCAATACATATAGAACGCTTTTCGTCCATGTTGAACAGTTACAACATTTCAGGGCAATGTATGGCAAAGTTATTCCTGAATTGCGATTTTAGCTTTTTAGCCTCAGATACAGTTTGAACTCAGACAAAAAGTCTCCTGAGTTCTATTTGAGATGGATTTCTATTTAGAAAATGCCAACCTTGTAGAATATGGTTGGGGGAACAGGATACATTTGCATTATGTATACCAATCACATAGTAAAGTCATGCCATACTGCAGGCTATCATATATAGTTACAGTTGAATGATGAGACTATCACATCCTTGTCCACAGAGTATTCCTTCAAAACTACCAATACAACTATCAAAAGCAATGCATTAAAAATTATATATACAGACAAATCTAGTTTATTTAAGGAAACAGCTTAAATGCTGCAATCTAACTTATGAGGTCCCAAATATGTGAACTTGGGACACTTTACTTTACAGCTTGATTTCGAAGGGACACTGAAGTTGTTCAAATATAAATTAGGGCATGATACTAGATGTCTTAACTTTTCTTAAATGTAACAACCACAAAATTAACTGTGCAAGGTATGATTTGCTTCCAATTTAACTATTCAATGTTCATTTCATCCTCTACAAATAATCTTGAAATATTTCTGCATGAGAATACCAAAACCCTGAGACATTGCCTTGTTGCAAAGTCTTATAGATTTATTTATATTTCTCTCTTTCCAAGTGAAATTATTGATTTTGTTCTTTGTTTTGTACTTTTTTAATGCATTGATGGGATTATGGGCTTCGCTGGCTGAGTCATCATTGATTGCATGTCCCTAACTGCCTTCTTAAACCGCTGCAGACCCTAAGGTGCAGTAGACCTAAAGTACTGTTAGGGAAGGGGCTGCAGGATTTTGACCCAGTAACAGGGAAGAAAGGGTGATTCTTCACTTCATCCCTGAAGTACTCAGACAAAATGTTCTGAACACTTTTGACTGCCAACTTCCAGGATATATCACCATCGATATGTTTTGAAGTTTAACTTCATCTTCTCGTGCCTTCCTTAATTTAATTGTTTTTTACATTAAGCTGTTACTGCTTTCTGAAAAAGCACCGATAACATCACAGCAAACCAAGTACAAAGTAGCCCCAAGCTACTTAAAATAAAAAATACCTCCAGGTAAGGCAAATAAATATTTTGCTTTGTATCAGGAAACAATGGATATGCAGCAATTCTTTTAGCTCCACTCCATTTGGCAACATTTGCTTGCAAATTGAAATACAAATCTACATTTGGCTAATAAGTTAACTAAATAAGTGTTTGTAATCACTATCTAATGAGTTGGTACGCTTTAGTGCACAGTGATTTCAATAAATATTTGGATGAAAGATTACATCCTGAGTATCCTTGCTGCTCAAACGAACTACAGGAATCCATAAGCAACACTCATCCAAAACTTTGGATAAAATATAATCTTCCTAATGCAAGTTCACATGGTTAGCAGTCCCAAACCATACCTTCTCAAAATTGAAGCTAAAAGAAAACTTGTTACTTATTCAAAAAGGTTTCCATGATCAGTTTCAATACTGATCAGTAAGCAGGGTGTTCTCTTCGTGGGTGTTCCAGTCATAATGACTTCCTCCCCCACTCCATCCATTTTGAACAGGAAATTTATAAATGGGAAACTCCCACTTGCACACAACTAAAAAAAATAATTACCACAAAATCCCCAAGTGGAAAAAAATTCTGGGCAAGTATTGGTACATCCTGCTGCCTGTATTTTAAGCAGACAAATTTCCAGCTCTTAAGCATCACCAAAGAGATTGCAAAATTCCATGGATAGTTTGACATATCACTGCTCACTATTGATGATCCTCTCAGAGATAATTGCATTCAGTATTTGAAGCTGTGTCACAGCTTGACACAAGTCAAAGTTTAGAGATATGGACAATGAGTACAAATTAAGTTCAGGCGTGCTTTTGTCAGAATTTACACTACCCTTGAAGATACTCAAGTAAAATTGAAATGGAGGCCCTGTTTGTTGTCTAAATGTGCTTCCTTTCAAAACAATACTTAAGTCAAGTACAACAGTCTCGATCACTCAAAGCAAATTATGATGATCCATTACCATTACTAAAATATCTCGAATCCATCTTATTTCAGGGAGTTACTGTGATTATTAACTTGTGTCTTATTATAATAAACATTTCAAATCCAGGACAGTCATGAGTTAAATATTGTGTAGCAGTGATGCAGAAATCCTTTAAGATAGAACTTCAGAGTGCAGTAAACTCATTGTCAAAACCATGGTGAATAGTCATTACCACTGAAAGGAACAAATATTGGAATCATAGTAAAGGGAATCCATATGAAAGAATTAGGGGAGAGAGTGGTCGAAGTGAAAACATCGACAGGAATGACCAGAAATGTAACATTGAGGTCCTCATCTCAGAAACATGTAGAATGCATTTGTTCAAATACTCCGCATTCCAAACATATTTCCCCATCCCCCTTATCTAAGAGCATGGCTGGATCACAACAAAATTCTCATTCTACCCATTTATGAATTTATTTAGCCAAACATCTGTTCCTCTCATCGGACAGCACAAATATCTGCCCAATTTTCTCATAATTAACTCAGAATAAGATATGTAGATTCACACAGCTTCAATGTTTTAAATATCGGCACCAATTTACAGCATTTCTTTCTGAAAAAGGATCTGTGGGAATAGCTTCAGGACCTCCTCACGGCCTCCCAAGCTTCCCAGACCTCTGGTGGCTTCACCATATGGTACTTTTGTTAACTACAACCGACCAAATAACACTTCAATATTCCACTGGAGTTTAGCAATTCCTTTATATTTGGAATAAAAAAATGACATGAATGCAAATCAGTGCAGCAAATGCTGCATTTACTAACATCTATTTCACCTATTGACAAGGCCTTCTGATGTGGAGCACAGATCAATAATGCTGGCAGGAGGATCTGGAACTAATCTTAAATCTTGCATCAGTTTTGCTGAACTGACCATGGGTTTTGTTTCATTCTCCATCTTGGCCACCAGTTCCTCAACCCATAATTTCCCTTTTAAAAAAAAATCACCACATCCCATCTGTGAGAAATTATTTTGTGTTGTTTCCCTGAGCAGGTAATCATTGGTATGTATGTACCAATAAAGTTCCTTAAAATTAACATGTATTCCAAAAGCCAGATTTGTAGTAAGTCAACAAAAAACTTCAGAGTGATGTTCACTGCAAACTTCCAACTTTCCAAAGATTTCAGGTATTCCACTTCAACAACTTGTACACTGATTTTTTGGAGAGATTACCAATCAAGTATAAATATCTTCGATTCGACAAATGTTACTGTTGAAATTATTTGTGTTGTACGTTCAACAAAAGATCCCCAAACACGATTAACAATTTCTAAGTTAGTAAAACCTAGTATCACAACATAGGCTTTCCCTTGCACAAGGGAATACCTTAGAAACATGTTTGCACAAAACATCAACTGTGAAATCAAGAATATTTCACTCGTTGTTTCAGGACCAAGCAGAGAACTGTTTCAAAGAATGGGGAAGCCCTTTCTGGGACATCTCTGCTCTCACTGGAAACTCCAACCAGGAAGTGGTTGAATAGGACTGCAACTGTCTCCACAGCTCTGCGTCTGTGTGCATGAAGTGCTGGAGCAAACTTGCACCAACAGAATGGAGGATGTGGGCAAACAACACCCCAGCTATGGCCGGTAGCCAACGTATAAAGTTTTCCAACCAAAGTGGAAACCCCCCTCTAGATGGACGTGGGTCTTCTCTCAATGTTTTAAATTAGCATGCCTCGACGTGAAAATCAAACCGAAAATTACTGTATTTAAAAAATCAAAACTTTTTGAACTGTACACTCAAGTTTCAATAAAAACAAGACTCTCACTTTTCTCTACACAGACTGGTCTGTTACAGATTGCCAATTTATTTTACAGTTCCAATAACTGAAGGTTTCATTTTCTGGTATGAATGATCCAATGAGTGAGATCAACACTATAGGCGCATTACCCATTTTCCCTGCTTAATGTAAAATCCCACAAAAAAGGTGAACAGATTTGATACGAGACCAAAAGAAAATCGAGAAATTCGTGAAAAGCAGGCAATAAATCATGGAGAGAGTGCTGTATTTAAATCACAGTGGAGAGCAGTACCTAAACACACAATATCCAACTTAACTCCCAGCACTGAAAACACCACACAAGCTGTGTGTGTGTGTGCTGGATGCACTTCAGCCTGCTACCTGTTACAGAAATCCCACCTTTAAGAAACAGCAAGGGAGATAATCCCAAGCACCCTTAATATTGATCAACGACCCAAAGGGAAGCTTGCACATGGGCGAAATCATGTGCCCAGACTAAGAGCTTTGGGTGGGGGGGAGAAGCATGATAAAATGGGGGGTTTTTTGTGAGAGAAAGAGAAGTAGGTGAATTTCTCCCTCTCCCCCCCTCAAAAACATAACCGTTAGAAATGGGAATGGGGAATTAAATTTGTGTTATGAGGTGTGAGATTCGTCTCCCCCGAGCAGGCGGGTTAAGCTGTTTTGCTGCTTGGGAGTCTGGGTTAATCCCCCCCTCAGCAGCAGCAAGTCCCTCCAGACAAAGTCAGGCTCGAGTGGGAGACAATACCCGGGCAGGCCGCGGACTCGGGCCTCACCCCGCGCTCTCTCTCCCACCCCCAAACCCCCCCTCCCCTCACCGCACTTTCCCCCCACCACTCTCCCTCAGCCAGTTGAGAGGCTTTGGGAGAGAGTTGGCCTCCGGCGTGGTGTGGCTGAGAGGGGGGGGGGAGCGGTTTGTGGAGCCGAGAGACGGGCGTTGACGCAGCAGGAATGGAGTCGGGGCCTCTTCTCTCTCTGCCTCAGCCCCATCCCCTCCCCTCTCTTCCCCCCGCCCCGCCAGCGGCCCCGAGGCTCAGGCTGCTCTCAGTCCAGGCTCCAAAGCCTCCCGCCCCGCCAGCAGGGCAAAGCAGCAACAACAACGCGCGCGCACACACACTGAAATATATACCGTTCAACGAAATCCAGCCAACACTCACCGGTTAACCCATCTATCTATATGTGCAGCGGCAGGGGAAAAAAAAAGAGGCCACCCCAAACCAGTCACTCCGGCACAAGAGGGAGGGAAAAAAAATGATCCCGACAAGCTGCCTCCTCCTCCTTCTCCTCTCAGCCCTGAGTAACCAGGAACCTGCTTTCCCCCCCCCACCCCCAGCGGAAACCACAGCCTGGTATTGTGGGTAAAGCAAAGACCCACCCCTGCCTCATCCAACTCAATCACACACCAATATCACACACACGCACAATAAACCCCTGCCTGCTTCAACTCAATCACACACCAATATCACTCACACAAATACAACAAACCCCCCTGCCCTGCTTCAACTCAATCACACACACAAATACAGCAATCCCTGATCCAACTCAATCACACACCAATATCACACACACGCACAATAAACCCCTGCCTGCTTCAACTCAATCACACACCAATATCACTCACACAAATACAACAAACCCCCCTGCCCTGCTTCAACTCAATCACACACACAAATACAGCAATCCCTGATCCAACTTAATCACACACCAATATCACACACACAAATACAACAAACCCCCTGCCCTGCTTCAACTCGATGTGGAGATGCCGGCGTTGGACTGGGGTAAACACAGTAAGAGTTTTAACAGCACCAGGTTAAAGTCCAACAGGTTTATTTGGTAGCAAATGTCATTAGCTTCAACTCAACCACACACCAATATCACACACACTCGCACAAATACAACGAACCCCCTGCCCTGCTTCAACTCAACCACACACCAATATCACACACACTCACACACAAATACAACAAACCCCCTGCCCTGATTCAGCTCAATCACACCAACATCACACACACTCACACAAATACAACAAACCCCCTGCCCTGCTTCAACTCAATCACACACCAATATCACACACACTCACACAAATACAACAAACCCCCTGCCCTGCTTCAACTCAATCACACACCAATATCACACACACTCACACAAATACAACAAACCCCCTGCCCTGCTTCAACTCAATCGCACACTCATACACACAAATACAGCAACCCCTGCCTCATCCAACTCAATCACACACCAATATCACACACACAAATACAGCAACCCCTGCCTCATCCCAACTAAATCACACAAATATCACTCACACAAATACAACAAACCCCCTGCCTCATCCAACTCAATCACACTCACAACAAATCCCCTGCCTGATCCAACTCAATCACACACAATATCAGAGTCCCTGCCTCATCCAACTCAATCACACACACACGCACTCAAATACAACAGCTCCTGCCTCATCTCACTCAGTCACACTCACACAAATACAACAATCTCTCCTTGCCTACTTCAACTCAATCACACACACACGAAGACAAGAATCCCCACCTGCTTCAACTCAATCTCACACTCACGCACACACACACACACAAATACACAAACACACACACACACAAATACAACAGTCCCTGCCTGCTTCAACTCAATCACGCACATATATACATGTACAAGAGTCCGTGTTGGCCTCAAATCAATCACACTCATGGATACAAAATTCCCTGTCTGCTGCAACTCAATTGCACAGACAAATACAACAGTTCCTGCCAACTTGTTTGCTGAGGACAGCACCATTGTGGGTCGGATCTTAATCAATGATGAGACACAGTACAGGAAAGAGAGAATCTGGTGAACTGGTGCAGCAACAATAATCTTTCTTGCAATGTTAACAAAATGAAGGAGATAGTCATCGACTTCAGGAAGCGTGGTGGAGGGCATGCCCCTGTCTACATCAATGTGGAAGAAGTAGAAATGGTCAAGAGCTTCAAGTTTTTAGGTGTCTAGATCACCAACAACCTGTCCTCGTCCCTCCATGCCAACACTATAGTTAAGAAAGCCCACCAATGCCTCTACTTTCTCAGGAGACAAAGGAAATTTGGCATATCTGCTCCAATTCTCACCAACATCTACAGATACACCGTAGAAAGCATTTTTTCTGGTTGTATCACAGCTTCGTATGGCTCCTTCGCTGCCCAAGACCGCAAGAAATTACAAAGGGTCATGAACGAAGCCCAGTCCATCACTCAAACCAGCCTCCCATCCATTGATACTGTGTACACTTCCCGCTGCCTCAGAAAAGCAGCCAGCATAATGAAGGACCCCACGCACCCTGGACACACTCTCTTCCACCTTCTTCCATCGGGAAAAAGATACAAAAGACTGAGATCATGTACCAACCGACTCAAAAACAGCTTCTTCCCTGCTGCTATCAGACTTTTGAATGGACCTACCTCGCATTAAGTTGATCTTTCTCTACGCCCCAGCTATGACTGTAACACTACATTCTGCACTCCTTTCCTTCCCTATGTATGGTATGCTTTGTATAGCACGTAAGAAACAATACTTTTCACTGTATACTAATACATGTGACAATAATAAATCAAATCAAATTACTTCAGCTCAATCACACATACAACCCCTGCCTACTTTAACTCAATTCACAGATACAGAACTGGAGCGACCACTGACTGTTTCAACTCAATCACAACCACACAAGTACAGAATTCCCTGTCTGCATCTAAGTGAAGTGAGAGTGGAAAGGGCGGGAGTACTGGCCATTATTTTTCAGTCTTCCCTGGACTCAGAGGTGGTAGCAAAGTGTTGGAGAATTGCAAATGTCACACTCATCTTCAAAAAGAGCTGTAAAGTTAATTCCAGCAACTACAGGCCAGTCAGATTAAATTGGGTGGTGGAAAATGCATATGAACAATAATTCAAGGCAAAATGATTCGTCACAGGAACAAATGCAGGTTAATTAAGGAAAGCCAGAATGGATTTCTCCTCTGAAAATCATGATTAACTAATTTGCTGGAATTTTCTGAAAAGGTAAGAGACAGGTTTGTTCAGGGCAATGCTGTTGATGTGGTATACACAGTACTGCATGTCTGGACTCTGGAGCGGTTCGTTGGATTTGGGGGCAGTTCCGGCTGATTGGAAAACAGCAAATATGACACCAATGTTTGAAAAAGGAGGTAGACAAAATGCAGATAACTTCTGTAGTGGGGAAAATGCTTGAATGTATCATCAAAGAAGAAATAGCGAGACACCTGGATAGAAATTGCCCCATTGGGAAGATACAGCATGGGTTCATGAAAGGCAGGTCATGTTTAACGAATTTAGTGGAATTCTTTGAGGACATTATGATCGTGGTGGACAATGGGGAACTGGTGGATGTGGTGTACCTGGATTTCCAGAAGGCACTCAACAAGGTGCCGCACAAAAGGCTGCTGCATAAGATAAAGGTGCAGAACTTTATGGGTAATGTATTAGCATGGATAGAGGATTGGCTAACTAACAGACAGCAAAGAGTGGAAATAAATGGGTGTTTTTCTGGTTGGCGATCAGTGACTCGTGGTGTGCCTCAGGAATCAGTGTTGGCACTGCAATTGTTTCCAGTTCACATCGATGATTTGGAGTTGGGGACCAAATGTAGTGTATCAAAGTTCGCGGATGACACGATGAGTGGTAGAACAAAGTGTGCGGAGGACGCTGAAAGTCTGCAAAGGGATATAGATAGTCTAAGTGAGTGGGCAAGGATCTGGCAGATGAAGCACATTGTTGGTAAATGTGATGTCATCTATTTTGGTAGGAATAACAGCAAAATGGATTATTATTTAAATGGTAAAAAAAATGCAGCTGTGCAGAGGAACCTGGGTGTCCTAGTGCATGAATCACAAAAAATTGGTTTGCAGGTGCAGCAGGTAATTAAGAAAGCAAATGGAATTTTGTCCTTCATTGCTAGAGGGAAGGAGTTTAAAAACAGAGAGGTTAAGTTGCAGCTGTATAAGGTGCTGGTGATGCCACACCTGGAGGACTGTGTACACTTTTGGTCTCCTTACTTGAGAAAGGATGTACTGGCACTGAAGGGGGTGCAGAGGAGATTCACGAAGTTGATTGTGGAGTTGAGAGTGTTGGCTTTTGAGGAGAGACTGGGATATATTGAAATTTAGAAAAATGAGGGGGATCTAATAGAAACATATAAAATTATGAAGGGAATAGATAAGATGGAAGCAGGGAGGTTGTTTCCACCGGCGGATGAAACCTGAACTAGGGGGCATAGCCTCAAAATAAGATTTAGGACTGAGTTGAGGAGGAACTTCTTCACCCAAAGGGTTTGGAATCTGTGGAACTTCCTGCCCAGTGAAGCAGTTGAGGCTACCTTGCTGAATGTTTTTAAGGCAAAGATAGATAGATTTTTGAACAGTAAAGGAATTAAGGGTTATGGTGAGTAAGTGGAGCTGAGTTCACAAAAAGATCAGCCATGATCTCATTGAATGGCAGAGCAGGCTCGAGGGGCCAAATGGCCTACTCCTGCTCCTAGTTCTTATGTTCTTATGTCAGACCTGTAAGCTGAGTCATGGAAAAAAAAGGGAAGAACCATGGATACAAAATGACTGAGTGATAACAGAGAGTCATAATTAATGAATGTCTTTCATACTGGAGGAGGATTTGGAGTGGAGCTCCCCAGGGTCAGTGTTGAGACCTTTGCTTTTTCTGATGTATTAATAACATTGACCTTGATTGCTTAATTTCAAAATTTGCAGATGATACGAAACTTGGAAGCATTGTGAACTGTGAGGAGGACGGTGTAGAACTTTAAAAGGATGCAGACAATTTGATGGAATGAGCAAACAGACTGCAGATGAGATTCAAGGCGGAGAAATGTTAAATGATTTATTTTGATAAGAACATCAAGAGCAAAAGAGGGCACAGGGTATATGTGCGCATAAGTTATTAAAAGTGGTAGGACAGGTTGAAGGAGCAGTTACAAAACCCTTGTCTTTATTAATAGAGGCATAAAATACAAGATGAAGATGATTGTGTTGAACTTGTATAAGACACCAGTTTGGCCTCAGCTGGAGTATTGCATCCAGTTCTGGGTGCTGCTCTTTAAAAAGATGTGAAGCCATTGGAGACAGTGCAGAAAGAAAAATGCAGGAATAGTTCAAGGGATGAGAAATTTCAATTTTAAAGATCGATTGGAGAAGTTGGCACTATTTTCCCTGCAGAAAGGAAGGCTGAGAGGGGATTTGATCGGGGTATTCAAGGGTCTGGATAGAGCAGATAGGGAGAAATTGTTTCCACTCATGAAAGGATCAAGAACGAGAGGGCACAGATTTAAGATAATTTGCAAAAGAAGCAGAAGCAAAATGAGAGATGTTTTCACGCAGCAAGTGGTTAAGGTTTGGAATGTACTGCCTGAGAGGCATTTGAAAGGGAATTATACTGTCATCTGAAAAGGACGAGTGTGCAGGGTTATGGTGTGAAGGCTAAAGAATGGCACTCAGTAAATTGCTCATTCAGAGAGCTCGTGCAGACACAATGGACCGAATGACCTTGTTCTGCGACATAAAAATTCTGTGATTCTGTGAAATACAACAATCCCACACACACACACAACATTGTTAGCTTCATCAATTCTGATATAATAATCCCTTTCTCTATCATCAACACACACACGCGTGCACACACACACACATGTGCACACAAACATGCACACACGCATACTTGTACTCATATACTGCATCACAGGTCATTCCTGCTTCCAGAACTCATCTATATGGGCACACATGTGCTGCATTAAAGTGACATGATACAAGGGGCAAACAAGATTAAAGTGCTGGGAATCTGAAATTAGCTTTACAATTGATAACAAGTGCACAGCAGAGCACTCCCTCCCCCACAATGAAAAGACAGGTGTGCTAGACATGGGTAAAAGCAAAATACTGCGGATGCTGGAATCTGATATAAAAACAGAAATTGCTGGAAAATCTTAGTGGGTCTGATAGCATCTGTGGAGAGAATAGAGCAATCGCTTTGAGTCAGGATCATCCTTGAAGTGTTGGGTAGATGAATTGTTTGGAGGTTTGTGCTCCCTCTGATGCTTTGACTTCACCTCTGCACAATTCTGACAATTCGTTCGCTGTGTTCAGCGGCTTCCGGAATGAGCCTTCTCCATTTTGCTCTGTCACCATTCAGGTCCCCTATGAGTCAAGCAGGTACATTTGACCTCTTCAGAGATGCTATGAGGATATCTCTAAAGTGGTTCCGCTGTTCTCCTGGGAGACTCCTGCTGTAACCGAGTTCCGAGTAGAGTTGCTCATATCAGCATATGAACAACATGCTGCACCCAACGGAGCTGGTTTGAGTGATTAGCAAATCAATACCGAGCAAAAGAGAAAATGCTGGAAAATCTCAGCAGGTCTGACAGCATCTGCAAGGAGAGAAGAGAGCTGACATTTCGATTCCAGATGACCCTTTGTCAAAGCTAAAAGGCATAGAAAGTGGGGGATGTGGTGGCAGCGGGCGGCATGGTGGCACAGTGGTTAGTACTGCTGCCTCATAGCGCCAGGGACCTGGGTTCGATTCCTGGCTTGGATCGCTGTCTGTGTGGAGTTTGCACATTCCTCCCCCCCGTTTCTGCATGGGTTTCCTCCGGGTGCTCCGGTTTCCTCCCACAGTCCAAAGATGTGAGGGTTAGGTGCATTGGCCATGCTAAATTGAGTGTCAGGGGGACTAACTAGATAAATGCATGGTGTTGTGGGGTTAGGGCCTGGGTGGGATTGTGGTCGGTGCAGACTCGATGGGCTGAATGGCCTCCTTCTGTACTGTAGGATTCTATGTTTATACCGTAGGGTGAGGGAATGAAAGATGAGTCATTGCCACAGAAACAAGGGGAAAGGCTGCTAATGGCAGCCCATCGAGAGAATAAAAGATGTGAATGGCCAAACGGCAGAGAAGCTAAAATCAGAGGGTAAGTTGTGACAGATGAAGATGTGGGGGGAGGGAGGGAAAGGGTGGAAGAGAGGTAAAATTGAGAAAAAGAGGGAAAGGGGAAGCAAAGGGGGAAAAAAGGTAAGTAAAGGGGGATAAAATGGGAGAAAGAGTGGGGGGGGCAGAAAAGTAAAGAAAGACAATAAAGAACTAAAAGTTAGAGAACAGTTAAAAACTAAATAAAATGAAAACAAGGGGGTCGAGGTGAGGTAGAGCTAATCATCTGAAGTTGTTAAATTCGATGTTGAGACCAGAAGGCTGTACTGTCTGAGGCGGAAGATGAGATGCTGTTCCTCCAGTTTGCATTGAACTTCACTGGAACGTTGCAGCAGGTCGAGGACAGACATGTGGGCGTGGGAGCAGGATCGTGTGTTAAAATGGCAGGCAACAGGAAGGTCAGGGTCCTGATTGCGCACAGACTGAAGGTGCTCAGCAAAGTGATCACCCAGTCTACGCTTGGTCTCTCTGATATAGAGGAGACCACATTGGGAGCAGCGATGTAATAGACCAAATTGAAAGAGGTGCAAATGAAACGCTGCTTAACCTGGAATGAGTGCTTTGGTCCTTGGATGGTAAGTATGGAAGAGCTAAAGTTGCTGTGGGTGATGGGAGAGGTGTTGGGTATAGTGGAGGAGTGGACTAGGTTATCCCAGAGAGGACAGTCTCTGCAGAATGCTGACAGAGGGAGTGAAGGGAAGATGTGTTTGGTGGTGGCATCACGCTGGAGTTGGCGAATATGGTGGAGGATTATGTTTTGCATGCAGAGCCTGGTGGGGTGAAATGTGAGAACAAGGGGGACTCTATTCTTGCTCTGGGAGGGAAGGGAGGGGGTGAGTGTTGTGGCGTGGGAGATGAACTGCATGCTGCTGAGGGCCCTGCTGAACACTGTAGGTGGGGAACCACGGTTGAGGCTAAATGAACACATATTAGAAGCACCACCTTGGAAAGTGGCATCATCGGAACAAATGCGATGGAGGCAAAGGAGCTGAGAGACAGTGATGCAGTCCTTACAGGATGTCTATATACAGGTTTCCCACCTATAGTTGTCGACAGGACCCTCAACAGCTTGGGGTCCATCTCCTGTGCCATGACTCTCACCCTCTCCCCTCCCTCCCAGAACAAGGATAGAGACCCCTTGTTCTCATATTTCACCCCACCAGGCTCAGCATGCAAAGCATAATCCTCCACCATATTCGCCAACTCCAGCGTGATGGCACTACCAAATACATTGTCCCTTCACTCCCTCTGTCAGCAGTCCACAGAGACCGTTCTGTCCAGGATAACTTAGTCCACTCTTCCACTATACCCAACACCTCTCCCATCACCCATGGCACCTTCCCATGCAATCGCAGAAGGTGTAATACCTGCCCCCTTTGCTCTTCCATGCTTACCATCCAAGGTCCAAAACACTCATTCCAGGTTAAGCAGTGTTTCAGTTGCACCTCTTTCAATTTGGTCTATTGCATTCGCTGCTCCCAATTTGGTCTCCTCTATATCAGAGAGACCAAGCGTAGACTGGGTGATCGCTTTGCTGAACACCTTCGGTCTGTGCGCAATCAGGACCCTGACCTTCTGGTTACTTGCCATTTTAACACACGATCCTGCTCCCATGCCCACATGTCTGTCTTTGGTCTGTTGCAATGTTCCAGTGAAGCTCAACACAAACTGGAGGAACAGCGTCTCATCTTCCAACGAGGCACTTTACAACCTTCCGGTCTCAACATCGAATTTAATTTTCAATTTGGTCTATTGCATCGCTGCTCCCAATGTGGTCTCCTCTATATTGGAGAGACCAAGCATGGACTGGGTGATCATTTTGCTGAGCACCTTCGGCCTGTGCGCAATCAGATGCTGCCAGGCCTGCTGAGATTTTCCAGCATTTTCTCTTTTGGTTTCAGATTCCAGCATCCACAGTAATTTGCTTTTAAATACTGAGCAAGTTGGCTTGGGAGAGGGCACTGCAATTGGACCACTTTTCTCGCCACCATGTTTGTAGGATCTTGCAAGGACATCGTTGGTGACACTTCTTCAGTGCTTTGAACTGGCTGTTGTATGTTATGCAAGTTGCCAAAGAATATAGGTGTACGGGGATCACTGCTGTCTGGTAAACCATAACTTTAGTCTCAGGTTTGAGATCCTGGGACTCAAGTACTCTTTTCTTCAGCTGGCCAAAGGTTGAGCTGGCACATTGGGGGCCTTCGTTAAGTGGAGGCTCTCAAATTTGTAGAAAAGCATTCATTCAGAAACACTGGGAGCGATTTTCTGAACTAGCCACACCTGGCGCAATCGTGCCAATCCCTGAAAATAGCGTGCGGACCTAAAAATTGGTTCCGGGCCCAGCGCCACACGGTTTGCAATCGCCCTGGTCCCTTTCTACTGTTGCAAACTGGATCGTGCCCGGAAAGGGCGCAAGGCTGATTAGCACGAGATTGACAGGATTTCCATCTCATTGGCAAGTTCTGCCCAGAATGTTCCCACCTCTCCTAGAGGAGGCCAGGTGCAATGGCCACACTGGGAGGCTCGGAGGCCCCCTTGAACCTCACTTGGAGTACTGTATGCAATTCGCACTGCTAAATTGGAAAGAAGAAGCACTGGAAATGGGCAGATGGAGTGGTTGAAGAGAATAGTATTAATGCATTTTAAGGGGCAGTCAAACAATCACATGAGGGAATAGAGGGTTAATACTGAGAAATTTAGATGAGGAAAGACAGGAGGAGCCCCAAATGGAGCATAAACGCTGGCAGGGGCTGGTTTGGCCGAATGTCCTGTTTCTGTGTTGTATATCCCATTTTCCTCAGGTTGTGCCCGTCATAAAAACACCCAGTTTTGCCCCCTTGTCATAGCCCCGCCATCGTAGCCGCCCCCCCAAACATAACTCACACTAAGGCCCCACTGCCCAACTGACGCTGCCAGGATGTCATGTGGGCACTGCCAGGCTGACACTGCCCGATGGGCACTGCCCAACCATGCCCCCCAACAACCCAGGGGTTTCAATGGCCTCCGATCTCAGCATGACCGTGGCACCTAGTCCCTGCTACTTCAGAGCAGTAGTGATTCTTGCCGGCGTGATGTCTCGCCGGCAAGTTGGGAAGCATCTGGATGATCGGAAGCAGCCATGTCGAACCCGGTAAATATGCTTAAATAGTTATTTTTATGTTAATAGGCTTCACAGGAAGCATCAAATTTCTAGCCTCTATGTTCCTTGCTCACCACGCTGATTGACCAGCATAGCAGCTGGTAAGATTGAGCCCATTATCACTGTTCCTCTCTCCATCTACTGAGTTTTTCCAGCGCTTTCTGTTTTTCGATAAAAACTTCAAAGTGGTTTGTTGAAAAGGTTTCAGAGGAGGACCTATGCAGCGAATGGCACAGCCACCTGCAGGGGCAGAGGTGGAGAAGTCACTTAAGAGGCTATAATCAGAGGAATGGAGAGTTCTTGAGCAGGAAGGTTGTCTGGATGGTAGAAGTTACAATAATAGAGAAAGGCAAGGCCTTTGAAGGATTTAAACAGGGATGAGAATTTTAAAGTTGAGGTGATGATGGATCAGGAGCCAATGTAGGTCAGCAAGGACTTGAGGGCAGTGGATTCGAGCTGACATTTCTCCACCACCCCCCCCCCCCATCCACCCCCCACCCACCCCCACCCCCGACTCCCCAGCAGTCAGTGATGGCACCCCCTTTCCTTCCCGCCGAACATCGGACCCTTACCCCCAACCCCCCACCAACACAATCAGTTCCGGCATCTCCCTCAACATCGGAGTCTTTGCCCCCTAACCCCCACCCACACAGTCAATGCCTGCACCTACCCACCCTCCCCACCCCCTCAAATAGTCATCACCGGCTTCCCCAGCTCCCACGTCTGTTCCCCCCCCCCCCACCACTGCCACAAATAAATGAATCCTCCCTTCCCCCATGAGGCTCCTGCTGGGGTCCGCCCCGGCACTGCCCCTTAGCACAGGTTGGCACTGCCAGGTTGGCATGGTTGGCACTGCCAGGCCATGTCCCTGTCTCCGGGGGCTTATACTCACCTTCGTGCCCTTGGGGGCATCATCACAAAAGGTTCACGTCTGGGTGAACCAGTTGTAAACGTTTCCAACTGGACATCATGTTGGCACGGTTTGAATATACAGTGGGGAGGAGGTCAATATCTGACGAAGGGGGGGTTAATGAAATGTAAATACATTAAAGTGTACTTAAATCAGTTTTACGCCCATAGTGGACATGAACCTGATTACATTACCAGGGCAGCGAAAATTGGAAGTTGCGATCTTGCCAGCAGGAGAAGATGATCCCATGCTAAAGGTCAAATTTGTACGGCATGCAACAGACAACAATGGTATTGCACATCTTCAGTTGACGATAGAACAGTACTTGACTAAGTAATACAAGCAATGGGATAGTTCCTTTCAATCACTTGTTTATTACCATTGACTTTATTGGATCTGTGCTCTGTTCCATCGCAGTAATTTCTAACTTTGAGCTTGAGCCAATAGGTGCAAAGGTTACTTAGATTCCCAATAGCCATCTGTTAGTGTACTTGGCCCCCTGGAACAATGTATCAGTGTTCACTGCTGCAGAACAAAAGAATCATGAATATGCCCTGGATAATAGTCATCAATATGCACAGTGAAATTTCTGTACACCTGCACAGAATGGAGAGGTACCTTTTCATGTTGATCAATGCATTGAGATTGTTGTGAAGAACCTCCAATGCCATTTTGGTTCTTTCTGCAAGATCCTGCATTCGAGATTCAGGCGAGAGAAGTTCTGTGGAGTGTCCATTTCGCCGGCGAAGTGATAAAAGTGTTTCCCAATGCAAGCATGTCATCAGTCCCTTGCTTTATGCAGGAATGAACAGCAAATTGACTTATCTGACAGATGTTGTTTGAGGTGGCTCGGAAGAATCAAGTTATGTCAAATCTCAGTGCCATGGTAACATTGACAGGAAAAGGGAAGGCAATTCCTGTCCTTGAGGTTATCTGTATGTCAGGCTGCATCAAACAACATAGCTCAATTTCATGTCTGCAATGAAGTGAAGGTGACAAAAATATATCTTCTTAGATGTTCCCAGGTAGGAGTGACATACTATGTAAATGCAGGTTTGATATTAACTGGAAGAGGATACATAGCACTTCACGTGTCTTTGCAACAGCACATGTCCAGTGATTAAGTCTTCCTTAATCCAAAGTATGCAACAGTCTGGAGGTTGACACTGCCAGTCTCCTTTCCTCAACCTTCCAAGTGCTGGTTATATTGTGGGAGGAATTTGCCACTCCTCTGCAAGTGTTGCACACTCACAGAAAGCAGGGTGATAAATGGTATCACAGGGAGTCAAGAGATTGCAAAATATTCAACTCAGAAACTGACAAAAAAATTGATAAGTAATTTAATCAATAGCACATTCATTTGAAGAAGCAATACTCAACAGGCCTAAGCTATTCAGCATTCATCCACCCAGTTTTACTATGTGTGGGGTTGACATCGTGGATGAAGCTTTGCTCAAACTGTTGAAATTTGGTATGAGGTTTTGTTTGAATGTTGACATGAGGCACGAGTATGTTAGGAATGAAACTTTCCCTGGTCATGTAAATAAATGTGCTTTTATTTTGCCCTCAACTGGCTAACGGGAGTAATACCTGTTCACCAATTCAGGGAACAGGAATTATTACAGGTTCCCATTCCAGAATTGCTCCACCATAAAATGTTCATGTTGACAGCTAAGTGTATAAGATTCACCCCTAATTTTCCAACCATGTCTGATCAGAAATAGAGCCTGAAAAAATTGATGGGATGATTTTCCTAAAAATATTCTAAGTGCTGAATGAGCAAGAAAACGGGAGAGTTTCAGACCTGTTTTATTCGGCAAGTTGAAAAATGAAATCTTTTGACACTCAGTCAAATAAAAAGCCACAATGCGATTCTCACCAGCAGGGGGAAGGGGCGGAGCCTAATCTCACCCAGGAAGCCGGCTGCTTATCTTGAGGGGCGCCATTGCTCATGCCCCCCCACCGATCGCCCAGTGTAGTGTGCACAAAGAGTGTACTGGGAGATCTCCTGTCCCTCCCTGGACATTACCACCCCCCCCCACCTCCTCCCGCCGCCAATCACCGCCCAGATAGCGACCCCTACCCTACCAACCGCTGACCTGGACATTGCTGACCTGGACATCGCCACCCCCACCGCCCACCGATTGCTGCCCGGGACATTGCCCCCTCTCCCCCCCTCCCCTTTATGGTCGAGAAGCTGATCTCGCCGTCAAAACAGGGCCAGTAAGATTGTAAAAGGCGGAAAATCAGGCACAATCCTGAATTTGTGCCTCTTGCCCGATCTTAGTGGCTTGCCAGGCTAATTGACCAGCTTAGAATCTTAGAATTATAGATATTCTCAACAGATAAGTACGTTATTAAAAAGTGTTGTATTCTTTCATTTGAAACTGTTGGTGTCAATGGGCAGAATCCTGTTGCGGCGTTGGGGGTCTTGGCTGCCAGCTGGAGAGCTGGTGAGGGAGCCACACTTTCTCTTTTTTGGAAGACACACCAACCCACAAGCGAGTAAAGCAGTGCTGAGGCTGGTGGTGGACCTCCTTCTGGAATAAAGGCCCCAAGGAGCAAGCCTTGCCTACCGAGAGTTGCTGGCAAATCAGGAGTTGGCAGCTCTTGTGCTCAGCATCGTCACTGGAGTGGCTGTGGTTTTTGCTGAAAGGGCAGACACCCGAGTCCCAGGATTGAGAGTGACCAAGGCCACAGGAAAGGAATGGGGTGCAGGGGGATGGCGGGGGGGGCGGGTGGGGCGCGGGATTCATAGGGGTGAGGGGGGGGTCACAGGGAGAGGGATGCAAGGGGATCAGCAACAAAGGCAAGGAGGTGACTCTCAGAAGGCCTTCCCTTCCGAATATTGAGTCCCTCGATCACGTACTGACTGAGGGACCCCCCTTTGCTAGGAGCTGAGAAACTCACGGCACAGGTGTAGCTGTCATGCACACTGCACGGTGACAGGCTTTCTTGCAGCGGGGTTAATACCAGTGGTGACAGGGTGAGGCCCTTAAGTGGTCATTAATTAGTGACTTAGGGATTCAATTGATGGCAAGTCAGGATGGTTGACCATGGGCCTTCCTGTCTCTAACTTAAATTTGGTGGAGGTGGGATGGAAGAGGGGTTCAGATAAGCCACCATTCCCGCCTCCAAGCTGGCCACCAGGGAGAGCCGAAGATTCTGCCCAGTGTCGCTAATGTGCTTTTATCTGTAATAATTGTTTAAAACCAAGGTATCTAATTTAGATTAAAAGTTATGACTAGAGCAGAAACCCTATTAGTCCACTAGAGGCACTAGTTTACATATTTATGGCCAAAGAAATTGCAACTGCACATTCCCTGAATTAAAATCCAGTCTGCTTCCTGGACAATGCATGGCATAGTGTAGGGGAGACAGAACAGTGCTTAACAGTTGCACTGTCATATGTGTCACAAACTAGCCCAGCATGCAAGTTAGAAAACTGATCTTGTCTTATTTAATTCTGTGCTGTCATTTCATTGAGGAGTTACCAGACAGACTTACTTCCTTCAACATCCTGCTCCTAAAATACCGTCACGTTGGGAGCCACAGAAAGCGACGCTTCAGCAGATGTTGTAACAGCTGGAGGACAAACTTTTACAATGTGGTTTCAATTGTTCACATTCATTTTAAGTCGCAACCTTTAAACATTAACAGATGTAGCCAGTGAGGCAATCGACACATCATATCATCAGTTATGTTTTAAAATGTCGGTATCTTTCATTAATTACAACCAGAAAAACACTTCTGCTTCCATACCAAAGTTTGAATCCTGCAATTGCATCTGCAACTGCACCATCTACAGTCCGACACTTTAACTGACATTATGTGGGACAATAAGAGATGTCGTCGGTTCCCTCGTAAGAAGTCTCACAACACCAAGTTAAAGTCCAACAGGTTTATTTGTAGCAAACGCCACTAGCTTTCGGAACTGGCTTTTCCTTCATCAGGTGGGTGGGAGTTCTGATCACAAACAGGGCATACAAAGACACAAACTCAATTTGCTCTGTTTGTGATCAGAACTCCCACCCACCTGACGAAGGGACAGCCAGTTCCGAAAGCTAGTGGCGTTTGCTACAAATAAACCTGTTGGACTTTAACCTGGTGTTGTGAGACTTCTTACTGTGTTTACCCCAGTCCAAAGCCGGCATCTCCACGTCAGTTCCCTCCAGCGGGGATTCGCAAATGTTTTGTTTTTGAGGTTTCCCCTCCCATGTTATAAAAATTCCATGGAAACCCTGTAACAAAAAAAAGCACGAGAATTTTCTGTACTAAAAGTTAATTATAAAATTAGTCATATGTTAATTATTATTTTTGCTCTGCTTGCTTAATGTGAAAATTGGGCGGTTGAATTAAGATGGGCCAAATGGCCTGCCGCAGATGTAATTACCGAGATATTGTGGGAAAGATTTAAGATCGCATTGTTTTCACACTAAATCAGTTGAATCCAACTTCTAAGTGCTGGTCCCATGTGACTCATGAATGGTCTGCAGAAGAATTCTGGTCCACTGTGATTGGGCAAGTTCTGAGCTTGCAGAGCGGGACAGGAAAATGTCCTGAGGATGTAGTCCCATCTTTCATCACAGGGGCATGAGCATTGCTGGCAAATTCAGCATTTGCTGCCCATCCATAATTGTTCTTGAGAAGATGGCTGTCTTCTTACACTGTCTGCATGTGTTAACAAACCCCTTTGGAAACTTTGACACGTTTTCCTAACTTTTAAAAAATGATGAATATTTCTATCGTCGTCCTTGGTTATGTCAGTGTTTGGATAGGTTCAGAAACATGTAGCTGTTGGTGGGATATGGCATCAAGGAGACTGAAGTTAAACCAAAATCAATTGACTGTTTGGAAAGTAGATCCAGCGAAGAAATGGTGACACATTTCCAAGTCAGGATGGTGTGTTGCTTGGAGGGGAATTTGCAATTGTTGGTGCTCCCAGGTTTTTGCTACCATTGTTCTTCTGAGTGGTAGTGGTTACAGGTTTGGAAGGTGCTGTTGAAGGAGCCTTGGTGTGTTGCTGCAGTGCATCTTGGAGGTGGTACACACTGCTGCCACTGTGCATCAGTGGCAGAGTGAGTGAATGTTGAAGGTGGTGGACAGAGTGTCAACCAAGTGGGCTGCTTTGTCCTGGATCGTGTCAAGCTTCTCGAGTGTTTTTGGAGCTGTAGGCATTCAGGCAAATGGAAAGTATTCCATTAAACTCCTAACTTGTGTCCCGTAGATGGTGGACAGGCTTTGGGGAGTTAGGCGGTGCATTACTCGCCACAGAATTCCCAACGTCTGACCTGCTCTTGTCGTCACAGTATTTATATGGTTCAACCAGCTATGTTTCTGGTCAATGGTAACTCCCACGATGTTGATGGTGTGGGGTTCAGTAATGGTAACAGTGATGAACGTAAAGGAGAGATTGTTAAATTCTCTCTGGTTGGAGATGGTTATTGCCTGGCATTTGTGTGGCATAAATAATACTTGTCACTTATCAGCCCAAGTCTGAATGTTGTCCAGCTGTATGCAAGTATGAACTGCTTCAGTGTCTGAGGAGTCGCGAATGGTAGCGAACCTTGTGCAGTCATCAGCAAACATGTCCCTTATGATGGAAGAAATATCAGCGATGAAGCAACTGAAGATGGTTGGGCCTCGGACGCTGCCCTTAAGGAACTCCTGCAGTGACATCCTGGAGGTGAGATGATTGGTCTCCAACAAGCACATCCATCTTTCTTTGTGCTAGCTATGACTCCAACTCCGGAGTTTTCCCCCGATTTCAATTGATTTTGGTTTAACTTCAGTCTCCTTCATATCCCACCAACAGCTACATGTTTCTGAACCCATCCAAACACTGACATAACCAAGGACGACGATAGAAATATTGATACTCAACATCATTTTTTAAAAGTTAGGAAAACGTGTCAAACTTCCCAAATGGGTTTGTTAACTTTTAATTGAATGGGATCACACAGGAGGCCCATGCAGACAGTGTAAGAAGACAGCCAGCTACGCAGCAAAATAATCATCACTTGTAATGCAACCATATAAAAGCAAAATACTGCGGATGCTGGAATCTGAAACAAAAACAGAAAATGCTGGAAGATCTCAGCAGATCTGACAGTATCTGTGGAGAGAGAATAGAGCCACATCAGCTCTGATGAAGGGTCATCCAGACTTGAAACATTATCTCTCCACAGATACTCAAACCTGCTGAGATTTTCCAGCATTTTCTGTTTTTGTATCATTTTGAACTGCAGACACTTTAAGAAATATTTCCCAATTTGTTGTCCAGTAGTTGTTAAGTTGAAATCCTGTTTTAAAATAACAAAAGCATTGATGATATAACAACACACAATTTGCCTGATATTCAGGTCAACCTGACAGTGATCCCTCCATCTGCAATCATATTGTTAAAGTTAAAGTTTATTTATTAGTCACAAGTAGGCTTACATTCACACTGCAATGAAGTTACTGTGAAAATCCTCTAATCGCCACACTCCGGCGCCTGTTTGGGTACCACTGAGGGAGAATTTAGCAGGACCAAGTCACCTAACCTGCAGGCACAGGGAGAGTGTGCAAACTGCACACAGACAGTGACCCAAGTCGGTAATCGAACCCTGGGTCTCTGGTGCTGTGAGGCAGCAGTGCTAACCACTGTGCCACCGTGCCACCCCGGTTAACTCTTGTTAATTTCCAAGAGCAGGATTGATTTCCTTGTTAGACACATTGCACACAGTACTCGAAAATAATGCAGACGCTGGAGATCTGAAATAAAAACTCCAAGTGCTGGAAAAGCTCAGCAGTCTCTGAAAGCATCTATGGAGAGAGAAACAAGGGTTAACACTTCCAGTCTTTTTCTGAACCCTTCCTCTAAACCCCTCCCAGTGTTAATTAAAAAGTCACCTCAAGAGCAGTGCACAATTGAAATAAAAACATACACTCCCTTGATATTAAAATTCTCCTGCGCAAAGCAAGTGCCACGTTGTAAGCCATGACCTAGTGATAGCACTCTCAGCTATGAGTCAGAAGGTTTGGGTTCATGTTCCACTCTAGAACTTTGAGCACAAAGTCTAGGCAGAAACTTCAGTGCTGTACTGTTGGAGATATTGGGGACGATTCTCCCAGCAGTGCAGCGGGCTGGGAGACTCTGGCGGGGGCCGTTTCGTGGGCTCCCCACTGGGCACCACGGCCTCCATGTGTCTCCAGCAGCTCAGCGCCAAAAATCTCCAGGCCTGCTAGCCTCTCCTCTCCTGCCAGGAGTATTTCACTCCGGCAGGTTTTAGTATAGCTCTCCACTTGCGGGGAGCTGGCAGCCCAACCCCGCTGGAGTGAAGGGGGGGGTGCAATCGAGGCCCCCCCAGAGGGTTGAGTGGTGGCGGATGCCCCCTGGGCATTGCCACCTTGATAATGCCAGCCTGGGCCCCCGGCACTGTCCAAGGGGCAAAGCGCCAATGCCCAGGCATCGAGTACTGTGTGCAATGTGCCGAACAAGGAAATCAATCCTGCTCTTGGAAATTAACAAGAGTTAACCGGGGTGGCACGGTGGCACAGTGGTTAGCATTGCAGCCTCACAGCACCAGAGACCAGGGTTCGATTACCGACTTGGGTCACAAGGGGGTGGGGCCTAATGGGGTGCCTGATGGAGGCAGGGGCCTCTGGGGGGGAGGGGGGGGGCAATTGATGGGGGTCAGGAGTCCATTTGCACTGAGTGACAAAGGGACGGAGGCCAGTGATTGGGGCTGGCCATCAGGGTTGCTGGGGGAGGAGGTCAGCCTGCTGGGGGATCAGGGCTGCCAGGGGTGGAGAGGGGATGGGGAGAGGGATCAGGAAAACGGGGCTGCAAGGGTGGCGGGACATCAAAGCGGGGGAGGAGAGGGTTGAGGTTGGCTCGGGCATGTTTGGGGACCAGTGATCGGGCCATGGGGGTGTCGCGGGGCTGGCCAGCAATTGAGTTGCCTGGCAATCAGGAGGTCGGCAGACAGGGGCCACTGAGCATGCGCCAATCCTGGCGCTGACAGATCGCCGCATGCGCAGTGGCCCGCTATGCTGCCGGACTCTCCAGTGGGAATACGCCTCACCCCCTGATTTTTGGATTGATTTATGCTAGTTCCCTCTGCAGTGCAGAGAGTGTAGGAGATTCATTTTGAAAATCCCACTGATAAAACCGGCGTGAATTACTCCAGTTTTTACCCAAATTCGACACTTGGAATTTTTTTAGGAGAATCTAGTGGATGAGACATTGAACTGAGGCCCTGTCTACCTTCTCAAATGAATGTAAAAAATCCCAGAGCATTATTTCAAAGAAGAGCAAGGGAATTCTCCTGGTGTCCTGGCCAATATTTATACCTTAGCCAAGATCAGTAAAAAACAGATTATCTTGTTATCGCCTTCCTGTTTGTGGGAGCTTGCTGTGCACAAATTGCCGTCTCATTTCCTTAACTGCAACAGTGACTATACTTAAAAAAATCTTTACGATGGGATTTTCTGGACGCACTTGCCCCACAAATGGAAAATCCCGCCCAAGGTCAATGGACCTTTGCATGGTCCGCCTCCACTCCTTGCCTGCTACGATTCCCGTGGCAGACGGGATGGGAAAATTCCCCCTTAATTTCTTGTAAAGCACTTAAGGATATCCGAATGTTGCAAAAGGCATTAATCAATTCAAGCCTTTTTACTAATAAAAGTTGGGTTGTTTGTTGTCTGTATATTATGCCAATTAAAACTTTTGCATGACAATTCACAAAGGTCAGTGGGCATGACCAGGAGCCCTCATTTCACAAAGTAGCCATAAAAGTAACTAAAAGTTTAGATATCTCCTTTTAGGAGTTGGCTTAATCTTTTAATTAAAATCAGAATACCTGGTGTTAAGATTCAAGCTCTGTCCCAATGCTCATAGAAGAAAGCTCCGATCATCTGAAATTTATGATCTTTTGTGTGGAGTAAATGTTCAACATATTGATGGGCTAACAAATACTCTTCTTGTAAACGTATTTCTTGAAAATAACAGAACCTAAGCCATTTTTTTCAGAACTGAGTTCTGCAATGACCTTTCTCTCGGTCTTTGCTTCTGTGTCCACATAATCTTTCCAACTGCTGTGAGGTTTACATAATTTAACCAAGTGAACAAAATGTTGTCAGAGTTGCTACTTGGATACATTCACCATTTCTGTTGAAGTGCAGACTAAATTCCAATTGAGAAACCGTCAGTTGCTTGAGAATTGGATGGTTATTCTCATGTTAATTATTTTCTCACACAAGTAGGTGAGGATGAGATCACATATAAAATCTTCTTAGGCAGTCTGTCAGGATCGAGGATGATTTGCTTCCATTCTGATTTGGTGAGTCCTGTGATGGCTGACAAATCCAATGCGTGATCTGCAGACTCTGCCACATATGGGGCAGGTGGCACTTGAAGGGTTGGGTATATGGGGTTTTGTGCATTCTCCCTGACACTTTGGGTGGGATTTTCCGGCCACACTCGCTCCCAAGACCGGAAAATCCCGCCCGAGGTCAATGGACCTTTGCAGTGTCCTTCCCCCCCCCCCCCCCCCCCCAGCCTGCTACAATTCACGTGGTGGGCGGGATGGGAAATTTCCACCCCTTGACTTCCCCACTGTATGTTGCCAACCAAGACTCAATGTGTCTACTATTTTTCACAATACTCCCAGGTTTTGTGTTATCTGCATTTTTTGAAACAGTGCTCTGCACACCCAGGCCATTAATTTAGTGTTGATCTTCCTCTATTGACCCCTGAGGAATCCCATTGTATAATTTCTCCAGTCACTTAGCCGAATTTAAGTAAAGTAAAATTGAGTTAATCGTCACAAGTAAGGCTTACATTAACACTGCAATGAAGTTACTGTGAAATTCCCCCAGTTGCCACATTCTGGCACTTGTTTGGGTCAATGCACCTAACCAACATGTCTTTCAGACTGTGGGAGGAAACCAGAGCACCCGCTGGAAACCCACGCAGACACGGGAAGAATGTGCAAACTCCATACATACAGTGACCCAAGCCGGGAATTGAACTCAGGTCCCTGGCGCCGTGTCCACCATCTAAAAGGTACAGGTCAGGAGTGTGATGGAATACTCTCCACTTGCCTGAACGGCTACAGCCCCAGCAACACTCAAGAATCATAAAGGCATCGAGGACAGAACAATCCGCTTGATTTTCACCCCATCCACCACCGTTACATTCACTACCTCCAGCACTGATGCACTGTGACAGTAGTGTTCAACATATACAAGACGCACTGCATTAATTCACCAAGACTCCATCAGCACCACCTTCCTAACCTGGGACCTCCACCATCTTGAAGGACAAGGGGTGCAGATTTATTGGAACACCATCGTCTGCAGGTTCCCCTGCAAGCCACATACTGATATGGAAGAAGTTCGCACTCCCATTTCCCCTTACTGATGGTTCTTGGCTTCAGGATTTTGTAAAGGACAAGATTATACAGACACAGGGTTTGGATTAATTGCAAACTTGTTGTTTACTTCAAATATTTCTAATGCTCTAATACAAAGAATTCTAAATTAATGTAAATGACACTACTCAACTCTTACTGAGTGAGTCAAATTTAAATCCTTCCATAATTCAACCATGGCTTCAACTTAAACACATTAAAAAAATCACCATGACTTATTAAAAAGCTTCTACTGAAAAAACACAGGCAAAACCCCACATTTCTGCCTAAATTTCCCCAATTAAAACCCAAAGCCTCCTCAGGATCTGGTTGTTATCCTTAAGTTACTTTAAAACCTCAGCCCCAGTACCCCTCAAATTTGGCTGGTCGCTTACAACTACCTACATGGTTGGTCCTTCCTGTGAAAATTATAGTCCGCAAGCCAGGTTGACTGTTCCTGACCCTCCTTCTTGATTCTTGATTGTTCTTGCTGTTGTTGTGATGCTTCTTACATTGTAAATTATACTTTGAATCAATATGATAAACATAGTTTCTGAAGCCATCTTTTTAAAAAAAGTTCATTTATTAGTGTCACAAGTAGGCTGACATTGCAATGAAGTTACTGTGAAAATCCCCCAGTCGCCACACTCCGGCACCTGTTTGGATACACGAAGGCCAATGCGCCTAACCAGCACGTCTTTCCGACCATGGGAGGAAACTGGAGCACTAGGAGGAAACTCATGCAGACACAAGGAGAATGTGCAGACTTCACACAGGCAGTGACCCAAGCCGGGAATTGAATGCAGGTCTCTGATGCTGTGAGACTGCAGTCCTAATCATTATACCACCCTGACGCGCCTGCCAGTTATTCAATGCTTCGCATCTTTCAATCTCTTTGGCCTGTTACATTGGTCTCTTTGGTCTGTCCACAGCAGACACCATCACCCTGGCCCTGCACTCAACCCTGGAACACCTAGATAACAAAGGCACCTATGTCAGACTCCTATTTATTGACCACAGCTCAGCCTTCAACACAATTATTCCCACAAAACCCATCTCCAAAGTCCGGGGCCTGGGCCTCGGCTCCACTCTCTGCGACTGGATCCTGAACTTCCTAACTCACAGACCACAATCAGTAAGGATAGGCAACAACACCTCCTCCATGATCATCTTCAACACCGGTGCCCCACAAGGCTATGTTCTTAGCCCCCTACGATACTCCTTATACACCTATGACTGTGTGGCCAAATTCCCCTCCAATTCGATTTTCAAGTTTGCTGATGACACCACCGTAGTGGGTCGGATTTCAAACAATGTTGAGACAGAGTACAGGAATAAGATAGAGAATCTGGTGAACTGGTGCGACAATAATCTCTCCCTCAATGTCAACAAAATGAAGGAGATTGTCATTGACTTCAGGAAGTGTAAAGGAGAACATGCCCCTATCTATATCAACAAGGACGAAGTAGGAAGGGTCAAGAGCTTCAAGCTTTTAGGTGTCCAGATCACCAACAACCTATCCTGGCTCCCCCCATGCCGACACTATAGTTAAGAAAACCCACCAATGCCTCTACTTTCTCAAAAGACTAAGGAAATTTGACATGTCAACTATGACTCTCACCAACCTTTACAGATGCAGCATAGAAAGCATTCTTTCTGGTTGTATCACAGCTTGGAATGGCTCCTGCTCTGCCCAAGACTGCAAGAAACTACAAAAGGTCGTGAATGTAGCCCAATCCATCACGCAAACCAGTCTCCCATCCATTGACTCTGTCTACACTTCCCGCTGCCTCAGCAAAGCAGCCAGAATAATTAAGGACCCCACGTACCCCGAACATTCTCTCTCCCACCTTCTTCCGTCGGGAAAAAGATACAAAAGTCCGACTCAAGAACAACTTCTTCCCTGCTGCCATCAGACTTTTGAATGGACCTATCTCGCATTAAGTTGATCTTTCTCTACACCTTAGCTATGACTGTAACACTACATTCTGCACTCTCTTGTTTCCTTCTCTTTGAACGGTATGCTTTGTCTGAATAGCACGCAAGAAACAATACTCTTCACTATGCTAATACATATGACAATAATAAATCAAATCAAATCAAAAGTATACATTGGTCCGGACAGACTCATTGAGTGTTGATGTTATTTCCATAATCAAAAACAATAGACTCCATTAAAGTGAGGTATCTCTGGCTCCAAAACATATATGCATGTAGAAATTCCTCTCCTTGATCATTGTGAATGTTGTTGGTGTGATGGTTTTTGTCTGAGACCATTTGTAATAATGGCCTCCTCTGCTTTTCCATTGAGTTTTCTGTTGGCAGCTATCTTGTGCCACTGTTGTGATCATGTCCCATTGTCCTTTGATAACATCAGTTTTGCCTCGATTTTGGAACATTTGAAATTAACCCCTCACAGCACAGCCCGCCTTTGTGTGCTTTTGTATTGAGATACAGCTTTTTTATTTACAGTACTTTCTGTCTGTGGGTTTTGAAGCTTTTCGTACGTCATAAAGTCCATTTGGAGGGGATTCTGATTCTACAAAGCTGACTTAAAACTATTCCTTCACTGTTTCTGGGTTAAAATCCTAGAACTCCTTTCCCACTCATTTTGGTTGGAAGATCATTGATTTGTGCATTGTTGCAAGAAGGGGTAAACCAGTTAAAATGCATTTCCAGTTCACTCATTCTTTGCCCTGAATCTGGCAGCACAGTGATACTGTGGTTAGCACTGCTGCCTCACAGCGCCAGGGACCTGGGTTCGATTCTCAGCTTGGGTCAGTGTCTGTGCAGAGTCTGCACCTTCTCTCGATGTCTGCATGGGTTTCTTGCAGGTCCTCCGGTTTCCTCCCACAGTTCAAAAGATGTGCTGATTAGGTGCATTGGCCATACTAAATTCTCACTCAGTGTACCCAAACAGGCGCCAGAGTGAGTGCACCGACACCGCTTGGACTGCAGCGGTTCAAGAAGACAGCTCACCAATACCTTCTTGAGGGTAATTAAGGATGGGTGATAAATGTTGGCCTTGCCACCGAGGCCCAGATGCTGTGAAAGAATAAAATAAAAGATTTACGAGAATGAGCCCAGGTGAAGGTGACTTTAGTTACCTGGATAGACTGGAAAAACTGAGGTTGTCCTCCTCAGAACAGAGAAGGTCGAGAAGTGTTTTGATGGAAGTATCTAAAGTCATGAGGGGCCTAGACAGAGTAGGTAGGGAAAGTCGTTTCCAGTGACAAGTGTCTAAAGTCAGAGGACATAGGTTTAAGGTGATTAGCTAAATAACAACAGGCATCATGAGGAAAAACAATTGCATGCAGGTCGTGGAACGCAGCGACTGAAAGGTGGTGGAGGCAGATTTAACTGTGACTTTCAAAAGGGAATTGGATCAGTATTTGAAGGGAGAAGAAATAGCACAGCCCCGAGGAAAGGGCCAGTGGAGTGGGAAGAGCTGGTTTGCTCTTGAAGAGAGGGAGCATGTGCTCACCTGACTCAATGGCCTCCTTCTGTGCTGTAACCATTCTAAGATTCTATGATATATTTAATGAGTTATGCAATAGATATATACTCATGCATTTACAGAATTAGCACAATGCAGGAAATCTGTAAAAATCTGTCATGTTGTGTTTAAAGTTATGTGAACTGCTAAGTAAGGCTTTGGTAAATGCAATTCAGCTGTTTCTCAAATGATTAAGGAATTTGGCACGTAGTAACACTTTGGCATAAATTACTTACACCTGCTATTTCCGTGGGAAAAGTGAGATTTTACCTTTTCGGATACAATTTACAAGAGTATTTATATTAGAGTGGTATTTATATGCAACTTACAGACATTGATTAAATAGTTTACACATCATATCTCATATAATACGTTGGATATAGAACATAGAACATAGAAAGCCACAGCACAAACAGGCCCTTCGGCCCACAAGTTGCGCCGATCACATCCCCACCTCTAGGCCTATCTATAGCCCTCAATCCCATTAAATCCCATGTACTCATCCAGAAGTCTCTTAAAAGACCCCAACGAGTTTGCCTCCACCACCACCGACGTCAGCCGATTCCACTCACCCACCACCCTCTGAGTGAAAAACTTACCCCTGACATCTCCTCTGTACCTACCCCCCAGCACCTTAAACCTGTGTCCTCTCGTAGCAACCATTTCAGCCCTTGGAAATAGCCTCTGAGAGTCTACCCTATCCAGACCTCTCAACATCTTGTAAACCTCTATCAGGTCACCTCTCATCCTTCGTCTCTCCAGGGAGAAGAGACCAAGCTCCCTCAACCTATCCTCATAAGGCATGCCCCCCAATCCAGGCAACATCCTTGTAAATCTCCTCTGCACCCTTTCAATGGCTTCAACATCTTTCCTGTAATGAGGTGACCAGAACTGCGCGCAGTACTCCAAGTGGGGTCTAACCAGGGTCCTATAAAGCTGCAGCATTATCTCCCGACTCCTAAACTCAATCCCTCGATTAATGAAGGCCAGTACGCCGTACGCCTTCTTGACCGCATCCTCCACCTGCGAGGCCGATTTAAGAGTCCTATGGACCCGGACCCCAAGGTCCTTCTGATCCTCTACACTGCTAAGAATGGTACCCTTCATATTATACTGCTGCTTTATCCCATTGGATCTGCCAAAATGGATCACCACACACTTATCCGGGTTGAAGTCCATCTGCCACTTCTCCGCCCAGTCTTGCATTCTATCTATGTCTCGCTGCAACTTCTGACATCCCTCCAAACTATCCACAACACCACCTACCTTGGTGTCGTCAGCAAACTTACCAACCCATCCCTCCACTTCCTCATCCAGGTCATTTATGAAAATGACAAACAGCAAGGGTCCCAGAACAGATCCCTGGGGCACTCCACTGGTCACTGACCTCCACGCAGAGAAAGACCCCCTCCACGCAGAGGATATGTTTTAAAATCTTACACTGTGGAGGACACGGTAAACAGGTGAATGTGGGAACTGAGGGGTAAGGCAAAGGAGTGAAGAGGAATCTGAATGACTAAAAACGACAGTCGGGTGACAGAAAAAGGAATAGACCTTCGAATCTGAGAGGATTTTAAAGTTCATTTATTAGTCACAATGTAAGCAGGCTTACATTAACACTGCAATGAAGTTACTGTGAAAATCTTCGAGTCACCACACTCCAGCACCTGTTCGGGTACATTGAGGGAGAATTTAGCATGGTCAATGCACCTAACCAACATGTCCTTCAGACTGTGGAAGGAAGCCTGAGCACCCGGTGGAAACCTACGCAGACACAGGGAGAACGTGCAGGCTCCACACAGACAGTGATCTGGGCCGGGAATTGAACCTGGGTCCCTGGCGCTGTGAGGCAGCAGTGCTAACTACTGTGTCACCGTGCTGCCGGATGCAGGGCAAAGGATGAGTGAACTGAAAATGCATTTTAACTGGTTTACCCCTTTGAGCAACAATGCACAAATCTATGATTTTACAACCAAAATGAGAAGAGGAGCTATTAAAGTGGTTGGCAAGCACAGGAAGGCACAAAAGCAAAGAAAGAGAAAGGCAGCAACTCAACTGAGACAGGTAAGAGAGACACTCCTTTGACAAACTGTGTGCTGTGCCAGCCACTCACTGCTGGCATTACTCCAGCATTTTAAAATCAATTCAGGTCCTGTTCCCAGCTATCGAAGCCTGGCTCCCAGGTCTGTCTCGCTCACTCCACACCCTGCTGCATTCTCTTCTGGCTCTGTTTGAAATTTAAGGAAATTATACACCATTTAGGCCCCACACCATGTTTTCAGGTGGTTCACTCATTCCAAACTTCACAAATTCTGGGCCTGAAGTTGAAACAATGAAGCATAAAATATCCACAAAAGTGTGAACTCCACTCTACACTGATTTTGTTTTTTAGTTTGCGACATTCTGTTTGTGCCTTTTTAAAAAATCCTGTTTGCAGCATTTGTGCAATGCTTTTGCTTTTGCATCTGATGTTTCGATTTCGACATGCAGCCCTGCTGTTTCCTTTTAGCTTCTACTTCCATTACCTCTGTTTCGGTGCAGGTTTACTGCTTATGTTAGATCTACTGCTTGTGAACTTTTTTTCCCACAGTTGTTGTTCAAGGTACTTGCATGATTCATGCATGTCCCTGACACTGCTGATGAGTCCATGCATTTTCAGGACCATTTTATTTTTAACTTGCCCCCTACCCTTTCATTGCGAACTCACTTCTCTGCAAAAACCTAACCCCACTAACCTCTCCCGTACTCACCACCCACATCATCTAATTTTCTGTGACTCACAACTTGCTATCTGAAAATTTTCAACATTTTCCATGATTTAATTTTAACCACAACTCCTTTTCCAGATCACCATTATCACCCTCTCCACAGACGGACATATTTTCCTCTCTCATCTCCGACCTTGTTATCATTCCATTTTGTGGGAGGGATTTATGTAACTTGGAGCAAACCAAGTAGGAAAGGATACGTCAAGGTGTATATTTCTGTAAGAATTGCATTGCGACAGCCACACAAACATTCATGTTTTCTGAAAAAAATTATAAATGACTTATTGAGCTTAATAGTTGAGCACAGCCAAGTACATCCTGAGTTGCAGGGGGGCAGGGCTCAAGGTTGCAGGGAGAATCAAACGTTTTTTAGATGGGACAGTACAATTGGACCTATGGATCCATCTGTGTGGAGATTTGTTCTGGGTCTGGCAATCAGGAGAAAGAGGAAAAATGACTTGTGCTGTATCATGTAATATCTCTCAGGGACATTGAAAGTTCTTCCCATAAGTCTATCTGAAGTGCCGTTGTGCTTGCAAACATGAGGGCTAATTTGCACACAGAAATATTCCGCAAGCAGCAGCTGAAGAATAACTAGTTAATTTGTTTTTAACAATGCCGCTTGAGGGAAGAGGGCACCCTGGGTGCCAGTCAAATTACCTGTCCTCAAAGTGGGCCATGAGTTCTATAACGTGCACCTGAACAATAGAATTACCAAATACTCAGTGCAGTGTTTCATCTAATAGATGAGATCTCGAACACTGCAACTCAACATCATCAGATAACATCCGAGAAAAAGGTCTTAAACCTACAAATTTCTGATTTCTAGACAACCATGTTGCTTTCTGAACCAGGGCAAAATTTGAGAAACAAATGTCTCAGTCTCTGTGGTGCAATTGGCTAGCACGTTTGGCTGTTAACCAAAAGTTTGGTGGTTTGGGACCATCCACGGATGGGACTTTCGCTGTTTGGGGCGGCACAGTGGCTCAGTGGTTAGCATTGCTGCCTCACAGCGCCAGGGACCCGGGTTCGATTCTTGGCTTGGGTCATTGTCTGTGTGGAATTTGCACGTTCTCCCCGTATCTGCGTGCGTTTCCTCCGGGTGCTCCGATTTCCTCCTAAAGTCCGAAAGACGTGTTGATTAGATGCATTGCCATGCTAAATTCTCCCTCAGTGTACCCGAACAGGCGCCGGAGTGTGGCGACTAGGGGATTTTCACAGGAACTTCATTGCAGTGTTAATGTAAGCCTACTTGTGACACTAATAAATAAACTTAAGTATGGATGTGTGAACCTGACCACCAGCAAATCAAATTATTTAACAACATAATTCATATTGAGAAGATAAATAAGGGGCCATGTAATAATTATGCAGCTCAATATCAGCGTGCCCTCAAGTTTATTAATGTGGTCAATACTATGATTTGCATGTGTCTTATGTTGGTTTAAAGTATTCTTGTTGACAAAAGCTGAGTGTTTCATTTAATGAGAGGTTCTTACGGTGGCACAGTGGTTCGCACTGTTTCCTCACAGCTCCAGGGACCTGGGCTCGATTTCCGGCTTGGGTCACTGTCTGTGTGGAGTCTGCCTGTGCAGATTCCCTCCAGGTGCTCCGGTTTCCTCCCACAGTCTGAAAGACGTGCTGGTTAGGTGCATTGGCCATGCTAAATTCTCCCTCAGTTTTCCTGAACAGGTACCGGAGTGTGGCTACTGGGGGATTTTCACAGTAACTTCGCTACAGTGGTAATGTAAGCTCACTTGTGACCAATAAATAAACTTTTACTTTCACTTTTTGGGGGCTTTCCCTGGTTAGATTTAAAAGTCTTGTCACCATGATGACAAATGGGTGGGTTTCCTCCGGGTGCTCCGGTTTCCTCCCACAGTCCAAAGATGTGCGGGTTAGGTTGATTGGCCAGGTTAAAAATTGCCCCTTAGAGTCCTGAGATGCGTAGGTTAGTGGGATTAGCGGGTAAATATGTGGGGGTAGGGCCTGGGTGGGATTGTGGTCGGTGCAGACTCGATGGGCCGAATGGCCTCCTTCTGCACTGTAGGGTTTCTATGATTTCTATGAAATGCAAATTGGAATCACTTTACCTGTGCTTCAAAAATAGACACTGAGAGGCCTGTAGTGGTTCCTGTTGTGACCTGATACCTATTTAGTCAATTTCTGAGATTATTTCTGAACTCAGGTTACAAAAAGTCATATTTCTCCAGTTCTTATCTTCCGAAGTGTCACATTTAAATTTCAAATTCCTGGTCTGTCATATCTAGTGTTGCCAATCGAAAGATTGAAGAACATGTTTTTGTTTAATTGGAGGGAGAGAGGACTACTGAGGAACTCGCTGCCTGAATGTAGTGCCAAAAATTTGGAATCTTACAAAGTGCTGACAACTTTTGTTTTGCTCCACGATTCATAAAAGCTTTCGTCTCTCAGTTCTCAGCTATGTGATAACAGATTAGGAAGCTAATGCTCAGCACTTGCTTTACAGAACAGGAAGAAGTCAAAACATCGTCAACACTCAAGTCAAAATTGCTGACCAGACTTATTGAACAATATATTTAGGTTTCTGGGGATTTACAGTTTATATACTTAATTGTTATGCAATTGCAATTTACCTATTTGCAGAGTAGTGACTATTCCCTCGGTGCCCATACTAATTTTCTGTCCCTCTTATGTTGGGCATAAGTCCACAGGTACTCCAGAGGCATTCCAGGATCTGACACTACTCTCTGCCTGACTGCAACCAGAGCCGTAATCTGTGCTTCTGTGGAAGTGGAGACACTGATTGTTCTCGAGCCACTGTTTATTTTGGGGACGTGCTACAGATTCTGAGGAAGCTGCTACTCACTCCATTGGTTCATGCAAGGAGAGCTGTCGCAAGGGTTATGTCTGCCAGTTGCCCCAGGCTATCCTAGATTGATCCCATATGTGCAAGTGCAATGTTTCTCAGATATCCTTCTCTTCAGATGGGTAACCATGAGTTCAGAGTCTCATAATTCTGAATCCATCGGCAGCATTCTCCTCTGCCTCTGCTGGGAAGGTGACACACATGCTTCCACTTCTTAGTCTTGTGACTATGCTCTGTGAATCTCATGCCACCTCTCCCTAACACTATCCAATTACTTCTGAACTAGTGCTGGGCAATGAACAAGCAAGTGCCATAGTGGGGAAGCAAAACAGTGTGCAGGATCATGCGCTAGAGACTGCTGTGTGATCTGATCCTCATAATCCTCTCTTCATAATCATCATAGTTGACAAGGAGGAAATGTCTTTCCTGCTATTCTTCCTCCACATTATTTTTCTCTCCATTATCTTCTGCACAGGTCCGGTGCAACCACTGGGTGAACTAACTAGGTGGTCATCTAGAGAGACAAAATATGAAGGGTAGCAAAATACTGAAGGAACTATTCATGAAACTCAGGGATGAGAGATTTGCATTTTTGATATTGGATTTTTGAAAACCCACCATTGGCACCTTCTTTCCTGACCTTCAGACCTGAAAGAGTAGCGTGAAAAAAAAATCCAAACAATCAGTTTAACTGACTGTTGCCGCAAGTAGGAGCTGCTACTTTTGATCTTCAGGGAACGTTGCGATTTTCTGGCAGAATGTTTTTAAAATTCAGAACTGTTCAGGGCAACAAGTGTAGGTTTCAAAAAATAACCGGGATTCTTTACGTGCATCCAGGAGATCATTTTGAGCTATCACACAGAAAGTTCTACAAGAGACATTTCTACAAGAAAGTTCTACAAGAGACAACTTGACCTAGTTTTAGGGAATGAAGCCAGGCAGGTGGTAGAAGTGTCAGAGTGGGAGCATTTCGATGATAGTGACCATAACTCGGTCGAATTTAAGGTAGTTATGGAAAATGATTAGATGGACCGGCAATAAAGTTTCTAAACTGAAGGAAGGCCGATTTCGATAGGAAAAGACAGGATCTGGCAAGCGTGGACTGGGAGCAGCTAATTGTAGGAAGATCCACATCAGAGCAGTGGGAGTCATTCACAAAGGAAATAGAGACAGTACAATGTCAACATGTTTCCATAAAGGTAAAGGATGGGACCAACATTTTCAGAGACCACTGGATGTCAAGGGACAGACAGCATTAGATAAGGAAATAAAATGGAGGTCTATGGCAGATTCAGGGGACTCAAAACACCAGAGGCATATAGAAAGTGCAGAGGAATATTTAAAATAAAAATTAGGAGCGCAAAGAGGAGGCATTAAAAACACTTGTGGACTTTGTGTTCACTTTGGAGAAGGACAATGTAGGCATAGAAAGCGGGAGGTGGTGGGGTGGGGCAGGGTGGGGCGGGGGGGGGGGGATGCTTTGTGATATAATTGAACAGATTAGCATTGAGAGGGAGGACATATTAGCGGTTCTGGTAGGTTTTAAAGTGGATAAATCTCCAAGCCTGATTGAGATGTATCCTAGGCTGCTGTTTGAGACAAGGGATGAGATTGTAGGGGCTCTGATGCTAATTTTGAAATCCACTCTGGCCACAGGAGAGGTCATGATGTGGAGATGCCGGTGTTGGACTGGGGTAAACACAGTAAGAAGTCTAACAACACCAGGTTAAAGTCCAACAGGTTTATTTAGGAGCAAAAGCCAATAGCTTTTGGAACGCTGTTCCTTCGTCAGGTGGGTGGGAGTTCTGATCACTGTTTGTGATCAGAACTCCCACCCACCTGACGAAGGAACAGCGTTCCGAAAGCTTGTGGCTTTTGCTACCAAATAAACCTGTTGGACTTTAACCTGGTGTTGTTAGACTTTAACCTGGTGTTGTTAGACTTCTCACAGGAGAGGTGCCAGAGGATGAGAGGACAATTAATGTCAAGACTTATTCAAGAAGGGAAAAACCAGGTAATTACAGGTCAGTGAGACTGACATCAGCGGTAGAGAAATTATTGGAAAAGATTCTGAGGGACAAAATTAATCTCCACTTGGAAAGGCAAGAATTAGTCAAGGATAGTCAGCATGGTTTTGTCAAGGGGAGATCATGTCTAACATATTTGATTTAATTTTTCAGGAAGATGACCAGGTGTGTGGATGAGGGCAGCACAGTTGATGTAGTCTACATGGGCTTTGGTAAGGCTTTTGACAGAGGTCCCACATGGGAAACTGATCAAGAAGGTAAAAGCTCGTGGGATCAAGGGCAATTGGGAAATTGGATCCAAAATAGGCTTAGTGGCAAGTAGCAGAATGCGATGGTCAAAGGTTGTTTTTGTGTCTGGAAGCTTATGTCCTCAGGGATTGGTGCTAGATCCCTTGCCATTTGTAGTGTACATTAGTGATCTAGATGTGAATATGGGGGGTAGGATCAGTAAGTTCGCAGTCGACACAAAAATTGGTGATGTTATGTAAAGCGAGGAGGAAAGCCTTAGATTACAGGTTGGTATGGATAGGCTGGTCAGATGGGCAGAACATTGGCAACAAACAAAAACATGCACTGGGGTGGAGTTGGGAGTCTGTACTACACTGGGGTGGGGGGTCTGTACGCACTGGGGTGGGGAGGGAGTCTTCATCACATTGGGGTGGATGGGAGTCTGTACCTCACTTGGGTGGGGTGGGAATCTATACCTCACTGGGTTGGGGTGTGAGTCTGTACCTCAGGAGCTATTGCACTGTATGTGCCAGGTTTCTGTGCATGAGACTGAGAAATGACCCGGGATTGTCTTGGCAACACCCTGGAACCATTCTCTTGGTTTAAGAGTGCAATCTTTTCAAAGCAAGACCATGATGGGTCAAGTGATATTTAAAATTGTAAGAGAGCCAACATTTCGAGTCTGGATGACCCTTGGTCAGAGCTTACGAAGGCTCATCCAAACTCAAAATGTCAGCTCTATTCTCATTCCACAGAAAACCCGCTGCGATTTTCCAGCATTTTCTGTTTTTGTTTCCGATTCTGCAATATTTTGTCTTCATCTACTCTATGCAGGCCTTTCAGTCTTCTGTAAGTTTAGATTTTTTTTATTCATTTGTGGGACATGGGCATTGCTGGTTGGCTAGCTTTTATTGCCCATCCCTAGTTGCCCAAGTGCAGTTGAGAGTCAATCACATTGCTGTGGCTCTGGAGTCACAGGTAGGCCACACCAGCTAACGATGACAGATTTTCTTCCCTAAAGGACATTAGTGAACCAGATGAGTTTTTCCAACAATCGACAATGGTTTCATGGTGATCAGCAGATTCCTAATTCCAGATTGTTTTTATTGAACTCAAATTCCACCAGCTGCCATGGAGGGATTCGAACCTGGGTCCCCAGAACATTAGTTTAAAAAAGATTATTTATTCCCGCCACAAATAGGCTTACATTAACACTGCAATGAAGTTACTGTGAAAATCCTCTATTGCCACACTCCGGCACCTGTTTGGGTACACTGAGGGAAAATTTATCATGGCCAATGCACTTAACCAGCACGTCTTTCAGACTGTGGGAAGAAACCAGAGCACCCGCAAGAAAACCACAGACATTGGGAGAAGGTGCAGACTCTGCACAGACACTGACCCAAGCCAGGAATTGAACCTGGGTCCTTGGCACTGCGAGGCAGCAGTGCTAACCACTGTGCCACCATTCATCTCTGGATTAATAGTTGAATGATAGTACCACAAAGGCCTCCCCATTAAAGATGAGGGGAAGTTCTGTTTTTTTTCTATTTCACCTGCGCATCCAGAGCAACAGCTAGTGACATACAGATGCCCACTCCACCCAGTGCCGGATTTAGACTTGGTGAGGCCTTAAGCTATATAAAGCTTGGAGGCCCCTTGTTAAAAAGTTACACCAAAAGGACTCACAAAGGTGCGTACCAAAACAGGACCTTGGGTCGCCACAAAAAAATTGAAAACATAATTATGCCTTTTAATTATTTAATAGCAAGGTATTTAAAGTGAAAAATACAAATTATTTTCAAATGAATGCATTTACTGATTACATATTTATCACTTGGCTGGCTTGATCTCTCTCATAGATTATAATATAGTATACCCTGGAAACAATACTTAAATGTAATTTTAAAAATGATTTTAAGATATATTATATCTTAAATGTACTGGTGCTTTCTTTTTCTTTTACCGGTATCCGCTCTTAAATGTTCTCTTCATTGTAAACCTTCTGAAATTTTGTGAGGCCCGATGCTGCAGCTTGTTCAGTTTATGCCTAAATCCGGCACTGACTCCACCCCAATGCCATGTTGACATTCCCCCCCCCAACAATGAGTGTCCCAAGTAGGCTGACATCAACACTGCCCTTTTGCCTATGTTTTGGGGGGATGTGGAGGGGGGGGGGGGGGCGGGGGGAGAGGGATCCAGCCCCAAGGCAGCTGCTGCTGCGGGGCTGGCGCGCGGGGTTGGGGGGGTGGGGGGTGGGGGGCGGGGCTGGCGCGTCAGGGGGGGCGGGGCTGGCGCGCCAGGGGCGGGGCTGGGAAGCGGATCACGTGCTCCTGCTGCTGACGTGGGGACGGATGACGTGTGGTGAGGGCGCCGGGCAGCTTGTTTGGCCCTGTTTCCCTTCAGTTGTGATTTAACAGTTGGTGCAGCTTGAATCTCTCTCCCCCGTCCCCCCCCACAGTCTCTCCATGGACGCTCCGAACCAAGGTACTAAATCCTCGACACTCGGACTGGTAGTCGGCTCTTGTTTTATTTATATTTTTGTTTTGTTTCTGTTTCTCCTCCCCTCACCTCTCTGCGCGCTTTTTAGGCTTGGCCCCGCCGGAAGTTATACAGGGATTCGGGCATCAAACGCAGGCTGAGGGAGGGTTAGGCCAAGGCTCAAAAACTCAAGCACAGCAAGCCACTTTGGGGAGTGCTGTTGTTTGGGCTGGCAGCAGCTAATCAGTTGGCCAAACCCTTCCTTTATTTTATTCTTTGTCCAAGTTCGGTGGCCATAAAATGCAGGTTGCGGGAAGGTTTTAGTTTATTTGGCGTGTTAGCTTTGATCGTTCTTCAGATCGTTTGTATTATTCTTGTTGTCTCTTTCTCTCTCTCTCTCTCCTTCCCGACCAAATTAAAGTTTCGTTTGACTGTTGCGTAAAATTGAGAGTTGAGGCAGCAAGATGTGAAGTGCATAAGGCGAGTTGGTGTAAAGCTACACTTGTGTAAGTTAAAATACTTGTACTTTAGGGCTCCTCCCAGGGACGCCCTTCTCAGCTCAGGTAACTAGTGGCATCACTGCATTGCTTATGTATACCAATGTAGAGATGCAAAGTGCTTAATAGTTCGTGACAAGACAAAGAAAAAAATGTCTGGCGGTTCTCTCTGACCAAAGGTTTGAAAATACACTTTTGCACAGATAAATACAATCCCTACAGTACAGAATGAGCCCATTAGGCCCATTGAGTGTGCACTGATCCTCTGACAAATCATCTCACTCAGGACCGATCCCCACCCTATTCCTATAACCCCACACATTTATCCCACTAATCCCCTAATTTAGATATCTTGCGACACCTAAGGGGCAATTTAGCATGGCCTAGCCACTAACCTGAACATCTGTAGACTGTGGGAAGAAACTGCAGCACCTGGAGGAAACTGATGCACACATGGGGCGAATGTGCAGACTCTACACCGTCACCCAAGGCTGGAATTGGACCTGGGTCCCTGGTGCTGTAAGACAGCATGCTAACACTCTGCTCCTGTAAAGTTAATATGATTTGCAACCTCACCAACAAAAATAAAATAATTGTTTTACTTGAATTGGATTTTGCAACTAATAAGACAAATTGAAGAGCTGTCACTTGAAGGATTTTTAAATTCAGTCATTATGGGCTCAAGCAAACGATTTAACATAAACTGATACCAATAGTCCCCCATCTTTCATAGCATAAGGTTTGCACTGTATTTGGATCTTGCAATTATGGCATTGTCTTGCTGCAAATACTATTCAGTTAAGGGGAGAAGAATTACGGTGTAAAAACATTCAGTTCACATGTAGTTTCAAGTGCCCTATAACACGTTTTGAGAGCTCTGTTTGGGTTCATATGAATGCATGAATGTAAAAGGTTGTTGGTACAAATGAATCAAGGCAGAGCAGATGCATTGTATCAGTTTGCTTCCATTTTGATGCAAACATACCCACACACAATCGTCTCTGCACTGTTGGCAAGTCTGAACAGGCAGTGAATAATCTTACGACAGAGTGCTAGACCCACAAAAATCTGCATGCAATGATAACACTTAGCCCATGTATTGCACATCCCTAATTGCTCTTGAAAAGATGATTGTGTGCTGCTGTCTTGAACCACTGCAGTTCCTCCTGATGTAGGTACACCAACAG
This sequence comes from Mustelus asterias, assembly GCF_964213995.1. Classification (NCBI taxonomy): domain Eukaryota; kingdom Metazoa; phylum Chordata; class Chondrichthyes; order Carcharhiniformes; family Triakidae; genus Mustelus; species Mustelus asterias. The sequence goes on from NC_135820.1 coordinate 55,714,429, forward strand.
TGCTGTGAGGGAAGGAGTTCCAGGACTTGGAGCCAGTGTCAGTGAAGGAATAACAATATAATTCCAAGTCAGCATGATGTGCAACTTGGAGGGGAACTTGCAGGCAACGGTGTTTCCATTCATCTGCTGCCCTTCTCCTACTGGGTGGTAAATGTCACGGGTTTTGAAAGTGCTGTCGAAGGAGAGGATGTTTTTAGTTAACCTTATTGCAGGCATTGCTGCAGTTTGTGAGGCTTAATGAACAGCATAGCTACCCTGATGGTTGTCTGGACATGTACCATTTAGTGTTAGATTTAACTAAGATGGATATGCTAGGAAGTTGCTAGATTTATTGCTACATTTGGCAGCTGTGGTCTTGTAGAATATTTGTGATATTGCAGTTGGGCCCAAGCTTAATGGTTGCTTCCGATTGCAATTGAGCAGCTACTGCTTGAAACATGCAAGTGTAGATGTGGAGTAAGATCCAGCTCTGATACTTTGCATAATTTATTATTTGAGCTGAAGATTGACCACGAGAGAGATTTGTTGAAGGAGCGAAAGCTCAATGTGATTGTTACAAAAAGTTTACTTCAAGGTCTTGACAATAGTATTTTATCTTTCTACAGTTTTGTACTGTAGCAGTTGTAACATTCAAACAGTGAAGATTGTATTTTACAGAAAAGCTGTGACAACGCTGAATAATATTTACAAGATTTTTTTTCAGCTGTGAGAAGGAAATTCCCTAACTGGAAGTGTGATTTCGTTTCCCAGTACCAAGCACAATGACTTTCTAGTTGAAATCGGTGAATGGAAACAATCTCAATTTTTAAAAATAAGCTGACTTTAATGATTTTTTTTTCTAATTTTCACCATACCCACCTCAGTGTTAAATTGTGCTGGGACATAAAACTGAATATGTGCCAGTTGTCTTCCTTTATCTTGCTGTTATTCAGGTTTAAGGCTGGCCAATGTATGAAAAATATCTGGCCATAGAGGGTTTCAAAGCTAAGCCCGATCTCTGTTTTTAATGTCATTCTAATGTGGTGTTCTCGGCATGGATCACTGTATAGAAATCGGAAATGGGAACTTTCAGACTGACTTTACTTTTCCTCGCGCAAGATTGTTGAGGCAAGCTACACTAGTTCAATTGTTGCCTTTGCAGAGGTTGCCTATGCAGTTTAGCCTACTTTTTAATCTCGGGACTGTTGGACTGTATCACTTAGTGTGATATCGGGTGGGATGGTGCTTTCACTCGCAGATACTTCGGAAGTGAAAAGGAAAGCGCTGCTATAAAGTGCGATGCTTAAATTCTACAGAAGGATGTGTGGAAAATTAAAATTGTGGATATTGATTGACTCTTTATCTCCATAAAATGGTTTTGAAGCAAGTGATGAGAGTGCATTTTTATTTTTATTTGGGTAAACATTCTTTGTTGGTTAGACCCTGAAGATGTTTGTGTGTCTTGCACATTTCCTGAAAATCAGAAGATAGGAGCGTCATTAGTGGGGAAACAGCTTTCCAACTCTTGTTTCTTTTAGTTACTTTGTGTATCTAATTTTCTGAAACTTATTCAATCCTAGAAATGGATCTGCCTTTCTTTTGACATTTCCTGTTTTAGCAATATCTTTTGAAGTTCCTCTTTTGTAGAATAATACTGTCTTCTTTGCCTCTTCCTTTCCCAGACTTTAGTTTTGTACCGGTGAACCAGCTGTGCTTGTATGACTTTGAAGAGGAGAATCATTAACAAGTAATTTTATACCTGGTTCACTTATGTTTATAGCGGGACACTACAGCTGTTTGCAGTAATGATGCTTGGGTTCACTGCAGCTTGAGTCCCGTTGCTAGCTGTTTACTCGTTTGTTTGTTTGATTACCTGTGACAGATATCAACCTTAACTCTCCTAACAAAGGTCTGCCTGGAAACATGACGGACGTGCCTGTGGACACTCCTGCAAGTGGAGATGGAGTTAGTATGCTATCTGAAGCGGAAACAGAAGAGCTCAAGAGTGAACTTACCAAGGTATAGTGGAAGCACCTTTACAGCATAAAGAAAACTCAATGCTGGCTTTTAAGTGATGATACCATGCCACAATGTAACTTTTTTTGTTTCTGTTTTTTTTCTGTGCTGTAATTTGTTTAAGACTTAGGCCACTTGAGGCTCAAGGAGAATGTTTGGCTATTAGACTAGCAAGTTTAAAAATGTTCCTGAAAATGTAGGCAAAATCCCATATGCAGGATACTTATTTTCTGCTTTATACTAAACTTTTGTCCTTCAAATATATTTGGTTAAGTTTTTTTTAAAAATCAAATAATAGCAATCAGCCTATTTGTTCATTCAATACATGGCACGGTGGCACAGTGGTTAGCACTGCTGCCTTACAGAGCCAGGACCTGGGTTCAATTCTGGCCTCGGGCGACTGTCTATGTGGAGTTTGCACACGCTCCCCGTGTATGCGTGGGTTTCCTCCAGGTGCTCTGGTTTCCTCCCACAATTCAAAAGACATGCAGGCTAGGTTGATTGGCCATGATAAATTGCCCCTTAGTGTCAACAGGATCAGGAGGGTAAATAGGTGGGGTTACAGGAATAGGACCTGGATGGGACTGTTGTCAGTGTAGGCTTGATGGGCCAAATGGCCACCTTCTGCACTGTAGATTCTATGATTCAGATATCATGTTCAATGTACCTTGGTGCTATTTAAATTGTTGGCAGCTGAATTAGAGCCTGTTATAGCTTGTGGTTTTGAATGGGTTAAATCGGCTTATCATGTGCAACCGCATAAACAGCTTGTAGAGTTATTTATTTGAGATGCTCATCAATGGAATAATCTGAGATTTATTTTGTTCATTGCACTTTGAACAGTAGATTAGAATCCCTGCAGCGCAGCAAGAGGCCATTTGGCCTGTTGAGTCTGCACTGGCACTCAAAGCAATTTAGCATAGCTGATCGACCTAACCGGCTCATCTTTGGACAGCGGGGGGAAGAAAGTAGAGCACCCAGAGGGAACTCATGCAGACACGGGAAGAAGGTGCAAATTTCACAGTCACCCGAGGCCAGAATCAAACCAGCATTCCTGGCTCTGTTAGGCAGCAGTGCTCGCCACTGTGCCACCGTGCCATTTATTGAATGAATAAATAGACTGATTGCTATTATTGGATTTTTTTTGTTTACTTTCCAAATATCAGGGCGTCAGTTTATAACAAGTGAGTAATTCCTAGTGTTGAATTTTGGGTGGTTGAAGATGTCTGTTTGCAGTGGTGAATTTGCCAGTTAATTAGTCAATTGGAAAAAGTTGGGTGTGGTGCAACTACACTCAGTGACTCTTCCTCACAGCACACATTTCCCACCCCCATATTATAATGATCTGTCTGCAGTTGAAGGCAAGATGACTATCTACTTTTGGACACTCTTACAATGACTCGGCTTAATCTGTGACTCTCTGCTATGTACAATTGCTGACGAGTCGTCTTGTAAAATTTAGGCAATTAGCACCTTGCAAAAATGTTACTGGTCATGAAATAATGTGCATTTCCATCTTTGTTTTTGGTACTTTCGCAATACAGATTGCCATATGTAAAATAAAATTTAAATTAGACATTCCAAACAGCATTGCATTAAATTCCAATGTTCTGGTTGGCGATTATTTAGTTGTACAGTCAACACAAGAACTGTTAATCCGTCAAGGTTCAAGAAAAAAATCTTTTACACAGGCAACCATTCTGTTCCAGTCAGCTCCTTACACTTGGACATAGAAAGAAGTGCATTTTCAGTTCTTACTGGAGCATGTTTAGCAATGCAGACTTTCATTTATTGCTTTGTTTGATACCTTTAATTTAGATATTGCCAGAAGTATTTTGTGCTTCAGTGACCAAATTGCTTGCAGATCTGTATTTTTTTGTCCAAGTAGAATGTTTGTTTTTTCTGGAGTTGGGTAGGGGCAGGTGGAAAACATCTCAGTTGATTTAGTTTTGTCTTGCCCCACAAGCCTCTGGGCAGCTATTTCCAACATAGGACGTGAAAAATAGGGGCTGACTTTTCTGTCTCTGACCTGGCTGGCCTCCTGATGGCTATTCAGTCGAGCACACCAAGCTTGAGGACAAATAAGGGAAATGTATAAATGGGTGGAAATGCACCTGATGTTGGTTTTAGACTCATTCAGTACAATGGGTGGATTAGGCAAGTACACTACAATGTGGTGTTCTTGAGATTGTTATTTTATTATGAATTCTGCTTGTGATTTTAGCCTTGCTTTCTAAGTGTGTATATGAGTCCCTTTCACATTTTGGATAATTGCCATGTCATCGTGGCTAGCCAGGTATTTGGAAAGAGATATCTGGATGTGCCACAGTTCAGTAACTATAGCAACTTTTGTAGTAATTTCTTGTGGAAACATTCCCGATTCCGGGCATTATCATTAGATTTATTTTCTAAAATATTCTACTGAACAGTAGGCTGCAATGCATTTTCTAATTTCACAAAAGTCAGTGAAGATTAGGGTGGAGGTTTCGCCTATTGATTTCATTTTTCTGGAGCAACCTATGATCCATCAGAGCACTCAACTTCGTATTCATTCCTGATCCCAGTGTTTATTCCTCCACTGGAACAGGACTTCTTGTGCTGTTACTGGTAACTGTGATGAATTGCTTCCTGATGTCAATCCTGAGCTCAGCTCTTCCGTTTGTTCCATTTTAAAAAAAATTCTATTTTGATGCTTCACAAGCTTCTGTTGGAGGTACACTAAATTAAATATTTAACTTTTTTTTTCTGCGGTTGATCTGTTGGCAAATGCAACATTCAGTGTGATAATACAGATAAAGGAAATCTCCAGCTTTATCTCTGATCTGTTGTGCATTAACCTGATGTCAACTCGGCTGGTAGTAGTACTCCACTTATCCTGGGCAGGCTTGAGGCCAGGGGGAAGGAAAATTAAATCCAGCCTTCCAGGCCTGATTGCTGCACATTGATGCCTGCTGAAATGGATGTGATTGCAGACATTAGGTGAGATGAAAAGGTCGGGCTTGTCTGTAATAGGTCCTCCGTCATCAAAAATTGATTTTCCAGTTTCATTCGCAATAAGTGGTCAGCTGAATGAGAATATATGGTTGCTTGTACCTTTTGAGTTTTATTCCAATATGAATCACTTTCTTGGGGTGGAGACAGGAAGGAACACAGACTCAAACTGTTCCCTTGGCTAGTAACAGGATGGACCTGCAGCAGTACTTATTTTTTTTTTCCCTTTCCGTTTTGGCCCCCTGGGTCATTCATTAATTGACTGCGGGGAACTATGCTGCTTTTGGAAATCTGAGTGACTTTAGTTTGATTATGCGGAGGTGTGTGAGAGTAGCCTTTTTCTCCTTGCTAATGGGCACCTTCAAAATTGCTCAGTAGGGTAGGTTAATTGGAATTTGCTGTAGCCATTAGTGAAGATGCATTTTTTTTTTCTGGTGTTTGTCAGAGGAAGTGCCCTTTGAATTGTCAATTAGTATTGCATTGTGTGTGCTGTTTATATTTTTAATAACTGGACTGGGTGATGATCGTAATTTGTAACAGTGACAGTCCCCGTGCTGAACCAGTCTATTTCAGGAAGGGCCTGTGCTGGTGGACGTCTCTGTAGAATGATCTACAGAGTTGGTATTGTATACTTTCACATTGAATCTCGTTCATTTTTTTTGCCAAAATCATAAGTGTTGACAACATTTTGCCAGAAATTCACAAATGTACAATATTCACTGTTCTTTTTGTGGTGTTGGGACTACTTTGAATGATTTCCAAAACCACCTCTGCAAATACCATTCATTACAGTGAATTATTTGAAATGTTCTTTCCCTTTCTATGTCATGGAGTGGAATCTTACTGAGAGTATAATTTTTTAAAAATTAGTCACAAATAGGCGTACATGAACACTGCAAATAAATTATTGTGAAAATCCCCTAGTCGCCACATTCCGGCTCCTGTTCGAGTACACATGAGGGAGTATTTAGCATGGCCAATGCACCTAACCAACCAGTCTTTCGGACTGTGGGAGGAAACTCGAGCACCCGGAGGAATCCCACGCAGCAATGGAGAACGTGCAAACTCCGCATAGTGACTGTGACCCAAGCCGGGAATTGAACCTGGGTCCCTGGTGCTGTGAGGCAGCAGTGCTAACCACTGTGCCACCTTGCCTTAAGTACCTGCTGAATATTTTTTAGGTCAAGCTTATTCAATAAATTGATTGCACTTTCTAACTGTAGAAAACCCGAAGAAATATTTACACGAGAACTTTTGTGCTGAACACTAATTATTTCTGCATTTAAATTTTCTATTTTTTTCCCCCTCCCAGGTTGAAGATGAAATAGCAACACTTCGGCAGGTGCTAGTTGCCAAAGAAAGACATGCTGCTGAGATCAAAAGAAAGTTGGGATTAACTCCCTTCACTGAGCTCAAGCAAAATCTTAGCAAGAGCTGGCAAGATGTGCAAGCATCCAATGCGTGAGTACTTGGAATATGGAACTGGAACCTTTTCCATTGTTCACCTTTTTAAACAAAACCACGTTATCAGTATGACTCTTGAGAAGAGTCAGTTTCTGGGATACGTGTGGACGAGATTGCTTGTTAACTTGTGGGTGATGTCCTCCCAAATCTCCTCTGCACCTTATTTCAATTTCACATTAAGTCATTTCAGGTTCGGAGCTGAGTAAATACCTTTTTACTATCCCTCATCAGTGTGCTTTAACGTCAACCTTGTGGAGCATCCTCTTGCGTGCTGAATTTTATGTCTTTGGAAAACTCACAGTAATAGTCAGTGAGATTGCGAAAGTCAGCTGTTTTTGGAAGTTTTTCCTTTGATCCTGGCCCTTCATCCACAAGACTAAAACTTGTAGCCAATCGCCAAAGGTACCAGTTTTAAGGGGATGAATAATAAGGTTAATCTATTGTGTGTTTTAATTTTGATACTTTGGCGTGGCACAGGGGTTAGCACCACTGCCTCTCAGCGCCAGGGATCCGGGTTCAATTCCGGCTTCAGGTGACTGTGTGGAGTTTGCACGTTCTCCGTGTCTGCGTGGATTTCGTCTGGGTACTCCAGTTTCCTCCCAAGGTCCAAAGATGTATGCGTTAGGTTGATTGGCCATACTAAATTGACCCTAGTGTCAGGGAATTAGCAGGGTTAATACGTGGGGTTGCAGGACTAGGGCCTGGGTGGGATTGTGGTCGGTGCAGACTCGATGGGCTGAATGGCCTCCTTCTGCACTGTAGGGATTTAATGATTCTAGGACTTGCCTTTAAATATTAGACTGATATTGAGAGCAGTGAATGAACTGTAGCTAATTTTTGTCGAGTTTCTTCCTATTTCTCATAAATATAGATATAGTTAAAATTCTTATTTTATTAACATTTAAAGCTAATTGCTCAAACACCAACAGTAAAAATTATTCTGCTTTGTAGGTGGAAGTGATGCAAAATTCCTAAGCTGAGTAATTCCGTTTCTGCGTCAGAAACAATTTTCCCTTTTCACGATACTATGCTGCTCATACAGCTGAATAAAATGCTTACATTTCATCCAACATTGTGAAAGAATGAATGTGAAGGATGAATTAAATCCATTTCTCTCCCCTTTTCTCGCTATCCTTTATTCCCTTGCAGAAGAGTTTATATACAAACTTATTCAGCCATTCGATGCAAATTCTTTCATTTGCAAATTCTTTAACTCAATTTTCAAGGAGTTAAAATGATTTTGTGCTTCTAAAGCTGTGTGGTTATTTTTCAAGTTCTGACTAACTGGGTCCATTGGCATAGTTGGCACAGTATAGTTCCAGACAAAGGTTTGGAACCAATGGCCAAAAGTCTGTTGTCAGGTTATCTAAGAAACTGCAGCAACATATCGAGGTCATGTTTTGGGAATGCTATTCCTGTGAATAAGTACTTGACTTATTCTTTGTTTTTAACTTGGGCATTCCATTCTTTTTTGCTATTATTAAACCTATTTAAAGCTTCAAGGACAATAAATTTAAGAAAATAATCTTGCTACACCTGTTCTCACTTTGCGTTATTGTAGCAAAACCTGTTTTGCCGGCAATGACAACATTGGGCTGACAATTTCATCATAAGCCCACATCGAATTTATCGTTGGATTTGTGTGGCTGAGCAATTTTCATTTCCAGTTGGCAAAGGATTTGCACATGATTCAGTCTCCAAGTGAAATGATGCTGCTTGCATCATGTTACCGTCCTAGGTAGTTTATAACCAATTTTGTAACATTGTGTGATGTAGCAGCTAGCTAGTTTAATTAAGGGCTGATTGATTTGCATTCCATGTAACTTAGTGAGCACAATTGTAGAATGTGGAAGAAAAGTTGAATGTAATTTAAATAAATGCAGTGTGATAAGACACAAGTTTCTTTAGGGTTAGGAATTACGATTAAGATATTTAAATGCTTTGATGTCATTCCGTGCAAGTACGTAGTCATATAGATGTACAAGACAAAATAGGCCCTTTGGCTCATTGTATCCGTGCTGATCGAAGACCAAGGATCCAACTAAGCTCATAACACAGTGCATAGCTGCATCTTGACCTTAATGGTTTCTTCCAGATATGAAATAGTCATAGAGCGCAGAAAACGCCCTTCGGCCCACCATGTCCATACTGGTCAAAGACCAACCATGCAACTATTCTAATCTCGTACTGCATTTTTTTTGGTGATTCCAACACTGCAGCCTTGGAATCACCAACATGTACCCTTGGAATCACCAACATGTACCCTTGGAATCACCGACATGTACCCTTGGAATCACCGACATGTACCCTTGGAATCACCGACATGTACCCTTGGAATCACCGACATGTACCCTTGGAATCACCGACATGTACCCTTGGAATCACCGACATGTACCCTTGGAATCACCGACATGTACCCTTGGAATCACCGACATGTACCCTTGGAATCACCGACATGTACCCTTGGAATCACCGACATGTACCCTTGGAATCACCGACATGTACCCTTGGAATCACCGACATGTACCCTTGGAATCACCGACATGTACCCTTGGAATCACCGACATGTACCCTTGGAATCACCGACATGTACCCTTGGAATCACCGACATGTACCCTTGGAATCACCGACATGTACCCTTGGAATCACCGACATGTACCCTTGGAATCACCGACATGTACCCTTGGAATCACCGACATGTACCCTTGGAATCACCGACATGTACCCTTGGAATCACCGACATGTACCCTTGGAATCACCGACATGTACCCTTGGAATCACCGACATGTACCCTTGGAATCACCGACATGTACCCTTGGAATCACCGACATGTACCCTTGGAATCACCGACATGTACCCTTGGAATCACCGACATGTACCCTTGGAATCACCGACATGTACCCTTGGAATCACCGACATGTACCCTTGGAATCACCGACATGTACCCTTGGAATCACCGACATGTACCCTTGGAATCACCGACATGTACCCTTGGAATCACCGACATGTACCCTTGGAATCACCGACATGTACCCTTGGAATCACCGACATGTACCCTTGGAATCACCGACATGTACCCTTGGAATCACCGACATGTACCCTTGGAATCACCGACATGTACCCTTGGAATCACCGACATGTACCCTTGGAATCACCGACATGTACCCTTGGAATCACCGACATGTACCCTTGGAATCACCGACATGTACCCTTGGAATCACCGACATGTACCCTTGGAATCACCGACATGTACCCTTGGAATCACCGACATGTACCCTTGGAATCACCGACATGTACCCTTGGAATCACCGACATGTACCCTTGGAATCACCGACATGTACCCTTGGAATCACCGACATGTACCCTTGGAATCACCGACATGTACCCTTGGAATCACCGACATGTACCCTTGGAATCACCGACATGTACCCTTGGAATCACCGACATGTACCCTTGGAATCACCGACATGTACCCTTGGAATCACCGACATGTACCCTTGGAATCACCGACATGTACCCTTGGAATCACCGACATGTACCCTTGGAATCACCGACATGTACCCTTGGAATCACCGACATGTACCCTTGGAATCACCGACATGTACCCTTGGAATCACCGACATGTACCCTTGGAATCACCGACATGTACCCTTGGAATCACCGACATGTACCCTTGGAATCACCGACATGTACCCTTGGAATCACCGACATGTACCCTTGGAATCACCGACGCCCCATTCCCCTTGGAATAAGTAGCACTCACACCCTGCCCCTTGGAACCGCATCTTTGATAGATTTTAAACTGCAGGAAAGATTAGGCAAGTGAGTGTTGTAAACTGGCTGCATTTATGATCCATTACATTAGGTTACAATTTTATGACTTATTTAACCAATGTAGTTATGAATTTGTAAAAACTTGTTTGTAATAGGTTCCGTAATTTTCCCCGTAACCCCGATCCCCTTATTAATAGGTTAATAAGGGGATCGGGGTTACGGGGAAAAGGCAGGAGAACGGGGATGAGAAAAATATCAGCCATGATTGAATGGGCTGAGTGACCTAATTCTGCTCCCATGTCTAATGGTCATGAAGTTGGTCTAATCGAGGATTAAGTATTCCAGGAGTTGGTATAAATAGGGCCTTAGTTTGGGTAGTGCTTTGTTAGTTATTAGAGTTGTGGACTGCCATCGTGTAACAGTGGAGCATGTTTGCTGCTTGGAACCTGAGTAATACTTAATTGTTAGCTGTTGCTTTTCTCCATTTTTGATTTATTGTCACATGTATTAGCATAGTGAAAAGTATTGTTTCTTGCACACTATACAGACAAATCTTAGTGTACATTGGGAAGGAAAGAAGAGCGCGCAGAGTGTAGTGTTACAGTCATCAGCGAGGGTGTAGAGAAAGATCAACTTAATGAGGTAGGTCCATTCGCAAGTCTGGCAGCAGGGAAAAAGCTGTTCTGGAGTTAGTTGGTACGTGATCTCAGACTTGTGCATCTCTTTCCCAACAGAAGAAGGTGGAAGAGAGTATGTCTGGGGTGCGTGGGGTCCTTGATTATGCTGGCTGCTTTGCCAATGCAGTGGGAAGTGTAGACAGTGTCAGTGGATGGGAAACTGGTTTGCGTGATGGACTGGGCTTCATTCACATCTCTTTGTAGTTTCTTGCAGTCTTGGACAGAGCAGGAGCCATACCAAGGTGTGATACAACAAAGAATGCTTTCTATGGTGCATCTGTAGAAGTTGGTGAGAGTTGTAGCAGATGTGCCAAATTTCCTTAGTCTTCTGAGAAAGTAGAGGAGTTGGTGGGCTTTCTTAACTATAGCACCCCCATGGAGGGAGCAGGACAGGTTGTTGGTGATCTGGACAGCTTAAAAATGTGAAGCTCTCGACCATTTCTACTTGGTCCCCATTGATGTAGACGGGCATGCCCTCCACCGTGCTTCCTGAAGTTGATGATGATCTCCTTCGTTTTGTTGATCTTGATTTATAAAGGTTTTGCAAGTCCTTTTCTTAGACTTGACAACAAATGCCAAATGTATTTTTAAATACCTGGTATATCTATCATGAAATTATATGTTCCCAAAAATAATGTCCGATATATTCGGCAGATTTAATAGAGCAAACACGAGTTCGCATACAATAGTTGGAATTGTTCTTGTGATTAAGCTCTCTTGATGTGTAAATTGAGTGTAACATCTGCTCTGGAAATATACTCAAATTGTGCTGTTTTCCCAGTAGGTTCACTGAATCTCCTGTGAAGCTGAAGTGCATTATGTGCGCATAATCTGCTCATTAGTAGAAATAAGACATTTTCTGCTTTGTTCTTCTCTTGTATGGAGCATAAATGCAATCTTGTCGATCAACTATTTCCTTTCCTCCTTGCTCTCAAGAATTCCTCGAAATTTATGGCCCAGGCTTTCCTTTTTAGTTTCACATGTGCATTATTTGTCAGTTTTATTTGATGTAGCTATTTTAATTCCATTGGCTTTACCTCTGGTGCGAATGTTGCAGTCCTTGTTTCGTTGTTGTGGTGTTTTGTGCACAATGGCCTTGCTAAGCACTCCATTAATGCAAACTTTAAATTATTGGTGAGGCACTTCCACACTTAACAGTGGTATTCCTGTGCAATAATTATGTAATTCAGTGAAAGTGCCAGTGAGTACAGTTTCATTTAACAACAGAATACGGCACAAGATTTGATTGCCTTACCATCCCATGCGATGAAATTGGGCAATATTAACAGCACTTATGAACTACCTACTTAGTAGGTACAAATGAAAACAATGGAATCTTGCCAACATTATTGAAACAAAAATAGGGCATTAATAAACAGCACAAAAGTGGACCTCTAAATTCATTGCGTTTATGCCAACTTTTCAAATTGGTCAATTCCGACTGTTTCCCCACGCTTCTCTCCATGTTTGTTATGTTAAATATTTTGCAACGTTTATTCATACATCTTGTACATGTGGTAGTCGTGCAGGCTGTTTCTGGAGTGCAGTGTTCTGCCAAATTATCCTCTTCTCCACCACCAAAAATCAATTATGCCATAAATTAACCACGTCAGTGAGATAGTTAGCTTGTACCTGTGCTCCTTTATAACTCTAATGATAAACTTTAGTTATATGTACTAGAAATTTCATGTACTATTCTGGTATGAATTCATGTCCAAAATCTCATTTACGGACTGCCATATTTAAGCACTCTGACTGTGGCAACTGCCTAGTGACTACCTGGTGGTGCAGAATTGAGGTAATGCCATGGTGAAGGTGGTGTAACATTTGGAATTAACGTCATATCCCAGGATCCTGTGAATATTGATGTCCCAGCCCCAACAAATCTCTCGCTGCCATGTTTTGGAGGTAGCCAAAGCGCACAACCATGTGCAATCATATATTCTAGCTGGTATGACTGAAGTTGGTGTTGTTTATTTGGGCCTGTTCAGCCTGGCAAGTGACATCTACAAAAGCATTAGTGCGAGTACGTTCTCAGTAGACTTGTTTCACCAGGGTTTCATTGTAAAAGAAAGAATTGCCCTTGCGTATTTGCTTTGAGGACCACGAGGCATCTCGGTGCATTTTACCACTAATGAAGTACTTTTGAAGTGTCGTTACTTTTGTAGGATATTCAGCAACTAATTTGTACACAGCAAGCTCCTGCAAACAGTAATGTAAAATTAATTGGTCATTATTAGCAGCAGTACTATTTTTTTTCTCCTCTGGCTTCTTGGTTATGCCCCAAACACTGAATAGCTTACTGACAGCGCCACATAAGAATAAGTGGTTGACATGAGGTTGGCTAGTGTTTGATCTTGTCTTTCTAAGACACTGCCTCTAGTGTGTGTGTGTGTAGTTAGAGATATAGGCCTAAGTTTCTGACTTTTCTGATGAAGGATCATGTATGACCCAGTGCAACAAACCTTATAGGAAGCAGTGTAGAGAATCCGTGTAGTAACCACACCTTTTTAAGGCACTTTTTGCCATAGTTCAGTAAGTAAGAGCTTAAATGTCCCAAAGCAGCTTTAAAAACAGCTAAGGAGAGAAGGTATGTATGTAAGATGAAGAGATAGGGTGGCAGATTGGTTAGGTGGGTCAGGACTAGTCAAGTAGGAGGGGCATAGTTGGGTGGTGGGAGCTAGCCAGCTCTGATTGGAGATGGTCAGGGCACAAGTACATTGGGATATTTGGGTTATCAGTTGTATCGTTACCCAGGGATGAGACAAGAATTTTTCTATCTAACATTGCCTGGGTAACACTACTTAAGTAAGCAAGTCAAAATTAACCGAAGTCTCCAATTCTAATTCTGGAGTTGGAGAGGGTTTTTTTATGTGAGCTCCCAAGGAACATGGGGAATGTTCCATTGGAAGTTCAAATTTCCCAGTCAATTTCCATAGCATTCGTGTTGGGATTTCTGAGGAGTCTTGTAATGCATCTTCAGGGGTATGTCTGGTCTCCAACTTTCCAAACATCAGAACAAGTTTTATACCAGATATTTTGTGTATTAGAAACTGGAAATTTGTTGGAAAAAAACAGCCAATGGATGATGCCCAATACTTAATGGAGTCAAACAAATAGTAGGATCTGCTCAGAACTTCAAGAAAAATTGCTGCAACCAAATGATGTAGCAATAGAGGATCTGGCCTAAAGGAAGGGAGGAAAAGCACACTGATAATTTGTTCATTCTTTTTCACTTCTAACTTTGTTCATGGAATGTAGGTGGCTTTTTTGCCCATCATTAATTACCCTTGAGAAGGTGGTGGTCTGCTGTCGCCTTGAACTGCTGCAGTGCATGTGCTGTAGGAACACCCACAGTGTTGTCAGGAAGGGAGTTCGATGATTTTGACCCAGTGACAATGAAGGACTTCCCACCCATTCTCTCAAATGTCCCTGGCAAACGCACAGTATATATTTTTTTTCGGGATTACGTTAGGTTTGGTTGCCAAAATGTTCTTTGATACAAGAGTAGGATCACTTTGTCACTTCAGATACCTAATAAAAGTATTGAGCCTATTTTGAAATGTTGGTAATTTCAATTCCTGATGAGATAATTATGAAATAAATCGACTGAACCAGGCAGCTTGTTCTCACTAAGTTCAGCTCTTACGAAATGGTATTCACACTATTCAGGGAGGAACCTGCAGTAATGACTGTTCTGCCAAAAATATGACTCCGTGAATTCTGTGGGAGAAAAATAAAATAAAATGTGCTTTTAGTTGATTATTTTTCATGACCTTGGAACATCTCAAAAGTGTTTTACAGCCAGTGATTTTTTTTTTGAAATACAATCACTTGTATAAGTAGAAGGAAAAAAAAAGTTCCTTGAGCAGCAAGTTAGTGCAAACAACAAGATAGATGATTGGATTATCTGTTCAGGTAGTATTGATTTGAGGGATAAAATATTGGCCAGGAAATGTCATGTAATTAAAACTGATCTGACTCTAAATTAAAATTGGAAACCGAGTTCTACAGTTAAAACAACAAGATTTTTAAAGTGTGACGGGCAAAATAAGAGCAAGAGTTGAGTTAATCAAATTGACAAATTAAAACGCGAGTTAACCAACATGATCAACGATGCTTGAGTTTGGTTGATTCTTGAGAGGAAAGATAGTTATTGTGAGGCAAAACCAGGGATTGAAGATGTATCAAGGTTCAACAATAATGCACATGAAAAGCCTGAGGTGAGGTATGAAATGTTGGTCAGAGGCCAGTCTGAAATACTATTAAGGTCAAAGGGGACACCTGTGAATCAAGAACTTTTTTTTAACCTTTTCATGAACTGCACTTAAACGGTCAGTGTATTTAAATATAAAATTATGCTTCAAGCCTGAGTTAGTGTTTACTATTATATACCAGATGAAAATTTAGAGGTGTTGTAAAGTGCACTGATGGGTCGGGAGAAGGCAGTAACAGATTTTGTTTTGCATTCATGGCTGCAATTGTACAAATGCAGTCTGCACGTTGGAATGTGATGAGTTAAAATACCAAATCCTCATGTTCAAAGCACTCCTGTCTAATGTAATTTTCTTGCCAATGTAGAGACTTTCTTAACTTGTTTCGTCGTCTCCCTTCGGTCCCCACCTGCCCATACAACAGTGTATGGGAAAGAATTCACTGCCAATTTTAAGGGTGGAGTGATTCCTCAATGGCCCAAGCACCGCTCTGAGTTGTTGATGTAAGAGACCCTGCTCTCAGTTTGAAATTTGCCTTCCCAATTTGAAGTGGAACTTGGCTCGATTTGAAGTTTAGAAGTACATAGTGACATTACATTCATGGCAAATCCTGCAGACCTGCTGATGTTTTCCAACAAATATTTATTGCACTTGCACAAGCTTTTTGTTCGCATGATGTCAGTTTTCAGCTTGTTTTTCTGAACATTGGACAATACTATTCCAAAATACATGGTGAACCCATTAGATGTTGATCATTGAAAGTCGTCCATTGAAGCAGCATGTAGCATGGGACCTGGACAAAAATGCATAATTGAGTTTAACGGAGACCTTTTACAAAACATCGTTCTCTAAAATGTACTTCATGTCGGAGAGCAACTTGTATCCGTAACCAAATGGTTTGAGAACTCAACTTAAATGTTTGTGTATCTTGTGTCCCTTTCCAAATATGAATCATCTTGATTCACATTCTGAACACGGAAAGTAGTAAAATGATGTAGATGCCAAAGTTAGCTGCAACCCCAGGTGGTGGATGTTCACGATGTAAGTTAATCAAGTTCAACTCCCAATCGTACTGTTAAAAGTTTACACAGTATTTCCTTTTTCTGCTTTCAAAATAATTTCATCGACTGAATAAATTCTCTTTATCTTTATAGCTATAAAGGCGCATCTGAAAAAGTTGAAGATTTGAATAAGACAATCACTCAGTCTGAAGTGTGAGTGATTTTTCAATGGTTAAGAAATTGGTGCAAGTGAGATGGGATATAACGCTGGGTGTTTGTGTTCAGAGAACCTTGTTTACTAATTACTTCGCAAAATACTACATGAAATTAACATTCAAATCCGATATCTTTCTAAAGTTAGTCCTTGGCTGCTTTGGGTAACATTGTCCACTATCGAGTTGAGCCTTATCACTTCTCTAAGGATGTCCCAAAGTGTTTTTATTTTGAATTGCTTTTGCAGTGCAGTACTGTTGCATCTGCGAGGACTGCGAACTGAAACTGCAGTTGCTGTCATGTGACATATCTCGCCATGGGCTGGGGCAATATTGTTAAATTTTTAATAGTGACTACTTATCCCTTTCTTCCAATGGGAATATACTTGTCAAAGATTAACCATGCTGAGGTTAATTGCACATACCTTCAGATTGTGATAATCATAGTATCCCTACAGTACAGGAGGCCGCCATTTGACCCATCAAGTCTGTACCAACCACAATCCCATCCAGGCCCTATTCCCATAACCCTCATTTACCCTGCTAATTCCCCTGACACTAGGGTCAATTTAGCCTGGCCAATCAACCTAACCCGTGCATCTTTGGAGTGTGGGAGGAAACTGGAACACCCAGAGGAAACCCATGCAGACACGGGGAGAAAGTGCAAACTTCACACAGTCACCAGAGGCTGGAATCGAACCCGGGTCCCTGGTGCTGTGAGGCAGCAGTGCTAACCACTGTGCCACCGTGGTTTAAATTTCTTCAGCCCACCTATACTAAGAATAGTGATGTTTCCTTTGTAAAAATGTTACATTATTGCAGGTGGTTGACTTTGCCACTACATTTGATGTCCTCTTTCAACGTGACTCACTTGATTGCACTTCTGCCTTTGAGTGAGGAGATTTTGGTTCAAGCCACATCCAGGACTTGAGCACTTAGAACATAGAAAAGCTACAGCACAAGGCAGGCCCTTTGGCCCACAAGTTGTGCCGAACATGTCCCTACCTACTAGGCTGACCGAGAACCCTCTATCTTACTAACTTCCATGAACTTATCCAAAAGTCTCTTCAAAGACCCTATCGAATCCGCCTCCACCACCACTACCGGCAGCTGATTCCACGCACCCACCACCCTCTAAGTGAAAAACTTACCCCTAACATCTCCTCTGTACCTTCTCCCCAGCACCCTAAACCTGTGACCTCTTGTGGCAACCTTTTGAGCCCTGGGTAAAAGCCTCTGAGAATCCACTCTATCATTACCTCTCAACATCTTATACACCTCTATCAGGTCACCTCTCATCCTTCCCCTCTCCAAGGAGAAAAGACCTAGCTCTCTCAACCTATTCTCATAAGGCATGCTACCCAATCCAGGCAACATCCTTGTAAATCTCCTCTGCACCCTTTCTATGGCTTCCACATCCTTTCTGTAATGAGGCGACCAGAACTGGGCACAGTACTCCAGGTGGGGTATGACCAGGGTCCTTTACATCTGCAGCATTATCTCCCGATTTCTAAACTCAATTCCTCTATTGATGAAGGCCAGTATTCCATACTCCTTAACCACAGCCTCCACTTGCGACGCTGCTTTGAGCGTCCTATGAACCTGGACCCCAAGACCCTTCTGATCTTCCACACTGCCAAGCGTCTTACCCTTTAATATTATACTCTTTCATCCTATTCGACCTGCCAAAATGAACCACCACGCACTTATCTGGGTTGAAGTCCATCTGCCACTTCTCCACCCAATCTTGCATCTTATCCATGTCTCGTTGCAACTGCTGACATCCCTCTACACTATCCACAACCACACCAACCTTTGTGTCATCAGCAAACTTGCCAACCCATCCTTCCACTTCCTTATCCAGGTCATTTATAAAAATCACAAAGAGCAAGGGTCCCAGAACAGATCCCTGGGGCACTCCACTGGTGACCGACCTCCATGCTGAAAAAGACCCATCTACAACCACTCTTTGCCTTCTGTGGGCAAGCCAGTTCTGAATCCACAAAGCAACGTCCCCTTGTATCCCATGCCCCTTCACTTTCGCAATGAGCCTTGCATGGGGCACCTTATCAAACGCCTTGCTGAAATCGATATAAACTACATCTACCGCTCTTCCCTCGTCTGTGTCTAGTTACATCTTCAAAAAATTCAATTAGGCTCGTAAGGCATGATCTGCCTTGGACAAAGCCGTGCTGGCTATTTCTGATCATACTATTCCTCTCCAGATGTTCATAAATCCTGCCCCTCAGGATCTTCATCAACTTACCAACCACTGAGGTTAGACTCACTGGTCTATAATTTCCTGGGCTATCTCTTCTCCCTTTCTTGAATAACGGAACCACATCTGCAATCCTCCGGAACCTCTCCCGTCTCCATTGATGAGGCTCAGCAATCTCTTCTCTCGCCTCCCACAGTAACCTGGGGTACATCCCATCCGGTCCCGGCCATTTATCTAACTTGATGCTTTTCAAAAGCTCCAACACATCCTCTTAATGTCCACATGCTCAATCTTCTCAGTCCACTGCAAGTCTGCACTGCAACTACCAAGATCCCTTTCCACTGTGAATACTGAAGCCAAGTATTCATTGAGTACCTCTGCCATTTCTACCGGTTCTATACAGACTTTCCCACCATCACATTTGATAGGTCCTACTCCTTCACATCTTATCCTCTTGCTCTTAACATACTTGTAGAATGCTTTGGGCTTTTCCTTTATCCTGTCTGCCACGGCCTTCTCATGTCCCCTCCTGGCTCTTCTAATTTCTCTCTTTAGTTCCTTCCTACTAGTCATATACTCTTCTAGATTTCTAACATTACCTAGCTCCCTGAACCTTTTGTAGGCTTTTCTTTTCTTGACTAAATTCGTTACAGCTTTCGTGCACCATGGTTCCTGTGACCTACCATAACTCCCCTGTCTCATTGGAACGTTGCCGTGTAGAGCTCCAGCCAAATTTTCCCTGAAAATTTGCCACATTTCTTCTGTATATTTCCCTGAGAAAACCTCCTTCCAATTTATGCCTCTAATTTCCTGCCTAATAGCCTCATAATTGCCCTTGCTCCAAATAAACACTTTCCGAGCTTGACTGATCCTATCTCCAATGCGAATGTAAAGGAGATAGAGTTATGATCACTATCCCCAAAATGCTCTCCCACTGAGAGATCTGACACCTGCCCAGGTTCATTCCCTAATACCAAATCAAGGACAGCCTCTCGTCTTGTAGGCTTATACACAAACTGTGTCAGGAAGCCCTCCTGAATACACCTAACAAACTTGAATGCATGGAGCAAGTATTGTACTTTTTGAGGCTACCCAACCTTTAAGTGAGATGTTAAATCAAGGCTCTGTCTCTGAATGCTTTACGTAGAGCTTTGAGATCTTTTAACACTATTTGGGAAAAGATCAGGGATTTCTTCTGGTTTAATTCACTTTATAAACACTTTGGGAAATTTATGAGACATACAAGATGTTTCGAATTGATTTCAGCCTGTGGCCTGTAAGGCCAGTTGCCAACTTCTGTTGCAAATAAGTTTCTCTGAAATGCAATTTTCCTCCTTGTGTGGTAGTGTGTGTATGCATATAGACTTGTAGAACGGACAACTGAGCGAACTTAACGTGCCAGGGAGAATTGGGAAACTTCATTGGGTGGGAAATTTGATTTGTGTTGTATTCATTTACCTGATGTTAAATGAATATAACCAGGGTGGTTGAACTCTAACCCAGGGTAGTGAAATGCTGTTCCTTCTTGGCACTTGTGCAAAGTAACACAATCAAGCTTTGTATGGTAAAAACTCTTGTTATTTTGAGATCTCTGGCATTAGAGGCTTTTATCATAGAATCCCTACAGTGCATAAGGAGCCATTTGGCCCATTGAGTGTGCATCGACCCCAGTCCCATCCAGGCCCTATCCCCATAACCCCATGCATTTATCCTAGCTAGTCTCCCTGACACTAAGGGGAAATTTAGTATGGCCAATCAACTTGTCCTGCACATCTTTGGACTGTAGGAGAAACTGGAGCACCTGGAGGAAACCCACGCAGACACAGGGAGAATGTGCAAACTCTGCACAGAGTATCACCCAAGACCAGAATTGAACCTGGGTCCCTGTGAGGCAGCAGTGCTAACCACTGTGCTGCCAAAATATTATATTTAATATTACAGTAAAGTTACTTCTTTGTGATGCTCTCGTGTGTTTACACATGCCATTGGAGCTGGCTGCCACTGTCAATGCAATTACCAAGCTGGATGCAAATGCAGTGTTTGGACTTTGTTGTCTTCACTCATCCTGGCTGCTGGGAGTGGGACTCAAACTCTTGACTCTGACAGGAAAACTATCATTGAGTTGAGGCTAATTCTGACGAGAATGGTGTACATAAATTAGCATCCCGAGGCATGCTATAAAAGTGTTGGATTTAAAATCTGTTATGGCTGGAATGAGACTCCAAATATAATTATATTAGTTGCTCTGCTCATCTGCGTGTCTGTGCTGATGTCAGGACACTCATTATGATGTCAGTCCCTGGAGGCGTTGATGCTCGTTAGCTGCATTTAGTAGCCTGACCTAGTTGTAGAAGTGGCTTTCTCTGCTGTTGCTAGGCTTGTATAATCCCTTGAGGTTGCTTTCAGGGTGCTGCTAGCTTACTAGGAGTTGCATGCCAGAAGCCTGTGGTACCTATGTAATTTAACAATGTTTCTTACAGTTTCTTGTGACAGCATCTGGTTGCTGCATCACCTAATAGAGAAAAAACTTTCTTTTACTCATGCACAGGATGAATGCTCATAGTTCAGACTATTTTCCAAATTTAGGCAATGGAGGCGAGAAGCAAATAACAGATTCATTTTGAGAAATTGACATTGCGAATGCCTATTAAACCTCTTTAGGTAACCCGAAAGGGCCTGCCAGTCTTTTGAATGATGGGAGTACAAGTAAGAAACATTCTTGATTTTTCTCAACTCCGGTTGAGTTCTTCGCCATTGGACTTTATCGATGTCCGCAACTAAGTAGAGAAGTGATCCACATGTTGTCGTGCCATGTGTATCATGCTGGTTGGTATAATGGTAAATTTATTTTGCTGTGTGTGGGGTTCAATCTCTGGACTTTGCCAGTCTGCCTGACCTTGTCACAATGGGACAAAAAGTTTTTCCACCTCAAGTTCTTGAAAGGCAATGTCATTGTTTTCATCTCACCACCGTGTCTCTCATCCATTCCGCAAGGTGCGTTGGGACATTTTATTAAATTGTGCAAAGTAATCTTTATTATTTGCTGTATCCTTCCATCCCAGCATGTGAAGATTAGCTATGCAGTATGGTATGTAAATATGTTTTGTAAGGCACGAATGAATCTACAGGTAGGGATAAATTGTTTACACTAAACTCTGCACCATGCTTAAATGGGGGTACCTTTCTGCTTTTTCTTATCCCTTATTAGATGGTGAATTTTTGGGGAAATTATTACTATAACTTTCAGAACACTGTGCATTTAGGTCATGCTTTTATTTTTGCTTGTCCAGTCAAACTGTGCTTTGTAGCTCAAGTGCAATCTAAGCACTCACAGCTTCCTTTTCTGTGGAAGGAAAGAGAGAGAGAGTGCCTAAGAATCATAGAGATCTAAAGGCCCAGAAGGGCTTTGCATTCGATCTATTCATACCTTGAGTGCTTTTGTAATTGCCATATTTTATTGCATCAGATATGTTTTCCAAGCCCATATTTTCTATCAGTCTACTGTACTAAGACGGAAATCAAATTCTTTCGTTGTGTTCTCTCTTTCTCTGTGCTTTCCCTTCATACAACAGTGATACAGTTTACATTATCCACCAATGGCCCAGGAGGAGATTGCTTGCAGGAATTTAGAGTAATTTGAGAGGAAGTCACTATAAATTTGTGAATTTTAGAAACATTTGAGTGTCATTATATTTTAGGACCCCCCGTGAGGTTTTTGAAGTAATTTGTCATTGTCTTTTCATGTTGGTGGCTAGGCTTGACCAGTCGTTGTCGTCATTAGTAAGTGAGAGAGTTATTCCTGTACTTGGGAGTTTCCCCAAATATAACGGAACAAGTCACTTATGTCAAAATTGGATATCTTTGATGTTGAGACTTTATATTATTTAGACCTTTTTGTCAGAGCATGGGTGCTAAAGTAGGAGGTTATGGAAAGGCAAGTAGCACTCCTTGCGAGCTTAAATTGGAATTTGTATCTCCGGTTTCATGTCCGGGAGTAAAATTGACAATACAGACTGTTTCCCTTCACCTTTGCTGAGCAGCTGGGGTTCCCAGGAAGTGTTTGAATGTGATCACTACATATTTTCCTATGTGGTGCAGTCACATACCACAAGGGTATGTTGCTTGTTGACTGTACTAGCAAACTTGTGAAGGGGATCTCAGATCTGCAGATGCTTAAGCTTTAGAGCTAACAAGCTTCACCTATCATCAAAACAGAAAATTTTGGTTTTAGTGGTGTTCCAAATGATCCACTGTTTTTCTGTCTGGAGGATGCATCGTACCGTGAAGACCTCCCCCTCTGTGGAATTGTTTTCTAATCAGAAATTAATTAACTTTTTTTGCATAATTTCATGCATCTTACTGCCTACTGAGATTTCTTCAGGCAACTCTAATCAGTTATTTGATTTTCACCCTCTTTGTCGTCTTCCCGCCCCCTCCCCCAACTCACCCAATCATTGAATCTCTATTTCTTCAAACAAAAGCAAAATATTGAGTGCTGGAAATCTGAAGTAGAAACAGAAAATTCTGGTAATTCTCAGCAGGCCAGGCAGCATCAATGGAGAGAGAAACAGTTATTGTTTCAGGTTAATGACCTTTCACACTGGAAAACTTCAGAGACGTATTGTTTATAAGCAGATAAAACGGGCGACGGTGGGAAAAGAACAAAAATGCAGAATGATCAGTGCAAGGGTGGAAGATGGGTGATAGTAAATGACAGATTTGGTTGTGCAGAGCCAAAGGGAGTGGTAATGGGACAAGAACCCAATGGTGTGCCCAGACTTGTCCTATTAAATTGGAACGAGTAGAGATAGGTGAGCAGTTAAGAATTGTCATGTTTGAGTATTTCAATTGGTAAAAGTTATGCTAATTCTTTTTGTATTTTAACTGTTCTTAAAGTTTGTTTTGAAAAAAAGCTTCTGAGGGGGGTCAATAGAATCTCACCTCAAATGAACACCTTATCCTCACACTAATGCAAAATCAAAAATGGTTGGGGTCAAGTCTAACTTAATACACCTTGGAGTTTCTGATCTGGTCCCTAACAACACTGAGTGCTGCATACAGTTCCAATTATCATTTTATAAAAGGGATATGGAGGTTTTGGAGCAGGTGCAGAGAAGATTTAACATAATACTGGAAGTACAAGGACATGCAAATCAGGAAAGGATGAACAAACTGGTACTCTGTCTTTGGAAAAAGAAAGCTCTGGGGTAACCTGATAGAGGTCTTTCAAATTATGAAAGTCTTTGATCGTGTATGATCACAGTTGAGGTATTTAAATGGGTACTTTTCATCTGCCTTCTCTAAGGAAGAGGATACTGCCCCCAAGTCGCAGTGAAGGAGGAGATATTTGAGTGGATGAGCTGGAATTTAATAGAGGAGGTATTCGGCTGGCTGCACCTAAGTTCTCAGTTATTAAGACTAGATGAGATGTGTTTGAGGGTACAGAGAGAAGTAAAAGTGGGCATTTTGGGAACACTGGAGAGAGAAGGGAACACTTCCAACGTTTCTTTACAATACCATGGTGCTGCAAAACTTTTTGGAACAACAATTTGGGACAAAATCAACTGTCACTTGGGCAAATGTAGATTAATTAAGGAAAGTCGATGTGGATTTATTGAGGGCAAATTATGTTTACCTCACTTGGTTGAGATATTTTGATGACTTAAGAGAGAGAGTTGGCGTGGGTGAGGTGTTGTACATGGACTTCCAAAAGGTGAGTGCTTATGGCGCATAATAGGCTTGTGAGCAAAGTTGAAACCTATGGATTAAAAAGGACAGTGGCAGCATGGTTATCAAGTTGGCTGAGTGATGGGAAATGCAGTGGTGAACATTTTTTCAGGCTGGAAGAGGTAGACAAATGGCATTTCCCTGGGGTTGGTATTGGGCCCGCATGTAAATTGTGGATTTACATTAATGCCTTAGACTAGTGTGTACAGTGCAGAATTTGCACATGATGCAAAATTTGGAAGAATTGTGATCGTGACAAACTTCAAGAGAATATAGACAGGTTGGTGCAAGGGAGCAGATTGGGAAAGCATAAGGCATAATGGGTCTTTGGTCTTATAATTAGAGGTGTCAGAGTACAAAAGCAACCTTATCCTCACACTAAGGCCAAAACAGACATAATTGGGGTCTAGTCTAACTTAATGTACCTTGGGGTTCCTGGTCTGGTCCCTAACAAACCGCTTAACCAGGTCGAAAATATTGTTCGATAAAGTGAAATGTGACTTCCTTCCCTATAAAGCAGATTTTTTGTCATGAATTGCCATCTCTGGTTCATGAAGCAGTTGAAAATTTGCAATTGAAGGGGATGTCACAGATTCTGCTAATACCATAACTTAAACTCCTCCAAATAATTCATATTATCTACGCCTGAAGACAAATTCCACAGGCAAAACACAAGCCAACAGTTTTGTTTATAACCGTATAGCAGTATACTTTGTGTCATTAACTAAGACTGTGATATTGGTGGAATTTGGTTACAGTTCCCCTCAAGTTTTTCCAAGATGTTTACTCTCAACTGGACTAAGTGCCAGTGCAGTCTTGATGGGTAGAATAGCCCCCTTCTGTCTGTTCTGTTCTATGATCATTTTATTTACGGTGAATGCAACAAAATTCAAATCGCCATTTAGAAAATATTCTGATTTATTTTTGTTTTTCTTGCATCCAGACTGGGTTGTCACATTGAACTCTTTTTTTTAATTTTTTCTTATTAATGGGTTGTAGGCATTTTCCGCTGGGCCAGCCCTTGAATTGGGTGGCTTGCTAGGGCATTTTAAGAGTCAACCAAATTGCTGTGGGTCTGAAGACACATGTAAGCCAGACCAGTAAGGATGGCAGATTGCCTTCCCTAAAGGACATTGGTGAATCGGGTGAGTTTTAACAACAATCAACAATGGTCATTATTAGACTTTGTGTTCAAACTTCACCATCTGCTGTGGTGTGATCTGAATCTGGGTCCCCAGAGCATTATCCTGGGTCTCCGGATTATTAGTCTAGTGACAATACCACCATGCCACTGCCCTGCACCCCCCCCCACCCCCCCCACCCCCGCACCCGATAGTTTATCTATTCACTAATAATCTTTCTTTCTAATTTCCTGCTCCCATCTATGCAATCTACTATACTTCCTAATTTAGAACCATCTGCCAACTTGGACATGAAACTCTTCCTTGTTCCAAATCATTAGTATGTCATTAACTGAGGTTCCAGTACAGATCCCGAGAAGAAACAACTGGTCACATTCCACTAATCCCCTTTTTTCTTCTTTTGTCTCCTACCACCCAATTCATTTTCCAAGTTTATTCCATGTGCTTCCATTTTTTTTGCAAGTGATACCTTGTAAAGGATGGATGTAATCAGACGAGATGCAATACAGCAGAGATTTACAAGAATGAAGAATGTAGCTTTGAGGAAAGACTGGATAGACTGTGGTAATTTTCTTTGGAACAGAAGGCTAAGGGACGATACTGTCAGAGTTGGAAATTTTGAGAGACCTCGATTAAGGTGGTTAGGAAGGAGCTGTATCTGGAGCAGAGCGATCCATAACCAGGAGGCAAAGATTTAAAGTAGTTGGTAGAATAATTTGAGGGAACCTGAGAAGGGTTTTACTTAGAGGGTGGTGGGGGCAGTTCTGTAGCTCACTGTGTGAAAGGTTGGTGTAGGCAGAAACCAACATTGCATCTTTTTTGTAAAATGAATACTTCAATATAGACTTGATGTGCTCTGACTTGTCGGCCTCCAGACCAAAAGCTGGAAAGTGGGATTTGGCTGTAAAGCTCTATGGCAACATAGAGGGGCCAGTTGGATGGGGCCTCCTTCGGTGTTGTACATTTTCTATATTTCTACGTTATTGTTCCACAACTCTTATCTATTCTGTTTCCATTATTATTGGTGTCCCTTCTTTCTGGTGCTGTGCTCGTGTCTATCACCAAAACTGTTCCACAAAAACTCTTCTGGCTTATTTTTGGCTGATTTTTGAACGTGAGTTGAATACTGAAGATGCAAAAGAAAATATTTCATTTGACTAGCTTAAATGCAAGTACATCATGGAAAATCATACTTCGGGCTCAAAATTTTCAAACATATTAACAATGGGCAAAATGTCAATTATGAGCCCAAATCTTTGGAAACATTAAAGCCAAAAATTAACTCGGGTATTATAAAACACTAATTCAGTTTACTTCATGGAATCTTGTTTAGAAACATAGAAACATAGAAAACTACAGCACAAAACAGGCCCTTCGGCCCCACAAGTTGTGCCGAACATATCCCTACCTTTTAGGCCTACCTATAGCCCTCCATCCTATTAAGTCCCATGTACTCATCCAGGAGTCTCTTAAAAGACCCGATTGAGTTTGCCTCCACCACCACTGACGGCAGCCGATTCCACTCGCCCACCACCCTCTGTGTGAAAAACTTCCCCCTAACATTTCCCCTGTACCTACCCCCCAGCACCTTAAACCTGTGTCCTCTCGTAGCAACCATTTCCACCCTGGGAAAAAGCCTCAGAGTCCACCCGATCTATGCCTCCACCAATGATAGAATTTCATGTTATGTTTCCATGTGAGGAGGTTAAGTGCAAAATTAGTTTTTTTATTCATTCGTGGGACATGTGCATTGCTGGCTGGCTGGCATTATTGCCCATCCCTAGCTGTCCTTGTTTATGTGCAATCTATGATTTTGTGTACAAGTTTATTTTGAGCAATAGAAATTTTACTTGGGCAAGAATTTGGACATGAATTTTAGTTCGGTTCATCAACAAAACTGGCAGTGAAAGTTCATATACAGTTCTTGTGTTGTCATATTTTGATTTTAGTTCTCCATTTAAAAGAAAGCGGCAGAGTAAAGTTCATGAGTGTAAGAAATGTATGGCATTAGCAACATTTTTTAGTGTATAGATGTTCATATATTTTTGGAACTTTCCAGCTGCAGGCATGTTTTTATTCATTTTTAAGCCTGAACTGAGGACCCTTTGCAGTACCTCTATCAGTTTTGTGATAACATAACTCCTAGCCTTTTAAAATCATTGTTAGCTGCAATAGTAATATTTAACATAATTGGAAGATGCTTGTATGTGGTGATTGTATGGGTATCTGTGACAAATTAGGTTCCTATCAGGCAGTGTTTTGAGGGCTATTTTTCATCGGTTCCAGATCGGAACTGCAGAATGTAGTGTAAAGCTGTCAATCCAGTCTTTGGGCTCTTTTCCTTCCCAAATTCAAATTTCCCAATTTGCTTGCTCAGAATACTACTAACCTTAGTCTGTATTGTCTATATGCAGTAGTTTATATTGCTCCCCTTGTAGATAATGCAAATTATCACACTTGGAGAAAGTAACCAGCAATTTGGAACAAATATTATTCAACTGAAATTTACTTGGGAGATAGCAAATAAAACTTGTTGCTTAAAAATAGTATATTTTTTGTTGTTTGAAATACTTCACTATTCCAGCCTGATAGGATGTGCAGCCCAGACTCCAGGTCAGAGACTTATCTGGAAACTGTAATATTCCATAGTCTATATATTAATGTTGTTTGACAACTTGCATTTATATAGCACCTTTCAAGGAGTAAAATGTCCCAAGATGATTATGTATTATATAAACCACTTCATGGGGAAAGGAACCAGTTTTTTTCCCAATTAGATAAAGTTCTTTGCTTCAGCTTTGTTACTCCTTTAAAGAACTATTTACAATTAGCAGCTTGTCATCTGTTGGAAAACCAAATTCGAATGTTAGTTGTTAAACTTTAAGTACATTGTTGCATAGCTAATTGCCTTCCTGTGAACTCTGTTATGTACTCTTAAAAATGAGCATGAATACATGGTTCCCTTGAACTTGAAAATGGAACAAAATAATTATTTTCTACTCCACCTTGTGTCTTCAGAGAGGTCAAAACGTTTCACATGCAATGAACTACTACTTGAAATGCAATGACCAGTGCTGAGGTACAACAGCTGCCCTCACAGTAAGGTCTCCACAATCACTGAAAGAAAACGGTGGGAGAAGATTTGGTGTTGAAGCCAGACAGTGTAAATATACATTGCTCAGCTGAACCTCTTAATGGGAGGAGTCCATATGTCTGGACCAGAACTTCCAGGTTGAAGTCCAATGTCAGGAGTTGTTGGCCTCAGAAGGAGCGTTCATAACACCGTTCAATTGTGGAGATGGGGTGTGTGAAGATGTGTTTTATTAAAAAAATAAAGCCCTGAATGCATCAGACCATAAGTGCAACTAAAGATGGGGATGTGGAAATGGAACACTGGGGTCAATTGGATTCAATTGTGAGATTTACTAAACCTGGTCATTATTTTGCTTAAAATCTTAGGCTATTTTAAATTTTGTATTAATATTTTCTCTATTTTTGTTTAGCAGTATTTTACCCTGCTTAATCAAACAGTTCATTTTTTTCAAATGTGATGCAGTTAGTTGCCTTTCACCTCTGGGACCTTGGTTGAAATTCAACTTCGATTGGTGGAAATCTCAAACCGATACTTCACATTTTCGATACAACTTAAACTTTAAAACCTGCAACGGAAACTGCAATTTCAGTAGCTTCAATTAACTGTCAGTCCCCTGTATGTGATTACTTAAACAGGATCTGTTACTGTGAGAGAACACTGCTAACTTGGATATAGCTCAAAAAGTTGTATAAAAGTAAACAGCATCTGCTGACAGTGATCATAGATAAATGGAGCATAAAAAGAGAGCAAAAGTTGGCAATTGCAGAGACTGAGGGGGAGCTGCTGCTTTTTGCTTTCAATGTATGTAGGAGTTGGTGGACAGCAAGACCATCCTAAGTGAGCACATCTGCATTAAATGTTTTCATCTCTAATCTCTCCGACTTTTGAGTCATTGAGCCTTGGCAGCGATCTCTCTCACAAAGCCACATTGCCTAGATTCAACACTGGACCAGCTGTGCCAGCTCAACGTTCTACAAAGTATGGGAGCAAGTGTTTGACAACAAAGGGCTCCGCAAGTCAGCAGAAGTGTACAGAGTAGTTGTCTTTTCCAAACTCCTATACCGTAGTGAGATCTGTTCTCTATCAGCAAACCAAAGGCTAGAGAAATTCTAT
This sequence comes from Mustelus asterias, assembly GCF_964213995.1. Lineage (NCBI taxonomy): Eukaryota > Metazoa > Chordata > Chondrichthyes > Carcharhiniformes > Triakidae > Mustelus > Mustelus asterias. The sequence goes on from NC_135820.1 coordinate 55,744,051, forward strand.
CTCAATGTCTCAATCCTATTCTCCAGATTCAATGGGAGGACCATCGAACAAGCATTGGTGTCCTTCCTGCACAGTAAGAAGTCTCAACACCAGGTTGAAGTCCAACAGCTTTATTTGGCACTAGCTTTCGGAGTCTCGGGCTCCTTCACCTGATGAACCAATGGTCAGTATACAAGGGGAGGACTAAAAAAAAATGCTTCCAAGACACTCGGGAGATCTCCTTGAAGCATGATAGCATTGGTGTGAATGACTGGGCCAAGTGTGCTACCAGTGGTTCAAATTCATTACAACTTGTTCTTCAACCTGCATTACACTTTGAGTCACAACATTTAATGATGAAGCTAAGCTGGGCAAAGAAAGAAAAGGAAGAGAATCCTGCACTCTGGATCCTAGTACCTCGGGGACACTCTACTATTTGAGAAATGAGAGGGGGAAAGCAGGGAATTGTGATCCCATTATCCTAATATCTCTGTCGAAAAATTACTGGAGTTTATAATTTAAGAATGGAATGACTGAACGTCTTGAAAAATTTTGAGCTGATTCGGGAGTCATGCTTGACATCTAAGAAATTTTGTTTTTGAAGAGATGACTAAAGTAGTGGATGATGGCCACTATGGATGTTTTTTATGTATACTTTCAGGAGGCACTTGATGAAATATCGTCATAAGATGATGCTTCCCAAAGTTCAAACCCATGGAATTGTCGATAAATTATTGACCTGACTAGGATATTGGCCGAATAACAGGGAACAAAGTAGACTTCATGGACAGGTACTCTAATTGGCAGAATGTGACTTCTGGGTGTCCTGCAGGGATCTATCTTATGGCCTCAGCTGTTAACTTTATTACTTAACTACATTGATGGGACAGGAAGACAGGTATCTGAATTGGCCAGTGACATTAGCTGGCATTATAAACAGCTTTTTAAAAATTCATTCATGGGACATGGGAGTTGCTGGCTGGTCAGCATTTATTGCCCATCCCTAGTCGCTCAAAGACAGTTGAGAGCCAACCACATTGCTGGAAGCGTAAAATTTCAGAGATATTAATGGATTAAAAAAAACAGACGAAAGTGTGGCAAATGTGATGACACCCATGTTGGACCTGAAAAGGAGAGAAGGGTTTTTAAATGGCAGGGGGCCAAAAAACTTCGGGTTCAGCTACCAGGCTCCATAAAGAGTACTGAAAATAGTCATATCCGAGAGAATTGGAATACAAAGGGGCAGAAGATGCATTCCAACTGTACGTAGCCCTGATCAGACCACACCTTGACCACTGAGAGCAATTCTGGACACCTCTTGGGAAGGAAGTCTTGGCTGGAGTGCAGCATAGATTTACCAGAATGTTATCTGGACTCCAAGGTTAAATTACGAGTAGGACTGCATTCCAAGGAATTTAAAAGATTAATGAGTAATTTTTTTCAAAATATTGAGAACAGGAAGGGCAGATAAAGGGAAGCTCTTTCCAGTGGTTGCGAGGTCTATGATTTGGGGGAGTTGTCTCATAAATAAAATTAAGCCTTCGAGTTAAATTCGGCAACATTTCCCCACTAAAAGGGGTAGAATTTTAGAATTCTGGTTCAGCAAATGGCAATTGATGCTCGATCATAATTAAAAGTCTGAATTTAATGGTTTTGGTTAATAGAAGGTATCAAGTGATTATGGGGCCAAGGTTGAGTTTTTGGAGCAAGGTCATAGATTTGCAATGAACTCAGCTGTTGCAACAGATTTAGAACCCAAGAAGGTCATTTTGTCCATGTACAAGTCTCCTCTGTGGTGAAATGAGGTTAGATATGATCAGCTTGGTTCCTGGTCACGTGAGCACATGGTAGTGCAGCACTTTCTCTCCTCTGTAATTAGCAATTTCTCATTCAGAAAAACCACAAGATGGCTGATATTGGAAATAGTGAAACACAGTGGGGTAGTAGAATTGAAGATTTATTTAATATTGTGCGAAACCAGAATGCTTGATGTTGATGGATGTTTTAAAATACTTCTAGTCCTCAAGATTGACATTCTCATCATGGATACACTTTTCTGAAAAAGGAAAAGGAAGCAAAACAAATAGATAAAATTCAAGGCTGCTCTGTATCAAGAGAAGGATTACATATTTTTCAGACTTGCATTTCATTTCTGTCAATGGTAGTGACACTTGGTTGGTTGATCATTTGTCAGTGAGTACTTTCTGGCATGGAGTAAAACAAAGTTAGAAGGTGAGAATCCTTGTATCTCAATCTCTCGGAATGGAACACTAAAGGATAGGAGCAAGGTACCTGCTTCTGTTGTGGACGCAAAAAAAACTTGATAACTCGTGATCAGAACAAGCAACTGAAGTGAAGCAAAGGGGTGCGAGTAATGCTAATTTCATCTTTGGTAGCTTGTGGCTTGACACTGAACTGTTGAATAGTTGTGGCTCATGTAATCTACAACTATCCATATGTCACTATTTTACTTATTTTCTTCAGACTTAATGAATCAGTGGTTTGATTTAATTTGCTTGATCTCCAATCTATTTTACAGAACCTCTTTCTATAGTAATTTGTATTAATACTTAATGGTTGTATTTTGCTTCATTTCGGTCATGCTCCTTACAGGTTCCATGTACAGAAAGTCACCCGCAAAACTAATTGTACTTTACCCCTTTTCACCAGTTATTATCCAATTGATGCTTTGTTGTCGGATCCCACTTTGCATTCTCTTTATATTCTTCCAAAATAAGCAGTATTACTTTAATTTTTAAATGCAAATTTAACTTTATGCGTAACATCCAAACTGTTACTGTTCTAATACAGGTACAAGAAGACACAAGCAACACTCTCTACTGCTGGGAATAAGACCACCAGTGCCATCTCCAGTGTTGGCTCAGCTCTTTCTAGGACGCTGGGAGAAATTAAGTAAGTTTGCTTTTGACTGTTGCACTCATTTCCAGTACAGAGATAATTAATTAAACTGCATAAAGTCATGAAAGTATGTACTTTTATAACAATCGTTTCAGAATGTATTGTCAAGTCTTTGAAAGTGAGGTATTAATAATAATTTTAATTGTGTTCCTGCAGTGCAACTTGAATTATCACTAATTGTAGATTTGTGTTCTGCTGATATCTCCAAGCCTTAAACTAAAAGTGCAAAGAATTTGAATTCGATGAAGTCTGGTGAAAAACACCTTGCAGAAAAATTGAAAATTCATTTTGACTCATTGAATGATTCTCCCGCTGATAAAATCATAGCCATGTTCCTATCCAAGCTTTTCCATTTACAGCTTACACACTGGCATCAACTGGATAATTTGGAACATTGCCCAGTATGTGCTGTCCACAAAAAGCAGGACAAATCCAAACCTGACAGCCACAACCCTATCAATCTATTCTCGATCAGCAGCCGAGAAATGGAATGTACTGTGAACCATGCAATTAAGTAGCACTTGCACAGCAATAACCTACTCACCAATTATGGGTTTGGGTTCCACCAAGGCTACTTGCCTCTGATATCATTGTAGCCTTAGTTCAAACATGGAAAAAAGAGATTTTTTTGAGAGTTGAGAGTAACAGCCCTGGAATTCAAGTTAGCGTTTGACTGTGTGGCATCAAAACAAAATTTAAATCAGTGGGATTTGGGGAGAATGTTCTCTACTCGTGTAATTCATACCTAGAACAAAGGGATATGTCTTCTGTTGTTCGAAGCAAATTATTTCAGCCCAGGAGTTCTTCAGCGTAGTGTCTTAGTTCCAAACATTTTCAGCTGCTTTATCAACGATCTTCCCTCCATGCTAAGGTCAGAAGTGGAGATAAGCACTGATGTTCAGTACCATTCACAACTCCTCCGATACTGAACCAGTCCATGCATGTAACCAAGCCTGGTGGAACATTTCGAGCTCTAGTTGGGAAGGGGCAAGTAACTCAGGCCAAACAAGTACCCGTCAACTAGAGAAACCGTCTTCCTTTGATGATTAATGATTTCACCATTACTGAATCCCCCATCAACATCCTGGATGTTACCAATGACCATAAACTTAACTGGATAGCTGAGTTATAAGAACAGGTCAGAGGTTGGGAATTCTACTTCATGTAACTCACCTCTACTACCCAAAGCCTGTCTACCATCTACAAGGCACAAGTCAAAAGTGTGATAGAATACTATCTACTTGCCTGGCTGAAGGCAGCTGCAACAACAGTCAAGAAGTTAAACCCCTTCCAGGCCACAGCAGCCCAGTTGATTAGCAGCCCAGTTGATTGACAACCCAACCACCACCTTAAGCATTCACACTTTCCACCAGTGGCAGACCTTCATAGCACTGTGCACTACCTACGGGATGCGCTGCAGCATCTTGCCACGGGTCCTTTCCTAAACCTGTGACTTCTGTCACCTAGAAGAACAAAGTCAGCAGAAGCATGGGAGAAGCACCATCTGCAAGATCCCCTTCAACTCTCACATTATCCTTACTTGGAACTATATCACTGTTCCTTCAAGGTTGCTGGTTCAATATCCAAGAACTCCCTTGCATCAGTACTGTGGCTGCACCTACACTGCATGGTGGATTAAAAGGGTGGCTCACCACCGTCTCGGGGACAATTGAGGATTGAAACACACGTCTTCAGTGTTACAGCTGGGATGTTGGCAATGCCTTAGCTTTTCATGCAAGTAGTATGCTCAGCTGTTTCTTGATAACTTGTGAATCCTATTGACTGAAGACTGGAATCTGTGATGTTGGGGACCTTAGAAAGCCAGGAAGCACCTTTGACTCGGCACTTCTGGATGAGGATGGTTGCAAATAGTTTACCTTTTTGTACACATGTGCTGGGATCCACCACCAGTGAGGATGGGGATGTTTGCAGAGCTGCCGCCTCTAGTTAACTGTCCACCATTCACAAGTGCATGTGGCAGAAGCGCACAACTTTGATCTGTTTTGTCAGTTGTGGGATTGTTTTGCTTTGTCCAGAGAATGCTGCTTCTGCTATTTAGTATGCATGTACTTTTAGTATGCCTGTGGTCCTGAGTTGTAGAATCACCAGGTTGGCACCTCAGTTTTGGGTATGCCTGCTGTGCTCCCCAACACTGCTCATTGAACCAGCGATGTCATTTGACTTCATGGCACTGGTAGGGTGGGGAATATGCCCAGTCACCAAGATGCATATTGTGGTGGAATATAATTCTGAGCTGCTAATGACCCAAAGTGCCTTATGGAATGCCCAGTATTGAGCTGCTAACTGTTTCCTGAATCTATCACCTTGGATGTGATGGTGTGCAGTGCAGCACAGTGGACGATATTCTCTGAAGATGGGGGTTTTCGTTTCCACAGGACTGTGGTGATCATTGCTGTCAACACTGGAATGGACTGATACTGTGATAGGTAGATTGGTGAGGATGTGGTTAGGAAGGCTTTTCCTATGTCGTTCAGAACTTGACCAACTCAGTCAGTCCTGGTGCTATTGAGCTACTTTTGGTGAATAGATATTCACCCTGACTAGATTCACTGTTACCCCGCGTGCTTCAACATGAAGGACTGATACATCAGTCAAGGGAGGACAGAGGTGGTAAACAGCATGTGATTTCCTTGTCCATTCCTGAACTGAAACCGAGACTTGATGGGGACTGGAATCAATCTGAGGACTCCTAGAGCCACTGCCTCTTCACGGTATACCAGCATCTGGTGGGTCTGATTTGTCAGTGAGATGGAGCTAATTCAAGGGCTTGGGAATGTCAGCTGTAAGGTATGATTCACTGAGCATGACTATCAAACTGTTGCTTGACCCATCTTCCAGTTTTGGCATGTCTCCAGAGCGCTCTTCAGGACCCTACGTCAGTAGAAGGCGTGGTATGTCAGGTTCCAGTCGACTTTTCTGTTAAGTTTTGATACAATTGAGTGGCTTCCTAGGCCATTTCAGAGGACATTTAAGAGTAAACAACAACAATGAGTCTGGAGTCAGATGTAGACCAGACTGGTTAACAATGAAGTGTTGCCTTCTCTGACATAAGTAAATCTTAGTACTTGAGAACAATCTCGCCTACCATTCAACAGCACCGTCATCCCACTGTCCATTCTGGAGTTTGAGCTAATGTGTGTAAAATGTGGTTGCCTGGAAAGCCAGTTTTAATCAAAATTATCGATCTTAAAGTTTCTCCTGATCATACCATGAGTCAAATGTCAAGATCTTTTCAAAGCAGATACTATGATATAAAATGCTCAAGATAATTTGTCAACCATGGGGAGTGAAATAATTTGTCTCCAGTGGTGAGCCAAGGTTAAGATGAAACTTTATTTCGATTTATTGACATTGTGACTTAATGAGACCCTTTTAAACACTGCATTACAAAACATTGTTTTGCTGCTTTAGAAATTATTTAATGGTCAGAGCTGCTAAATGTAGCATGTGTCTAACACACAGCTTTGCATTGTTTTGTGTTCAAATTCTCCACATTTCTGACTCTTAACAACAAACTCATGTTGCTATTAAGTAGCCAAACAACTATACTGTAACTGGCTTTTTGTATGCAGATAAACTCTTAAACAATGGGTACACAATATTTTTGTGTTGAAGTGTAAACACAAGATTGGTCAAGTACAAATTTGCATCAGACAATTTAGACTAAATCATAGAATCATAGAAACCCAACAGTGCAGAAAGAGGCCATCTGGCCCATCGAGTCTGCACCGACCACAATCCCACCCAGGCCCTACCCCCATATCCCTACCAAGGGTTTGGTTGTAACTATTCATAAGCTACATTTGACCAAGATCACTTCAGACTCTCCTTTTTCTTGTATAAACTAAACATACAATCTGTCCCCATAACGAGGTACTTTTTTACATTACTGGAAAATGTATGCAAAGGTGTTTAAGCAACCATTAATACAGTGACAATGCACAAATTGCTACAGTATTGGGAAGAAGTAACTTAATGAACAGTCAATTATATCAATTCAGACTTTTTCCTGCTTTTGCTAAGCCTTGAGATTTTCCTATTAATTTTGTTTGTTTTCGCTCCTTGTTCCTCTGTTTTTTTCCAGTGGTGAAGCAACTGCGATACCATTAAGCATCTTCTCATTGTGGGCACAGTTGAGATTAAGAGCTAATGTGTGGAGGGTGCTGGTTCTGTTCTACAGTTGTTTTGATACAGCATTTGCGTCCTCCTCTTGGCACTTTTTTGTAAAATACAGCTGTTTTTAAAACCAATTTTTACTATTTCCTTACCTTTTTCCACTGCTGCACCCCAACCAAAAATAACTCAAAACAGTATGAAGGTCAAAATGTTCTTGCAGCTTTGTGAAAAAAGGTTAATTTGATTAAGTTTGTCTCTGAATCTATTCAGGTACAGATTTAAAAAAAATCTTGTTTAAAAAGAAAAAATCCACTCAAGTGAATAGAGACTATAGTTTTGTGGTTTTCTCCGCTACCCTGCATGATGATTACAGTGTGCTATTTTGCATGTGAAATCAAATTTGGATTTTTTCTGACTTTAGTTTGAAATGTATAGTTGCATGTATTGTGTGTATTCAGAACGCTCAGATTCCCTCTGATTTGCTTGAGTGGTTAAACTTGTATTCCATTTCAAGCAAATCTATATATGTCAGATACTTATGCAATATTATTTTCCCAGATAAAACGTGAAGTTTGGTTCTTAAAGGAACATTTGTATGGGTTATACTACAAAGAGTAAGATTCAGGAATTTATTCCACAAACAGTTGTGATATATTGGCCACGGCCTCGAGTGCATTGTGTACTCGAGATTAAATTTTTATTTAGTGGGAGTTATAAGGATTAATACTTGGACGTGGTTGTCAAATTTTTAGAATGTTTGGCTGCCAAATTGGTTTTCAGTGAAAAACACAATTGTCTCCCCTAGGGTTGGTAACAGTGCGACTAAAAGCTCTGCTTGGTCACAGAAGGCTACAAAGAAGCATGGACTTGGAAATTTGCAGAATATGATAGAGCATAGGAGGAGCCCATTCTGCATATTGCACTGGCTCTTTCAGAGCAATATCCAGTGAATCCCATTTCCCTGTCCTTTCCCCATGGTATTTATCCCCTTCCACCACCCTACAGACCATGTGGTAATTCTCTTTCCCCTGATTTCTCCTTTGGTTCTTTTTGCAATTACTGTAAATCTGTAGCAGCTGGTTACTTAGCACCTGCCCACACCCTTAAAAACTACTCATGATTTGAAATACCTTGATCAAATCTCTCCTCTTGTTTTTTTCTGCTGAGGAAAATAACTCTCTTCCTCTTGTGTCTCCTCGTAATTGAAGCCTCTTTATTCCTGGTGCCAGTCTGATAAATTTTCTCTGCATCCTCCCTCAACTGTGCCCAGAATCACAGAATCCTTACAGTGCAGTAGGAGCCTATTCAGCCTGTGGAGTCTTCACTGACTTTCTGACGGAGTGTTTTAACCAGGCCCTCTACCTTGCCCTATCCCCATAATCCCGCACATTCACCATGGCTAATCCATCTACACATCTTGGGACACCAAGGGGCAATTTAGCATAGCCAATCCACCTAACCTGCACATCTTTGGACTGTGGAAGGAAACCGGAGCACCTGGAGAGAACCCATGCAGATACGGGGAGAACGTGCAAACTACACAGACCGTCACTCAAGGCTTGAATTGAACCTGGGTCCCTGGTACTGTGAGGCAGCAGTGCTAACCAGTGTTTCATGAAGTTTTAGCATTAGTTTGGTTTTGTACTCTATATTGCTAACTTATCATAACACCAATGCTTGCGAAGCACTGTTCCTTTACTGTCGCTGGGTCAAAGTCCTGCAACTCCTTCCCTAACAGCACTGTAGGTGTACCAACACCACAGGGACTGTTTTTTCAGGAAACTAGCTAACCAGCTCCTTGAGAGCAGTTAAGGATGGTCAATAAATACTGGCCGAGCCAGCGACACCCACTTCCTGTAAGTAGACAAAAAAATGCTGCTGATTTCCTTCCAGTGTGATAAAGAAGTTCACTACGACTATCCATCTTCTCTCCCAAGCTAATTTTGTATCCATGAATCTCCTGTGTCTTTAAGTTATTACAATAAGAGTTTTAACACCAGGTTAAAGTCCAACAGGTTTATTTGGTAGCAAATACCATTAGCTTTCGGACCGCTGCTCCTTCGTCAGATGGAGTGGAAATGTGCTCTCAAACAGGGCACAGAAACACAAAATCAAGTTACAGAATACTGATTAGAATGCAAATCCCTACAGCCAACCAGATCTTAAAGATACAGACAATGTGGGTGGAGGGAGCATTGAGCACAGGTTAAAGAGATGTGTATTGTCTCCAGACAGGACAGCCTGCAAGTCCAGGAGGCAAGCTGTGAGGGTTACTGATAATGTGACATAAATCCAACATCCCGGTTTAGGCCGTCCTCATGTGTGCGGAACTTGGCTATCAGTTTCGGCTCAGCGACTCTGTGCTGTCGTGTGTCGCGAAGGCCGCCTTGGAGAAGGCTTACCTGAAGATCAGAGGCTGAATGCCCGTGACTTCATTCACGTGCAGTCACGGGCATTCAGCCTCTGATCTTCAGGTAAGCGTTCTCCAAGGCGGCCTTCACGACACACAGCGCAGAGTCGCTGAGCAGAAACTGATAGCCAAGTTCCACACACATGAGGACGACCTAAACCGGGATGTTGGATTTATGTCACATTATCAGTAACCCCCACAGCTTGCCTCCTGGACTTGCGGGCTGTCCTGTCTGGAGACAATACACATCTCTTTAACTTGTGCTTAATGCTCCCTCCACCCACATTGTCTGTATCTTTAAGATCTGGTTGGTTGTAGGGATTCGCATTCTAATCAGTATTCTGTAACTTGATTTTGTGTCTCTGTGCCCTGTTTGAGAGCACATTTCCACTCCATCTGACGAAGGAGCAGCGGTCCGAAAGCTAATGGTATTTGCTACCAAATAAACCTGTTGGACTTTAACTTGGTGTTAAAACTCTTAATGTGTTCACCCCAGTCCAACGCCAGCATCTCCACATCTTTAAGTTATTAACAGGTCTATTATATGGTACCTGTTGAAATGGGCTTTTGAAAGTCTGTATTCATTACTATTATTGCCCACTTCAACCCTCTTTACTTATGAAAGAAATTAAATTATGCCAACATTATTTGCTGTTAATAAACAAAAGCCCGTACTATCTTAAGCCATATTTTTCCAGAAGACAATTTTTTCTAGGGTTCTTTATCTAAATGTTTTCTTACCACTGGCTTTTGGTTGACTGTCCTGAAGTTTCAAGGTATATCCCTCTCTAAACTTTGGAGCGGGGCTATAAAATTTATGCTCCTCCAAACCTCTGTACCACTCCCGTATCTGAAGAGGATTGAACGATTCTGGCCAGAATCTTTGCAATTACCACCCTTGCTCCCCTTAATTTTGAAACCATCCCACCCAGACTGGATGGTTGTTCTGCATTGAGCACTACCAACCTTTTGTATTTTTATCTGATCCACTTTCTGTACCACATCTTACTTTGATGTGACAGCCTTTTCTATTAAGAGTTGCAAAATGCTGATTTCATGCTTCAAACATGCTCCCCACTTCCACGGGGCTTTCTTCATTTTTGTCCTTAAACAGCCCCACCCTTCAGCTACCCTTTTACTGTTTGTCAATGAAAGACATCCGGGTCCCCTTGTATGTTACCCCTCAGTTATTTTTATATATGTTCTTTGCTCAGTTTTCCTCTGTACATTTGTATTCCGTTTGTTTCTCAACTGCATTATAAATCCAATATTTATTCCTAAACTTTCTTCTCCTATTTCCCTTGTCAGTCTAAGCTCTAGTATTGTATAACCTTCCTTTCCCGTTGTGGGAATGTTTCTGATTTCTTGCCAATCTTTGCTTCCGTTCTGTATGAACCAGATTAATTTTCACATTCAGATTTTTTTCTCCCATTAATCCTTTTCTGTAACATCTCTAAACTGCTTCCTAAATGCTCCTTGCCTCGTGTTCCTGAGAACTAGATTCAGCCTTGTTTCTTTCCACTTGGTCTGAGCATTCGGATTAAGAAACTTTTGCACACATTTCAGAAAGTACTCCCCCGCTTTGTTCATGAAACTATTATGTCCTTTATCTATGTAGGATAATTTAATCAAATGGTGGAATTCTATGAACTTAAGTATGATAAATCTCTAGATAATGTTTAATGATTGACTATTTTTATATAATAAAAAACTGCAAATTCTCAATTTTACTTGAGGCCTGGAATAAAAGCGTTCTCCCATACCTGTGCATTGTCAAAATTTTGTTCAGTGGGAATTATGAGCATTAATACTTGGAGATGGTTATCAAATCCTTAACTCAATATGGCAGCTAAACGTTCTATTTTCACGAAAAACAGAATATCTGTTTCCCTTGAAGTTTATAACAGTGTTACTTAAAGCTCGATTTAGTTTTGACTGGACAGTACTTTAGAAATATGCATATAATCACTCAAGTATTCACTCCTCTCAAATTGGGTCAATGCAATGCCAGCATTGCTTTAAGTGTCCACACTTCAGAGCTGAGTATGGATACTCAGTACCAGTTGCTTCTCGTACCAGATTTATTTTGTCTATATTTTTATTTCAAACTGGAACTATGTTGGGATTTGTTTTGTGCCCGCTAAGTAATGGAAAAATAGTCGTAATTTTGGAGCAACCCTAGGCTGAGAACTTTGATTCTAATTCTCTTTTGGGTATATTTTCAATATGGCAGCCAAAAGCTTTCTGACAAATTGAGGTATGGTCCTGATATTTAAGACTTTATGAACATTAATCACTGTGAGTGATATGATTCTTTAGCTGTTTTCTGTAGTCAAGTTGGTGATGTTATTGGGCTGAATTCTATCTGTTCTAGCTGACCTATCTTTCCTTTTTTGTTATTGCCTTATTTCAGGTCTCACCCTTTTTCTCAGTCCTTTAGGTAAGATGAATGTATAGCCTTTCCTGGGGCGTAGACTCAAATCTGACATGAGCCTTTTGTATTCATAAAATGGTGATTTTTGTTTTTCCTTCACCGCTGGCTCTTGCTTTTCTAAATTAACTTGGATTTAAAGTTGCGTTCACACAATAGCTATAGCTTTGATCTGAAGTTTTATTTTCACACATGTTGCTGTTAGTACAAATTCAGTCTGATTTTGATTTGGAGCCTGACCCAACACCAGAATATAAGAACAGAAATAGGTTCTTCAGGCCCTTGGGCTTGTTCTACCAATCAGTCAGATCATGATCTCTGCCTCAATTGTATGTAACTATCTTCGATCCACATTATTTGAAATCCTTAACTAACAAGAATGTTAGTTTCAGCCATGGAAATGGAGTGGAGCAGCATCTTTTATGCTGGGGGAAGGGTGGTTGGAGGGGATTGCAGATTTCCATGCCACTTCCTGTGTAACAAGTGCCTCAGAGTTTAATTTTACATGTTCTAGCTCTAATAAGACTCTTCCACCTTCTGAATTCCCCCAGGTGAGGAAATAGCTCCCCCAGTACCCACCCTATCGAATTTTTGTGTCATTTCAAATTTCACTTTAATTCTCGATCATTTAAACTTAAGGGGCTATTTAATAAGTCTGTCCAGCCGAGTGCAGAAGATTAAGATTTCCACGGAGTTAGTCTCTCTCCACTTTCTATTAGCACTGCAGGTTTGATTCCAGTGCAAAATCTAAACAGTTTTATGTTAATGTTAAAAATGTGCAATTTATTATTTCTCTTCCTAGATATATTATCATATCCAATTTGTACTGAATCTATAGGCATCAGGTTCAGGCCAGATGATTCGAGCAGATTTGGGAGTGAGAATGCCAGTTTTGTAGAATCCCTGCAGTGCAGAAAGAGGTCATTCAGCCCTTCGAGTCTGCACCAACTCTGACAGAGTATCTTACCCAGGTGCTCTCCCCCTCTCCCCATAACCCTATACATTTCTCATGGTCAATCCACCTAACCTGCACATCTTTGGACTGTGGGGGCACCCAGTGGTAACTCTCGCAGAGACAGGGAGCATGTGCAAACTCTACACACGGTGACCCGAGGCCGGAATTGAACCCGGGTCCCTGGCGCTGAGGCAGCAGTAGTAACCACTCTGCACCGTGCTACTGTTTACTTTGCAATGCTCAGGTTCAGAGACCTGAGAACAGGTCGAGTTCCCCACGGCTGAAGTTGGGAATGTCATGGGAAATATAGTGAAGGGGAGAAATTGTGGTCTTTTTGAATATTTGTTACATTGAACCATAGCCGATAAGGCACCAATACTATTCATGTTAGAAAAGGAAATTAATTTTAAGGTTTTATTTAAAAAGCTTCCAAGTATGAAAATTTAATTTGTTCATGAGTTGCATGTTTTTCTTTTTGTAGCTTTTGATCTTGCATTTGTAAAATTGTTAGGAATGTTTGTTATAAGGAAGCGATATATGCTCATTCATTGTTTTATAACCTTACGTGCCCATTGGGCCAATATTTATTTTTGTAACTTGGGATATTTGTTCGTTTTTTAATGCTTCCAAGTAGCAGTTACTCCATCCGTCATTCAATAAGCATGCCTGCTATGAGGTAATGTATTACTACATTAACTTGATCAGAGTCTTTTTTTCCTTTTCTGTTTAGTTGCTGCGTTGTTGGTAATGCTAACCCTTTAATTACCCAAAAGTGCAGCATTTTGTTTTGTTATCAGTTTTGCTTGTATGTGTCCAAATTTAGTAGCAGTATTCCTCATGTTTTACCCTAATTTAGTTTTATGATTTGTATCAAATCTAGTTGTCAGCTAAGTAGTTGACATGTACTTGCTGAACTATCAACAACTGGGATTTAAATACCATTGGTTTACTTATCATTCAAAAATTTCTATATTTTTCATTTCAGGGAATCGCCTACCTTTAAGTCATTTGAAGAAAGCGTTGGAAATCTAAAGGTATGAAATAAAAGCAGATCTACCAGTCTAATTTTTAACTTTTGCCTTTTAATTGTAGAGCAAATTCAGCTGCATATGAACCTGGAGCAGGAGTAGGCTACTTGCCCCTTCGAACCTACTCTACCATTCAATAAGATCATGGATGATCCTGCTTATCCCCTTGTTAATCAAGGATCTATTCACCTCTGCCTAGCAACAGTCTCTGCTTCCACAGCCTTTTGAGGAAGGGTGTTCCAAAGGCGCACTAACCTTTGAGAGGAAAAAATTCTTCTCATCCCTCTTAAATGGATGACCCCTTATTTGTAAACAGTGACCCCTAGTTTTAGGTTCTCCCACAAGAGGGTACATCCTCTCCTCATCCATCCTGTCAAGACCTCTCTTGTATGTTTCAATCAAGTTACCTCTTAATCTTCTAAAATTCAGTCGATACAAGTCTGGTCTGTCCAATCTTTCCTTATAAGATAACCTGCCCATTCCTGATATCATTTTACTGAACCTTTTCTAAATTGCTTGTAATGCAGTTTACATCCTTCCTTAAATACAGAGACCACCTCTGACTTTCAAAAAGGTTTCAGATGTGACAAAACGTATATTGCTACGAGATGCAATATGAAATGAATTTTGCTATTTTTTGAGGTTTATTCTCAACTAAGAACTGATCATTGTCAAGTGGTTTTGTGAGCTATAATCAGGAATATACTCCCTAAAAAAAATCCTTGCTAGGGCGATGGATTTATAGTGACTGTATAAATCAAATTCCATTTTCAGTGAATTGGAACCCTGGAATATTTTTAAATCATCACATTCCTTCTATTACAACTGTTAATTTAAGGTGACAAAGTTCCATTTTTATTTTCCAGGATTTTTAATCAGTATTTTAGGGATTTCATTGCACAAGTTTTTCAGTGATGCTGCTCATCAGTGGATTTCATCATAGCCCTGCATGGTGCACCCATCTGTATTTGTCAAGTGCTAATTTTATATTCCGAGAGAGCCCCAGGAAATAACCTGTTAGAGACTTGTATCTGCCTTGACAAAAAATATTGCATAAAGATGTATGTTCATGATGTGGAGATGCTGGCATCAGGCTGGGGTGGGCACAGTAAGAAGTCTCAACATCAGGTTAAAGTCCAACAGGTTTATTTGGAATCACGAGCTTTCGGAGCGCTGCTCCTTCCTCAGGTGAGCCTAACCTGAGGAAGGAGCAACGCTCCGAAAGCTCGTGATTCCAAATAAACCTGTTGGATTTCAACCCGATGTTGTGAGACTATGTATGTTCATAATTTATCTATACAACGTGTTGTACATTTCACACAAATTATTTCAAAATTGTCATCCTGTCCCATCTCTAAGGAGCGTCTCCATTTTTTCTTGTCCTATTAGTTACCTATTGTGTAGTCATGCCTAGAGTGTTACACCTTCATTAGTAGATCGAATTTTCTAAGCTGTAGAGGCTTCAGTTTATACTTGTATCTGCAATGTTGCTAATGTAATCTGAGAGCATTTTGCTTTGTTTAAATTGTGTGCACACAATTTTAAAAAAAAGAAACCAGAACAACTCCATATTGGGTATTAATTAAACTTTCTCTAGATCTGCCTCTAAACAGCTTTGGAAAGGATTTGTCTGAAATACTTAAGTGGTTGAGCCACTTCTATCTAATGAGTGGTGGTGCAGTCTGGAGATCTTAGCTGTGTCTGAATTTGAAACAGGTTAGCTGAATCTGTGAACTGCTGTTTGGGATCAAATTGAAATGGTTGTAAAGGCAAATACAAGTAGAATTTTTAAATACATTGCATGGTGGCTTACACTTGTTCTCTCATTTTGAACGCTACCTGAGCTGGACTTCTTCTGGCTGTACAGCTACATTCTAGCTGGTGAACGTCAAGGAAGGGGATGGCGTACTCAGCTGAGCACCAATGTATCAAATCTTGGTAGTCCGGATTTGAAGAAGGATGTTTAATTTATACAAGTAGAAATAATGATTGGTACTCAGCAAATTTCTATGTAGGCTAAATGTTAGTCCAAGAACAACAATGATCATAATTTGTACTGAATGTTCCTTGATAAAAGAATGGAACTTTTGGTTAAAACACCAATGCTTTACTTTCTAACTTGTCTTTTTAAACAAACTTCTTCCTGAATAATTATATTCAAGGGCGACTCTATAGTTCCCATTGCGCATATTGTATGATTGATACATTCTTCTGAATAGATATTGAAATAATTTTCATTCCTGGATATGAGTTGTGAATATTTGTTTCATGAAGTAGTAACAGTTTAGTTTTTCTGTGTTTGCAGTTATTTAACAGAAAAACTTAGCCAGTATTTCTTTGAAGGAAAACAGCAAAATCAGAGGGTAAGTTAGCCAAAGGTGCACACGTTCATATTGACTAGATTAAGAGTAGTTGAGGTAGTCTATTGATTCTGATACTCCAGTATCTTCTGCCAGATAGTGTTGTATTCTAAGCAGAAATGTAAGAAAAAGTCAGACATGTATCCATTATGTTTTTGGCATCAGTTTCAGGTCATGGGGTAGACACAGCATCACTTATGTTCCTGAAAGTGCAATTGAGCAAATTGCCTACATTTGCAAGCAGTCTAGAGTTTCTGAGAATTCTAACCATCTTTATGATGATCAAAAATGTCAGTTTGAACCTTGAACAAAATTCTCAGGAATCTCTCCAGGTTTAACCTTGTTACTGTTTTGAGCTGATTCCAACTTGGGAGTCTGAATCTCTGATCAACTATTTGCTTTTCTTTGTCTTTTTTCTGCTCACTTTTATTTCTCTTCCAACATCTCTTAAAATCTTTCTTATCTAAGAGGACTAATGACAGACCTGCTTCTGCTGGTGCAGCTTGATAACAGATGGCTCGCAAATGCACCAGAGCAGTGAATCAAGATGAACCTATGATATTCAGGAATTAAGGTTAGACATAGACGTAGAACAGTACAGAACAGAACAGGCCTTTCGGCCCACGATATTGTGCCGAGCTTTATCTGAAACCAAGATCAAGCTATCCCACTCCCTATCATCCTGGTGTGCTCCATGTGCCTATCCAATAACCGCTTAAATGTTCCTGAAGTGTCTGACTTCACTTTCACTGCAGGCAGTCCATTCCGCACCCCAACCACTCTGAGTAAAGAACCTACCTCGGACATCCTTCCTATATCTCCCAGCATGAACCCTGTAGTTATGCCCCCTTGTCATAGCTCCATCCACCCGAGGAAATAGCCTTTGAACGTTCACTCTATCTATCCCCTTCATCATTTTATAACCTCTAAGTCTCCCCTCGGCCTCCTCCGCTCCAGAGAGAACAGCCCTAGCTCCCTCAACCTTTCCTCATAAGACCTACCCTCCAAACCAGGCAGCATCCTGGTAAATCTCCTTTGCACTCTTTCCAGCGCTTCCACATCCTCCTTATAGTGAGGTGACCAGAACTGCACACAATATTCCAAATGTGGTCTCACCAAGGTCCTGTACAGTTGCAGCATAACCCCACGGCTCTTAAACTCCAACCCCCTATTAATAAAAGCTAACACCCTATAGGCCTTCTTCACAGCTCAATCCACTTGAGTGGCAACCTTCAGAGATCTGTGGATATGGACCCCAAGATCTCTGTTCCTCCACAGTCTTCAGAATCCTACCTTTGACCCTGTAATCCACATTTAAAGTTGTCCTACCAAAATGAATCACCTCACATTTATCAGGGTTAAACTCCATCTGCCATTTTTCAGCCCAGCTTTGCATCCTAGCTATGTCTCTTCACAGTCTCCAACAGCCCTCCACCTCATCCACTGCTCCACCAATCTTGTTGACATCAGCAAATTTACTGATCCACCCTTCAGCCCCCTCTTCTCGGTCATTAATAAAAATCACAAAGAGCAGAGGACCAAGCACTGATCCCTGTGGCACTCCGCTAGCAACCTGCCTCCAGTCCGAAAATTTTCCATCCACCACCACTTTCTGTCTTCTATCAGATAGTCAGTTACCTATCCAATCGGCCAACTTTCCCTCTATCCCACACCACCTTGCGTTCATCATAAGCCGACCATGGGGGACCTTATCAAACGCCTTACTAAAATCCATGTATATGACATCAACTGCCCTACCTTCATCAACACACTTAGTTACCTCCTCAAAAAATTCTATCAAATTTGTGAGGCACGACTTGCCTTTCACAAATCCGTGCTGACTATCCCGGATTAATCTGCATCTTTCTAAATGGTCGTAAATCCCATCCCTAAGGACCTTTTCCATCAACTTACCAACCACCAAAGTAAGACTAACCGGCCTATAATTCCCAGGGTCATTTCTATTCCCTTTCTTAAACAGAGGAACAACATTCGCCATTCTCCAGTCCTCTGGCACCATCCCCGTGGACAGTGAGGACCCAAAGATCAAAGCCAAAGGCTCTGCAATCTCATCCCTTGCCTCCCAGAGAATCCTAGGATATATTTCATCAGGCCCAGGGGACTTATCAACCTTCAGTTTATTTAAAATTGCTAGAACATCCTCCCTCCGCACATCTACTTCCTCCAGCCTATTAGCCTGTAACACCTTCTGTTCATCAAAAACATGGCCCCTCTCCTTGGTGAACACTGGAGAAAAGTATTCATTCATCACCTCTCCTATCTCTACTGACACCATACACAAGTTCCCACTACTGTCCTTGACCGGCCCTAACCTCACCCTGGTCATTCTTTTATTCCTCACAAAGGAGTAAAAAGCCTTGGGGTTTTCCTTGATCCGACCCGCCAAGGACTTCTCATGCCCCCTTCTAGCTCTCCTAAGCCCCTTTTTCAGCTCATTCCTTGTTAACTTGTAACACTCAATTGAGCCATCTGAACCTTGTTTCCTCATCCCTACATAAGCTTCTCTCTTCCTTTTTACAAGACATTTCATCTCTTTTGTGAACCATGGTTCCCTCACTCGGCCATTTCCTCCCTGCCTGACAAGGACACACAGTATTTGTTTCTTGAAAAAGTTCCACTTTTCTATAGTGCCTTTCCCTGACAGTTTCTGTTCCCATCTTATTCCCCCTAATTCTTGCCTAATCGCATCATAATTACTTCTCCCCCAATTAAAAACCTTGCCCTGCCGTACGGCCCTATCCCCCTCCATTGCAATAACAAAAGACACCGAATTGTGGTCACTATCTCCAAAGTGCTCTCCCACAACCAAATCTAACACTTGGCCCGGTTCATTTCCCAGTACCAAATCCAATGTGGCCCCACCTCTTGTCGGCCTATCCACATATTGTGTCAGGAAACCCTCCTGCACAAAGATGTGTGGGTTAGGTTGATTGGCCAGGTTAAAAAATTGCCCCTTAGCGTCCTGGGATGTGTAGGTTAGAGGGATTAGCGGGTAAAATATGTGGGGGTAGGGCCTGGGTGGGATTGTGGTCGGTGCGGACTCGATGGGCCGAATGGCCTCCTTCTGCACTGTAGGGTTTCTATGATTCTATGACACACTGCACAAAAACTGCCCCATCCGAACTATTCGACCTACAAAGGTTCCAATCAATATTTGGAAAGTTAAAGTCCCCCATGACAACTACCCTGTGACCCCCCACACCTATCCATAATCTGCTTCGCAATTTCTTCCTCCACATCTCTTACTATTTGGGGGCCTATAGTAAACTCCTAACAACGTGACCGCTCCTTTCCTATTTCTAACCTCAGCCCATATTACCTCTGTAGGCCGATCCCCCTCGAAGTGCCTTTCCGCCGCCGTTAAACTATCCTTGATTAACAATGCTGCTGCTCCTCCACCTCTTTTACCAGCTTCCCTACACTTACTGAAACACCTATACCCCGGAACGTCCAACAACCATTCCTGTCCTTGTTCTACCCATGTCTCTGTAATGGCCACAACATCGTAGTCCCAAGTACCAATCCACGCCCCAAGCTCATCTACCTTGTTCTGGATGCTCCTTGCATTGAAGTAGACACACTTCAACCCACCTTCCTGTCGACTGGTACCCACCCTTGACCTTGATACCTTCCCCAATACCTCACTACCCTCAACACTGACTTCCGGACTACAACTCCTTTTCCCACCCCCCCTGACAAATTAGGTTGCTGACGAAAGGTCATCAAAGTAAATTGTTAATTCTGTTCCTCATTCTACAGATTCAGCCTGTGCAATATTTTGCTTTGGCATTATGATAACGTTGTGGTATAATTGAAATCTGAAACCAACGGAGAGAAGTCAGTCACAGTCCTGTGTTTTACAAGGCTGATGTGCTGTGCCACCAGTCCAGTCTTTCACATGGCTTTGTTTAAAAACCTGATTAAAGACCAGTCCAGAAATTGAACTTATTCTGGTATTGCAGTGCCAAATGCAGGGCAACTAAATTACATATTCAGACCTGACTACAAAATTATTAATTAGACTTGTTCATTCTTCAGTACATTATATGCACATTTTCCAAATTTCTGGAATTAATGTGCATTCCTTGTCAAAATTGTCATGGGTATAATTGAGAGAGGGGAACTTGAGAATTGGTGTATCAACATAAATTGCAGCACGTCAATGTTTATCAACTCTTCACTTTTCTCACAGGCAGCAAATGGCATCCAACAAGAAGGTTCCCACCTTCAGCAGGATCCCGAATGGCTGCTGCAACACAAAATGGCCACCAGCCTTCTGTACAAGGCTGAATATAGTGGTTATTTGCATGTATGTTGCCATCTGCTGGTCAATTTGAAGTGTTCCATATTGTGTAAAAAGCTTTATTATATTTCATTGTGCACACTAGATTTTTATAGAATCTCTACAGTGCAGAAGGATTTGGCCCATCGGGTCTGCACCGACTCTTGACGGATTATTTTACCTAGGCCCTCTCCCCATCACCCACGACTACCCCATCTAACCAACACACCTCGGGACACTAAGGGGCAATTTTGGCTTGGCTCGTCCACATAACCTGTACATCTTTGGACTGTGGGAGGAATCCGGAGGAAACCCACGGAGAGAATGTGCAAACTCCACACAGGCCCCCACGGCCGGAATTGAACCCTGTTGCTGAGAGGTCACAGTGTACCACTGTGCTGCCGCTTTGGTACGGATGTTTGAGGTTAATGTTAA
Organism: Mustelus asterias; assembly: GCF_964213995.1. NCBI lineage: Eukaryota > Metazoa > Chordata > Chondrichthyes > Carcharhiniformes > Triakidae > Mustelus > Mustelus asterias. The sequence continues at coordinate 55,765,008 of NC_135820.1, forward strand.
CTTTTCGCATTAAATAAGATCTATGAAGAATTTTCTACTTGCACAAATATCAAAAATTTCAGCAGTTCTTAATGGTGGTTTGTGTTTCCTACACCCACGTGCATGAGCATATGCACACACCCCTCCCCAACATCAGCCAGCTAGTTGAGGTAGTGAACTGCTGAGTTATACGGATTAACTTAGTGCAAAGACTTCCTCAATTGCTCCAGTGCTGTTGACTTAGCAGGGGGAAATATCAGCCAGGGTTATTGAGTGCTGTTGAATGATGTCTTTAAGTATTGCAGGTGGAGGGTGAATATCTAATTGTGCTTTGCTGATCCCCTTACGTTAGAATGGACGATTACATCTTTCTCTTTACACACAATGTCTCGACTATGGCTTGGAATCAAAAACTTACCTTCCAAGTTCTGCCTGTCTCGTTGCTGAAACCTAATTGGTATCCTTTATTATTTTGTCCTTCTGCAGGACTTTTAGCTGCTCAGTTTTAAGGCTTATGCTATGAAGATGTCCCCTTGAGGTCAATTAGCTTTATATTCATGCGACTTGAATGGAACAAAAAACAGAAGTTTGTCTTATCACATGGTTGCTAAGAAATTTTTATAAAGAACAATTTTTAGCTTCACCTTTACTTCATGGCAGTGAAGCATCAACCCATCAAACATTAGAATATTTTCTTTTCCTCATTCTTTCATAGAATGTAGGTGTTGCTGGAAAAGCCAGCATTTATTGCTTATTCCTAATTGCCCTTGAACTGAGTGAAATGGCCTAATAAGCCAGAGGGCAGTAAGAATCAACCACACTGCAGAGAGTCTACAAACAAGTAGGCCAGACTGGGTAAGGATGGTAGATTTCTTTCCCTAAAGAGAATCAAATCTGTTGGACAAGTGCAAGTGCAGAGGCTGCCTCACTTGCATTCACACCCTCTTGTCCCTAAGCACAGACCAATTCAGGAACACCAAACCTGAGGTGTGACTGTTTCCTGGAACAAAGTATCCAGGTAACTTTTCCTCTCTCTGATGCTTGACATGTCCAAAGCTCATCAACTCTGATGCAAATTTCCTCTAGCTTCAGATACTCACTAATGTGAATGCTATGGATCACTGGGCCGCACATGTTACAGCTGCAATACATTACCCCTGGTTCTTTGTATTCTATTTAATTAATTAGGTTTCAGGTTTAGAAATATCACTAATTGTTGTCCGGTAGTTTAACGAGTTAAACGATAAACTTAATGCAGTATTTTTATTTCTTTTCCCACCACCAGATTAACCTGTTGCCTCAGTAAATTAATACTTGACATGCATTATCCTTCCACTCTTAATCATACACTTGCTGTTATTGTCATCCAATAAACAATTTTCATTTCTGTTTAGTGTTTAGGGAGGGAAGAGGAAAAATGCTCACCAACCAATCACTTACCTACTAATCTGTGACACCACACCTCCAATTATTTTCAAATGCATACTCCCAACCTGTTTTACCTCCCCAATGGTCGGTCTCTCTCTTGTTCTCAGTGTTCTGCCACCACCCTTTTATACTCCCTGCTGGTCTTGCTCTGTTCAGGAAATTTAGAACGTTTTTCCAAAGTGCTGAGGCCCAGCAAAATAACTTGTACCTAAGCTCCTTCCTCTCACAGATGCATCTATCTGTCCATGACAGTATCAGTAAGAGTAACCACCAAGGAGCCCTTGTGGAGACTAAGTCAGTCTTCACATTTAGGATACCCTCCATTGTGAGAAATTATTTACTTAGTTAAGCACAGTTGCCTCATTTGCTGAGTTTAAGATAATTAGAGGCTATGCTCCTTGGTAATGTGCAGCATTGTTTGTGTCCTTCCACAAGTACATAAGGGATTTGTTCTAAGGCTCCACTGATGGAGGTTGGCTGATTAAGTACGCTGGTCTATCCTGATCCTATTAGCAAGGACCACTCTTACTGGGGTAGTTCATAGCTTGCAATTGAACATATGGGGTTTGACACAAGAACTTGTTCATGACATCCAGTATTTCCCATTCCTTGATCCAGAGGATGTCTGCTGGTAAATCTTGCTCGGGGACAGTGCTCCATGTTGATGTCAAGATAGTAAGCGAGTACTAGGTGCGTTGAGCAGGTCATGGAGTGGTGAGATGCAGCAAGGATAGTTTCAACTAATTTGTGGATTTTTATCACAGCAGGTATGTGCGGCAATGATGGTTGCAAGAATAGGAAGCCAGGAGGAGGGGTGTTGAGTGGAGAGTTCCCGTTATGATGCACATTGTTGTATTCACTTGAGTGTCAACAAGATTATGACCTTTGCCAGACAGGTGCACAGTATTCTGGCCCATGATAGGGCCAGTACTGAGGTCTGGAGTGTTGTGGCAGCAGTACCCCCCACAGATCCAACAAATTTGGTTAGTTGGTTCTTCCTAATTTTCACCTTTGCTGTTTTCTCAATGTTCCCTGAATGGGCAGAGTCCTAGTTAGAGTAATTCCTAAGTTTTGTTGGTTTGGGATCTTAGTATCTGGCCATCCATGTAGATCATAGAAATCATAGAAACCCTGCAGTGTAGAAGGAAGCCAATCTAGCCTGCACCGATGACAATCCCACCCCAGGCCCTATCCTCTCAACCCCACACGTTTACCCCACTAATCCCTCTAACCTACACATCCCGGGACAATTTAGCATGGCCAATCAACCTAACCTGCACCTCTTTGGACTGTGCGAGGAAACCGGAGCACCTGGAGGAAACCTACGTAGCACGGGGAGAATGTGCAAACTCCACGCAGACAGTGACCCAAGCCAGGAATCAAACCCTGTTTTTTTTTTTTTGGCACTGGCGTTGTGAAGGTGGAATATACTGAATATGGTTTTATAGGGATTTAACATGAGACATCATGTTCTTCAGTAGTCTGTCAACCTTGGAACATTTTAATTCAGGATCTGGTCTAGAGTGCAGAAGGATGGAGCCTGGGTGATAAAACATGTCATCAGCATGGATGAACTTGCAGGTTGCTGGCAGGCCATTTGTAAATGTGTTGAACAGGGTTGGCGTTAGCACTGAACCCTGTGGTACTCTGTTGGCCTGTATTCTCCATACATTGCTCCCTGTCCAGGGGCGTCCTAACCTGTACTGCAACAGCCCTTTTAAAAGCTGGATTGAACACTATTTCAGTAGGCTGGGAGAAGGCCCTTGTGCAGCATGGATCTGTTGGGCTGCGTGGCCTGTGTTGAACTCTTAAGTGCTTGGGTTGCAGAGTCTAACAGGAGTTTTCCTTCAAGTACCAAGTCGTTGTTGGTTTTGAATAGTGTATTCTCATAGAACTAATTTTTAAAAACGCAACTGAAGAAGGAAGCAGGTTTGTGACTGAGAATGATCAAAATTAGCCTGAGTAGGAAGTGAAACTGGGTCAGGCAATGTGAGGTAAAGCATTGTCAAAAAAAACCCATCTAGTTTGATCAATATTAGATTCGAGCTGGTACTAAATAAAAATGAAGTAAGGTAGACCATTTGAAGTCCCGTGAAAAGAAATAGTCTTCACCAACTGTCTGGATCTGGATGTCACTCATTTATCACCTGTCCCTAGTTTTCCATGAAGGTGATGTTGAGCAATGTAGGCCATGTGGTGTAGGTCCACACGCATTGCTGTTAGGAAGACAGTTCCAGAATTTTGACCTCGCAACAGTGAAGGAATGTCAGCATAGTTCCCAGTCATGCTGGGGTGAGGCTTGGAGGGGAACTTGTAAGTGGTAGAGGTCATAGGTTTAGAAGATGCTGTGGAAAGAGCCTCGGCGCACTGCTGCATTGCATCTTCTATATGGTGTACACTGCTGCCACTGTCGGTGGTGGAGTGAATGTTTAAGGTGGTGGATGGGTGCCAGTCTAGTGGCCTGCTTTGTCCTGGATGATGTGTTGCTGGAGCATGTGTTGCTGGAGCTGCACTTATCCAGACAAGTGGAGAATATTCCATCATACTCCTGATTTGCACCTTGTAGATGGCGGACAGACTTTAGAGAGACAGGAGGTGAGAATTCTCAGCTTTTGACCTGCTGTTGTAACCACAGTGTTTATATGGCTGGTCCAATTCAGTTTCTGGTTAATGGTAACCCCCAGGATGTTGTTGGTGGGGGATTCAGTGATGATAATGCCATTTAATGTCAAGGGGCGATGTTTAGAATTCTCTCTTGTTGGAGATGGTCATTGCCTGGTATTTGGGTGGGACAAATATTACTTGCCACTTATCAGTCCAAATTGAATGTGGACCAGGACTTGTTACATATGGGTATGGATTGCTGCAATATCTGAGGAATTGTGAATGGTGCTGGACATTATGCAGCCGTCAGCAAACATCCTCAGGATGCAAGGAAAGTCATTACTGAAGCAACTGAAGATGGTTGGGTGGAGGACACTACCCTGAGGAACTCCTACAGTGACATCCTGGGACTAAGATGATTTACCTCCAGCAGCCACAAACATCTTCCATTGTGCTAGGTATGATGGACGGATGCCTAAGATTAGATAAAAGAAATGCTAAGAGGAAAAATTGAACTCGTTGGTCTCCTGTGATCACATGAATAGTTGGCACCAATGGCACTTTTCTCAGTTCGAGTTTTAACAACACCAGGTTAAAGTCCAACAGGTTTATTTGGTAGCAAATGCAATTAGCTTTCGGAGTGTTGCTCCTTCGTCAGATGGAGTGGAAATCTGCCTTCTCAATGAACTTCTCAGTTCAAGCAGTGTGAGGGGCAGAACAATGAAATTCCACCACGATAGTTGGAAGGGGAAATAGATTGAAGGGTAGGAAAGATGGAGATTGTGAGGAGCAGGGGAAAGAAAGGTTGCCTTTGCATGGAGTTTAATTTTTACCTTGGCACAGAGGAGTTGCGACCCAGTAACCTTTGCCTCTGTTGCCAGGAGACAGTACTAGTTTTGCGTTGTTAAGTGGGTGGTGGTGTAATTGGTGCTCGGTATTTCCTACCTTCCAAATATGGGCAAAGTTGTGAACAATTTTTATTTTCTGTCTCCTGGGACAAAGTAGAATGGCAGAGTTTAAACTGTTTAGTTTGTTTGTTTTCCTGCCGAGGATCTCTGGTTTTGGACTAGCTTCAGGATGGGAGTAAAGCTTCATTTATGGCTTTGGCATGATGTGCTTTAGTGCTTTTATTAAGGTTTTGTTGCTGTGTTGACAGATATTTTTCAAAATCTCTCAGCCAGCGACAAATGCTGTTTGGCAAGTTTCAGCCCAGGTGCTTTGTAAGAGTTGGAGTTAAAGTATTCACGTTAAAAGCTACATTTATGTAAAAATCATTAGATCGTCTTCCTTATCTCGATGCTTGCCATTCTTATTTACAACATGGATGCCTGTTTCAGAAACTAAACTAGTCAACAGTGACACTAGCTGGCAAAAGCATGTAGTTGTAATCATGAATTTTATGTTAACTTTTGGTTGGTCAGAAAGATGTTGTTTGGGCGGTTGATGAAAAATGAGGTAGTGCCTCATTGTTTTCCCATCATGTAATGTTAACATTTATAGCACCACTTACACGTGCAGTACCTGACGAATTTGAAATCATCCACTGTTTTAATATACAATCAGTGGTTGTAAGACAAAACATAAGATGGGGGCGAGGCTAGTTGTGGATGGATCATTGAAACCAGCAAGTGTGCAATTGGTGAAGAACCAAATTGTTCTTGGAAGTTGTATCCAAAGGCAAGGTATTGGGGAAGAGCCTGACAGTTGTAAAATTGCATAAAGCTCAGCTCAATCTGAGTTTAATATTTGATAAAATATATTACCATTTAATAGCTAGCTGTTCCTTGCATTTCACTATGAAGTTTTGATTCCTGGAATCTGGCTTTAAAGTCCAAAATAAAGGCCCGTTTGTTGCTGAAGTTTGTATCTTTCTCAGTGCACAGATTTTTTGTGTTCCAATTTACTATATAACACTGTCATTTTGCCATTTGATTATTTTACTATGAAAACAACAAACTTGAGTTTACAACTCACTCTTGCAGAAAAAGGCCTACAACATCTCATCAATGCAGAAATATAGAGATGCCAAGCTAAAGAAACAGAAATTAGGGGTAACTAGAAGATGGTCAAAGAAGATGCTCATAAGGATTTTATAAAGGAGGAGAGGGAAAATGTAGAGGCATCGGGGTTTATGAAGAGAAATTCAAGAGTGTGGAGCCTAAGTACCTGAAAACATATCTGCCAATGGGACAGAGGAGGGAATGTTGCACAATAAGCTGGTGTCAGAGGGCTGGAGAGTTCACTGGGGGTTGAAAAGCAGACACTGCAATGTCATAGTGCAGTTAACACAAGGGTGAGAATTCCAAATTTGATGCATTGGAGAACCTGGAACTGATGTAGATCAGCAAAGACTAGGATGTTGAAAAAGCAGGATTGGCATGAGGTAGGATTTGAGCAGTAGAATTTTGGGTGAGCTGACCTTGATGGCGGATGCAAGGCTGTTCAGACCGTTGAAACAAGTGGGTCTGTAGGTTAAAAAGGCTTGAAGGATTTTTTCTGTATCAGCATCATTATGAAAATCATGAATAACGTTACCAATGGTATGTGGACATGGAAGCCCCGTTATGTTTCCCAGTTTTTTTAGAAAAGAATCAGATTGTATTTTATGTGGTCAAGAATAGTTCAGGAATTCTAGTAACTCCCTCTTGTTGAAGGACCAACAACTATACAGACAGCACCTCGCTTTACTGGAATTTGAGTGATTTTATCTGCCTCTTGAACTTGTCAACAGTGTTCCACACTGGTCCTGATATGATTAGATTATAAGACTTGATAACATAGGAGGGGGTTGTTCGTCAATAATAGCTAACGTTCTCTGTGACTGGGCAACAATTTTTCTATGTTGTCGGTATTTGAGACTGTCCGATCCTCCTTCTGCATCATACTTGTTTTTATCAAAACAAGGTAACTGTAGATGGTGTAATTTTTTCAAAGTTGCAATTACAAGACCAATAAGTTATGATTGTCATTCAGGTGTAATGAAAAGGATTGATATCCCAAATAAACTCTGTCCTCATGACAGCCTTGATTCAAACATGGACAGAAAAGCTTAATTGCAGAAGTGTGAGAAACTGCCCTTGACGTCAAGATAGCATTTGACGGAGTGTGGCATCAAGGAGCCCTAGCAAAACTGGAGTCAATGGGAATCGGGGTTAAACCTTCCACTGGTTGGAGTCACACCTAGCACAAAGAAGCATGGTTGTGACGGTTGGAGGTAAATGATCTCAGTTCCAGGACATCACTGCAGGAGTTCCTCAAGGTAGTTCCCTGGCCCAAACATCATCAGCTGCTTCATCAATGCCCTTCCTTCTATCATAAGGTCAGAAGTGGGGATATTTGCTGTTCACCATTCGCAACAACTCAGCACTCCATGTCCAAGTGCAACAAAACCTGGACAACATCCCGGCTTGGGCTGACAAGTGGCGAATAACATTCACGCCACGCAAGTGCCAAGCATTGGCCATCACCAACAAGAAATAATCTCACCATTGCCCTTTGATATTCAATGATATTACCATTGCTACCATGAACTGGGCTAGTCATATAAATACTGTGGGTACAAGAACAGGTCAGAGGCTTGGAATCCTGTGGTGCATTACTTGACTCCTGACGCCTCAAAGCCTTTCAAGGCACCAACCAGGAGTCTGATGGAATACTCACCACTTACCTGGATGAGTGCCACTCCCATAAGAAACTCAACACCAATCAAAACAAAGCAGCCCACTTGGTTAACACCCCAATCACAGACATTCATGCCCACCACCAAACAGTGGCAGCAGTGCAAGGACTCACCCTGGCTCCTTCGATAGCACCTTCCGAATCCATGACCATTGCCATCAAGAAGGACAAGGACAGCAGACACATGTGAACACCACTACCTGGATGTTTCTCTCCAAATCACTTGCCTTCCTGACTTGAAAACATACTGCCATTGCTTCACTGTCACTGGGTCAAAATTCTGGAACACCCTCCATAATAGCACTGTGGGTGTACATGGACTTGTATGTGGTTCAAGAAGGCAATTCACCACCACTTTGCAAGGGCAATTAGGGATGGGTGATTATTGCTGGCGTCGTCTGTGATGCCCACATCCTGTAAATGACTGGTACTTTCTTGGATGCAGTGTTGTCAGTCACTCCCATTTGCTTGTTGTAGCTCCAGGTCAAATATGTACAGTCTCTCTCTCTCTCTCTCTCTCACACACACCACCCTCCCCCTCCCCTCCCCTTGTGACCTGAACTGGATGTTCTTATGTCTTATGTACTTGTGCACATGTATTTCTGCAGTCTTCAAAAGTGGAGCAAGCAAATACTTGTTATGATTAAGTTTTATATGAATCATGAAGCTGCTATATTTCACGGAGCTTGAGCATAGAGCCACAATTGTGCACGGATTCACTAATATCAATCAATACAAATTCTCTTTGTATAAAAACATGAAATATGAACACCATGCTTCTCTGCATCAATAGGTTGTCTTATTTGATTTTAACAATCTTTCTGTTGCATTCTGGCCTATAGCCTCGGGCAAAACAATCTTCCGGCAGTTTCCAGTTTTCTCTCCTGGCCATCAGTGCAGAATTTAATGGCTTAACATGGTAATGGTCCCTATTGAGTTGAAATCAAAAGCACTTTAACAATCGTAGTTGTGAATGATCAATAAAATACGACACTACTTCTTTATCATCTCTAGCACGCTGCTTTAGATGTCCCAGCTAAGCTCTATATTCCTAGCCTCCTCTTCCTGTGAATTTAACTTGGACAGTTGAATTTAGCTCAATATTCCTGAACTCAGACAGCTGGAGGTGGTGGTGGGAATCTAAAGGCAAGATGGAACACTGTACTGAGAATTTTCTGCACAGAATTGTTCTTTAACACAAATATTGCCCTAAAAATTGAACTCTTGTACCTTAACATCAAAATGATTTTAGCATTCTAACAAAGTAGTCTGCGATATAGGATTTAAAGTTTATTTCCTGATCTAGTCTTAATATCTTAAAACCTTAGCCTAATGTTACCTTGGTACTATTAGTCATATTTTGCCTGACTCGGGGTTCAAACCCCACTGTAGGATTTCTGCATGGAACCTGGACTGAAACTCAGCGCAATATTGAGTGATTGCTGCTTTGAGAGATGCCATCTGCTTTTCAGATGGCGATGAAACATTTCATGGTGCTACTTGACAGGCAAGCCATCTTTCCACAAGGTTGAAAGTTATTTAGCCCATCATTCATCCACCCAGAATGATCCTTTTTTCAAAAAAAACAAATTTCTGCACTCATGTTTCTGATGAATTCGGGGTTTTCACATTCACCGTTGCCCACTCTTATGTGGGGATAAACATTTCCAATTATTAGCCCGAAATTCCTTTCACTAGTTTGATCAACATTCCCTTATTCTATTTTGTACCTACTTCGTATCTTCCTTTCAGAGTAGTATTCCAGATTTACCTTTTTTGTAATCTTGTAGACCTCTCTAAAACTGTCTCCTAATGTCATCTTTCTCGACTGCAAACACCAAGTTTCTCTAGTTTTTCCTTGTATTTCAAGACATTTGACAGGAGGGATTAGTTCCTTTAAAAATCTGCACTCGGGCTTGAATGCTTATAACTTGGCTGCCAGAACTTGTATGTAATACTTCATATGAGAGCTATCAGACTTCCTGTGACCTGGTCTAACTATGTACTTCAACGTTCTGACTATTGTCTAACATTGGACACAGAGTCTCACGCTTACTCAATTTCCTTCGCAAAGATGAAGCATGCAAAGACTTTCAACAACATTCATGGTGTATGCATATTTTTTACGTGCAATACTTGTGTTAAGTTTCATTGTTTTGTCTTGCATACTTTATCAAAGTCATTCTGCAATAATTGTGTGCTTCCTGTGACTCAGCTGCTCCTTGTAGTTTGTGATCATTTGGAATTTTGACAATTTTCACTCAGTTTCTGAAATCCTATTTTTTGTAGGCATCAAATGATCATGGTCCCAACACTTGAGTCTAGAGATCTGTATTGTCTTGTCATAACCCTCTAATGTCCTTGTTTTGACCTATCATTTTTAAAAAACAATACTTAATGTTTAACCTGATCTTGTATAATGTTGACCTGAGAACTCTTGGTGTGGAACTTTAATTCTATTTTAACAGCATTGTAAGTCCACTTAGGTTGGTGATTCAGAATTTTCAAAGATGCTGTTAGACATCTAAACCCATGCTGCCTCATGGGGCCTGAGTCTACTCTGCCCACTTTTCAAATATGGGCACTTGGCAGCCCGTTAATTTTCTGACACTTTCCCAGTCTGCAGAAACTCTGGCATAATGTTGCGTCTACAGGAATCTCTGCCATCCTTAACACTTGCTCGTCACTTTGGAATTAATATTTTCTATTTGAGAATTTGCTGCTTTTGAGGCTTTTCAGAATTTTCGTGCTGCTAAATGAAAGTTAATGCATTTATCTCTGAATGCAGGGGGCATGTTGCTGATAAACATCCATGTGACTAATTGGAGAAAATAATTAGGCATTTTTTCTTCTTGAAAGTTCATTAGTTTTGAGTTCGTTTTCAGGTTTTAGGATTTTCATCTCTTTTCAGATCTCAATGTACTGAGAATTTTTATGATTTCCTCTGATGCGGACCTGGATCCTGTGATCGCCCTTTTCAAGTGTTTCTGCAGTTTCTTGTATTTATCCCAGTGAATCATTTTCCTTTGTCTTTCTCTTCAGGATTTGTAGCAACTGCTTTTCTTTATTTTACTTTGGGTTTATTAAATGATTTGGTGAAATTTGTTTACTCTGTGCTTGTGGGTATTCAGAATGTATTTATCCTACATGTTCAGAATTATTCCTTTTTAACATTTTCCATTTGCCCTTGAAGATTAGATGGCCTTTTGTTTGTGGGACCTTATGGTATTAACCCTATTTACAGTATTATATGCCAAGGAATAATTGGTTGTGAAGCACTTGAGACATGAATGCACATGTTATTTGTTCATCACTTTAATGTGCTTACTTAAAAAATATTGCCAGCATATTATTTGATGGTGTAATGGAGCTACTTGTATTTTCTAATATTATTATTTTTTTCAGGCTAAGGTTATCGGAAATGAAAACAACAGCAAAGGTGGCTATCATACTCCTACTGCCTCAAGTCCAAGTGCAGAGGAAAAACTCCCACAGGACAGTGCACCTTTCTGAACACGAGCTATTCTCTTCATACCTGACTCACTGAATCCCAAATCTACACAAATTGAATTTAGTGCTGTTGCAACCATCCCGTTAATGTACATACGGTTATTTGATGCCCATTTGGTGAAAAGTACATTACTGCTGATCTGGAAATCTGATAACCATTTTGTAATGTGTAAAACTTGGAACAAAATTCTTGACCTTCAGAATTCTTCTATCAAATTTGAAAGATAGTCAAATTATCTTTATAAAGCTGTTGTCACTATTTGAAAACCTAGCTTTGACGACCTTAAAACCTCAGTTTCAAAAGAGTAGCAAGTAGCAAGAACTACATAATTTACTCGGCACACTACTATTAACTCCGATTCATATCATACTCGCCTTACTTTGTGCTTTAATGTCACTTTTATATGTATGGGCCAACTCTGGGATATAAGTGGATAGAATTTCCAGTACTATTTAAGCTTGTATAGGATGATTATGTGCCACAACACACATCATTTCAAGAGTGCTTATTTGGACAGGGATTACTTCTGCTTCTGTTGTACGTTCAGCAGCTTTAAATATGTATGGTTAGTACACCTGTTAGCGACTGAAGCAAGCTGAATTTTCTTTTTAAAAATAAAGCCAAAATACTAGCGATTTACAAGCTGTGGTTTATATCCAGTGGGCTATAAGGGATACAAGTGTGAAATTTTTGTTGGATTTTAATGGAATGAAACACAATGTGGGTTTTAGTTTAGAATGTTTTGATGCATTATGGGTAATTGTCTGACCACTTCTGTTTTCAAACAAAAGGTGGGGGTTGTTCTGTTCCATGTATGCCAGGATATAATTGTACATTTCCCTTTCTATCACTAGAATGCTCACAATTAAACATTGGCTATTAAAGCATTCCAGAAGAATGTGGTGTTTTTTTCCTCCTTTGACCTCCTAAAACATATTCCTTCCTTTCTTCACCTGCCCTTCCCACTGCCCCGCCTCTTGCAAGTTAATTTTCAGAGTGGACAGTGTTTCCAAAGTATTAACATCTTGATTTTTCTCTGAAATTTCACTGACAATCTGAGGCATGTACTGACTATTTTACTACTTTGGATATCCAGTGTGTGGATCATGTTGGGGATGGGAAAGCACGGACATAATTTGATGGGTTGAATGATCTGTTTCCATGCTGTGACACTTGATTTTGCCTATCTTCACAATGGCAGTGCACAATACACAATATGACTGGCTGGTCTCAAAAGAGCTACATAATTTACTGGTGCTGTATAACTGGGTGATTAAGTATCCAATGTGTAATTGCTATTTTCTTTATGCGGTCGTTTTTCTCATACCCAAGGAAATTTTTTAAAAAATAACCTGAAGTGATATAACAAAGTGTCATCAGCTTAGTTTTTTAAATGTTAAATTTATATTAATTTCCATGTACTGAGTTGCTGCACCTTTGCAACTCTAGAAAAGAATAAACTAAGAGTACATAAAACTTCTAAAAATTGGCCCACTGGTCATAACTTCTAAAACTCCTTTTCCTATTTTGACATGAACTTAACCCAAAATGCCTTCTAGGCAGTCAGCTCCTGGGGGAGTTGTTCACTGTGCACATCTATTTGTGGCCATCTGCTGCCGTCCACTGCTCTGTCTGCCCCTCCATTCTCCTGATCTAACAGAAGGTGCATTTTAGCACAAACTTCAAATTAATTGTTAATTTAAATGGCCTTTGCTCATTCAAACTCCATCCCCTGACTTTGAGATCAGGCAAAGATTTGGAAAAGGCCTGTATGTGGATTTTCTCTCACATTTGGCTTCAAATTCTCTGGACACCAAGACCACGTTCCTGTGCTGCACCACAAGACTGATCCTGTTAGATCTGTGAGCAGTGGAAAAGATGGAAAAATCTAGATCTTGTCTCAAACTTGACTTCATATTCCTGAACATGTCTTGACATCAGGAAGATTCTTCTGCTCTTGCCTACACGGTGTGCTGGAAGATGCAAGTTTTGTCTCTAATCTGCTTCACAATATTTACAGTAACTTTGAGTTGCTGTTCCCCTTCACTGCTGTGAAAGACAATCGGGCTTATGCGGAATCTGTGACTCTCTGCTGATACAGGTTTGTCTGCTTCTGTTAAAATCATTTGCCATGGCTCCTCTCCTCTATCTCCAATCTCCTCCAGCCCCAGAACCTCCCAAGATAACTGCTCATCTAATTTTGGCCTCTGAGCATCCCAATTTTCATCACTCCACAACTGGTGGTTGTGCCTTCAGTTGCCTAGGCCCGAGGCTCCCATCTCTATCTCGCTTTCAAAGAGCAAAGAAAATTACTGCACCGGCACTGCGACCCTCCAAGCCTGCACCGACCATGCTGCTCGACTGAACTAAAACCCCCTGCCCATCTCCCGGAGACCATATCCCTCTATTCCCATCCTATTCATGTATTTGTCAAGACACCCCTTAAAAGACACTATTGTATCCGCTCCCATAACCTCCCCCAGCAGCGAGTTCCAGGAACCCACCATCCTCTGTGTAAAAAAAAAAAACTTGCCTCACACACCTCCTTTAAACCTTGTCCCTCACACCTTAAACCTATGCCCCCTAGAAATTGACTCTTCCACCCTGGAAAAAGCTTCTGACTCCACTCTGTCCATGCCCCTCATAATCTTGTAGACTTCTATTGGGTCGCCCCTCAGCCTTTGTTCCAGTGAGAACAAACCAAGTTTCTCCAGCTTCTCACAGCTAATGCCCTCCATACCAGCCAACATCCCGGTAAATCTTTTCTGTACCCTCTCCAAAGCCTCCGCATCTTTCTGGTAGTGTGGCAACCAGAATTGGACACGATATTCCAAGTGCGGCCTAACTAAAGTTCTATAAGGCTGCAACATGACTTGCCAATTTTTAAACTCAATGCCCCGGCCGAGTTTTTAAACTCAATTCCCCCAAAGCACTCTTCAGACCCATCCCTTTGACCAAGTTTTTGACCATTTGACCCAATTGCTTTGTGTGGCTTGATAAACTTTGATATTCTTATCATGATGCCTTGGGATAGTTTCTACGTTATAAATGCACATCGTCATGATGATTTTCTTTTAGATTTTTGAGATTTCAGAAGTTTAGGTGTGCACAAGAATGTGCACATTCTGTGGGCGGTGCAGATGGAATTCTCAAGTTTAGAATTAATATTTGTACAGAAAAGGAACATTTCCAAGGTCTTTAGTGCAGTGATCAGACTTTTGAATGGTCCAATCTTATATTAAGCTGATCTTTATACCCTAGCTTTGACTGTAGCACTATATTCTGCACATCCTTTCCTTCTCCCCTATGTACTCCATGAATGGTATGTCTTGTCTGTATAACGCGCAAGAAACAACACTTGTATCGGATACAGTGACATGTGACAATATATCAAATCAACCTGAAATCCCTCTTTCAGCTCTGGTGTCCAAAGGGGGCTGAGGTTTTCACACCTCCAGGGAAAGCCATTTTCTGAGGGCTCATTTGAATTTCAAGACTTTTCATGTCTGCCTGCAATCCACTTAATACCTTCTGGAAGCTTAATTATGTTGCTGTGGAAAAGGTCAGGTGACCGTTGGCAGCCATTTTTAAGGTTTTTGTGTCCATTTTGAAAGGAAGATGAGTTTTTCTTTTACAAAATCTGTTATCATGCAGTACACGTCTTGGAAATGTTTTAAAGGAATAATCAACTGATGTAGCTGTACATTGTCAAAAAAAAAATCAAGCATATTTATCTAGGCCAGAGTTAAAACTAACTTTGTAAAAATGTGAACATTTGGCGGGCATAAACTTAAGATAATCACAATAATTAAACAGAAGGTTGAGGGGGGAATTATGCAAGGATTGGTTTAAAATTTAGACCCATCCACAAACTGCTGTTAAAGCACTGTTAGTTATTTTAAAGGAATCAAATAATTGGTTATCATAGGATTAAACTAAGGTGGCTGATGAAGTGAAAAGCAGTGTTGCATTCCTGTAACAAATTATTTGTTTATGCTGTATAATTCAATAATTCTACATCTGACTTGCAAGCACTAGCAATTTTAGGTCTACATGATTCAATGAGGTAAAATTTGTTTCTGATTTTATTTCTTCTTGAGTGGTTTGTTTTCTTTGAATTTTGTGGGCCTGGAGTTTGGGAAGGGGTTGTTCTCAAGCATACAATGGTTACAGCACAGATCGAGACCATTTGTCCTGTCACGTCTCTGCCAGCTCTCTGCAAGAGCAACTCGGCTCATCCCACTCCACTGCCATTTCCCTGTAGTCCTGCATTTTTTCTTTAGCTACTTATCCAGTTTCCTTTTGAAGACCACTATTGAATCTGTCTGCACCACACACACTGCATTCCACTTGCTGTGAGAAAATGTTCTTCCCCACGTTATCTTACACGAATCATCTTAAATCAGTCCTCAGGTTGTCAACCCTTCTGCCAATCGGAATGGTTTCTGTCCAAACTAATCTGTCCAGACCCCTTGATCTCTTCTCAACCTTCATGCCCCTCATCCCAGAAACCATTTTCGTAAACCTTATCTGAACCCTCTCTAAGGCCTCCACCTGTCACTTTCAGGCAGGTAGCCACCATCTCCCTGATTGTGTCTGAAAGGCCCAGAGACTGGACCATGGCAGAAGACTGACATGCCAGCTGCTAGTGGAAAATTAGGTTTGCCTCGGGCAAACGTTCTGACCATCATTTCAGGTTGATGATCTTTATCCGAACTGAGAAAAGACATCAAATGGTTCATAAACAAGTATAAAAGCAAATAAAAAGCAAGGAGGAGCAGAAGAAAGAACGAAGTGGAAGGCAGGAGAGATTCAGTTACACTCGCAAGACAAAAGAGTGATAAACAGGATAAATAAATAACCTAAGGATAGATCTGGAGAATCATTGAAATATACTTTGATATGAAATTGCTCTGTTTAACATAAAAGGAACAGTTGGCACAGTAATCATGACTGACACACACACTTGGGGTCACTGACTGCAGCTCAAGTTAAAGATTCAAGTAATTTAACATTTTTCATTTGAGTCCTTGGAACAATTGCGACAATCCACTCTTTTTTGGAAGCATTAGTACTTGCTAAATCTTCATGTTATAGATAGCTGCTTTAGTTCCCTCATAATCCTAGTTTTTAATGTTTTTGATTACTGTATCTTTGTTAGGAATGGCTATCAAGTCAGCTTGAATTTTGAAGGTACACAATTTAAAGCCAAATCTGTACATGTATTTAAAAGTAGCCAAACCAGCATCAAGCAAAAGATCAATTGTTCAGTTTCTCTCGTGTGTAACATTAACCCCCAATTGTGTTGTTGCCATGTCAACTCTGTTGGCTATGCAGACAGAATCTCTTTCCTCTAACCACAGGTACTCGGGTTTAACAAAATGGCCCTACCTAGAAAATCCATCTTGAAACCTTTTGGTTGTTAAAAAAATACACATGTAGGTAATGCAATGATAGTGCTGTCGAACTATAATGTATTAAGAACCTATGAAGTAAATGTGCTTAGTTACTGAAGTAGGGTATCCTCAGCCTTTAGAAAAATGCAGACTTGTGGGCGTTGCATTTGCTTTCCTAATAAGCAGCCTGGTCGTCATCATCCTCAAAGAAATACCAGAGATTGAATTATGCTGAAATGGGAAGGAGGAGAGTGACAGGCTAGTGATTCACATTCAATCTAATCAGTTGGAGAGAAATACCTGCGGAATGCTGCTGAAGTCATATGTAAAATACCTCCATTTCAGAGAGAAGTGATTTGCAACTCCTCAGGCTCTGAAATTGTTTCTGGTTCAGACTGCCTCCATCAGCTCAGCATACACAATAAATTAAATGCGTGTCTCATCATATCTGATCCAACTAACAGAACCTACAGAATCCTTTTCCAGCAAGTTTTTGGCAAGATGATAGAATCATGCAGCAAGAACAGGCCCGTTGGCCCATCAAGTCTGCATTGACATCTTAGAAACACCTGAACTCCCATCTACTCCCATTTGCTAGCACTTAGCCCATAGCCCTGAATGTTATGATGTGCCAAGTGCTCATCCAGATACTTTTTAAAGGGTGTGAGGCTACTTGCTTCACCACTCTCGCAGGCAGTGCATTCCAGACCGTAACCACCCTCTGGGTAAAAAGGTTTTTCCTCACATGCCCCCTAAACCTCCTGCCCCTCACCTTGAACCTATGTCCCCTCGTGATTGACCCTTCAACTAAGGGGAACAGCTTGTTCCTTATCCACTGTGTCCATGTCTCTCAATCTAGTACGCCTCCATCAGGTCGCCCCCTCAGTCTTTGTGCCAACGAAAACAACCCAAGCCTATGCAATCTCTCTTCGTAACTTAAATGTTCCATCACGGGCAGCATCATGATGAATCTCCTCCGCACCCCTTCCAGTGCAATCACATCCTTCCGATAATGTTGTGACCAGAACTGCACACAGTACTCTAGCTGTGGCCTTACCAAAGTTCTACACAACTCCAACATGACTTCCCTGCTTTTGTAATCTATGCCTCGATTGATAAAGGCAAGTGTCCCATTTGCCTTTTTCACCACCCTACTAATGTGACCTTCCGCTTTCGGAGATCTGTGGACAAACACACCGAGGTTCCTTTGTTTCACAAAACTTCCTAGTGCCCTGCCATTCATTGAGTACTTTCTTGTCAAATAACCCCTTCCAAAGTGTATCACCTCACACTTTTCAGGGTTAAATTCCATCTGCCACTTTTTTTTATTCATTCGTGGGACATGGGCATCGCTGGCTGGCCAGCATTTTATTGCCCATCCCTAGTAGCTCTTCAGAAGGAGTGGTGAGCTGCCTTCTTGAATCTCTGCAGTCCACGTGCTGTGGGTTGACCCACAATGCCGTTAGGGAGGGAATTCCAGGATTTTGATCCAGCGACTGAAAAGGAACAGTGATATATTTCCAACTCAGGATGGTGAGTGGCTTGGAGGGGAACTTGCGGGTAGTGGTGTTCCCATGTATCTGCTGCCCTTGTCCTTCTAGATGGAAGTGGTTGTGCGTTTGAAAGGTGCCGTCTCAGGATCTTTGGTGAATTGCTGCTTGTAGATAGTACACACTGCTGCTACTGAGTGCCGGTGGTGGAGGGAGTGGTGTAGATGTGGTGCCAATCAAGCGGGCTGCTTTGTCCTGGACGGTGTCAAGCTTCTTGAGTGTTGTTGGAGCTGCACCCATCCAGGCAAGTGGGGAGTATTCCATCACACTCCTGACTTGTGCCTTGTGGATGATGGATAGGCTTTGAGGAATCAGGAAGTGAGTTACTTGCCAGAGTATTCCTAGCCTCTGACCTACTCTTGTAGCCACTGTGTTAATGTGGTGAGTCCAGTTGAGTTTTTGGTCAATGGTAACCCCAAAGATGTTGACAGTGGGGGATTCAGTGATGGTAAAACCATTGAATGTTAAGGGGCGGTGGTTAGAATGTCTCTTATTGGTGATGGTCATTGCCTGGCATTTGCGTGGTGTGAATGTTACTTGCCATTTGTCAGCCCAAACCTGGATATTGTCCAGATCTTATTGCATTTGAACATGGACTGTTTCAGTATCTGAGGAGCTGCAAATAGTGCTGAACATTGTGCAATCATCAGCGAACATTCCCACTTCTGACCTTATGGTGGAGGGAAGGTCATTGATGAAGTCGCTGAAGATTGTTGGGCCTAGGACACTACCCTGAGGGACTCCTGCAGAGAGTCCTGAAGCTGAGCTGACTGACCCTCCACAACCACAACCATCTTCCTATGTACCAGGGATGACTCCAACCAGCGGAGTGTTTGCCCCCGATACCCATTGATTCCAGTTTTGCTTGGACTTATCTGCTCATTTGACCATTCCATCAATATCTTCTTGTAGCCCAAGACACTCTGCCTCTACTAACCACCCAGCCAATCTTTGTGTCATCTGCAAACTTACTAATCCTACCCCCACATAGTCATCACTGTCATTTATATAAATGATGAATAATAGAGGGCCCAACACAGATTCCTGTGGTACGCCACTGGACAATGCCTTCCAGTCACTAAAGCAGCCTTCTTTCATCACCCTCTGTCTCCTACAACTGAGCCAATTATGAATCCTCTTTATCTTCTTTATGAATCTCCCATGTGGGCCTTTGTCAAAGGCTTTGCTGAAATCCATATAAACTACATCGACTGGACTACCCCTCGTCTGCACACCTGGTCTCCTCAAAAAATTCAATCAAATTTGTCAGGCATGACTTCCCTCTGACAAAGCTTTGCCTCTCCAAGTGGAGATAGATGCTCTCCTTCAGAAGTTTCTCTAATAATTTCCCTACCACTGACGTGAGACTTATTGGTCTGTCGTCCCCTGGTTTATCACCAACCATTCTTAAATAGTGGAACCACATTAGCTGTTCTCCAGTCATCTGGCACCTCCCCTGTGGCCAGAGAGGAATTGAAAATTTGGGTCAGAGCCCCTGCAATCTCTTCCCTTGCCTCCCACAGCAGCCTGGGGCACAATTCATCTGCACCTGGAGATTTATCCACTTTTAAGGCTGCCAATATCTCCAATACCTTGTCCTCCCCTATGTCAATTTGCTCAAGAACTGCACAATCTCTCTCCCTGAATTCCATACCATCGTCCTCATTCTCTTGGGTGAAGATAGATGTGAAGTCTTCATTCAACACTCTACCAATGTCCTCTGGCTCCACCCACAGATTGCCCCCTTGGGTGCCTTATGGGCCCTATTCTTTCCCTGGTTATCCTCTTCCCATTGATATACTTATGGAATATTTTGGATTTTCCCTACTTTTACCAGCCAGAGCCTTCTCACATCCTCAGTTTGCATTCCTAATTGCTTTCTTAAGCTTCACTCTACACTTTCTATACCTTATTAATGTCTCCACTGATTTGTTCCCCTTGTACTTTTTAAAAGCCTTTCTTTTCTTCTCATTGTATCCTGAATATCTCTGGTCATCCATGGTTCCCTGGGTTCATTATTCCTACCTATCACCCTTGAGGGAACATGCTGGGCTTGCACCCTCCCCATTTCCCTCTTGAATGCCCCCCACTGCTCTTCCGTAGATTTTCCCGTTAGTAACTGTTCCCAGTCTACCTTGGCCAGATCTTGTCTTATTTTACTAAAATCCATTCTCCCCCAATCCAAAAATTTTTTTTTTTTTTGCAGCTTGTCTATTTCCTTGTCCATAACAAGCGTAAATTGTACCAGATGGCTCCTGTTGTTCTGCAACCATTAAAGTTTACATCACCACATAATTTGGACCAGCCCTATCCATTGGTTTTGGCAAATCTGTCATCCTTTATTTAATGGTTCTTCACGTGTTAAGAGTGGTCATTTAAATTTAAGATACACAGTAAGACAACTTTGTTGAATTATGAAGAAAATAATGAACCCAACCACTCAGCAGATGGTGCTCACTCTAAGCAATGGCCAGAGAGATGGTGAAACATAGAAACATAGAAAAACTACAGCACAAACAGGCCCTTCGGCCCACAAGTTGTGCCGAACACATCCCTACCTTCTAGACCTACCTATAACCCTCCATCCTATTACGCTCCATGTACTCATCCAGGAGTCTCTTAAAAGACCCTATTGAGTTCACCTCCACCACCACTGACGGCAGCCGATTCCACGCGCCCACCGCCCTCTGTGTGAAAAACTTACCCCTAACATCTCCCCTGTACCTACCCCCCAGCACCCTAAACCTGTGTCCTCTCGTAGTAGACATTTCCACCCTGGTAAAAAGCCTCTGAGAGTCCACCCGATCTATGCCTCTCAACATCTTATACACCTCTATTAGGTCTCCTCTCATCCTTCGTCTCTCCAAGGAGAAAAGACCGAGCTCCCTCAGCCTATCCTCATAAGGCATGCCACTCAATCCAGGCAACATCCTTGTAAATCTCCTCTGCACCCTTTCAATCTTTTCCACATCCTTCCTATAGTGAGGCGACCAGAACTGAGCACAGTACTCCAAGTGGGGTCTGACGAGGGTCTTATATAGCTGCATCATTATCCCCGGATCCTAAACTCAATCCCTCAATTGGTAAAGGCCAGCACACCATACACCTTCTTAACCGCTCCTCCACCTGCGGGGCCGATTTTAGAGTCCTATGGACCCAGACCCCAAGGTCCTTCTGATCCTCTACAGTACTAAGAGTCTTTCCCTTTATATTGTACTCCTTCATCCCATTTGACCTACCAAAATGGATCACGACGCATTTATCTGGGTTGAAGTCCATCTGCCACTTGTCCGCCCAGTCTTGCATCCTACCTATGTCCCTCTGTAACTTCTGACATCCCTCCCGACTATCCACAACCCCACCAACCTTCGTGTCGTCGGCAAACTTACCAACCCATCCCTCCGCTTCCTCATCCAGGTCATTTATGAAAATGACAAATAGCAAGGGTCCCAGAACAGATCCCTGGGGCACACCACTGGTGACCGACCTCCATTTAGAAAAAGACCCATCTATACCCACTCTCTGCCTCCTTTGGGCAAGCCAGTTCTGGATCCACCGGGCAGCAGCCCCTTGGATCCCATGCCCTCTCACTTTTTCTAGAAGCCTTGCATTGGGGACCTTATCGAACGCCTTGCTAAAATCCATATAAACCACATCTACCGCCTTCCCTTCGTCAATGTGTTTTGTCACATTTTCGAAGAACTCCACCAGGCTCGTAAGGCACGATCTGCCCTTGACAAAGCCATGCTGAGTATTCTTGAGCATACTAAACCTCTCTAAATGCTCATATATCCTATCCCTCAGGATCTTCTCCATCAGTTTACCAACCACTGAGGTTAGACTCACCGGTCGGTAATTACCTGGGCTATCTCTATTCCCCTTCTTGAAAATAGGAACCACATCCGCAATCCTCCAATCCTCCAGCACCTCTCCCATCTCCATCGACGACGCAAAGATCATCGCCAGAGGCTCTGCAATCTCTTCCCTCGCCTCCCACAGTAACCTGGGGTACATCCCATCTGGACCGGCGACTTATCTATCTTGATGCCATTCAAAGATTCCAGCACAACCTCTTTCTTAAAGTCCACATACTCAATCCTTTCAGTCCACCGCACGCCCACAGTACATCCACCCAGGTCCTTCTCCTCTGGTGAAAACCGAGGCAAAATACTCGTTGAGCACCTCTGCCATTTCTACTGGTTCTGTACAGACTTTTCCGCCTTCACCTTTTATAGGCCCTATTCTGTCACGTCTCATCCTTTTACTCTTCACATATTTATAGAACGCCTTAGGGTTCTCCTTAATCCTACCTGCCAGGGCCTTCTCGTGACCCCTTCTGGCTCTCCTAATTTCCTTCTTTAGTCCCTTCCTACAAGCTGTATACTCTTCTAAATCCCTATCTTCGCCAAGCTCTCTGAGCCTTTTGTACGCTTTCCTTTTCTTCTCGACTAGGTCCCGCACAGCTTTCGTGCACCACAGTTCCTTTAACCGACCAACACCTCCCTGTCTGCTCGGAACGTAGTCCTGTAGAACTCTAGACAGACATTCCTTGAAAAACTGTCACCTCTCTTCAGTACATTTTCCCGAGAATATCTACTTCCAATTTATTCCTCTAATTTGCTGTCTAATGTCTTCATATTTCCCCTTACTCCATATAAACACTTTCCTAGCTTGCCTGATCGTCTCTTTTTCCAATGCAAGCCTAAAGGAGATAGAGTTATGATCGCTATCCCCAAGATGCTCTCCCACTGAGAGATCTGACACCTGTCCAGGTTCATTGGTCAGTATCAGATCAAGTACAGCCTCTCCTCTTGTAGGCTTGTCCACATGCTGTGTCAGGAAACCCTCCTGAACACACCTAACGAACTCTTCCCCAGCTCTGACCAATATCTTTGGGAAGGCCTGCAAGTATTAAGGGCCTCTTGAGTGGCCAGCAGTTAGCCTTCTCTGAGATCAAGGAACTTGGGGATGGAAATCCTGTCCCCACACCTGAGAGAGACCACTCAGGGGGCTAGCAGCTGTGCATTGCAGAGAGTTCCACCAGGGAGTGGTGATAGCTAGTGCTAATCTACCCACAGGCTGATGATTGCTGAGGGCCACTAAGTGTAATAGAAACCTAGAAACTAGAAGCAGGAGTAGGCCATTCAGCCCTTCAAGCCTCCTCCGCCATTCATTTTGATCATGGCTGATCATCGAATTTAACATCCTGATCCCCCTTCCCCCCATATCACTTGAATATTTTAGACCTAACATTTAGCTTCTAACATTTTCTCCATGACCGAACTTCGATTAACTGGCCTGTCGTTTCCTCTTTTCTGTCTCCCTCCCTTTTTGAATAAAGGAGTTACATTTTCCATCTTCCAATCCAATGGAACCTTCCCCAAATCCAGGGAATATTGTAAAATTAAAATCAGTGTGTTTGAGGATCAGCAGGGAGGGGGCAGCCCTCCGCATCCCTACACCCTTCTTGAAGATGTGTCCCTCAATCAGGAAATTACACAAAATGCCAGGGACACAGCTGATGACTAGTTCTGCAGGGAAAGGTTTTGAGGAAGGAAAATCCCCCTTTGTTTGATATTTGGGAATTCTTAAGGAGGACTATTTCACTTGATTGAAGAATGCTGATAACTTGGTAAGCAAATAGAGTCCATTCTGATTACTTAAAAAGCTTTCTCTATTATTTTTTATGACAACAGTGATGTTCAACAGTCATTATTAATCCCTAAGGACAAAGATCCGGAAAGAGAAATTGTATCTGATGAACTTTTGACTGAAGTACTTTATGAATAGACATACCACCCAGTATTCAAAAGAGCCACTGAGTAGTGAAACAACTGTAGTTGTTTGTAGGTCATCCCTGATCAAAAGACTTCTTGACAATATAGAAATTTGTGAGTGTTAAAGTTTATTTATTAGTCACAAGTAGGCTTACATTAACACTGCAATGAAGTTACTGTGAAAATCCCCTAGACGCCACACTCCAGCACCTGTTCGGGTACACTGAGGGAGAATTTAGCATGGCCACATGCACATCACCAGCACATCTTTCGGACTGTGGGAGGAAACCCACACGTACACAGGGAGAACGTGCAGTCTCCGCACAGACAGTAACCCAAACCGGGAATCGAACCTGGATCCCTGGCGCTGTGAGGCAACAATGCTAACCACTGTGTCACCGTGCCATGTTGTATGTTGGAGGATGACACAAGGGAGCTTTATTTACCGGTTTGAGTTCTCTTATATGGCTGCTTCTTCTCTGACTGTTTCCACTGTTAGGGATGTATAATGTCACTTATGGTGAATGTGTGAATGCATTAATATAGTAGAGCTCAGTAAGCCAATAAGAATGAACACAAATGCATAATATTTCCTCCTCCCTTAAATTGGAACATCCCCAACAGGTTAAAAACAACTTTAATAAGCAATAATTCAGTCACTATTAATAAGTCAGATGATCTAGAGATTGTCATCCTTAAAATGGTTGATAGCAAACCTCTGGCGTCTTCTTTACACTGGCATTTCTGTCTTTGGGCACGGTAGCACAGTGGTTAGCACTGCTGCCTTGCAGCTCCAGGGACCTGGGTTCGATTCCCGGCTTGGGTCACTGTCTGTGTGGAGTTTGCACGTTCTCCCTGTGTCTGCGTGGGTTTCCTCCGGGTGCTCCAGCTTCCTCCCACAGTCCAAAGATGTGCGGGTTAGGTTGATTGGACATGCTAAATCAACCGTCAGTGTCCCGGGATGTGAAAAGTTAGAGGGATTAGCAGGGTAACTAAGCAGGGATAGGGCCTGGGTGGGATTGTTGTCAGTGCAGACTCGATGGGCTGAATGACCTCCTTCTGCACTGTAGGGATTCTATGTTTCTATGTCCTTGCACAAAAGTCATTCAGTGGGGGTTTAGCCGGCATTGACGCTGGAACTAGAGGTTGTCTCGGTATCTGATCAGTAGGTGAGGTGTTGCTTTCCTCAACAGTGCCTGTTGGTGTCAGGGATGTAGGAAGGTTCAGGTCAGGACTTTATACAGTCGAATCTGGATTCTCCGCAGGTACCGATTCTGGAGGATCTGTTCCCCCAGCCAATAACTGGTCCACATGTCTCCTTCAGATAACGTCATCTCTGAACTGGACAGTATAAGAGGCAGGTCCAGTTTGTGCAAGGATTAGTGACAAGAATCCATTTCTCTCTTGTGGAGTAACTCCTAGCTAAAACTCCTTGTTCTTGGTTGAAAGCTCTTTGCTTTGATTTGCTTTCCTGCCATTCCATTTGTCCTTGTTGTTGCTGTTGTACGATCTCTTTAGTTTTTGTAGGATTCAACACATTCAATACTGACCGTAGTTGTCTCTTCACCATCATGTGTGGCATTCCTATACACTAGCAGGAATTTGTTGAGATATTTGATCAGTGAACCTTGTTCCCAGGTTGCTCTCAAGGTATGTTTCATGGTTTGGATAAAACGTTCTGCTTGTCCATTGCGAGCAGGATGATACAGTGTGGACCTAATATGTTAAATATCATTCTCTTGTAAGAAACTTTTGAATTCTTGTGAGACAAATTGAGATCCGTTATCACTTACCAGTTGTTCAGGGAATCCAAAATGACCAAATACTTCTCCTAGCTTCTCGCTAGTGTTCTCCAGCAGCTACCTTGATTTTCCGTTCACAGAAGGCAATAACCCAAGCTACAGCTTCTTATTTAACACACCCAACTCTATAACTGCTGCAGAGTATCATTCCTCATGTCCACCTAGCCCGTCAGGTCTGAGGCACATGCGAAAAGCTTCTTTTCTAACTTTTCCGTTCCCAACATATTCCTTGGTAAATTTGTCTTCCTGGGTGGCTTGCAAGCACCATTCGTAAGTTCATTAGATATAGGAGCAGAATTAGGCCATTCGGCCCATCAAATCTGCTCCACCATTCGATCATGGCTGATATGCTCCTTATCCCCATTTTCCCGCCTTCTCCCCATAACCCTCAACCCATTACCAATTAAAAATCTGTCTAACTCCTCAAATTTACTCACTGTCCCAGGATCTACTGCACTTTGGGGTAGTTCATCGTCCTTGTCACCAGTTTTTATGTTGTATGTCACTAGGGAGCACGGAGGATTTAAAACAACAGAACTTTATTTACAGGTGTGGGTTCTCTTACATGGCTGCTTCCTCTCTGCCTGTTTCCTGCACTAGGGATGTATGATGCCATGTCTGGTAAATACATTAATATCCAGAGCTCAGTAAACCGGAAAGAATGAATACAAATACATAACAGTGAGGACAATAAATAAGGATCTTCACTGCAGCATTATTGTCAGATTTATTGGAGTTTGGGATTACAATTAAAAATTCAGAGTTAATAAGGCAAAAATGTTACAAGTGAAACCTACCACAGTGAACACACCAAAGGCTGCATTGTTTTGAAAGATGGTTCTAAGTTGAGTTAAAATTAAACATATTTTAGTCTTGGTGATGGAATAAGTCAAAGTTTTTTTTGTCTTAAGGTGTTGAGATGGGAAGGAGGCAGATTTATCCCAGTTTTGTCAACCACAGAGATGTGATTCAAATAAGAAAGAGACCAGAATGATGAGTGCGAAGACTGAGTAAGAGAAACAGACCAGTTAATATGCAGGTTCCATGCAGGAGAAGCTCAGAGAACTGGAAAACCCCATTTCAGGGAGAAATTTAGCAGTTGCAATAATTTAACTCGATAAACATGTTCTCAAAGTTTCATATTAATGAAGTAATATGAATTTGATACCAGGGCTAGAAGGGTTAAATTTAGGTGCGTAGGTGAGGCTTGTAGTTTCACAAGTATAGCATCGAAGGATTCTAATCCAAGCAAACATGTAGCCACATAAAAAACACAGGAAACATTAATAATGCAATAAATAATTAAATCTAACTGTAAAATTAGTCATTTAATATTAGAAATCCCTACAGGATGTTTTCCTCACAAAGGCCTATCTTAATCTCTTGGGCTTTGGGTTTGATCACTAAACATGAACAATACCACAAAATATCTTCTTCTTGACAAAATAGGCACAGAATTGATATTAGGGCAGTTACTGAATAGAGTCACAGAGACTGCCAATGAACTTTTAACAATTAAACATTAAAATATTAACTATATTACATTATAGCTTCACCCCAACTATAACTTTAAAGATATATACAACTTCATAATGTTAACACAAGTTACTAAATTTACCTTGTATTCTAATGTTCACAGTAAGTACAGTCCATGTAGATCAATAGGCAACCTATGGTTAGACACTCCACACTCTGAAACCAAGTAACAGATGCCACCCAAAGCAACTTCTATGGATTTGTTATCAACATCCAACAGATACTTGTCACACTAAGAGTTAACTGCTTTTAACTTGGGCTTCCAATCTCCACTCTCAAAGAACTCACCTTGGTATTTCCTCCCAATCTTTGCTTTCACTTGGAGATCTTCAACTAGGATCCACCTCCAAGGTTTCAGTCTCTACTTCTGATTTTGCCCCCTGGATTGCCATGTGCATTCAAGCTTCGCCTTCCGCCCACAGGCTCAGATAGTCATCCGTACTAACAGAACACTACTGTTTCACAGGCCCAATATAAGGAATCACCAACCTTTGGCTGTTGCCTCTAATCTTCTGGCTTCTTGCAAGCTTGCTTTATCTTAACTGCAACCTTCTCCTTTTAATTCACAATCTTTTCCTCCGTACCTTACTTTAATTTCACTGAACAGGACCTTGTTCAGATTCCTGTTCCTTAACTTAAGTGTCTTCCTGGGCTTTTCTTATTGCCCCACTCCCTGGTTTCTGGGACTTTCTCCTGTTCTTTTGTGAAATCTGCTCCTCCTGCTACCACGGAACTAAAACTGCTTTCTGTTTCATAGAATCCCTACAGTGCAGAAGGAGGCCATTTGACCCATCGAGTCTGCACCAACAACAACCCCACTCAGGCCCTATCCCCGTAATCCCACATATTTACCCCGCTAATCCCTCTAACCTATGCATCCTGGGACACTAAGGGGCAATCTAGCATGGCCAATTCACCTAACCTGCACGTCTTTGGACTGTGGGAGGAAACCAGAGCACCCGGAGGAAACCCACACAGACAAGGGAAGAATGTGCAAACTCCACACAGACAGTGACCCAAGCCGGGAATCGAACCCAGGTCCTTGGAGCTGTGAGGCAGCAGTGCTAACCACTGTGCCACCATCTTTGTATCTAAGGGCTTCCTGTTGCTAAGCAACAGCCCAGGTTTTTTTTCTACTTTTGTTTAACTTCCCTAACCCACTACACCTTGAAAACACAGATCTCCACTTCAAGCGTCACAAAATCTCATTAACATGCAGATATACAAACCCACACATGTGCAGGAATCATTCTAAAGTGAAACCAAAACTCAAGTTTCTCCGTTCTTAACACACAGATACAGAAATATAAATTAAACTTAAAGCTATGGTTTAATCCTAAAATGGGTATAGAGCGATATGGGCCAAATGCAGGCACTTGGGACTAGCTTAGTGGTAAAAACTGGGCGACATAGGCAAGTTGGGCCAAAGGGCCTGTTTCCATGCTGTAAACCTCTATGACCCACAATATATAACTTACTTCAAACTATCTCTATTTCCTAACAAACTGGACATTTTGTTGCTGCCCTCTCTGCTGCCCTCTCTGTTGGGGAGGTATAAAAAAAATCTAAGGTTGCTATATACATTAAAGGAAGCTGGACAATGTGACTGATTACAAGCATACTTTCCAGTTAGCAGTTATTAAGTGATACTACCTATTTCATACATAGTGTTTAAGTAGTTTAAATAATTCTGTTGCAGTCTGCACTTAGATTTGGGTAAAATATTCATTTTGAAATGATACTTGGATGCTCTAGTTGTGATCCAGTAGTTGAATGTTGCAGCAGAGGCGTTATATTCCTTTTCTCCATGATGTTTGTCTTCTTTGTGCAAGTCGAATCTGATAAACACGTACTTCATCTCTCCCTTGTTGCAGTTTCTAATTACCCCAGAGGAATTCGTAGTGAGCTTGCCAGCTGGAGCTTGGAAGTGATCGGAGAGGGTGGTAATGAGGCAGCAGGGGGTGGTGTGAAGCTACATCTGCTTCAGTCAAACCTTTGTTCTTGAATTCATTTTGTGAAAATTGAAATGGTGAAGAATATGCCCACACATTTTCTGCATCACATCTTTGAGTTGTTGTTGCCACTCTGAGGTAAATAGAAAAATTGGTCAATGTTCCTGATGGTAAATCTATTCCAAGGCCGCAGCAATGGATAAAGTATTTCTAGAGTGGGTACCTGGAGCGGTTTCAACCCATTCCCTTTGAAATACAGGCAAACATTTTATTTGCCTTCCCTATTACCTGCTGAACTTGCATGCTAGTTTTTTGTGATTTATGCACAGGGACCCCCAAATCCCTCTTTGCTGCAGCCTTTCTCCATTTAGATAATGAGGTCATCCATCTCGAAATATTTCCTCTGTTCTCTGTCCACAGATGCTGTCAGGCGCTGGAAGTGATCGGACCTGCTGAGATTTTCCAGCATTTTCTGTTTTTGTTTCAGATTCCAGCATCGCAATAACTTGCTTTTATTATAATATTCAGCTCCTTTATTCCAAGTTTTTGCCCATTCACTTGACCTGTGTATACCCCTCTGTATAGACACACCACTTGCCCCCCCCCAACTATTTTGGTGTCATCTGCAAACTTGGCAAAGGTACATTTAGTTCCTTGTCCAAGTCATTAATGTATATTGTAAATAACTGTGGCGCCAGCACTGATCCCTGTGGCACCCCATCCTGAAATAGTCCCTCTATTTGTTAGTCAATCCTCTGTCCATGCTAATATGCTATCCCTAGCACCATGGGGATTTTTGGAAATCCAAGTATATTACATCTAATGGTTCCCCTTTATCTACATTGCTTGTTACCACCTCAAAGAATTCTAATAAATTTGTCAGGCATGATCATGAAGCCATGCTAACTCTGCTTGATTATATTTTATATTTCTAAATGTTCTTTTATATCCTTTATAATGGTCTCAAACATTTTTTCATTGACCAGTGTCAAGCTAATGGTCTATAGTTATTTATTTTTTTGCCTCCCTCCCTTCTTGAGTAGATTGGCAGTTTTCCAATCCTCTGGGACTTTGTTTATAGAATATAAGGGTTCTTGGAAGATTACCACCAGTGCATCCACTATCTCCGTAGCAACTTCCTTTAATGTCCAAGGATGCAACCGATCAGGTCCAGGGGACTTATCGGCCTTTAGCCCAATTAGTTTCTCTGGTACTTTTTTCTCTAGTGCAAGTGTTGGGGGAGAACAAATTGCCCCCCTCTTAGCTAGGATACATAAGATGACACGCAGCATCCATTTTGTGACAAAACAAGGTTAAAAGATATTACATCTTAAAAGCTGAAACCACAGAATGTCCTATCTGAACATTATGGAGTCTGAGCCAGCCCACCAGCTTAAAGACGTTAACGCATACACAAAGACGCATCAACAAGACAATCACAGAATGAGATCCAGACAGCGATCAGGAATAGTAAAGGACAAGGGATCACCCATCAAGACACGCCACTGGTCTAAATGTTTGCAAATGTATTTCAATGTCTCTGGCTGGTTTAATGAATGAAGATGGTATCAGGTTATTATACGGATATGGGTTTCGATGTCTTTGCAATTTAAAAAATAATACAGCAGTGATTATCTTCATCTGGGTAACATTCAGCTAAATCAAACTGTATGAATGTACGATGTGAATGTATCTTCCAACAAAGGTATAAATGTTGACACCTTTACACTGACTCTTTAAAGAAAGCACTAAGATTAGAACAGAAGCTTTCTCTTCACTGGTGTTAAATAAAACTACTTTGGAAGCCAGATCGGGACTCTGGGTGTGAAGTGATTTCTGAATTTGTCCACGCGAACAATAGTTATTACTTCCTCCCCTCTCTCCCCCCCCCCCCCCCACCCACCCCCCCCCCCTCCCCACCCCCCGCACCCACCTGCCTCGTTTCCAATTCTGAGTTAGAATTGGAGACTTTGGACAGTTCTGACATACTTATCTGGATATAGTTACCCAGGAAATGTTAGACAGAAGAACACTATCTCCTGGGTAAATACACAACTGACAACCCTGACTCCTTTCCTGATCCCCTGACCCCTCGGTTTCCCCCTCAACCCAACCTGACTAACCCCCACCACCCAATTACCCCCAACTGACCTGTCCAGCCCCCATCTACCACCCAACTCGCCATTTCCTTCAATGTACCTCAACCACCCTGCCCACCTACCTCACCCACCTGCCCACTGGAGTGGCACGGTGGCACAGTAGTTAGCACTGTTGCCTCACAGTGCCAGGGACCCGGATTCGATTCCCGGCCTGTGTCACTGTCAGTGCAGAGTCTGCACATCCTCCATGTGTCTGCGTGGGTTTCCTCTGTGTGCTCCCACAGTCTGAAGGATGTACTGGTTAAGTGAATTGGCCATGCTAAATTCTCCCTCATAAATAAACTTTAAACTTTACACCCCTACACCCTCACCCATTCACACACATATTCACTCATACACTCATTCACTAGCACACTGAGAAACCTGGGAACCATTAAGCTCTTTGAAGAATATGGCAGCTATTGCCATAAACAAGGAGCGTGTATTTTGTACCCTTCTCTTCACTGCTCTTTGCGAGAATTCCTGCGCTGACAGAGTTCTACAGGATTCTCCATTGGAAATTAGAGCCTATTTGACAGGTGCAGCTAAGTCTTGTCTGATCAGAGTTGAACATGGATATCGACTCTGATGGGAAATTTTGGGCCATAATTAAGGGCCCAATTAGGAGCCATTTTACAAACCTGGGGCAACCCATTATTGCATGCTAGCTAAATGTGATAGCAAAAAAATACTTTAATGGAGCAAGGAAGGGGCCGGGGCAGGGAAGGCAAAGACACGATAAAGTCCCCACAACCTTCCAAGCCCTGTTAATGTTTAATTTCTTTAAAACTATCTGCTTTAGGCTCAAGGCCTCCTGCATGCCTCAGTCCCTGTGATTGGCAAAATCAGGAGTTCACCCGCTATACCTAATTGTATGACAGACCCACAGGCAGCCAATCAGAAAATCACCTCTGCTAAAATTGCCAAGTAGGTCCTGCTGCCAACAAATGTGGGGTTGGGAGCCGCTTTTCACATGGACGTTTGGGTTCCTTCGAGGGCATGGTGACTGTAGAAGTGCTGACTGCCCAAAGACTGGCGACCAAGGAGTTATAACAAACAATACTTTATTCACTCGTCTTAGCAGCTCTCGTGCACTTGTCCTCTACCTCCGGCAGCTGGGAGACACAATGGGCTATGCACTAGCTGCAACAGCTTAATCTGTGCTTGACACTATGTAAATAGTTATGCATTGTTAGCCTGTTCAATCTACAATAAAATGGCTTGCACACAGTTAATTTGTGCATATGGTTACAACTCAGTACCACTGGTTGGCTCAACTCAAAGAGGACAGATGTAGACTGAGTGGTTATGTGATGACATAATGATGTGGTTACTTCAGAGATTATGTGACAGAAGCATACAAGTTCCTCCGGAAGTGCAGGCAGGATTGATAACAAATTATACTTTATTCACTTGTCTGAGCAACTCTTACATGCTTGTACTCTGCCCATGCTCTGGGAAGAAATCCCGTGCTTCAGTTGCATTCAATCTTCGGTAACCACATCATCACGTGACCACTCAGTCCACAGTGATCAAGGTTTGTGGAAGATTGTTCCAGTCTTTAATTGCTCTTGAGTTAGGAGTGTTGGGAAAAGGGGGGGGGGGTCCCAGAAGTCCCTCATACAATTCATTCTGAAGGTTTAGTCTGTACCTCAACCACCACATATGCTGAAGTGTTCCAGGATCTATTAGTCTGCAGTTCAAGAATTTTTCACCCCCATTCTTCTTTCAGTGAGGATCCTTGGCTTCTATTCCCTAGTTCCGTATTTGCCCATCAATAGAAAGGATCTTTCACTATTTACCAACATTAAGCTCTCTGGGTTTCACTCACTCCTTTATCGACTGCGCTTCTCCATGCCGCTCCCACTCACCATGTGGCTGATGCTGCTCTTGGCTTTGTGGGTAATGTTGCTCATGTCACAGAGCAGAATGGATGCACCATGATGGGAAATCAATAAGCTGATCTCCCAGGCGGCTGGAGGCACAGCTGGGAAGAGGTACAAGATGCCAGAAGAGTTTGGAACCTTACTCCCTGGCCTGAAAATCTATGGCAACACTTTATGAGGAGCCCATAACTGTGACTCTAAAATGCTTTTTATTTGTAGTTACATTCCAATTTAGGTCGCTAGCTTTTCATGAGCTTTCATGTGGTTGGACCTTGCTGTACTGGAGGGTTTTCCAGTGCAGACCTAACTTTGGTATCGTCCCAGCGTTTATAAATAACCCTGTACAGCACAAATGTGAATAATAAATAGCAACCATAAAAAATATGACAGATCAGTAACATATCCTGGGCTCAAATTTCACTTTAGTGCAATGTATGCAAACACAGCCTGTACCATTCTCCAATGAAGTGATCGGGTTATCACCCTATAAAACTGGAACATGCATGCAACGAGGCTATTTAAAGTTTATATAATCCATTAAAGGCATGTGATTACAATTTAATTAAAACAATCAATCTTCAAGGAAGGAAAGTTTAAAAACAGAGTCAGATGAGGCAAGTTAAAAAAAATTGGAAATGAGTGATCATTACTCAGTACTAAATGCACAAACATTTCAAAATGCTCATGTTTCTCTGATTTCATGGTTACATGATGTTAAATTTATCTCTCTACCATCTTTAGTATGTTAGTCGTCTTGTGTGATACAGATATCATTAAACGATAAAATTTACAGCACTGAAGGTTGCAGAAAGATGGAGTTAGTAATATGTTCAACATAAAAGCAGTGTGTATCCGCTGTTATCATCAATATTAATTTCCAATGTTACAAATTTGTGCAATAACTTGTAACATGTGCGGTATAGTGCACAGTGGTTAGCAGTGCTGCCTCACGGTGCCAGGATCCCAGGTTCGATTCCCAGCTTGGATCACTGTCTATGCGAAGTCTGCACATTCTCCCCGTGTCTGCGTGGGTTTCAAAGAACAAAGAAAATTACAGCACAGGAACAGGCATTTCGGCCCTCCAAGCCTGCACCGACCATGCTGCCCGACTTAACTAAAACCCCCTACCCTTCCGGGGACCATATCCCTCTATTCCCACCCTAAACATGTACTTGTCAAGACGCCCCTTAAAAGTCACTACCGTATTCGCTTCCACTACCACCCCCGGCAATGAGCTCCAGGCACCCACTACTCTCTGTGTAAAAAATCTGCCTCGTACATCTCCCTTAAACCTTGCCCCTCGCACTTTAAACCTATGCCCCCTAGCAATTGACTCTTCCACCCTGGGAAAAAGCTTCTGACTATCCAATCTGTCCATGCCTCTCATAATCTTGTAGACTTCTATCAGGTCGCCCCTCAACCTCCGTCGCTCCAGTGAGAACAAACCAAGCTTCTCCAATCTCTCCTCATAGCTAATGCCCTCCATACCAGGCAACATCCTGGTAAATCTTTTCTGTACCCTCTCCAAAGCCTCCACATCCTTCTGGTAGTATGGCGACCAGAATTGAACACTATATTCCAAGTGCGGCCTAACTAAGGTTCTATAAAGCTGCAACGTGATTTGCCAATTTTTAAACTCAATACCCCGGCCGATGAAGGCAAGCATGCCGTATGCCTTCTTGACTACCTTCTCCACCTGCATTGCCACTTTCAGTGACCTGTGTACCTGTATCCCCAGATCCCTTTGCCTATCAATACTCTTAAGAGTTCTGCCATTTACTGTATATTTCCTATCTTATTAGACCTTCCAAAATGCATTTCCTCCCACTGTCTGAAAGACGTGCTAGTTAGGTGCATTGGCCATACTAAATTCTCCCTCAATGTACCCAAACAGGCTCCGGAGTGTAGCGACCAGGGGATCTTCACTGTAACTTCATTGCAGTGTTAATGTAAGCCTACTTGTGGCACTAATAAATAAACTTTTTAAAAATGTATTTTGACAGTTTTTAAAACATAATTTGTGATTATAAAACTTCCTAAATTACGTATCAAACTTTAAAATTAATAGTTTAAAGCACCCCAAACTTTATGCAGCCACAAAGAATCTTCAGATGTGCAGCTTCACTTTGCAAATCCATTAAGTTACTTGGAACAATCTTTGACAGGCCTCCCTTTTGAGAAGTGATGCTTTGCACGCTTACCAACTGTGGAGGTGATTGAATCATGTGATACGGAGGAGCATTGAGACTTCCTGGCACTTTCATTTCCCAGAACACTCTTTTCAAAGCACACCTACACTTCCGGCCAATAGCTGCACACACTGTGTAAGAAGCCTGTAAGTAGAGGCACATCGGCTCCTTTTTCAATGTGTGTGTAAGAACTGATAAGGAATTCATTCACCAGTGAACTGCACGGTACCTTTCACAGACGGAAATCTTAGATGAAGCTCTGCTCACTGTAATTCCAGGGAAAAAATGGAACAGAATCAGCAGTAATAACTTATCCAGGAAAGTGCTGAACTATCTACAATTAGCTATTATTATCACCAGGGTGGTGGTATTGTTAGTTAGATTGAATTGTTCCAAGGGTGGTTTCTGGTTATTGCGCACACTGACTTTGCACTGAGCCTCTTTCTCCATGTTCAGTCAGACAACTTTTCGTAAACG
Organism: Mustelus asterias; assembly: GCF_964213995.1. Lineage (NCBI taxonomy): Eukaryota > Metazoa > Chordata > Chondrichthyes > Carcharhiniformes > Triakidae > Mustelus > Mustelus asterias. Next base: position 55,800,911 of record NC_135820.1, read on the forward strand.
TTTATTTATTAAAGTTTATTTATTCGTGTCACAAGTAGGCTTCCATTAACACTGTCACGAAGTTACTGTGAAAATCCCCTAGTTGCCACACTCCGGCACCTGTTCGGGTACACTGAGGGAGAATTTAGCATGGCCAATGCACCTAACCACACATCTTTCGGACTGTGGGAGGAAACCAGATCACCTGGAGGAAACCCATGCAGACACGGGGAGAATGTGCAAACTCCACACAGACAGTGACCCAAGCGGGAATCGAACCCAGGTCCCTGGTGCTGTGAGGCAGCAGTGCTAACCACTGTGATGAAGGCATTATTTTCCATATCTGTTCTTACAACCTTGAAGCAGAACCCCAAATGCAATGGCTAGTCATCAATGTCCTGTCTGAGAACTGATCAAACGTTATGATTGTGCAAAAGGATTCATATAGTACATGATCTTATTTGCTGCATAATATCCAAGCTGTACAATAAAATGATGTTTTTCCATGTATTTATCTTTAATAAATGGTCCAGGAATTGCGATGAGTGCCATGTGCTGAATGTGAGGACTAGCAAGGCCAATAGGTGGCACAGTGGCACAGTGGTTAGCACCGCTGCCTCACAGCACCATAGACCTGGGTTCAATTCCAGTCTTGGGTGACTGTGTGGAGTTTGCATGTTCTCCCCATGACTTCATGGGTTTCCTCCAGGCGCTCCGTTTTCTTCCCACCGTCCAAAGATGTGCAGGTTAGGTGGATTAGCAGGGTAAATATGTGGGGTTATGGGGATAGTGCTTGGGTAAAATGCTCTGCCGGAGAGTCGGTGCAGACTTGATGGGCTGAATGGCCTCATTCTGAGATTCATAGAATAGAGTAGAACTCCTATAGTACAGAAGGAGGCCATTCGGCCCATCGAGCCTGCACCAACAGCAATCCCACCCAGACCCTATCCCTGTAACTCCACGTACTTATCCTATCAGTACCCTGACACTCAGGGTCAATTTAGCATAGCCAATGCACCTAACCCGCACATCTTTGGACTGTGGGATGAAACCGGAGCACCCAGAAGAAATCCACATAGACACGGGGAGAACATGCAAGCTCTACACAGACAGCAACCCGAGGCCGGAATTGAACCCCATTCCCTGGCGCGGTGAGGCAGCAGTGCTAACCACTGTGCCACCATACCGCCCTATGTTCTATGAATATATGTAAGTAAGTACATCAGGGGAAACAGCAGGATCAGCAGTTAGGGAACCAGATGATCTATTGGGTCTACAATTGAAACTGTGCAACCTTTCCAAATCTGAGCTGCTGGTTCTCCAACTCGGAAGCCAGCAAATCTCTCTAAAGGTAAAGAGTTCCATAACACAAAAACTCCCCCCTCCCCATTTTCTTCCACCTTTGAACATTGGATTTTGAACTTCTCCTTCTCACTCCTGACTCCATTCCAGTTCCTAAGTATCTAGTCCTGGCTCTTGAGTCTTGCTGTGCTCCCTGCCCCTCTGCTTTTGAGCCATGGTTATCACTCTGCCACTTCTAATCGAGAAGCCTGAGTACAACTCTTGCCATCCTCAAATCTCCTGGTGTTTCCATTTCAAGGGCCATTCATTCTGCCTCAACCCTTGCAACATACAGGAATGTGAGCATGGGCAATGATTCTCAGTATACTAGTATTAAACAGAGTTGCAAATCTGGTTTAGTAGCTCCATCCCTTGGCAGCCTTTGACACACCACCCCATACAGATATTACAGCACCTCCCAGATAATTTTTCCTCCTCAAGCTCACATCATCTCATAGAGTCATAGAGGTTTACAGCATGGAAACAAGCCCTTCGGCCTAACTTGTCAATGCCGCCCTTTTTAAAAAAAATCCCTAAGCTAATCCCAATTGCCCGCATTTGGCCCATATCCCTCTATACCCATCGTACCCATGTAACTATTTAAATGCTTTTTAAAAGATAAAATTGTACCCGCCTCTACTACTACCTCTGGCAGCTTGTTCCAGACACTCACCACCCTCTGTGTGAAAAAATTGCCCCTCTGGACACTTTTGTATCTCTCCCCTCTCACCTTAAACCTATGCCCTCTAGTTTTAGACTCCCCTACCTTTGGGAAAAGATATTGACTATCTACCTTGTCTATGCCCCTCATTATTTTATAGACCTCTATACGGTCACCCCTCAGCCTCCTACGCTCCAGAGAAAAAAGTCCCAGTCTATTCAGCCTCTCCTTATAACTCAATCCATCAAGTCCCGGTAGCATCCTAGTAAATCTTTTCTGCACTCTTTCTAGTTTAATAATATCCTTTTCTGGTAATATAAACAGGGCCTAGTTTTAAGGCTGATAAAATTGGATATCCTAAATTAAAGAATTGGGCATATTAAAATCAAACACAGTCAAATCTCGGGCAGGCCAATTGTGCAAATACACAAATATGTCTGGACCTGACCCATCAACCACCCATCAAAGGTCATTGCACATTACTGATATTTAGCAGGAGATCATTGCACCCCATTGAAATGCACCGGCCTATCGTTCGAAGCCCAGATCGGGCCAGACTTTCTGTCACCCAGAGTTCCTGCAGTTAGCTTATCTGATAACAGGTTACATGTAAGCAACAGCATGGAGATGGACACCTGGGGGCGGACCCTGGCAGACATCAAGAAACCCACTGGATATTGGAACCCCCTCCTGGGACCTCATTGGCCGGAAGCCAGAGAAGTTTCTGGAAAGGCAAGCAGGCAGGGGGATAAAGGGACACATTTCAGACACACCAGGAGTGAAGACTCGACGAAGGAGGAGGCCTTGACCATTCGGAAGACTGACCAGAGAAGGAAGGAAGGAAGAGGAAGCTGCCATCGAGACTCACCTTCGTGATGACGGACCAGAGGGACTCAGAGAATCGAGCCTGCAGTTTAACCAAACCATCTTGCGGGTAGTATACTTGAATCTGGGGTATCCTCTTGTTTTATGTGGGTAATTTAAGGGTTAATAGTGTTATTATTAATAAACTTGTTGAACCTTTACTTGTGTTTGTCCTTTGTCCATCTTGCAAATAAGGGCACCGGGGTAAATCCTTGGAGTAAGCAAACTGGTCGAAAGTATCTGAGAATTAACAGGTAGGACACTTTCGATAATAGGGTGACCAGAATTGCACACAGTATTCCAAGTGTGGCCTTACCAATGTCTTGCACGACTTCAACAAGACGTCCCAACTCCTGTATTCAATGTTCTGACCGATGGAACCAAGCATGCCGAATGTCTACTTCACCACATCTCCTTTCCATCCAACAAATATTTCACCTTTTATCTTGCCCTTTACAAAGAATTTAAAGATATATATTTGTGAAATCAATAATGAAACATAAGCTGTTTTCGCACAGGGCAGTGAGAAGAGACAGCAAAGATCTATCCCACAGAAAGATTGAAAGAAGAGTCAAGGATGTAAAGGTGCAGCGACAAGATGAAAAAGGACATGATAGCCATATACAGGGACAGAGAGAAAGGAGAAAGACTGGGCAACAAATATAAAGAAGAAATATACAAATAACAACTTGAAAATGGAAGTGAAACAAGCAGTTGCAGAAAAGATAATGCAACTTTAAACCTATAGTTTTGTCCATGACTAACACCTGTGATGTTAGTGTATCTTTAAGAGTTTTTTTTTCAAATTCATGCTCACAGCATGAGATGATCTCATTGTTGGGAGGAAAAAAAAACTGTGCACAGGTCAGGTGACAGGGTTTCATTTTCAGTTTCAGCTTGGAGCTGCAGGTTTGAGTTTTTGCTTTTTAGAAGGGACAGCAAGATAAAAAGAAGTGTTTTCCCTCTCTCCCTGTTTTTCTTCCTTTGAAAATTCTCTTGTTTTCCTGAAGTGTGAAAATCTATTGTTGTTGGGACTGGACCAGAGTCCCTCTGGTGTTTTGGGAAGCTGCCTTGTCCTCAAACTGTTCGGAGTGAATCCAGAGAACTGCAGACTTCATCCAAAGGTCCCAAGTCCAGCATCATGCGAGCATTAGTCTGTGCTGTGTTAAACCTGTGAAAACGGTCTTTTGTCTATGGGATTGGTTTGATTGGAACATTGTAGATATCTTTGTTAAAGATTATACATTGTCATGATTATTTGTTTCTTGTTTGTAATTGATAAAAGTTCTTGCTAATTTTCTTACTATGCATGTTAACTTAAATAAACTTTGTTTAATAAAAGCTCCTAGTGGGGTCACTTGAATGATACCTGAAGTGAAACATCTCATGCTTATCCTAGCCAAATTCAAGATGCAAAACTTATGATTCAGGCGGGCTTCATAAAATACTTTGGAGTTTCTGGCCTGAACCGTAACACACCAAAAGGGATCAATTTGTTCTAGTAGATTCATAACAGGTCAGCACACCTTACCTGTAAAATAAAATTCTTTGTGGAATTGGACATATTTTAAATGCTGAAAAACCTTCTACTTCAATCTCATTATTTAATATTGTATTTTTACAATGTTGATATTTGATCTTATCCATGCATTTTCCTGCTGCCATTTTAACCCTGCCACAGCAACCTCTGCTGTCTGTAACCCTCACAGTTGCCTGGACCTGCAGAGTTTCACTGGCTGTCTTGTCTGGAGACAATACACATCTTTTTAGCCTGTCTTGATGCTCTCTCCACTCACGTTGTTTTGTTTCTTAAAGACTTGATTAGCTGTAAGTATTCGCATTCCAACCATTATTCATGTAAATTGAGTCTGTGTCTTTATATGCCCTGTTTGTGAACAGAATTCCCACTCACCTGAAGAAGGGGCTTAGAGCTCCGAAAGCTTGTGTGGCTTTTGCTACCAAATAAACCTGTTGGACTTTAACCTGGTGTTGTTAAACTTCTTACTGTGTTTACCCCAGTCCAACGCCGGCATCTCCACATCATGACTGCCATTTTAACTGCCATTGGATCGAACATTGTTGGATTTCGTTACATTAACACAGTGTGTAAATTCACAAGAATTAGGGTTAGGGTTCACGGGGGCGAGAGGAGGTGTGGGGTGGGGGGTGCGGAGAGCAGCATGATATAATTTCTGTAGTTAAACTGAACGTGGGTGGGAATGGCCAAATAATTGCTATTCATTCTAGGTCGGTAGGTTTTGGCCATCATCTGTGCTGTTATTTGGATTCTGAACTGGTCTCGGTCACAGCCTGAGGACTGAAATTTGTCAAAATTAATTTGGAATGTGCAAATTTTCACAGGGTTAGTTTACAACCTGATGTCAAATGCTAAGAAATTCAATGTCTTTTTAGTTAGTCACAGTCTCAAGGGGGCTCAGACATTCAGCTTATTTTTGTTGTCTTCGCCCTGAAAAACTGCAATTCTAACACCATAGATCTAGATCCTACAGTCTGTCATCTTGAGGCGATTTAATTCAGCTATTCATTACATCAGGCAATAAAAATCTATCATAAGCTGAATTTTAATGAATTTCTGATACGATTGGGCCTGAGGTACGTGGTGAGGCTGGGGGAGGAGGGGGAGGGGGGGAGGATGTGTTTTACTGAATAGTTTCAATAAAATATGAATTTGCGTACAAATGGTATAAAATGTTTGGTTCACTGTGGCTTCCCAGTTTGCACTGACAGTAAAGTTGTTGACTGCTTATGAATGGGAACTGGATCCTGTGACGTAAGGCAGCAAAGAATGGTTCCAGTGAAACATGAAACAGGCACCTATCAAGCAACATGTTACAGCATTGGTTAGAACGAGGTCAGCCCTGTGGGGGTGACATCTCACGAAACAATGAAGCTTGTGTTCCCAATTCATGCTTTTCCTTCTGGAGTCACATCTGTCAGCATTAAGATAAGGAAATTAAATTTACAGCCACTCAACTGGTTATTTTTCCCTGGATACAGCCTTTATATGTTCCTTGTGAAATGGTGTTTAACAACAATTGGATTGAAGTGAACTAAAGCAGAAAATGCGCAGTATGGCTATAAAGTCCAAAGACATGTTTATTGTTTTGGTTACCCTTTATTCTTTTTGCCTTTAGTTGCAGCTGGAAACTTGAGAAATAAGCAAACATTTTAGTACACTTGGAAACCTGGAGATGAAATGGAATGGTAGATACAACAGATGTTCCATCATAGAGTGAAAGGTAGTGGATAAATGATCTGCAGACTGATAGAAAACTGTTAAATGATATAAAACATTATTTCAGTGAGCCGATGGAAAACACTGAAAGAACAAAAGGTGCACATAGTTAAGACAATGAAACAAATACTAGAGGACTACATAAATGGAATGGTAAGTAAATAGATTAGAATCATAGAATCCCAACAGTGCAGAAGGAGGCCATTTGCCCCATCAAGCCTGCATCGACAACAATCCCACCCAAACTCTATCCCTGTAACCCCACATATTTACCCTACTAACCTCCCTGACATCCCCCTAACATGAAGGAGCAATTTAGCATGGCCAATCAACCTAACCCACACATTTTTGCACTGTGAGAGGAAACCGGAGCACCCATAGGAAACCCACGCAGATATGGGGAGAATGTGCAAACTCCACACACTCATCCGAGCTGGGAATCGAACCTGGGTCCCTAGTGCTGTGAGGCAGCAGTGCTAACCACTGTGCCACCGTGCCACCCAATTTAAGGATGAAAAATTGGAAATACTGGATATCTGAAGTAAAAGAAAGCACTTTTAATATTCTCTTTATAAATTGTAAAGCGCAACAAGATTCCCACAAGAGGGAAAATGAGATTAATGATCAGTTGATCTAATTTGGTGACATTGGCTAACGGATAAATGCAGAATAAATATTCCTCTTCGAAAGCAAAATATTGCAGATGCTGGAAATCGGAAATGGAAACAGAAAATGCTGGAAATACTCATAGGTCTGGCAGCATCTGTAGAAAGCTCTGGCTGTTGACACTGCTGGGATTCTCTGGTCCTGCCGGCCAGGCATCCCCTACTACGGGTTTCCCAGTGGAGTAGGGTGGCCTGAATGGGAACTCCACAGTGGTGAGACCAGAGGATCCCATCGCCAGGGAATGGTACACTGCCTCCCACTGCTGAGATAAACACTGAGTGGAGGCCAGTTCTGGTTGTGATGAAAGGTCAGGGTGGATGAGCAAACTAACCACAACAATATGGTGTAGGGGGAGTAAATAGGAATGACATTGTAGTAGGGGGCAGTATAATTAGAGGAATAGATATTGTTTTCCACAACCGAGAGTGTGAGTCTTGATGGGTGTGCTGCCTACCTGGTGACAGGGTTATGGACATCTTCTCTGGGCTGGAGAGGAACTTGAAGTGGAAAGGGAAGGATTTAGTCACCATGGTTCATGTGGGACATAGGGAGGTCTGAAGAGAGATTTCATTTAAGGTGTATGAGCAACAGGTAGCTAAATGAAGGAATCGCAGAACTACAAAAGTAATAATCCTTGGATTACTATCTGAACCAGGAACAAACTGGCATCAGGTAAATAAGATCAGGGAGCTTAATGCATAGCTCAAAGATTAGTATGGGAGAAATGGGTTTTTGATTCATTGGACACTAGCATCAGTATGTGGAAGAAGGGACGGTCTTCACCCAAACTGTGCTTTGACCAGTGTCCTGACCAGTTGTACAACTACAACTGTAGAGAGGGCTGTAGTCTAAATAGAGTAGGGGAAAGTTCACATGAAGGGAGATTTGGAAAGTTAAAGACAAAGGCCAGAGTGTGACAGGAAGCGACAGAGCATACAAAAATAAGTATGCACCAGCAAATATAATCAGAGTAGGAAAAAATGGCTTTAAATTATCTGATAGGAAGGAGACTGTAAGAACATAAGAACATAAGAACATAAGAAATAGGAGCAGGAGTAGGCCATCTAGCCCCTCGAGCCTGCCCCGCCATTCAATAAGATCATGGCTGATCTGACGTGGATCAGTACCACTTACCCGCCTGATCCCCATAACCCTTAATTCCCTTACCGATCAGGAATCCATCCATCCGCGCTTTAAACATATTCAGCGAGGTAGCCTCCACCACCTCAGTGGGCAGAGAATTCCAGAGATTCACCACCCTCTGGGAGAAGAAGTTCCTCCTCAACTCTGTCTTAAACCGACCCCCCTTTATTTTGAGGCTGTGTCCTCTAGTTTTAACTTCCTTACTAAGTGGAAAGAATCTCTCCGCCTCCACCCTATCCAGCCCCCGCATTATCTTATAAGTCTCCATAAGATCCCCCCTCATCCTTCTAAACTCCAACGAGTACAAACCCAATCTCCTCAGCCTCTCCTCATAATCCAAACCCCTCATCTCCGGTATCAACCTGGTGAACCTTCTCTGCACTCCCTCCAATGCCAATATATCCTTCCTCATATAAGGGGACCAATACTGCACACAGTATTCCAGCTGCGGCCTCACCAATGCCCTGTACAGGTGCATCAAGACATCCCTGCTTTTATATTCTATCCCCTTCGCAATATAGGCCAACATCCCATTTGCCTTCTTGATCACCTGTTGTACCTGCAGACTGGGCTTTTGCGTCTCATGCACAAGGACCCCCAGGTCCCTTTGCACGGTAGCATGTTTTAATTTGTTTCCATTGAGATAGTAATCCCATTTGTTATTATTTCCTCCAAAGTGTATAACCTCGCATTTCTCAACGTTATACTCCATTTGCCATATCCTCGCCCACTCACTCAGCCTGTCCAAATCTCTCTGCAGATCTTCTCCGTCCTCCACACGATTCACTTTTCCACTTATCTTTGTGTCGTCTGCAAACTTCGTTACCCTACACTCCGTCCCCTCCTCCAGATCATCTATATAAATGGTAAATAGTTGCGGCCCGAGTACCGATCCCTGCGGCACGCCACTAGTCACCTTCCTCCAACCGGAAAAACACCCATTTATTCCGACTCTTTGCTTCCTGTCGGATAGCCAGTCCCCAATCCACTTTAACACACTACCCCCAACTCCGTGTGCCCTAATCTTCTTCAGTAGCCTTTTATGGGGCACCTTATCAAACGCCTTTTGGAAATCCAAAAACACCGCATCCACCGGTTCTCCTCCATCAACCGCCCTAGTCACATCTTCATAAAAATCCAACATGTTCGTCAAGCACGACTTTCCCCTCATGAATCCATGCTGCGTCTGATTGATCGAACCATTTCTATCCAGATGCCCTGCTATCTCCTCTTTAATAATGGATTCCAGCATTTTCCCTACTACAGACGTTAAGCTGACCGGCCTATAGTTACCCGCCTTTTGTCTCCTTCCTTTTTTAAAAAAGGTGAAGAAAGATTTATACATTCAAAGAGAAAAACCGAAGCAATAGAAAAGTATTTCCACATGGGTAAAGACAAACTGAGTGGGACAGCAAGGGACAGAGAGTGTCATGGTAAAAGCTTGTCAGAGAGTCAGGTCCTCGCAACAAACAGCAGTGATCACTTTACCTGAATGCATGGAGCATCTGCAATAGGATAAATGACCTACTGGCATAAATAGAGGTAAGTGGTTTCGATCTAATCACCAGTACAGAGATATAGTTACAATAGACCATGGTTGGGAAATAAATATTCCAGGAGACATTTCTAAAAGAGAGGCAGAATAGAAAAGGAGGAGAGGGGAGAGGGGAGAGGTGGAGGGGGGTTGGGGGGGGGGGGGTGTGGGGGGGAGGTGGTATCATGATAAAAAAGAGTGACAAAAGGCCATTAATGAGAAAAGATCTTGGATCATAAAATCAGGAAGCAGAATTATACAGGTGGAGGTTAAGAATAGGATCAGAAAATGCTGGCGAAAGTAGTTAATTGGCCCCCTAACAGTAGTTACACCATTAGACAGAGCATTAAACAAGAAATTATTGGAGTTTGTAACAAAGGCAATACATTAGTTGTGGAGGACTTTAATCTTCATATAGACCGGACCAACCAAATTGACAACGGTGATCTGGAAGATGAGTTTGGGGAAAGCTTTGATGACAGTTTTCTGGAGTAGCATGTTGTGAAACTAACAAGGGGTGAAGCTATTTTACATCTAGTATTGTGCAATTAGGCAAGGTTAATTCGTAATGTGTCATAACAATGAAGGAGGAATGCAGAATTATATCTGGAAATATTGAACTTTAAATAAAACATGATTTTTAAAAATGGACACAAAAGCCAAAGATGGCTGAGGATGTAAAGTCAGTCACTGGCTGACTTCCTGGTGGGTGGTTCTATGAGAAACAATGGAACCACACAGACAAGATACTTCTGAAGCATCCAGAAACTAATTGCCATCTCTGCTGGAGACAATGGAATATAATGGGGGATGAGTATCATCTCATGAAGAGATATCCTGTGCGTAATGTCCAGATAGATTTGTGGATTTCACCTTCCAGGAATATACAAAGACTGTGATAAAAGCCAGCTGAAAAACTGCCCCAGGCATGTGCTTCTGTGTGTGTACCTGTGTGTGCACACACACATGTGTGCATGTGCACAGTCAAGAACTGTTTGTTTCTTATTTACTTCAGACTTAGTTATCACTTCGAAGCTGTAGGAAGAATCCTTTGTAGATTAATCTTGTTGTGGCCAGCGAGGAAATTGACTAACGAAAGGGAGTCAGTTCATCCCTCCTCACCTGGGGCATAATTATGTGAGGATATCCCAGCCAGACGGTAACAAATTGAGGGCTCTCAGCCAGATTAACAAATTTTGGGAATCATCACCTGGGGAGCTGTCATAACAAGTGACATCGTAAAAGATCCACTGGGAAATAGTGATTGGAATACAATTGAAATGCACATTGAGTTTGAAGCAAAATACTCCAATCACAAACAAGTATCTTAAACTTGTAGCTAAAGTAAATATTGATCCCTTAGACGTAGAGGCAAGAGAAATTATCATGGGGATCTATTATTAAAATGGTTTAAGTCAATGTGGTTTTGCAAAAGGGAAATCCTGTTTGCCAAATTTGTTAGGGTTTTTGATGTAATTAATAGAATAGATAAAGGGAAGATGTAGCAATAATGGATTTCCAAAAGGCATTTCATAAGGTGGCACACAAAAGGGAATTCTGCATTCCTCCTTCATTGTTATGATACATTACGAATTAACCTTGCCTAATTGCACAATACTGGACCTAATATATTTGCATGGATAGAAGAATGGATAACAGACAGGAATCAGTGCATAGGGATAAATCAGGAATTTTCAACATAGAAGGTAGGCAGTGTTACACCAGGATCAGTAAGTACCCCATGGGGCCTCAGTTATTTACAATCTATATTCATAACTTAGACAAAGAGACAGAGAGTAATGTAACTAAGTTTGCTGATGCGACAGAGCTAACTGTGACTGGAAGCTGTGGGGAGGACACCAAGAGGCTGCAAAGAGCTTAAGAACATAAGAAATAGGAGTAGGCCTTCTGGCTCCTCGAGCCTACTCCACCATTCAATAAGATCATGACTGATCTGACTGTGGCCTTAACTACACTTTCCTGCCTGCCCCCAAAACATTTGATTGCCTTTCAGTCACAGTGGTGGGATGGCACGGTGGCACAGTGGATAGCACTACTGCCTCACAGCTCTAGGGACCCAGGTTCAATTCTGGGCTTGGGTGACTGTCTTTGTGGAGTTTGCACGTTCTCCCTTTGTCTACATGGGTTTCTTCCAGGTGCTCCATTTCCTCCCACAGTCCAAAACTGTGCAGGTTAGGTTGATAGGCTGTGCAACATTGACCCTTAATGTCACGGGGATTAGCAGGGTAAATACGTGGGGTTGCTGGAATAGGGCGAGGGTGGGATTGTTGTTGGTGCAGACCTGATGGGCTGAATGGTCTCCTTTTGCACTGTAGGGATTCTATGAAAAATCTGTTAACTCAACCTTGACTATATTCAATAATCCAGCCTCCACTTCTCACTGGGGAAGAGAATTCCAAACAGTAACAACACTCTGGGAGAAGAAATATAAACAGATTAAATTAATAGATATCAAGGTGGTAGATGGATATAATGAGGGGAAAGTGTGTGGTTATTCACTTTCTGCATAAAATTAGAAAAGCAGAATATTTTTAAAAAGGTGTGAAACTTGTAAATATTAAAATTGCAGTGTATATTAGCATACCATGAACTAATGTGAAATTTCTTTGTCTGACGGTTCAGGGAGACTTAGTTATACTCCTACAAGGAACGCAAAAGGTTAGCATGCAGTTACAGCAAGCAATTAGGAAAGCAAATAGCATGTTGCAAGGACACTGGAGTACAAAAATAAAGAAGCCTTGCTACAATTGTACAGGGTTTTGGTGAGAACACATCTGGAATATTGTGTGCAATTTTAGCCTCCATATTTAAGGAAAGATAAACTTGTCCTGGAGACAGTATAGTGAAGGTTCACTGCATTGGGTTGAAAGATTGTCCTATGATGAGAGGTTGAGTAAATTAGGTGTATAGTCTCCAGAGTTTAAAAGAATGAGGGCTCATCTCACTGAAAAATTCAAGATGATTCAAGGGACTTGGTAGGGTAGATACTCAGACTTTGGGCACATCTTACCTACCATTCACGCCTCCATCCCGCTGCAGCGAGGTCGGAGAATTTGGTGACTAGCTAAATCTCCGTTCGCTGAAGTGGGATGGGAAAATGGTGATAAAATGTTTCTCTAGAATGAGGAGACACAGTTTCAGGGCGAGGAATTAATAATTTACAACAGAGTTGGGGAGAAATTACTTCACTCAAAGTGTTTGGAATCTCTACCTTGAGGGTTGTGGGTGCAGCATCACTGAATATATTTAAGGCTGGGATGGATGAATTTTTGGTCTCTCTGCATTGTGGGATATGCGGAGCAGGCAGGAAAAGGGCCCAGGGTCGGCCATGATTGTTTTGAGTGTTGGAGCAGGCTCGATGGGCCATCTGGTTTTCTGCTGTCATTTCTTCTTTTCTTATGCCAGACTTTCTGAGTTTTTTCTATTCCTCTTCAAACGTTGCTGTGGGATCTTCTTTCTATCTTGGCAGGCTTATAGGATGTCAGTTTGACATCTCATTTAGAAAATCAACAATACAGTGTTCCTCAGTACGGAATTAAATTGGTGGCTTTGATTATGAGTGACAGACAAAGATATTTCACATAAACTCATTGTATGCTGATATACACTGCAATATCAAGGCCCTGAAACCTAAGAAGAGTCTTTAAAAATAAATAATGATGTTTGGGCAGATAATCAGATAATGCACTTAGCTTTTCCTCACAACGTATTTCTCTGCAGTTACCTACAGGCTATCTATGTTACTATCTATATATTAGCATACTTTTTTTTCCCAAGCTGTTGACCAAATGTTACTATCCAGCTCCATTCCTTCTGTGTATTCTTGAAAATTGAATGGACCATTTACTTTGCTTATTGGATTAGAAGTCCACATTCTCTGAAAAGTGCTATAATAGATTAAAGCCAATCTCATTGACAATTAAATGAATCACAAGACTTCAACAGATCTATCGACTTGAACTTGTAAGTATTTTGCTGATGCAATGCTTACATCTTTGGCCAAATGAAATGGGCTAGAAATGTGTTAGTTCCCAGGTTAGCAATGAAGCTAACAATCTGGCTGTGTCATGCTCATCAATTACGAGGTAAGAAGCCTGTCTGCTCTGTACCATCTGGGCATACTACAACAGGTCCAATTTCTATCCCAATGCATTCCCCATCAGCGCCCTACATTCTAGGACATAGAAAATGCAGGATGTGAAAAGACGATTCAGTTATTTTCTGGTCAGTTCCAAAAACTGATACCACTCAATTGTCCATTCCCTCAAATATTCCTTGAATTGTCCCTCAAATTTTACATTGTATCAACTACTGTTTTCATGGACAGTCCGTTTCACCTGCTCAGGAACTTCTTCTGCTAGATCCAAGTGGTCTTTGCCCTTTTCCTATTTTAAACCTGACACATTTCTCTGATTCTTGAATGTTTGAAAAACCTGAGTATAATCTTACTGGGGTTCAGCTTAACAATTTCCATATGAATCTTAAATGTTTCAATAATTTCTTTCTTGAAACATTTCTTCTTAAGAGCAAGCATAGGCCCTTATACCATCTCTACAGCTCAAATATCTTAAAGTAAATATCATTTTGATTGCTCTTGTTAATCTGTGAGACAGAGGGCAACAACAAATGACCTTTCATAGGAATGATGTGCAAATGTGATTGAAAAATCAACATTCATAGAATCCCCGCAGCGCAGAAAGCCCAGCGAGTCTGCACTAATGCTCTGGAAGAGCATCTTACCCAATGCCACCACCCCACCCCATCACTGAAACCCCATGCATTTACCATGGCTAATCCACCTAATCTGGACACTAAGGGGCATTTTAGTATGGCCAATCCACCTAACCTGCACATCTTGGGACTGTGGGAGGAAACCGGAGCACTCGGAGGAAACCCCCACAGACATGGGGAGAATGTGCAAACTCCACGAAGACAGTCACCCAAGGCTGGAATTGAACCCGGGTCCCTGGCGCTGTGAGAATTGAGTGGATCACCATTTCTAGTAAGCAACATACAATCTATTAACACTAACCCAACTGGTAGATTAACACTTATTGTTTCCTCCAATTTAAAGGAAAAAAATTCATTATCTATGTTCTAAAAGCACTGCTTTGGACTGGAAAACTGGAAGCTTTATCACTGCTATCCTGGTTTGTAAAAGTATAACGTGTAGAGTGAAGGATATGAGCCAATATTTCTTTGTAGCTTGATGACTTACCTCACGAGAAATGTTCAACCCATGAAGGTCAAACCATTTTAGCTACTGCTCTATAGTTTTGCGTAATCTTTCTCACATAATTGACATAAGCAACATTTCACAGTTTTCTAAACCATTAGCATGTGTGAATTTAAAGTAATGATATATTTGCCGGGTAACTGAATCAAACAGAGGCCCTTGTGTGTGCCCCCTTGGCACTGTCCCCAGGGGAAACTGCCAAAGGAACACATGTAGGGGCACTGGAGTGGGGGGGGGGGGGGGGGGCACTGTCTTCCATTGGGGGTGGGGTTCCCCATCTGCATGTGGGGTTAGGGGGCTGTTCCTCTTGTTGTGGGGGGGTCCCAATATTGATGGAGTGGGGGGGGGGAGGGCGGATCCTGATATCTATGGGGGGCGGGAGGCCTCAATGTCTGGTGGGGAGGGCCTTAAATTTAACTTTGAGATTGAAGCTCCTTTTTTAAAGGGTGCCCCGATCTCAGATGCCTACGTTGCCAGCGTGTTTAGGCCCTGCCCCTCCAGCTGGCTGAAATTGCACAGGGTTGGCCGTTTAATCAGGCAGGAAAAGGCCTCTGTGAAGCCAGCGAGTTTCACACAGCTTTTCTCGCCTGTTCCAACACACTGTGCAATTTTGGAAAAATTGCACGTGCTTTTAGCCAGGAAATGCTAACTTGAATTTTCGTCAAGTTTTCCAACATAAATTAATTTATCTGTATTATCACTTTCACTGGACACTGGAAGTACTTGCTGAAAACGGATTTTTCTATTAAATAAGGCATCATGATAGACTGGTATCATACATCACATTTTCTGTCATAACCACAGTAACAACACTGGGCATATGGAATGTCTACAACTGTTCACTGATCCTGGGGCTACTGAAGGCCTTTTTAAAGTTAAAAGGTTGCCACGGGGATTGCACTTCATGTTGGAGTAATTCAGTTGCATTTCCTTAATAACGTTTTGCCTCGGGGTTGTCAAATCCAATATGCTTCTCCCCGGTTTGAAGGAGCATAGTTCTTTCCGATACTAATGTGCTAGAGTGATACAGCCACAGAAATTCCCTGCTTTCTGCCCCCCACGGGCCCCTGGTGTAAGTGCAAACACTGCTGCCAACCCCCTAAAAAACAGAAATTGAGACTGACCCGGAAACACTCCACAGGGTTAGAGAGGCGGCACGGTGGCACGGTGATTAGCACTGCTGCCTCACAGCACCAGGGACCTGGGTTCGATTCCCAGCTTGGGTCACTGTCTGCGTGGAGTTTGCACGTTCTCCCTGTGTCTGTGTGGGTTTCCTCCGGGTGCTCCGGCTTCCTCCCACAGTCTGAAAATGTGCAGGTTAGGTGCATAGGCCATGCTAAATTCTCCCTCAGTGTACCCAAACAGGTACCGGAGTGTGGCAACTAGGAGATTTTCTCAGTAACTTCATTGCAGTGTTAATGTAAGCCTACTTGTGACGGTCCTGGCAGTTTTGAATAAACTGAAGGTCGATAAGTCCCCTGGGCCTGATGAAATATATCCTCGGATTCTTTGGGAGGCAAGGGATGAGATTGCAGAGCCTTTGGCTTTGATCTTTGGGTCCTCACTGTCCACGGGGATGGTGCCAGAGGACTGGAGAATGGCGAATGTTGTTCCTCTGTTTAAGAAAGGGAATAGAAATGACCCTGGTAATTATAGACCGGTTAGTCTTACTTCGGTGGTTGGTAAATTGATGGAAAAGGTCCTTAGGGATGGGATTTACGACCATTCAGAAAGATGCGGATTAATCCGGGATAGTCAGCACGGATTCGTGAAGGGCAAGTCATGCCTCACAAATTTGATAGAATTTTTTGAGGAGGTAACTAAGTGTGTTGATGAAGGTAGGGCAGTTGATGTCATACATGGATTTTAGTAAGGCGTTTGATAAGGTCCCCCATGGTCGGCTTATGATGAAAGTGAGGAGGTGTGGGATAGAGGGCAAGTTGGCCGATTGGATAGGTAACTGGCTATCTGATCGAAGACAGAGGGTGGTGGTGGATGGAAAATTTTCGGATTGGAGGCAGGTTGCTAGCGGAGTGCCACAGAGATCAGTGCTTGGTCCTCTGCTCTTTGTGATTTTTATTAATGACTTAGAGGAGGGGGCTGAAGGGTGGATCAGTAAATTTGCTGATGACACCAAGATTGGTGGAGTAGTGGATGAGGTGGAGGGCTGTTGTAGGCTGCAAAGAGACATAGATAGGATGCAAAGCTGGGCTGAAAAATGGCAAATGGAGTTTAACCCTGATAAATGTGAGGTGATTCATTTTGGTAGGACAAATTTAAATGTGGATTACAGGGTCAAAGGTAGGGCTCTGAAGACTGTGGAGGAACCTAGAGATCTTGGGGTCCATATCCACAGATCTCTAAAGGTTGCCACTCAAGTGGATAGATCTGTGAAGAAGGCCTATAGTGTGTTAGCTTTTATTAACAGGGGGCTGGAGTTTAAGAGCCGTGGGGTTATGCTGCAACTGTACAGGACCTTGGTGAGACCACATTTGGAATATTGTGTGTAGTTCTGGTCACCTCACTATAAGAAGGATGTGGAAGCGCTGGAAAGAGTGCAGAGGAGATTTACCAGGATGCTGCCTGGTTTGGAGGGTAGGTCTTATGAGGAAAGGTTGAGGGAGCTAGGGCTGTTCTCTCTGGAGCGGAGGAGGCTGAGGGGAGACTTAATAGAGGTTTATAAAATGATGAAGGGGATAGATAGAGTGAACATTCAAAGACTATTTCCTCGGGTGGATGGAGCTATTACAAGGGGGCATAACTATAGGGTTCGTGGTGGGAGATATAGGAAGGATATCAGAGGTAGGTTCTTTACGCAGAGAGTGGTTGGGGTGTGGAATGGACTGCCTGCAGTGATAGTGGAGTCAGACACTTTTGGAACATTTAAGCGGTTATTGGATAGGCACATGGAGCACACCAGGATGATAGGGAGTGGGATAGCTTGATCTTGGTTTCAGATAAAGCTCGGCACAACATCGTGGGCCGAAGGGCCTGTTCTGTGCTGTACTGTTCTATGTTCTATGTTCTATGTGTCTAATAAATAAACTTAAAAAGAGGCAATGTTCTGCTGCAATATAATTACATTGGTGCAGTCGGCACAAAGGAAGCCAGTGTGTATTTTGATGTAAGACAAGCTATAGAGGGGGAGAATAAATGCAAAATGGGATTAGAAGAAAGCTTTAAAGAAAAATAACAAAGACTCTGTATGCACCTCAGAAATCTATGTTGGGCGATCTGTTACCGGTAGGCTAGTGGTCTCGGCAGATTTGCTTCCCTGGTGGTCAGTTGCGTTTTTTGTGATAATTCAGCAGTTTTTATACTAATTTTCCTCGTGCTCCCCAAAATTTGCTGATTATTTAACTCTGTCCACAACAAATTCGGTAAAGCAACTATATAAAGTTGCACATTTTCACCCACTTTGCATGATGACTTGCATAGCTGATAAGGGATAAGAAAAATTGGGCCAAAGAATTTAGTTCAGACCAGGAACTTATAACTTGAAAAATGAACAGACTTTTATTAAAACAAAACATAAATCTAATCTTTAATGAAAGGTTTTATGAATTAAATAACTATATATATATGTACAATTCAGTGGAGATTACTTTGCATCAAAGAATCCATGAGGAATTGGCCTTCTGGCTCACTCAGTTCTAGTGGTAATTTGTGTACCTTTCAACAATACTATTGGACAATGGTTATACATCCTTTGATACAACCAGAAAAGTGCTGTTGGCCATCTGGAGATGTTTGATCTGAATATCCGTGTGTATTTGCTCCCAGTGTAAGTTTTGGGATATGCTCTCAGGGAAACTACATCAGAATATCTGGGTTCAGGGGTAGGTTCCTTACTTGGCATCAACCTGGTCTGTGCCTGCTGGAATGGATGATGCGGTGCTGGGCAGATGCAGCATCCTCGTGCTGAGGCAGGCTGGGAAAGATTTATCATCCCTTTGTAAAGGGAACGAATTTCTGATAACAGACACAGAATTTCATCAAGGTTGTAGGTCAGGAACCAGCTATCATGACCCAACCTACACTCCTCCTATAATACCAGCTGTCCAATGTCACCAAGACCAGGGCCAAAGGCATCCTTGACCTGATTGTTTCCTCCCTGGCTATGCTCCCTCAATGTCAAGAGAGATTGTGAGCTTAGTGAAAAAGAAGAAGGAGGCATACATAAATTTCAGGAAATTGAAAATGGATAAGGTTCTTGAGGAATAGAAAGATAGCAGGAAGGAGCTTAAACGGAGAGTTAGGAGGACAAAAAGAGAAGAGAATAGGCTTATTAGTGATAGGCAGCGTGGTTTTGTGAAGGAGAGGTCATGTCTCATGAACTTGATTGAGTTCTTTGAGGAAGTGACAAGGAAAATTGACCAGGGCAGGGCAGCGGATGTTGTATACATGGACTTTAGTAAGGCCTTCGATAATGTTCTTCATGGCAGGCTGATATAGAAGGTGAAGTCATCTGGAATCCCAGGTGAGCTGGTAAGATGGATACAAAGCAGAGAGTAGCAGTGGAAGGGTACTTTTCTAACTGGAGGTCTGTGACAAGCGGTGCTCCACAAGAGTTCCTGCTGGGGCCTCTGTTGTTTGTAATATATATAAATGATTTGGAGGAAAATGTAGGAGGTCTGATTAGTAAATTTGCAGATGATACAAAAATTGGGGGAGTAGCGGATAGTGAGGAGGATTGTCAGAGGATACAGCAGGATATAAATCGGCTGGAGAGCTGGGCTGAAGATGGCAGATGGAATTTAACCTGGACAAATGTGAAGTGATGCGATTTGGAAGGTCTACTGCAGAAGGAAAGTATACAGTAAATGGTAGAGCACTTAGAAATATTAACAGACAAAGGGATCTAGGCATGCAGATCCACAGTTGCCTGAAGGTAGCAACTCAGGTGGACAAGTTGGTCAAGAAGGCATATGGCATGCTGGCCTTCATCAGTCGGGGTGTTGAGTATAGGAATTGGAAGAATCATATTGCAGCTGTATAAGGTCCACATTGGAGTATTGTGTACAGTTCTGGTCGCCACACTACGGAAGGATGTTGATGCATTGGAGAGGGTGCAGAAGAGATTTACCAGGATGTTGCTTGATTTGAAGGATATGGGCTATGAAGAAAGGTTGAACAAACTTGGATTGTTTTCATTGGAGCATCGAAGGTTGAGGGAGGACCGGATAGAGGTTTACATGATTATGGTAGGCTTGGATAGAGTGGATAGTCAGAGTTCTTTTCCCAGGGTCGAAGGGTAATTACTTGGGGGCATAGATTGAAAATGAGAGGGAGAAAGTTTAAAAGAGATGTAAGGGGCTAGTTTTTCATACAGAGGATGGTGAATGCATGGAACGCGCTGCCAGAGGAAGTGGTGGAAGCAGATTCTATAACGTTCAAGAGGCATTTGGATGGACACATAAATAGGCAGGGAATAGAGGGATATAGACCACGTAGAGGCAAGAAAATATTAGAGTAGAGAAGCACCTGTGTCGGCACAGACTTGGTGGGCCGAAGGGCCTGTTCCTGTGCTGTATTGTTCTTTGTCAATAGCATGTTTGATGCAGACAGTGGTTTCACCCCAAACAGGCTCTCCACCTTCTCCTCAGAAACTTAAGGCGAGCTTCTCTTGACCCCATATTCAAAGAAAGTAGGTACTGGCAACCACCGCCAACTCTCCCCAGCCACCATTAATAGCTTCCGCCCCCTGAGCCGCACCATTATCTCCCCAACCCTGGTCACTGTTGCTTTCCTTTACCACCAAGCTCCCAACCACTATTACCTCTCTCCCTCGACCCTGAACATGATTACTTCCAATTACCAGAATTCTTACAGTTACTGCCCCCATGGCTGATTGGATCCAAAGAAGAAGTTACTCTCTTTCACAAAATTTTACCCTGAGCTCATGGCTAAATGCAAACAACTTCTCAGAACTGAAAAATGCTCACATTCTCTACGTATGTGTCGACCATTTTAAACACTTCAGCAAAGTATAAATACGCTCTGATCCTCTTCATTCATTTCACAAGTTCGAGCATGTTTTAGTGTCTGTATTGTGTTAACAAGAGAGTCTGAAACGACTGAAATCAAATCCTCTGCAGACAAATGCACTTAAGGTTAGGGATAGAAAAGGGAATCTGTTGTTACTCGCCTGAACAAGACAAACCCACAGCTGTATTTATACAGCAAATCTGTGCACAAAGCGTGTGTAATGAAAGGCAGAACAGCAGAGCTGTTTTCAGCAAAGGCCAGCAGTCACACGGCGATTGAATTTCAGCGCTGATGTGAGAAAATATTTCCTCTCCCTCCTGGCATTTCTACGGGAAGAGAGATCTCTATTAACCCAGGCTTAGGAGACATTGCTAAATAGATTGCAATTATGTGGGTGATCAACTCGCTATTCAGACTGCCCCAATCAAGCTTTTTGGATATGATTGCCAGGACCTGAACTCTCAACTTCACCCATAAATAAAATCTCTGCTGTCTTAGAAAACAAGGAAACATTTAGAAGACAAGACCCACACGAAAGTTTAAAGTTTATTTATTAGTGTCACAAGTGAGCTTACATTAACACTGCAATGAAGTTACTGTGTAAATCCCCTAGTTGCCACAATCCGGTGCCTGTTCAGGTACACTGAGGGAGTTTTGAGCATGGCCAATGCAGTTGAAATTGCTGCTAGATAGGGTTAGTAACATGGTCAAAAATATAGACAGTGATTCAGAGAAGTACAAGTAGAAGCAATCGTAATAAGCTCAAATTCTATTTTCAATGGTTTGGGTATCTAGTGACTTGTGACACTGGATATATGCCAAACACCAGACTGATTTATCTTACTAGTTGTACCTTATTGTAGGTCTTTCACTTTCTCTCATAAAAAACTAGCTACAACATGTAATGTAGAATAACGGTGGCACGGTGGCAGAGTGGTTAGTACTGCTGCCTCACAGTGCCAGGGACATGGGTTCAATTCTGGTCCCAGATGACTGTCTGTGTGGAATTTGCACGTTTTCCCTGTGTCTGTGTGGGTTTCCTCTGGGTGCTCAGGTTTCCTCCCACAGTCTAAAGATGTGCAGGTTAGGTGGATTGGCCATGCTCAATTGCCCCTTAGTGTCAGGGGAACTAGCAGGGTAAATACATGGGGTTACGTGGATAGGGCCTAGGTGGGATTGTTGTTGGTACAGGCTCAATGGGCTGAATGGCCTCTTCCTGCACCGTAGAGATTCTATGAAAATATATGGTTTTACTATGTGTAACTGGTGTGGCTGTTGAAGGCTCCAAGCTCTAATTGCTACAAATTTACAACCAGAGGTGAATAGCAAGCTAATTGCTCTTAAGTTGATTTGAGTGACAATTATTGGATGATTTCTGTAGCTGAAGAAATTTCTCCTGAAATTGTCGCTTGCATTTAAACCATCTTAAGGGTCAGAACAAGCTATCAGAAAATGACCATGTTCCTTCCCATTTGTAACACTCTAAGTATAGTTTAAAGTTTATTTATTAGTGTCACAAGTGGGCTTACATTAACATTGCAATGGAGTTACTGCAAAAATCCCCTAGTCGCCACACTCTGGTGCCTATTCGGGTACACTGAGGGAGAATTTAGCATGGCCAATGTACCTAACCAGCACATCATTTGGACTGTGGGAGGAAACTGGAGCACCCAGAGGAAACCCACGCAGACACGCGGAGGACGTGCAGGCTTCAAATCACCCAAGCCGGGAATTAGTGTAATATAGACATTTGTGTGTGTGTGTAAAAATGTGACATCTGAAGTATGACTGATCCATATTCGAACTTTTATAACCTTCTGTGCCAATGTTTATACGCAATCTGTGTGGTCTGGAATATAGTTGTGTTTGGCTCATAATTGGCCCTCAATTTAAATAATAGTTGCACATTTCTTGTGCACATTGATCAGGTGAGTTTGTCAGAAGGAGCAGCGCTCCGAAAGCTCGTGATTCCAAATAAACCTGTTGGACTTTAACCTGGTGTTGTGAGACTTATCTTACTAAGATAATGTCCTTTTGGGACACCAAGCCAGCGACACCCATGTCCCATGAATAAATGAAAAAAACTTATATATCAAAACTGGGCATCACACACATTTTATAATATTTAGCCTTGTATGGTTCACACAATTAAGTACTACTGGATCTTTCCAACATTTTGTCCTGGATTTCATGGTCAGCAGTCAAGGGTCAACCCTTCCACCAACCTCAACGTAAGCTGCCCCAAAATTTAGTGGTCTCTAAGGCACAAATTATCCCCTTCTCAACAGTTAATTTGAGTCTAGCATCAAGGGGATTTCCAGCAGCAATGATGTCATCAAGCAGGGTAAGCAACCAATCACACTGAAGCATTCTCACAGACAGCAAAAGAGGAAGTAAAATGCTCCAAATTTTTGACTTCTAAATAAAATTTTAGCGAGTGAAATCATTGTTTGGGCCATATATATGGGATTAAAGTAGAAACAGAAATATCATAAACATGAAAAATGCTGGGGAAAATTGACATTCCACAAATATAAGTTTTTCAGGGACAATGAAGTCATTCATCAGTAATTATGAACTTAGTACACTGGTAAAATCCAAGTATACCACATTCAATAAGATGTAACTTTTTCATGGGTTTTTACATCGACACATATGGCATAAGAGGGCAAACTTTCATCAGTTCACTTTCTACTTGATTGCAGTCAAGATAAATGGGGATGCACTTCATCAATGCACCCTTTGGAAAAAACAAAGAACAAAAGAATAGTACAACACATGAATAGGCCCTTCCGTCCACTAAACCTGTGCTGACACATTATGCCTTTCTAAACTTAAAGACCTTCTGCCTCTACAAGGTCCCCATCCCCCTATTACCTGCCTATTCATGTATCTGTCAAGATGCCTCCTAAACATTGCTGTTTGTATCTGCTTCCACCATCTCTTCTGGCAACACATTCCAGGCACTTACCACCCTCTGTGTAAAAAATTGCCTCTCACATCTCCTTTAAACTTTCCCCCTTTTGCCATAAACCGATGTCCCCTAGTAATTGACATTGCTACCCTGGGAAAATGTAGAATCTCTGAGAGCAACTTCTGGATTGAAAATGTTTCTGTAATTTCCAGAATTAACAGTTTTTCCATCATTACTGCTGCCAAAGTCCATAACTTTATTTTTCTAGCTCATTTCTTGTCTGGAGTGTGCTAAGTGTAAGTGTAACAGTGCTCCAATTAAGTTGAGGATATACTGGTTTATAACAATAGGGGTGTTATCAACAACGTGATGGAGTAAATGTTGCAAGAAGTAATGCGACATTAACAGGAAGTGCATGCTATATGCAAGAACATAGAATCCCTACAGCTCAGAAGGAGGCCATTTGGCCTATTGAGCTTGCACCGACAACAATCCCACCCAGCCTCTATCCCTGTAACCCCACACACTTACCCTGCTAGTCCCCTGACACTAAGGAGCAATTTAGCATGGCCAATCAACCTAACCTGCACATCTTTGGAATGTGGGAGGAAACCGGAGCACCTGGAGGAAACCCACGCAGACATGGGGAGAATGTGCAAACTCCACACAGACAATGACCGAAGCCTGGAATCAAACCTGGCCCCTGGCGCTGTGAGGCAGCACTGCTAACCAGTGTGCACCCTCAATTCTTATTCTTAATGTATTAATGTAGATCTAGGGTTTTGTAGAACCGCATTAAAGCAAATTTCTTGCTGTCAACTTTCCATTATTACTTCCAAACCCACATTTACAATGGAAGCCGCAAATTTCAATTGATCAAACTTAAATTTCACCTTTCAATCGGTGACGATGTGACAATTGAAATGGATGTAGGGTATAAAATTATTTCATATTTTACCCAAATTGGAATTATTCTTGCCAGCTAGGTTGGCCTTTGCTTAATTGCATAAAAAGTATTTTAGAGAAAAAATTAGCAGCAGTGACTGAGGATAAAATAATGAGGGGCATAGATAAGGTAGATAGTCAATACCTTTTCCTAAAGGTAGGGGAGTCTAAAACTAGAGGGCAGAGGTTTAAGGTGAGAGGGGAGAGATACAAAAGTGTCCAGAGGGGCATTTTTTTCACAGAGGGTGGGGAGTGTCTGGAACAAGCTGCCAGAGGTAGTAGTAGAGGCGGGTACAATTTTGTCTTTTAAAAAACATTTAGATAGTTACATGGATAAGATGGGTATAGAGGGATATGGGCCAAATGCGGGCAATTGGGATTAGTTTAGGGGTTTAAAAAAAAGGGCGGCATGGACAAGTTGGGCCGAAGGGCCTGTTTCCATGCTGTAAACCTCTATGACGTGGAAAAAACTGTAAATGTAAAACAGGACATCAGTTATCGCAAAGGACAGCTCTGGTATCAGGTTTATACCACTGATGAACACGGAACAAGCAGCCAACCTGGGACATTTGCAGTAATCTTTAGCCGCTGGTTATAAAACAGAAGTTCTGCTTCCAATGAATACAATGAATCAAGAGGAACAGGATTAGTGCAACTAACTTTGTGTTACCCAGAGTTTTTTTTCCCCTGCAGATGTTTAAATGTGATCTTTTATTATTTTTTCCTTCTTTGACCAAGCAGAAACGTGACTCGCGTCTGACCATTTTCTGGAGTGGATTGAGTTTTACCATGGGCTTGGTGCACTGGTCAAACACATTACAGTGATTTTAAACTTCAAACTGCTCTTAAACTGCGGATCACGTCGGAGCGCAGACGGCCAGTCGCCGGCGCTAAAGAAAATCCCCCAGCAACAGGCGCCTGTTTAACAGCAGCCCAAGTTTGCCGGCGGCTGCTAGACCTTCCCACGCCGCTCTGTGTCGCACGTGTTGGGCACACAGCCTCGCTGGCTGGCGCCTCCTGAGTCTCATGTTTCTCCCCATCAGTGTCAGCGAAGCTGCCCTCTGTGAACTCTCCATCTCTCCTCTGCTGCAGCCGAATTTCAAATCTCTGAACAAGTTAACTGGTGAGACATGAGTTCAGGAATAAAATTACTATCCAGTTGGCAATATTGTTGAATATCTTTCTGACTCCTTCACCCAGTATCCTGTTAGAGACACCTACAAATTTGATTTGATTTATTATTCTCACATGTGTTGGGATACAATGAAAAGTATTGCTTCTATACAGACAAAACATACCATTCATAGATTACATAGGGGAGAAGGATAGGAGAGGGTGCAGAATATTGTCATAGAATCCTATTGTGTTGTAGTCATTTTTAAAATTTTGATTTATTAGTCACAAGCAGGCTTACATTAACAAAGAACAAAGAAAGTTACAGCACAGGAACAGGCCCTTCTGCCCTCCAAGCCTGCACCGACCATACTGCCTGACTTAACTAAAACCCCCTACCCTTCTGGGGACCATATCCCTCTATTCCCATCCTATTCATGTATTTGTCAAGACGCCCCTTAAAAGTCACTATCGTATCCACTTCCACTACCTCCCCCAGCAACAAGTTCCAGGCACCCACTACTCTCTGTGTAAAAAATCTGCCTTGTACATCTCCTTTAAACCTTGCCCCTCGCACCTTAAACTTGTGCCCCCTAGTAATTGGCTCTTCCACCCTGGGAAAAAGCTTCTGACTATCCACTCTGTCCATGCCTCTCATAATCTTGTAGACTTCTATCAGGTCGCCCCTCAACCTCCGTCGCTCCAGTGAGAGCAAACCAGGTTTCTCCAATCTCTCCTCATAGCTAATGCCCTCCATACCAGGCAACATCATGGTAAATCTTTTCTGTACCCTCTCCAAAGCCTCCACATCCTTCTGGTAGTGTGGCGACCAGAATTGAACACTATATTCCAAGTGCAGCCTAACTAAGGTTCTATAAAGCTGCAACATGACTTGCCAATTTTTAAACTCAATGCCCCGGACACTGCAGTGAAGTTACTGTGAAAATCCCCTAGTTGCCATACTCTGGCGTCTGTTTGGGTACACGGAAGGAGAATTTAGCATGGCCAATGCACCTAACCAGTGCATCTTTTGGTCCTAGCCAGGGCATAGAGAAAGATCAGCTTAATATATTGTAAGTCCATTCAAACATCTGATGGCAGCAGGGAAGAAGCTATTCTTGAGTCGGTTGGTACCTGACCTTGGACTTTTTATAACTGAGTTAAGGTTATTTTCCAAGATAGCAAATTTTAAAACTGGCCACGCAGTGATATGACATTGACAACATTCATTTCTGGGGGTTTTTAAAGTGGATTATTTCTGATAAAGAAAGCATTAACAGTACACGTGTAGATATTGTGGAGATACCCAGGCCCTGCCTCAATCTTGCTGGATGGGATTTTCCAGCCGCACTCGCCCCTAAACTGGAAAAACCTACCTGAGGTCAACAGACCTTTCCATGGTCCGCTCCTCGCCCACTATGATTCCTGTGGCGGGTGGAACAGGAAAATTCGCCCTGCTGCCTTTTTTGCTGATCCAAAATAAGTTGAGTTTCTCATTGACACAAACTATGTTTTTTAGTTCAGCTGAACTGAGTGGTGGCCAGACGATGGGCCACTCCACACTAAGGGAACAATTTTGCACAAGTTTTGCTTTTGCACTGGTTCTGTACAAAGTACCCCCCGACCCCCCCCCCCCCCTCCCTCCGCAACCCCAGGAACTTTCAAAACTATTTTGCTTTTTAGCAGAGCACTTGTTGTCTCAATAATTCTCTCCCAGTATTAAAAAAACCCAGATGTTAGTGGTTTGTTTCCATTTTTGCTGCCCAGAAGGTGACATAGCGGGAGCAAGATGATCTGATCTGTCAGTCCATATTTCTCAAAGCAGGTAACTACCTGAAGTTTATTTATTAGTCACAAGTAAGACTTACACTGCAATTAACACTGCAATGAAGTTACTGTGAAATTCCCCTAGTCTCCACACTCCGGCACCTGTTCGGATCAATGCACCTAACCAGCACGTCTTTCAGATTGTGAGAGGAAACTGGAGCACCCGGAGGAAACCCACGCAGACAAGGGGAGAACGTGCAGACTCCACACAGACAGTAACCCAAGCCGGGAATCGAACCTGGGTCCATGGTGCTGTGAGGCAGCAGTGCTAACCACTGTGCCACCATGCCACGTCAAGCCTGCAATGTGACAAGGTCCTTAAGTGTGCACCGTGTTCACTAAAAGTGGGTTCGAAAACCTCTCTGTGCACAGGCCCTAACAGCACTGTGAGCACAGGGACTGCAGCGGTTCAAGAAGTCAGCTCACTACCACCTTCTCAAACTCAAGGGCAATTTGGACTTGCTGATAAATGCTGATCTTGGCAGTGATGTCCTCAAAAGCAACATTTCCTCTGCATTGCAGGTGACAGGATTCAAAATATGTTTGTGACAGTCATGTCATGATCAGATCAAATATATTTCAAATGTTACAAAAGCAGGTCTGATTAATTTCTCCAGCTGCCAGTTTGGAAACTCCTTTACAGTTCTCTTTGGCTATTTGTGACTATTCCAGAGTTGATGCCAGTACAAAAACTTTCAGGAGGAATCATAGAAACCCTACAGTGCAGAAGGAGGCCATTCGGCCCATCGAGTCTGCACCGACCACAATCCCACCCAGGCCCTAGCCGCTAATCCCTTTTTTTTTTACCCGCTAATCCCTCTAACCTACGCATCCCAGGACTCTAAGGGGCAATTTTTAACCTGGCCAATCAACCTAACCCGCACATCTTTGGACTGTGGGAGGAAACTGGAGCACCCGCAGGAAATCCACGCAGACACGAGGAGAATGTGCAAACTCCACACAGACAATGACCCGAGCCGGGAATCGAACCCGGGACCCTGGAGCTGTGAAGCAGCAGTGCTAACCACTGTGCTACCGTGCCGCCCACGGCATGTGTCTCTCTCCCATTTATAATCATTGGTCCAAGCCAAAAGAACTCCCAAGTTGCTGCCCAACAGAACCTGTACAATCAGCATAAAACTGACATTGGCAAAGACAAGCCTGAAACCTTGTCAGAGTCAGATGACTTGGCTGCTGACTGTACACCACCACAGATACCACAGAAAGTAGTTGAGACCAAAACATTGTCTGATTTCAAGAAGATATTAGATATAGTTCGAGGGTCTAAAGGGATTAAGGGATATGGGAGGAAGGGGGGAATCAGGATATTGAATTTGTTGATCAGCCATGATCAAAATGAATGGCGGAGCAGGCTCGAAGGGCCGAATGGCCTCCTCCTACTTCTAGTTTTTATGTTTCTATGTAAATGCACTTGACTAGACACCATAAATACATAAGCATTTTTATAAGCCTCTATGTGATTTGATTATACTGCTTACATCAGAGTACCACATGCTCGGAGGCAAGGAAACTAGTGCCATACAAAAGCAAATAGTTTTTGGAGAGTAACTCGTAATAAAAACTCATTGTGTGATACAGAAGAGGACAGATAGCATTAAATGCAAGAACAATCTGAACATTTCCGGTAATATAAATTGGATTTAAATAACCCTAACTCTTGGTGGCCAGATTTGATGTGGTTTCTGAGATTGTTAGCTGCTATTTCCATTCCAGTGAATATTCTGCATTTTCCTTAATTCATTTATAGGATGTGGGTGTCACTGGCTAGGCCGGCATTTATTGCCCCTCTCCAATTACCCTTGAGAATATTACATCAAAACTCTACAAAGATGAAGACAATTCTAAATAAGATTTTAAAAATATTTCACCCTTGAATTGGTTTCGGATGTTGGTTCCTGTTGAGTGTCAGGTTTCTACAACAGGTGTGAAGACATGTACTATGTCTCTGAGATTACTTCTCCTTGGTTTGATGTTTCACACATTGCTGATCTCTCTGCATATACAATAATATATACATTTACAATATACAGTAGTGTCCACCCGATCTTCAAAAGGCCTACTCTATGGAAGGAGATACCAGAGCTCATCAAGTTATTAAATATCTCGACTGGGCTCTGTTCCCCTCAATGATAAAGTCAGTGTGTGTCTGATCACAAAGGATCCAAGAGGGATTCTGTGTTAAAGTGGCTGATCGCAGCCAGAGTGCAGGCACAGTTTGAGTTTGAGAGAGGGGGCAGTTCTACAACCCACTGCGCTGATTCCGTGCAGACTGTGGATCCCCAGACCCCTTCAGCGGAGGGGAAACTCAGCTCGGCCAACCAGCCCTGAGTGGAACAAAACCAGGGCCCGGGCGAGCTGTCAATCAAAGCGGTCTCAGGGGGGTTTGAGAGCTGCCGTCGAGCTGACAAGCTGATACCGTGGGAAAGCTGCCCGGGGTTCGAACCAATACGTCTCTCAGAGTAGAAGGGCTTTGTACAGGGAGGCGAACTGCGAAAGCATGAAGAGATCTTTGGAATTCAGCTCCTCCGACAGTGAACTGGACATTGAGGAACATAGGTGAATTAAATCTTCATTCCCTGAATTGTAATCTAGATTACTAAAATGCCATCATAGCTAGTGACAGAGTTGGATTAAACTGGCTGCTTTACTGAACAATCGGCCTGACGATATTTAATCTTATTTTAAATAGGAGTATGAAAGAATCTGTGTCACCATCGACTTGCTCCCAGAGCCAGGCAAGAAAGAAAAGACGAGGAGTACGTTTACCTCTTTCCTGCAAATCGTGCTTTACGCTCTCTGGCCACATTCTCCAGAGCATTTGGAAAATTGACTGAAGTTGACCTTTTCTAATTGCAGATCGTTGAGAAGCGTCGCAGAGATCGGATTAATAACAGTTTGTCGGAACTTCGCCGACTGGTTCCCAGTGCCTGCGAGAAACAAGTAGGAGGACTCAAACTTACTAACAGGACTTTGCAGGAAACACTGGTAGCTTAATACACTGATAGTTTAATACAGGGTAAACTGCTAGTTTAATACACTGAGTTAAATACAGGATACACTGATAGTTTAATACACTGACAGTTTAATACAGGATACACTGATAGTTTAATACACTAGTAGTTTAATAGACTGATAGTTTAATATACTGATAGTTTAACACAGGATACACTGTTAGTTTAATACACTGATAGTTTCATACACTGATAGTTTCATACAGGATACACAGCTAGTTGTATACACTGCTAGTTTAATACACTGAGTTAAATACAGGATACGCTGATAGTTAAATACACTGATAGTTTAATACACTAATAGTTCAATACAGGATGCACTGCTAGTTTAATACACTGATAGTTTAATATATTGATAGTTTAATACACTGCTAGTTTAATACAGGATACACTGATAGTTTAATACACTGATAGTTTCATACACTGATAGTTTCATACAGGATACACAGCTAGTTTAGGAGTCGTAGCGTTATGTTGCAACTGTACACAACTCTGGTGCGGCCGCACTTGGAGTACTGTGTGCAGTTCTGGTCCCCACATTACAGGAAGGATGTGGAGGCTTTGGAGAGGGTGCAGAGGAGGTTTACCAGGATGTTGCCTGGTATGGAGGGGAGATCCTATGAGGAGAGGCTGAGGGATTTGGGATTGTTTTCGCTGGAAAGGCGGCGGCTAAGAGGGGATCTTATTGAAACATATAAGATGATTAGAGGTTTAGATAGGGTGGATAGTGATAGCCTTTTTCCTCTGATGGAGAAATCCAGCACGAGGGGGCATGGCTTTAAATTGAGGGGGGGTAGTTATAGAACCGATGTCAGGGGTAGGTTCTTTACCCAGAGGGTGGTGAGGGATTGGAATGCCCTGCCAGCATCAGTAGTAAATGCGCCTAGTTTGGGGGCGTTTAAGAGATCCGTAGATAGGTTCATGGACGAAAAGAAATTGGTTTAGGTTGGAGGGTCACAGTTTTTTTTTTTAACTGGTCGGTGCAACATCGTGGGCCGAAGGGCCTGTTCTGCGCTGTAATGTTCTATGTTCTATGTTCTAGTTGTATACACTGCTAGTTTAATACACTGAGTTAAATACAGGATACGCTGATAGTTAAATACACTGATAGTTTAATACACTAATAGTTCAATACAGGATGCACTGCTAGTTTAATACACTGATAGTTTAATATATTGATAGTTTAATACACTGCCAGTTTAATACAGGATACACTGATAGTTTAATAGATTAGTAGTTTAATACACTGATAGTTTAATACAGATAGTTTAATACAGGAATGCACTGATAGTTTAATACACTGATAGTTTAATATACCGCTAGTTTAATACACTGATAGTTTAATACTGATAGTTTAATACAGGAATGCACTGATAGTTTAATACACTGATAGTTTAATATACTGATAGTTTAATACAGGATACACTGATTGTTTAATACACTGATAGTTTAGTACACTGATAGTTTAATACACTGACAGTTTAATATACTGATAGTTTAATACAAGATACACTGCTAGTTTAATGCACTGATAGTTTAGTACACTGATAGTTTAGTACACTGAGAGTTTAATACAGGATACACTGAGAGTTTAACACACGAGTAGTTTAATACACTGATAATTTAATACACTGATTAAACTATCAGTATATTAAACTATCAGTGTATTAAACTAGCAGTGTATCCTGTGTTAAACTGTCAGTGTATTAAACTATCAATGCATTAAACTCAGTTGAGGGATGGATCCCTCATGAGGCCCCTCCCCCTCCAATCGGAGGACTCTACTCTCTGACATTCCCTGCAGTTCCTGAGCTCCTTTCTCAACATTCACCAACGATAGAGCTGTCTCAATGGCCGGCCTTCTTTAGATCCAAATTGGGTTCTGTCAGTAATTATTTTTGGACTGTCACCTCGTTAATTCCAGTGACCAGTCTATCTCACAGCATGTCATTCAGGAGTGGCCCAAATTCACAGTGCTCTGCCAATTTTTGCACCCTGGTCAGAAATTCGGTGACAGATTCCCTAGGGATTTGCCCTTCTGTGTTAAAACGGTATCTCTGGAGTATTATGGAAAGTTGCAGATCATAATAGCTTTTAACCAAGTCCACAAATTCATTAAAGGTTTTGGAGTCAGGGGCAGGTTGGGACCCCGCATGCTATCAACAGGATCAGGTTCTGCTCCTCATTTCCCTCAATACTGTTGGTCCCAAAAAAAGTAACGCATGCGCTCCGCATATTGGGCCCAGTCTTCTATACTTGCATCGTGGGCTCCAAGTTCCCAAAAAGAGGCATGTTTCTTACCGGAGGATTACTTGTCTCAATAGTAAAAGGTGGTCCAGTGGGATGAAAAAACTTGATTGACTTGTCATCACCAATGTAATAATCTTTCCGAGGCCAGTCTTCCATCATCAGTCACCCTTTTATTTACACTGATACTTGAATGCCTTTCAACAGCTACAGAGTACAGTACAGGTCAGTCCTGAGTCTATCCCGAGTGGAGCCACTTGGTTAACAACACCCGCCCCCCCCCCCCCCCCCCCCTCCCCCCCCTCCACCCTCGGGCTTTTCCTTCTCCATTGGCAAGCCTCCACTCGCCTAATAGGGCAGCTCATATTCAGCAAGGCCGACGGGGAGATCTATTGATGATGCCCTGTGGCCATCAAACAGATACAATGATAGTTTAATATCCTGATAGCTTCATGCAATATACACTGATAGTTTAACACCCAGTGCAGATTTTGCTCCTGCTTTTTGGGGGAAGAAAAGCAGGACAAATTTTAAATTATGCGAGGAAAAATTGAAGAAAAATAAATCCGATTGCACAGTGGTAATGTGTGTGCATCGGTTCCTCTAACAGCCAAAAAATGTTGGGGCAGCATGGTGGCACAGTGGTTAGCACTGCTGCCTCATTGCACTAGGGATCCGGGTTCAATCCCAGCCTCAGGTCACTGTGTGGAGGTTGCACATTCTCCTCGAGTCTGTGTGGGTTTCCTCCGGGTGCTCCGGTTTCCTCCCACAGTCCAATGATGTGCGGGTTAGGTTGATTGGCTATACTAAATTGCCTCTTAGTGTCAGGAGGATTGGCAGCGTAAATAAGTGGGGTTACGGGTATAGGGCTTGGGTGGGATTGTGGTCAGTGCAGACTCGATGTGCTGAATGGCCTCCTTCTGCACAGTATGGATTCTACTGATTCAATGATGTTTACTTGCCTTACAGGGGTCAGCAAAACTGGAAAAAGCTGAAATACTGCAGATGACAGTTGATCATTTAAAAGTGTTACATACAAGTGGTAGAAAAGGTGAGTGTAAAGTTGAGGAGTTTTATTTTAGCAATTAAGTCACTATTAATCTCATTCTTAAAAACCTTGGGAAAGTTACACCTTGTTGAATGAGATGTAACTGAATTTTCAACTGGATACCAAGTTGGTAGTCACAGCTAAACATTTCTGCTGGCCTCAGAATACTAATTTTATATTTGGGGAATGTCTATATTTTCCATTATGGTTAAATGCAGTTTTAAAGTAGCTTTTAAGAAATGCATTTGATATCTCAGCATCTATTTTAATCCCATGTGCATTATTAAAATTGTATTTCAATGCGAAACATTCAGTGCATTTCATTTCCTGCTTGGAGCCTGTCAGAATATTTCAGCGTGATTACCTGCTGCCCCTGCTTGATGGCGACACTATTGCTTGATGTTAGGAGATCACAGATCGTAGAATTGCCTCATTCTGCACTCTTGGGGCGGCACGGTGGCACAGTGGTTAGCTGCCTCATAGTACCAGGGACCTGGGTTCGATTCCAGGCTTGGGTCACTGTCTGCATGGAGTTTGCACATTCTCCCCGCGTCTGCGTGGGTTTCCTCCGGGTGCGCCGGTTTCCTCCCACAGTCCAAAGGTGTGCAGGTTAGGTGGATTGGTCGTGCTAAATTATCCCTTACTGTCAGGGGGACTAGTTGGGGTAAATGCATGGGATTATGAGGATAGGGCCTGGGTGGGATTGTGGTTGGTGCAGACTTGATGGCCGAGTGGCCTCATTCTGCACTGTAGGATTCTGTGATTCTATGAGACGGCACGGTAGCACAGTGGTTAGCACTGCTGCTTCACAGCTCCAGGGTTGATTGGCCAGGTTAAAAATTGCCCCTTAGAGTCCTGAGATGCGTAGGTTAGAGGGATTAGCGGGTAAATATGTGGGGGTAGGGCCTGGGTGGGATTGTGGTCGGTGCAGACTCGATGGGCCGAATGGCCTCCTTCTGCACTGTAGGGTTTCTATGATTCTATGATTCTATGAGATCCCCTTGACTTGACTCAAGATTCAAACTGAAAGGGGAAATCCATACCACTGAGGTTGTTATATATTTTTGGGCACCTTTTTTTGAGATCATTTCTGAGCCCTATTGCTTTGCTGCTGACTCCAAAATCCAGACCCTTGCCCTGCTAAATTATACCCTTGAGGTATGGCCTAAGCTGACCTTTGGGCCACACTGGTGTGACACCTACTGGAGAAAGCAAATCTCACACACTTGAGTTTCACACTCAAGGAACATAACTCCTTTGCAGTATTAAACCTTGAAAAATCTGGGCATTCTTTCAAATTGACCTGGAGTCAAATGACATGAGTGTGGGTATTCCTTTCCACAATTTTGAAACCATTGACCAGAAACTGAACTGGTCCAGCCACATAAATAACGTGGCTACATGAGCAGGTCAGGAGGCACAAGTCAGGAGTGTGATGGAATGCTCCCTCACTTTCCTGGATGAGTACAGCTTCATCAACACTCAAGAAGCTGTACGCCATCCAGGACAAAGCAGCCCACTTGATTGACACTTTTTCAAGCACCTTAAACTAATGTCCTAGCACCGACCCCCACTAGTCATTGTCTGCCATTCGGAAAATAATCAGTTTATTCCTACTCTTTGTTTCCTCCCTGCCAACCAGTTTTCTGTCCATCTCAGTTTGCTACTCCCATTCCCATGCGCTTTAATGTTACACACTAATCTCTTATGTGGGACTTTGTCGAAAGCCTTCTGAAAGTCCAAATAAGCCACATCCCCTCATCAAGTCTACTAGCTACATCCTCGAAGAATTCCAGATTTGTTGAGCATGATTTCCCTTTCATAAATCCATGCTGACTCTGTCTGATTCTACCACTGTTTACTAAGTGCTCTGCTATAAAATCTTTCAAAATGAACTCTAGAATGAAGAGCTTTGTAATATTTTGGCATGGTAAGATTATTTTCAATGCTAATTTTATTAGCATAGCAGAATTTGGGGACAGGGTGGCATGGAAACTCCTGTGATTCATATGAACAATTTTTATATATTGTTAAAGTACCATGGAATTCATTGCTCTTCCATGAACTCATTATAAACATGCCTTTCAACTTGTTAAACATTATGCAACATGCGGCCAGAATGCAAGCGCCCCATTTTAACTATGGAAGAGTACACCAAACCTTTGAACAAAGAACAAGTACAGCAAAGGAACAGGCCTTTCAGCCCTCTAAGCCTGCGTCAATTATGATGCCTGCCTAAACTAAAACTGTATGCACTTATGGAATTCCACATCCTTCCATTCCCTTCCTATTCATGTATTTGTCTAGATTCCCCTTACATGCCACCCTCGTACCTGCTCCCACCACCTCTCCAGGCAGTGCTTTCCAAGTAAAAAACTTGCCTCTCACATCTTCTCTAAATTTGTCCCCAAGCATCTTTAAACCTACATCCTCTCGAACTTGACTTTTCTACCCTAGGAAAGAGCATCTGATTATCCACTCTGTCCATCAACTCATAATCTTGTAAACCTCGATCAGGTCATCTCTCAACCTCCGTCGTTTCAGTGAGAACAAACTGAATCTATCCAACCTTTCCTCATAGCTAATACCCTCCAGTCCAGGCAACATCCTGGTAAACTTCTTCTGTACCCTCTCCAAAGCATCCACATCCTTCTGGTAGTGTGGTAACCAGAATTGTACACAATATTCTAAATGAGGCCTAACTAAGGTTCTATACAGCTGCAGCATGACCTGCCAATTTTTATACTCAATGCCCTGCCCAATGAAGGCAAGCATGCCATGTGCCTTCTTGACTAACTTATCCACCTGCGTTGCCACTTTCAGTGATTGATGGACATGAATGCCCAGATCTCTCTGTCTGTCCATAAGACATAGGAGCAGAATTAGGCCACTTGGCTCATCGAGTCTGCTCTGCCATTCAATTATGGCTGATACTTTTCTCATCCCCATTCTCCTGCCTTTTCCCCATAACCCCTGATCTCCTTATTAATCAAGAACCTATCTATCTCTGTCTTAAAGACACTCAATAGCCTGGCCTCCACAGCCTTCTGTGGCAAAGAGTTCCACAGATTCACCACTCTCTGGCTGAAGAAATTCCTCCTCATTTCTGTTTTAAAGGATCGTCACTTTAGCCTGAGGTTGTGCCCTCTGGTTCTAGTTTTTCCTATTAGTGGAAACATCCTCTCCACTCTATCCAGGCCTCGCAGTATCCTGTCAATACTCCTAAGGGTTCTACCATTTACTGTATGCATTGGACCTTCCAAAATGCATTACCTCATATTTGTCCAGATTAAACTCCATCTGCCATTTCTCCGTCCAAGTCTCCAACTGTTTTTTTGGTTTGAATAATAATAATTGAATAATACCCAGAGTGAGAGGGGATAGTTATGAACAAAGACTTTAAAACTGAATTGTTACTCATGCAAACAGGAAAGTTAAAGAGAACCTAATAGATCTTTTCAGAATTATGAAAGGTGAATCATGGAGGATTATTTCCATTGATTGGCAAATCAGTCACAAAAAACTTTAGGGTTATCATTAGAAAATTAAAGATAAAGTTGGAAGAAATGGTTTCAAACAGTGTGGTACCATAGCATGGAATGCTTTAACGGAAGTGGTAAATGAAGTAGAAACTAATGTTTTTTTAGAGTGAAAATGGGTAAGTGCTTAAAGAGGAAAAAATAGAAAAGTATATGGGGGAAGGGCAGGGAGATGGGATTGGATCAGATAGCATCAGTTGAAGAGTTAACATTGACAAAGGCACAATGGACTGAATAGTCTCCTTGTGTGCGGCGATTTCTATGGGATATACATAATGTTCATGATGAGCAGTAGCCAAATTCATTATTGGATTTAACAAGCATGAAATAAGCCTTCATATTTTGCCGATGCTAACTGTCAAGCAATGGTAGCAAAATTTAACAAAACGTATTTTTAGAAATGTATCTATATGTGCGCGTGAGATTTTAAGATATATATTGGTTTTCAATGGGCAAATACAATGTATTGTCACTAGTCAACTTTCTTATTAGACAGAAAACAATCTATCAGTATCCAACAAAAGAACAATTATATGGGATCTAGTTGTCATGGCAATTCCCCATTCTCTGTACTCAACCTCAGCCGTGACTGCTTCTCAATTACATTTTCTTCATTCATGGATCTCACGCTGTCTCGGCCTTACGCATATCACTCCTGCTCTGTTATGTGGTTAACCCTCCCCCGAGTCCCAGCACTATGTCCCTCCCACTCCTGGTTTGTACGTCAGAGATTATTTCTCCCTGGTTTGGCCTTCCCTCGCCACTACCCTGTGCTCCACAGTGTTCTTTCACCTCCTCCAGTTCAGTTTTGAATCTTGGGACCCTACCCGCCTTAGGCCATGCTCGTTTTTCACTCCAGCATCAGACTCTAATCCTTCCTGTTCCATGATTTTGTCTCGATCTCTTGTTCATTATTGTTCATTGGGGTGGCACGGTGGCAGAGTGGTTAGCACTGCTGCCTCACAGCGCCAGGGACCCGGGTTCGATTCTCGACTTGGGTCGCTGTCTATGCAGAGTCTACATGTTGTCTGCATGGCTTTCCTCCAGGTGCTCCGGTTTCCTCCCACCGTCCGAAAGACGTGCTGGTTAGGTGCATTGACCATGCTAAATTGTACCGAAACAGGCGTTGGAGTATGGCGACAAGAGGATTTTCACTAACTTCATTGCAGTGTTAATGCAAGCCCACTTGTGATAAATAAACTTTAACAATACATTGAAAAATCACACAAGCTGTGATTATTGCTCAATGGTTTATGGTAGTTTATGGTAGGTCAGTTGTTTTGTCTTTTTCCTTTGACTGCTGGGAAAATATAATCCAAATCTGGGTGTGGTTCTGGTTACCCCAGATATGGAATTCCACATATGCCCTGCCTCCCTCGAGTACTTCATTTATCATTTATAAGTGAACCTTGACAGTGAGTGTCTGCAGGCTATTTAGTCACGACTGATCATTACACCCAAGCCTAGGCTTCTCCTCAATCGATACCCACAAAAGCCATTTGGGGTGATTGGATGGCTTTGTAATTTGAGGTCCTGAGGATAATTATAGTTTAGCTGCTCTTCAGAACGCCTGGCATTGATCTGTATTATTCTCTAAATAAATCTGTGAATCAGTGGTGGGGTACAGTATAGCAATATGTCGCAGACAGTTGTGGTTTTAAAACATCCTGCCTTTTAGTTCATTACAAAGTTAGAGTATCGTCACACTGTAATCGATTTTATTGCAGCAATTACACCGTTTCTAATGTTGCTGTTTTGAATTCATAGGCTATTTTGAGACTCCGGCGTTTGCCACAGATTATCGGATTCTGGGTTTTCGGGAATGCTTATCTGAAGTTGCCAGATATCTCAGTGTGACTGAGGGATTAGATCATTCCGATCCTTTGAAGGCTCGCCTGGTGTCACATTTAAACACGTGTGCATCACAGAGAGAAGTCGTGACCGTCGAGAGTGGCCATCAGCTCCTGGGTGCAGGGTACCCTCGCCAGCTCGCGCTGACCTCTCTGTCCCATTTCAGCGTAGAAGCTCCTGTGCGCAGCTTTCCTCCTGCAGAACAGAGTCATCACAAGGAGTCAGTGCTCAGCGGTGTCCACCTCGAACAGTTCAATAAATTGTCCCCCCTAGGTTGCATGGTCCCCACTCTGACAAATGCCGCACACCTACCATCATCAATCTTTCCAGTTGTTCCTCTGTCAGCCGTACACATCCCATTCTCCATTGATCCGCTTCCTCTCCTGCCAGCGGCTGTAGCCCGACCTCCAGTACCAGCTGTAAAAAGTGAAAAACACTTCTGGGCTACCGAAGTGGGGGCATTTTAATTTGAATGTGCGTTTATAGTTCTGGAAGTTCAAGTGACAAAATTTCCCATATATCGCACTAAAGTTTGCAATATGCACACAAATCCATGCACACTTGATGATATGGTAACTGTGGCTCTGCTGAGGTCAAACTTCATTATTATAAACTCAGTGCAAAGGAAAGCAGTTCTTATGTGGGATCATTCTCATCAATCTTTGGCTTACTTTAAGGACTTGTAATAATGCCTCAGCTGACTGCAGGGAAACATTAATTATGACAAAAATTTGCAGTAATGAGTTTCAAACGTATGTAATTTACTATAAATGATTGGAAAAGCCTTTTTTTTATTGCATGAAGCGATGACTTATGAAGTATCAGAGATTGATGAAAGTTACAGTTAAGAGTATTCACTAGTTCTGTGTGTAATTTCACTGTGCATTTTAATACTAACCGCTCCGAAGCACCAAGTTCCCAGGTTTGGTTCCTGTCTGTGCTGAGTTATAGTAGGCCTTCTGTTCCCTCAGCCGGCGAAGATAAAAGCCAGCAGTTTTCAAACTCTGAAGAATTGCCATGGGGTAATGTATCGGAGGGTTGCAGGTTCCTATGGAGTGACCTTGTTGTGAAATATTGCTTTCAAGAAGGAAAAAAAAAGTACAGCAAAAATTATAAGCAGATGTTAAACTAATTGCCTAGATTGGCATAATTACTGAGAGCTGAATATACCTACCATCTGACACACTTACAGGGGAGTTTCACTATCCTCATTGCAAACTGCAACATCTTGTTGAGTGTCCGTCATTCAGGCTTTGGGACAAGAGTGCCCTCTAGTGTTCCACATCCTTCCTGCAAGTTTGTACTTGTTCCTAATTGGAAATTTAAGCTCAGCCATTTATCTGGAATTTATGTTCTGAGAGCTTGCTACACAAAGTCATTCCTTCTTGGTCAAGGTTAACCTCCTATGGTTTAATGATTGATGATTAACCCACTGTCGGCACAGTAAGAAGTCTCACAAGACCAGGTTAAAGTCCAATAGGTTTATTTGGAATCACGAGCTTTTGGAGCGCTGCTCCTTCATCAGGTGTGCCCATTGATTCAAGTTAATTATCACTATATCTAGTAATTAATGTTAAACCCTTCCCCCTCAGTGTTTTTAACAACCAAGGTTAATCGCCACCATAGTCAATACTCGATATGGGTATAGCTAAATAATTAACACATCTCTCCATTATATCACAGGAAGGACTAATTTTTTTGTGAAACGACAGAATGGGATTGTACTAGATTTCATAGCACACATACTAGTGTGCAGGAGCCAAATAATACTTTCAATTTTAATCCCTCATGCACAACTGTGCGCTGAAAGAATGTTTATCTTAAAGTAGAGGTGATATCCATAGAATCCCTACAGTGCGGAAGGAGGCCATTCGGCCCATCGAGTCTGCACCGACAACAATCCCACCCAGGCCCTATTCCCATAACCCCACATATTTACCCTGCTAATTCCCCTTTCATTAAGGGTCAATCTAGCATGGCCAATCCACCATCTTTGGACTGTGGGAGGAAACCGGAGCACCCGGCGGAAAACCACACAGACGCGGGGAGAACGTGCAGATTCCGCACAGTGACTCGAGGCTGGTATTGAACCCGGGTCCCTGGTGCTGTGAGGCAGCAGTACTAACCACTGTGCCTCTGTGCCGCCCTATCTTTAATACCTAAAAATTGCATTGTTTAAAGTGACTGAGAAACAGCCCATGGGTACAAATAATTGGGCCAAAAATTAAATCTATCCTCTTTATTCAAATCAACATGTAAAATATTAATGCTAATAGAATGGAATCCAATCCTATTTCAGGGACCTAGTCTCAGGAACTAGCATTCCCAGGAATAATACAACCACGAGGGTACATAGCTTTAAAGTGAGGGGTGAGAGATATAGGACAGATGTCAGAGGTTGGTTCTTCACTCAGAGAGTAGTAAGAGCGTGGAATACCCTGCCTGCAGCAGTAGTGGACTCGCCAACATTAAGGGCATTTAAATGGTCATTGGATAAACATATGGATGATATTGGAATAGTGTAGGTTAGATGGGCTTTAGATTGGTTTCCCTGGTCAGCGCAACATTGAGGGCCGAAGGGCCTGTACTACGCTGTAGTGTTCTATGTTCTATGTTCTATATGTAAAGTAAAGCTTCCATCAAATGAGATGTTCTAAGTCGCAACCTCAGAAAGCACTTTTATTTTCCATCTCCCACATAAGCCACCTTTGTGACCTCTCTGAATGAGATTACCAATCTAGGATAGTTTTGAGTTTCATGCCCATGCTCACTAGAAACGGAAGTAAAAACAGAAAAGGCTCAAAAAGCTCAGCAGGTCTGGCATCACACCGGTGGGAGGGGCCGTAAACGTCCGGCCAACGTGTCAAGTTGATAACTTTTCATCAGAACTTCAAAAGTTCTGCTGAAAGGTCATCAACCTTTAAAGTTAACTCAATTGCTTTCTCCACAAGCGTTGCCTGTCCTGCTGAGATTTCCAGCATTTTCTGATGTTAGTTTGAGAATGCTCAAATTCATTCCCCATTGGACTTTTACAGCCAGCAGACAGACGAGACCTTCACCCTAATTATCAAAGCTGGATATGAACCAGATCATGGAAGTGAAAGCCCAGTATCTCACCCGTTGACTAGCTCTGCTAAGTTTAAAAACATTTTGTTAACTCCTTGAACTTGAGGGGAAACAAAGTTCTTTGTTGTTAATGGGGCATGGGTGTGCTAATTGTTTTCTCAGTTGCGATCAAAAACTAATTCAGTGGCACAAAATAGTACTTTATACTCAAAAACAAAGTGATAGTTTCACCTGATGCATGTCAGGGTGGCAGAGTGGTTAGCACTGCTGCCTCATAGCGCCAGAGACCCAGGTTCAATTCCAGCCACGGGTGGCTGTCTGTGTGGAGTTTGCGCATTCTCCCTGTGTCTGCATGGGTTTCCTCTGGGTGCTCCGGTTTCCTCCCACACTCCAAAGATGTGCGGGTTAGGTGGATTTGCCACGCTAAATTACCCCTTAATGTCAGGGGGATTAGCTGGGTAAATACATGGGGTTATGGGGATAGGGCCTGGGTGGGATTGTTGTCGGTGCAGGCTTAATGGGCTGAATGGCCTCCTTCTGCACTGGAGGGATTCTACGAGAATAGCCTGATGATCTATGAATCAATGTTAAGTAATTGAGTGAAAGTCCTGCTTTCTGATAAACACAAATATTCATGTCTTGGGATATTTTTTTATAAATGTGTGTTCCTGATACATTGCTGGAAACAGCCTCAAGTGGTTATTTTTGGATGTTTTGATAAAGCATTTTCTTCTAAATAAAAATACTCTTGACAGAATGTCATATTGTGTCTTATTTAATGAAATTAATGTTTTTCATCATTATAAGATTTTGATTTTTTGCTTTGAAAGTAATCCTCATTGTGCATATTAATTCATATAATCTCGTCCGAACA
This sequence comes from Mustelus asterias, assembly GCF_964213995.1. Lineage (NCBI taxonomy): Eukaryota > Metazoa > Chordata > Chondrichthyes > Carcharhiniformes > Triakidae > Mustelus > Mustelus asterias. The sequence goes on from NC_135820.1 coordinate 55,844,056, forward strand.
TGTTCAAGAAGATTTGTTTATATCCACGTAAATATCATTGCCGGAATTATCGTAGTCATAATGATGAGGTTGTTAACACTCACCGTTGTCACTGTGCAAAAATGATAGCAACTTCTGGCATCCATATGTGTGCAATTAAATATAGAATCCAGAAGTAGCTGTCAGTGATGCCCTGCTGTCTGGGGGCGGGGGTAAAAATCTCTGATTTATTGTGATTTTAAACTAGTCTCACTGTAAGAATCAATGAAAATGTTAAGCTTTGTTCAATTTGGAATAACTGAGATTTTAATTGTATACTAATTCATAATTACTGCTGAACAACCTCTTTAGCTCTGAAAAATCTAATGTCACATATTTGCAGTCTCATTCTGTCAGGACATTTAAATTTGCAGATTTTAAAAACTTGAAACATTTGCGTTTTGATATTCAACTTTCTTTCCTAAAGCCAAAAATTATGTTCCAATCTTTATATCATGATCAATTTAATGATTTTTCTGTATGTTATTTATTTTCCCTACTTTTTAACTTCCTGCTTTGCCATCTATGAGAGTTCTTCAATCTGATTGGCTGATTAGGCTGCCTGCTGGATGCCACAGACCCCTGGTGAAAAGTGCTAAATTCAAACTGACATCGGAATAGAGGAAGTCTGTTCGCTAGAGAAATCATAGAAACCCTACAGTACAGAAAGAGGCCATTCGGCCCATCGAGTCTGCACCGACCACAATCCCACCCAGGCCCTACCCCCATATCTACCCACTAACCCCTCAACCTACGCATCTCAGGACACTAAGGGCAATTTTTAGCATGGCCAATCAACCTAACCCGCACATCTTTGGACTGTGGGAGGAAACTGGAGCACCCGGAGGAAACCCACACAGACATGAGGAGAATGTGCAAACTCCACACAGACAGTGACCCAAGCCAGGAATCGAACCCAGGTCCCTGGAGCTGTGAAGCAGCAGTGCTAACCACTGTGCTACCGTGCCGCCATGCTAAAATTTTGCCAGCAGCTTTCTTCAAGGTCAACCGTAGGCTCCATTCCTTCATCGCTGACATCAGAATCAGGGCCATCGATTGATCTGACGTAATTTATCCAACTTAAATGTAACTCATTTGCTGTCATACCAGGTGTAAAGCTTGGCTTGTTTACTGGATGATAAGAAGATTAGATGTAGATAAATGGAAATTCATTTTAAAATATTCTGCTGCTTCAGCATACTGATCTACTTTCTGGAACCATACATCATGTCATGAAGTTGGCTTGTTAACCAGCATTCTATATACATAGTATGATTCAACTTACTGTTCAGATGTTGAAGGAATAAAATCCCAATTGCCCACTCTCAACATGATGTATGTCAGGGAATTATATACATGCCTCCCAAGATTTTCCATCGTTTAGTTTTAACTTGTGATTTGCAATGTGACTTCCTATGTGTTTTTGATGAGTGAGGCACCACATTGGGAGAATACCATCAAAATTGTTCCAGGTAAGAAAGGATATGGAGGTTGTTTTCACCTTCATTGTTGGATTGGTGGTGCACACCACTTGCCTATGACAGAACCCACCCAATTTCAATGGAAATGAAAATCAGATGGGATCCATAGCAGGTGAGTGATCCGATTTGCCACAATACAGCGGAAGCAGTAAAAGTGACAATTACTCTCTGTAATTTTAAAGATTACTGTCGTTACATTAGTGGATGCTTCTGCATCTACTATTTTTACAGAAACATTAAACTGTTTTAAATGGGTTACTACTTCTGTTAAAACAGCAGAGAGGGGGCTATCATGAATTGAATATCACCAATGTTAATTTCTAGGTTTCAACTTCTTCCATGGCGCACTGTTTAACACAGACACATAAATTCCTTGATGTACTATTTATTAATTTTTTTCATGGGATGTTGGTGTTGCTGATAAGGCGCAGTAAGAAGTCTCACAACACTAGGATAAAGTCCAACAGGCTTATCTGGAATCAGGTCATGATGAAGGAGCAGTGCTCTGAAAGCTTGTGATTCAGATAAACCTGTTGGATTTCAATCTGGTGTTGTGAGACTTATTACTGTGCCCATCCCAGTCCAACATTGGCACCTCCAACATTGGCACCTTATCATGGCTGATAAGGCCAGCATTTGTTACCAATCCCTATTTGGCCTTGAACTGATTGGCTTGTTCAGCCATTTCAGAGGGCAACTAAAGTCAACCACATTGCAGTGGGTCTGGAGTAACATGTAGACCAGACTAGGTAAGGATGGCAGATTTCCTTCCTAAAGGACATTAGTGAACCAGATGGGTTTTTGTAACAATCAATGATAGTTTTATGGTCACAATTATTGAGATTAGTTGTCAATTCCAGATTTTATTTATTGAATTTAAATTCCACCAGCCGCCATCCACAGAGCATGGGCCACAGGGTTATGAATCCAATAACATTATCAATACACCACTATGTGCTGTTTTCAAAGTTATTATTAACTTTAAAAGAGATAACGGAATTAATATCAGGCTTAAAATAGCTCACAAATAACTTTTAACCAAACAGTACTCTGCAAGGGCAAAGCACACCCAGTGATGTTTTGTACATGGAAATTTGATGTATGCAATAAAGTCTAGTTATAAAGTTTCTAAAATAAATGGATGCTCAGTTTGTAATAAAATGTTCCATGTCGCAGTTGGCATTTTATCATCTCCTGATGATAGTTTTAGAACAGAGTTAGAAACTAAGTGAATGGAAGATGCCAACAATTCTGGCCCTTTGATAGTTAAAACACATCAAAAAAAGAATGGATTGCACATTATGACCCTGATATTAGCTTGGAGACACAGTGAGTATGGGAGTCTGATATCGCATGGGAAATGGGAGGGTAAGCTCAGCGCATCTGTATGTGGCATTTTAGCACAGCCACCTCAATTTTAATTTACTCGCTGGTCTGGCATTGATTGCACAGCGGTGGATGTGACGTGGACCTGGGTGACATGATCTGTATTCCAGTCCTTCTAGGGACAATCCAAAGGTACAATTTGGAAGAGTTGGGAGGTTTGGCACAGAGACAGTAATTTCACAATGGACTCAGGGCATTCAAAGGCTGGGCCTTGCTTTAATGGTGCCTTGCTTGATGCACTGCTGTCAGTGGTGAGCAGCAAGAGGGAAATAATCAGCCCCAGCAGCAGGAGAAATCTACCACCAACGCACAGAAAGCATGGCTGGAGATGGCTGCAGAAGTCAGCAGAACATTGTGCGACCCTCCTCGATTCAGCACCTTTAATGATAAAGCAGTTCAAGAAATGTAAGTATTCAGCATGTCATTTGCTTTGTCAACTTCCTCACATCATCACTCACGCCCATTTCACCTGCTTGATGCACCCATTGTTTTCATGTTCACAAATTCACATCAAACACTGACGCTCACGCTCACCTGATGAAGGAGCAGTGCTCCAAAAGCTTGTGGTACCAAATAAACCTGTTGGACTTTAACCTGGTGTTGTGAGACTTCTTGCTGTACTCACACCTAAGCAATTTCACACCTCTCTCTATATAGCAACCTCATTGATTGGGGAAGCTACTCATGGCTGAGACTGTGATCATACACAGGGCAAGGCAAAGACGCAGGTTCCAAGAACTATCTCAGCTGACACAGGGATTGAACCCATACAATTGGCATTATTCTGTACCACATACTAGCCAGCCAGCCAACTGAGTTAACTGACCCCTCCCTGATCGCCACCCCCACCAAATGCACTGCACCATCAGGTGGACACATGCCATTACATTCACTCATGGGTACGTTCTTTCCTTGTTGTAGAAGAGAACACAGAATATCAAAGGTGGTGCTCCATAGATCTCACAGCTGACAACAGCAAGAGAGGAAGTGGGATAGATCAGTGGCATTTTGGTTGTGGGAGATGGGGAGCCGGACCTCCCAGATACTTAGTGACACAATTAAATATCAGCAACAAATGTGTCATCTAACACTTAATCACGCTGGCCTGCTTTCAACAGTGAGTGAAATATAATCATCTTCATGATGAGAAGTTGCAACATACTTAACACGTCAGTATTTTGTCCCCACATCCATATATGCAATTAGAGTCCATGGACTTGATGGATGATGAATCCTCAAAGAAGCTGATTCTTTCTGAGGGTGCACCATCACAGGCCTCTTGTTTGCTATGCACCAGCGCAGTTACTTACACTTCAGTGGGATCAGTTATGCAGAGAGTTGGCTTCACGCCTGCTGACTCACATATCATAGAAGTGAGCAAGAACAGAGATAGGGGTGGCAGGGACAGCAGTGGAGAGTGTCAGAGAGTGCAGCCCTCTCCAAACCCTGCTCAGCTGGACATGCTGTACCCCTGAGGGCCATCACTGAAAAGGATAATTTCTGAGCAAGACAAGAGAATGTACAATATACTGAAAGGCCATCCAAGCACACAGGCCATGCTTGCAGAGGGAAGCGAGGAATTCACCTCAAGGATGAATGGGTATGACTGGGTAATGTCTTCTTGCATTGGCAGACTGGCCAACCCCAAGGACCAAACGTTGAAACCAAATGAGTTCATACACACCTTTACAGCTGGAGGCCAACATGTCGGCAATGTTCCCTTCAAGCTGTGCAACAATCTGGAAAGTAATGTGCAGCAAAATACCCTCTGATTTGTTTTTGTGGTGTGTGGCCCTTTAAAATTTTCCACAGGCCTGAATGAACAGTAGCTTAAGAGGAGGGCGGGCGACTTACGCTTGACTTACATGGGGAACTTTGGATTGCTAAATGGCCACATGGTGGCACAGTTTAGCAAGAACATTACTGTGCAATGAAACAAACAGATGGTGCAAAGCCAATGTTCATTTTAAGCTAAGTATGTGCACAGTCTCCTCAACTTCAAGAAAACTTAAAGGGATTATAGCATGTCTGCCACCTTAAATAGGATGATAGCTATCTTAACGTTTCCTCCGCAGCACTGCACTAATATGCGCTAACGTGCTGTGCAGCAGTAAAGTGGCTGCCCCAGACAGGAATGATGGCAAAGGGAATATGGAAGTGGAAACTCCACACAAAGTGCTTCCACTTCTCAACTATGACCCCCTACCCCCAGTCCCATCTCAGTCAATAGGTGAAATATTGCCTCATGTTCTGATAGTCGAGTCTGCCCCTGAACTGGTGTTGGTGGAATTATCTTCAGTGGGGCCTTTAGTTATTCCAAGACCCTGAAATCATCGGCAAAGAGCTTCTTATCAGCCTGCCTCTTCCTCTGCTGAAGCCACAGATGTGGGGCCATGTGAGAGGCTAGGACAAGCGACAGTAAAACAATGGGCCATCACTTTCTTGGAGTGGCAATCGGTTACGGGGTGGGAGGGAGGAATCAGAAGTTAGCGGTTGAAGTGTTAGAGGTTGGGGAGATTGGGATGGATGGTGGAGGGGGTTTAGAGATCGACGGGGGAGGGTTGGTTTGTGGGGGATTGGGTTGGGGTTGGGTAGGTGGGTGTTGAGCCTGCAGGGGGTTTGGGGAACGAGGTCTGATTGAGTTGGAGGGTTTCAGTTCAGCTGGATCAATGGGGGACAGTGCAAAGGATTGGTTGGATGTTTGCCAGAATGCTTTGTGTCACCTACATTGGAAGAGTACGCAGGAAGAGTGACTGCTGCATGTGCTTTTGACATCGGATCACCTATGCAACCCAAGGAAACCTTACATTAATATCCGAGTGTCCTGAAGCACCTCCAACGTGATGCTTTGCCTTCATCACATGTCATCTACTTTTTTCCCCCTCTTCATTGGACTTGGAGCGCAGAATGTGTGGAATTTACTACCATAGAAAGTAATTGAGGCCAAAACATTGTGTGATGTCAAGAAGAAATTAGATGTAGCTCTTGGGGCTAAAGGGATATGCTTAGTTTATGTATTAGTGTCACAAATAGGCTTACATTAACCCTGCAATGAAGTTACTGTGAAAATCCCCTAGTCGCCACACTCCGGCACCTATTCGGATACACTGAGGGAGAATTTAGCTTGGCCAATACACATCACTGTCCCCCTTATCCACGCCCCCCCCCCCCCACCCACACACATCACTGCCCCCCTTATCAAGAGTAGGGTGTAACGTATAAATGTGGAGTGGGGCTTTGGTTGTGTTCGAAAGTTAAAATAAGTTACCTTTTCTGTAGTTTTGTTTAGTTGCCTACTAAGTCATGTTTAGTTGATGTTGATTTTAGCTTGTTTGTTTGAGTAAAACTCTTAAAACATGGAATTTTGTCGTGTGATCCTTTGAACTGATGACTGGGAATTCCAATCTATTGTTGAAAGTTATCGGACTCTACCATCTATCTCTACAAGGACTATAATACTTGTCTTATGCAGTTGTGGACTGCTGATGAGGAGATACTTGATACATCTGTCAGAGTCCTGGGTGTAGCTGTGGCAAAAGAAGTGGAGGGAGGTAGTGGTTTTGACAGCCATAGTGATACATGGCCACTAGGTCCAGCAGGGAGTGGATATTCCTCCAGAAGGTGTCAAAAGCCTGCCACTACCTGAGGCAATAATCTGAACCTCCTGAATCACTGCTGTTCAACGTGTCAAGGACACTCAGTCGTGTTGAGTAGTGCCTCCCATGAGTTGCACCCTTCTCTGCTGTTCTGCTCTTTGTTATAAAGGTCTCTCGACTGCAGCCAGATACTGCTGGAGCTGGTGTGTCTCTTACTGCTCCTTGGCAGAGGTCTAATCTAAGACAACCAAGATACCACCCATCTTGATGTGACTGAAAGGCTCTGAAGTAAGTAAGCTCTCAGCAAAACTCCTGTGGACAAACACTTTTCCCACTAATAAGGGAAGGAAGCAGCTGTGAGTATAAAGTATTTTATTGCGGTATTTCCATGAGCTTTAACAGCTGGCTTAATTGCCTGTGTTCTCACATTGCTTTCACTGCCGGGGAAATCCACAGAAATGATGTTAAATTTAAAACTGGATTGAAAGATCACTCTGGGTATTTGTATTGTACATTATCAGGCAAGCAACCCTTCCTGAGTGTGTGTGTAATGTGTCAGCCTAATGAGTTCAAGTTAATCGTGGAGGCTGGATCTCCCATTTCTGCTGTTCTAACCCCCCTCAACTGTGCACACCTCCAGGTTAAAACTTCCCTCCTGGTTCCTTTATTCCCTCCATCGCGAGGGTTACCTTTTACTAATTTAGCTCCAATCTCTGACTGGTGTACAGAAGCAACATTTGTTAATTTTGGGCCCATGATGCAATGTGACTGCCATCAAATATTTGTGTTGTGCACCAATGATATTAGAGTTAGAGTATTTAATTATTTTTATGTGAGGATGGGGGTGAGGGTGTGTGTGGGGAGGGGGCGTAATTTGTTCATTATGTTGAGAGATGTTTGTTTTGTGGATTGGATCAGGTTTTGTATTCAATGTTCACACCCAGGTAGAATGCGGCACAGCTTAGGTCAGGGGTTCGCAAGCCGGGGCCCCGGGAACCCAAGGTGGGCACATTTCTAAAATGCTGCAGGCTGGCCTCTGAAGCGGGGTCAGCAGAGTGATGGGAAGAGAGGGCCTCGGAATGGAACTCGGAGCGAGGGCGGGCTGATGGGGCGAGGCGAGCAGCAGAGCTGGGAAGGGAGGAGGGGGGCCGGGGACAATGGCACGGGCAGCAGAGCGGAGGGGTAGAGTGGGTGGTAGAGCAGCAGGGCAGAGCGGGGTGGGCAGCTGAGTGGGCCTTGGAGCAGGAGGTCAGATTAGGCTTCAGAGAGTGAGAAAGTGGGGTGAGTGCGTGTGAGAGGGGGTGAGTTTGTGAGAGAGAGTGTGTGAGAAAGAGAGAGACAGATATGTGTGTGTGAGAGAGAAAGTCCTGTGCATGGTCATGTAAGTGTGTGTGAGTGAAAGAGGGAGACACGTGTGTGTGTGAAAGAGTGAGATTGATGCACTATCAATTACGACACGAAGACTCCAGTGAGTGAGGGAAACTAATAGGCTTTTATTCACAGAGAACAGGAGCACACCCTTGTAGCTGACCTGGTCTAGACTGAGGCGAGGAGGAGGGACCATCACCTTTATATCCCACTCTGGGTGGACAGGGAGGGGTCACAGGTGGAAAGGGAGGAGTCTCGGGCCAGGTACGGCGTGGGTGTGTCCAGGCACATACTTGTAGTAACAGTGGTTCACCACATTCACCCCTCCTTTAAAAAAAGAGTCCGGCGGGGTGGGTGGAACCATATGTACAGAGGTATATATACACATAAGAGTCACAAGCTGAGGTAAGGCGTCGTCCCTTCACAGGTTCAGCCTATCGGGCGGCTTGACCAGTCGTTGTGACCCGCCGCAGTACCGGTTGGGGTGTAGCTTCCGATGGCAGGGTGGAGCCGCTCGAATCCGCCATTGTCCCTTCTGGTCCGGTCCTGCGTGGTGACTCCAGGGGCTCAGGCGAGCTGCGTACAATGGGCAAAGATGTAAGCGAACCTGGTGCTACCTGAACAGAGGGGTTTAGGGGTGGGGGGTTATAGTGGGCTCCGGGGCACCCACAGGCGCCAGGTCCCGGATAGAGACCGTGTCCTCCCGCCCATCGTGGTATGCCACATAGGCATATTGGGGGTTGGCGTGGAGGAGCTGGACCTTTTCAACTAGGGGGTCCGACTTATGGGGTCGTACATGCCTCCGGAGCAGAACGGGGCCTGGGTATGCCAGCCATGACGGCAGTGCGACTCCCGAGGAGGACTTCCTCGGGAAGGCAAACATCCGCTCATGGGTGGTGGCGTTGGTGGCCGTACACAGGAGGGACCGAATTGAATGTAGTGCATCGGGGAGTACTTCTTGCCAGCGGGAGACTGGAAGGCCTTTAGACTGTAGCGCTAGCAAAACGGCCTTCCAGACTGTCGCGCTCTCCCTCTCCACCTGTCCGTTACCCCTGGGGTTGTAGCTGGTAGTCCTACTCGAGGCTATGCCCTTGGAGAGCAGGTACTGACGCAGCTCATCGCTCATGAATGAGGATCCCCGGTCGCTGTGGATATAGTTGGGGTAACCGAACAGGGTGAAGAGGCCGTGCAGGGCCTTGACGACCGTGGTTGCGGTCATGTCTGAGCAGGGGATGGCAAAGGGGAATCGGGAGTACTCAACTATCATGCTGAGGAAATAGATGTTGCGGTCAGAAGAAGGAAGGGGCCCTTTGAAATTAACACTGAGGCGTTCAAAGGGGCAGGTGGCTTTTATGAGGTGTGCCCAGTCCGGCCGATAGAAGTGCGGCTTACATTCTGCGCAGACCGGACAGTGTCTGGTTACAGACCGGACGTCCTCAACTGAATAGGGCAGGTTACGGGCCTTAATAAAATGGTAGAGCCTGGTGACCCCCGGGTGACAGAGGTCATTGTGGAGAGTCTGTAGTTGGTTCACCTGCGCGCACACATCACTGTCCCCCTTATCCACCCCCTCTACCCACACGCATCACTGTCCGCCTTATCCAACCCCCCCCCACTAGCCACACACATCACTGTCCCCCTTATCCACCCCCCCACTACCCAGACCGATCGCCACCACTGCCCCCCTCCCCTCCCCACCGATCGCCCACAGAGTGGCAGCGGTCCCCGTGCCACCCCGCCCCACCACCAGAGATCCATCTGCCCCTTCCCCCCACCAGTGAGTGATCGGGCCTCCCCCTCCCCCCCGAGATACATCTTACCCGCCTCCCCCCCCCCCCCCCCCCCCCCCCCCGCCCAGACAACAATCTGGCCTCACCAGACAATGGTCGCCCCCCCCCCCCCAACAGAGATACATCTGACCCGCCTCCTCCTCCTCCCCCACCACCCCCCCCCCCCCCCCCCCTCCCAACCCCGACAACGATCTGGCCTCACTCCCCTCCTCCACCCCCAACCAGAGAATGATCTGACCCGCCTCGCTCCTCCGCCCCCCCACCACTGATCTGAGTCAGAGAGCCGTTGGAAGCTCGGAAGGTGCCCTTCAGAAGCTGGAGCATCCGTTTCAGACTTTTATTCAGCAGGTCCATTACGGTGCGGTTCCGGATCGGCAAACGCGGTGGTAAAGGGGGAAATGCTGATAAAGTTGGTCGGGCAGTTCATTAATTCAATTTAAATGCATGCGCATTTGTTGCACCCGTTTTGGGCGCGAATCGAATCGCCGCCATTCCCGGGTTTCGGTAAAGTGGCAATCTGCGCGGATGTGGGTGTGGATCGCGATAATGGCCTCTCACCTGACTTTACCACGTTTTTGGGCATGAGGCAATGGTAAAATAGGGCCCATTGTGTCTCCATGCTACCAATAAAGAGGTTTTTAGATTGTCAAAGAACAAAGAACGGTATACCACAGGAACAGGCCATTCGGCTCATCAAGCCTGCACTGACACTTGACGTCTTTCTAAACTAAAGACCTTTTGCCTCTATGCGGTCCGTATCCCACTATTACCGGCATGTTCATGTATCTGTCAAGATGCCTCTTAAACGTTGCTATTGTATCTGCTTCTACCATCTCCTCTGGCAGCGCATTCCAAGCACTTACCACTTATCCTTGGCAAACTAACAATACCAAAAGAGAAACAACTTTTCTGGTAATATGTACAAGGCAGCAGTGGTCATATGTACAAGGCAGCAATGGTCATATGTACAAGGTGGCACGGTGGCATAGTGGTTAGCACTGCGTCAGGGACCTGGGTTCAATTCCGACCTCAGGTCACTGTCTGTGCGGAGTCTGCACGTTCTCCCTGTGTCTGTGTGGGTTTCCTCCGGGTGCTCCGGTTTCCTCCCACAGTCCAAAGATGTGCGGGTTCGTTTGATTGGCCATGGTAAATAATCCCATAGTGTCAAGGGGATTAGCAGGATTAATGCATGGGGTTAAGGGGATATGGCCTGGGTGGGATTGTGGTCAGTGCAGACTCGATGGCCGAATGGCCTCCTTCTGCACTGTAGGGATTCTATGACTTTACTTTTTAAAGGTATTTATTTTCCTTTCTCAACCTCAAGTTTGGCAAAAATATGGAACAATTCTCAATCAAGAGCCAAGTAAGCTGGAGAGGTATCGGGCAGGATAGTGAAGTGATCTAATCCATGAGGGCAGAAATGGAGAGGCTCCTTTACCAGCATGAAGCCTCATTCTATGCGAGTGGGCTCAGTACAGAGCCTCTCTGTTTCTCACCCTTTCTCCCTGCTTCTCTCCCTCTCTTCTCAACAGTTCCTTCACTTTTGTTTCCCTATCTTCTGCTTCTCTTCTGTTTCTCTGTCTGCTCCTTCACTTTTCACTCTCTTGCTGACGTTCGAGGGCCCAAAGGAGTGTGTTGGGGCTGTTGTTGTATCACGGAGAGTGGAAAGGAGCAGGATTGGACAATGGACATAACACAAACAACAGGAGAACTGGCTGGAACCTCAGATGCTTAACAGTGTAAATAGCATCCATCAGCAGCATGTAAAAGATTACATGAAGAAAGGGACAGTCCATTTAAATGTGCACTGAATATCAGGATTAGATAAGACGTGATTGCATCTCTCTATATAACAAGTAAATAACTTGATTACATAAATGACATCTTAATGGTAACAGTATTTTAGCTTTTTTATTAATCTAATGTTCACGGTAATTACACAATTTGTGTGTCTCCTGATGGATCCTGTCTGACATCGAATATATATTTCACATTTATTTCCTGCTGTTCTTTCTACCATAAAATGAATGAGTTGAAGGAAATGCAATTGCATAGCACCTACAGCACTCAGGCCATTCAGCCCAACCAGCCAGTGGCAGTGTTTAAGTTCCACCTAAATCTCCTCACAATACTCATTTTGTAACTCTATCAGCATATCAGAAGCTTATTTCAAAATGCGATATTTTGGCAATACCATGGATCTAACAAATTCACCTGAATTATTCATGTTGAAAACATTCTGCCATAAAAATATTGACTGCCTTGGCATTTTTAATCTCAGGGCTACAGTAATTCTAAATCCAGTTCTGTTCTGAACAGGCTACCAAGTTTGAGGACGCCAATGCGAATGAATATGATTTGAAGAATTGGGGCCCTAGTGTCATAACCACTCAGTCCTTAATTGCAAGTCTGTCAATGGAGCCTTGTGAAATTATCAGTTATTGTCTATTCTCAGATACTATTCAGGATATTGTAGATGTTTTCATTGACTCTGCCTTAGAACAAAGAACAAAGAAAATTACAGCACAGGAACAGGCCCTTCGGCCCTCCAAGCCTGCAACGACCATGCTGCCCGACTTAACTAAAACCCCCTACCCTTCTGGGGACCATATCCCTCTATTCCCATCCTATTCATGAACTCGTCATGAATTTGCCTTGCTAGATTGAAACATGAGTCAGAGGATTAGGATGGCAGTGTTGTTATTTTAACATTTAAAAATTCTTTTTCGTGGGTGCTGGGCGTCACTGACGAGGCCAACATTTTTTATTGTCCATCACTAATTGCCCTTAAGAAGGTGGTGGTGAGCTAGCTTTTTGAACCACTCAAGTCCATGAGATGTCGGTACACCCACAATGCTGATATGGAGTGAGTTCCATAATTTTCATCCAGCAATAGTGAAGGAACGACAATAGAGTTCCAAGTCAGGATGGTGTGTGCAGCTTGGAGGGGAACTTGCAGGTGGTGGTAGTGTTCCCATGTATCTGCTGTCATTTCCTTTTCAGTGGTAGATGTCAGGGTTTGGAAGGAGCCTTGGTGAATTACCTCAGTGCATCTTGGAGATGGTACACACTGCTGCCACTGTGAGTCGATGGTGGAGGGAGTTTGTGTGGAAGGGGTGGTAAAGCGGGCTCCTTTTGTCCTAGATGGTGTTGAGTTTATTCTCTGTCATTGGTGCTGTACTCACTTAGGGAAGCAGAGAGTATTCCATCATACTTCTGACTTGTGCCTTGTAGATGGTGGACAAGCTTTGGGGAGTCAGGAGGTGAGTTGCTCTCGGCAGGATTCCTAGCCTTTGACTTGCTCTTGCAGTCACAGTATTTATGTGACTGATCCAGTACAGTTTCTGGTCAACAGTAACCCCAAGATGCTGATATCTGGGGATTCAGTAACGGTAATACCTTTGAATTTCATGGAGATATTTTTGGATTCTTTTTTGTTGGAGATGGTCACTGCCTGGCACTTGTGGGGCATGATGGCTATGGGCCACTTGTCAGCTCAAGCCTGGATATTGTCTAGGTCTTGCTGCATATGGACATGGACTGCTCCAGGAACTGAGGTGTCATGAATGATGCTCAACATTGTGCAGTCATTAGTATACATCCCATTTCCGACCTTATGAAAGCAGGAAGGTTATTGATGAAACAGCTGAAGATGGTTGGACTTAAGATACCATCAGGACTGAGATGATTGACTTCCAACAACCGCAGCCATCTTTTTTTATGCTGTTAGGACTCTAACCAATGGAAGGTGTTCACCCTGTTTCTCATTGACTCCAGTTTTGCTAGGTCTCCTTGATGCCACACTTGGTCAAACGCAGCCTTGATGTCAAGGGAAGCTATTATCACCTCATCTTTTGAGTTCAGCTCTTTTGTCCACGTTTGAACCAAGGCTGTAAGGAGGTCAGGAGTTGAGTGGCCCTGGCAGAACCCAAGCTGACATCAGTCAGCAGATTTTTGCTGAGTAAGTGCTGCTCGTTGATGAGCCCTTCCATCACTTTACTGATGATCAAGAGTAGACTGATGTGGCAGTAATTGGCTGAGTTAGGTTTGCCCTGCTTTTCATACCTGGGCAATTTTCCACATTGCTGGATAGATGACAGTGTTGTAGCTGTGCGGGAACAGTTTGGCTAGGGGTACAACTAGTTCTGGAGCACAAGTCTGCAGCACTATTGCTGGAATGCAATCAGTGCCCATAGCCTTTGCAGTATCCAGTGTCTTTAGCTATTTCTTGAAATCATGTGGAGTGAATCGAATTGGCTGGAGACTGGCATCTGTGATGCTGGGGACCACTGGAGAAGACTGAGATGGATCATTCACTTGAAGTTTCTGGCTGAAGATTGTTGCAAATGCTTGTCTTTTGGTTGATGGGCTCCCCTATCACTGAGGATGGGGATATTTGTGGAATCTCCTCCTCCTATGAGGTATTTAATTGTCCAGCATCATTCATAAGTGGTTGTGGCAGGACGGTTTGGGTGGCACAGTGGTTAGCACTGCTGTCTCAGAGCTCCAAGGACTTGAGTTCGATTCCTGGCTTGGGTCACTGTCTGTATGGAGTTTGCACATTCTCCCCATGTCTGTGTGGGTTTCTCCCGGTGCTCCGGTTTCCTCCTACAGTCCAGGTTGATTGACCATGGTAAATTGCCCCTTAGTGTCCCAGGATGCATAGGTTAGTGGGATTAGTGAGGTAAATATGTGGGGATAGTGCCTGGGTGGGATTGTTGTTGGTGCAGACTCGATGGGTCAAATGGCCTCCTTCTGCACTGCAGCGTTTCTATGATTTCTATGACTGCAGAGCTTAGATCTGATCCATTGGTGAGGGTCATTTACCTCTGTCTATTGTATGTTTCTTTCACTGTTTGGCTTGCAAATAGTGCTGTGGTGAAGCTTCACCAGGTTAACACCTCAATTTTAGGTATATCTGGTGCTGCTGCTCCACTCTTCATTGAACCAGGGTTGATCCCCTGGTTTGATGGTAATGAAAGAGTGGGGGATATGATGGGCCATGAAGTTACAGATTGTGATTTTATACAGTTCTGTGGTGTGGATAGCCCATACCGCCTCATGGATGCCCAGTATTGAGTCACTAGATCTGTTCCAAGTCTGTACCGTTTAGCACGGTGATAGTGTCACACAACATGACGGAGGATATCCTCAACGTGAAGCCAGGACTTTATCTCTACAAGGACTGATCAATACTGTCATGGATATTTGTGACAGGTAGATCGGTGAGGACAAGTTCAAGTAGCATTTTCCCCCTTGTTGGATCCCTCACCATCCGCTGCAGACCCAGAGTAGCAGCTACAAACAAAAACAGAAAATGCTGGAAAATCTCAGCAGGTCTGACAGCATCTGTGGAGAGAGAATAGAGCCAACATTTCAAGTCTGGATGACCCAATGCCAGAGCAGCTATGTCCTTTTGGATTGGTGGACCTACAGGACATACTCAGGGATGGTGATGTCTGGGACATTGGCAGTAAGGTAAGATTCCGTGAATATGACGATGTCCGGCAGTTGCTTGACTAGTCTGTGGACACTTCTCCCAGCTTTGGGCATAAGGGTGGCAGAGTGGCACAGTGGGTTAGCATTGCTGCCTCACAGCGGCAGGGACCTGGGTTTGATTCCAGCTTGGGTTACTGTCTGTGTGGAGTCTACGTGATCTCCCCGTGTCTGCAAGGGTTTCCTGCAGTTGTTCCGGTTTCCTCCCACATTCTAAAAGATATGCTGGTTCGGTGCATTGGCCGTGCTAAATTCTCCCGGAATTAAAGACACCGGAGCGTGGGGACTAGGGGATTTTCACAGTAACTTAATTGCAGTGTTAATGTAGGCCTACTTGTGACACTAATAAATAAACTTAAGTAAGTAATGTCAGTAAATAGAACTTTTCAGGCTTGATTGGCTGGGTTTGCCATTGTTGTTTCTAGTGTCTAGATCAATGCTAGGTGTTCCGTGCAGCTTCATTCCTTTGCCTAGGTACTGTAGCAGTTTGATAAAACCCATTTTAGTAGGTTTAGTGTCACACGTGGACCAGACCAGGTAATGATGGCAGATTTCCTTCACTACAGGGAATTAGTGAATCTGATGGAGCTGTTCACCGATCAACGATGGCTTCATGATCACTATGACCCAGACTAGCTTTTTAATTCCAGATTTATTAACTGAATTTCAATTCCACAAGCGGCTATGGTAGGATTTGAATAGTATCCCCGTACAATTAGTCCAATGACATGATCAACATACCATCACCTTTATATCAACTGATTCTCCCTATCATTGTTTCAAACAAGTTGCCTTTTAGTTATAAATAGAAAATAGTGTGAATGTCCTGGCAGCTTTAGAGTTGTACCATGAGACTGACGTCTCTGAACCACTGTACATTGCAGCAGCTAAGTATGACAGTTGATCTAACAGCCGGGAAATGATAAGGAACTAACTGAATGACCGATTACAGTTAAAAAAAAATCAATATTTATGTCGTATGCTTCACGGAAATCATGCAATTTTGCTAGTCGTTGCTTAATATCTTTTGGAAATACATTGCAAATGAGTAGAGTCGTTTATCTTTTCTGAATCAAAACTACAAAACTAGATTGACATAAAGTTTTGCTTCCTCTTGTTTCTTTAATATCGGTTGATAGTGCTGTAACAACAGGAGCTGATCTTTCGTCATTGGGAAAAGTGTTCAGGAAAAGTTACTCACTACAGTGCTGAATTAACATCAGCATATAACGCTGACACAAAATCTCAAGACCATGTTTCACTTATGCTGTAGTATAGCATACTTTGGCAAATGTAGTGCATCCTAAAGGGCCATGAGCTGATCAGGTTTCCAAGTCAACTGTGTATAGTAACAGGATCGCTGCATCTGGTCTATAAATTAACTATAAAGTTCAGCAAAAATGACCATAAAAGCAAAAAAGGTTTGTAAACTCATTCCTGGCATTCAGTGTTGCAAACGTTAGTTCCAGGCAGAGTGAAAGTGAGTCATTTCTGACTATTTCATAAAAAAGCAGATTGCTATTAATCTGAAAATCTGGTGCTGCAACAATACCCCGCTTTGTGACATCATGGACCCTATTTTACCATTGCCTTGCGCCCGAAAACGGGTGCGAAAACGTGGTAAAGTCGGGTGTGAGGCCATTATCGTGATCCGCACCCGCGTCCGCGCAGGTTGCCACTTTACTGAAACCTGGGAATGGCGGCGATTCGATTCGCGCCCAAAACGGGCGCAGAGACAATTTAAATGCATTCGCATGCATTTAAATTGAATTAATGAACTGCCCGCCCAACTTTATCAGCATTTCCCCCTTTACCACCGTGTTTGCCAATCCGGAACCGCGCCGTAATGGACCTGCTAAATAAAAGTCTGAATCAGGCGCTCCAGCTTCTGAAGAGTGCATTCAGAGCTTCCAACAGCTCTCTGACTCAGATCAGTGGTGGGGGGGAGGAGGGGAGTGAGGTCAGGTCGTTGTCTGGTTCGGGGGGGGGGAGGAGGAGGAGGAGGCGGGTCAGATGTATCTCTGGCGGGGGGGGGGGGGGGGGGGGGGGGGCGGGTGGTGAGAGGGCTGATCATTGTCTGGTGGTGGGGGGGAGGGCTGATCATTGTCTGGTGGGGAGGGAGGAGGAGGCGGGTCAGTTGTTCCTCTGGAGGGGAAGGGGAGTGAGGCCAGACCATTCTCTTGTGGGGGGGGAGGGGGAGTGAGGCCAGTTCGTTGTCGGAGGGGGGAGTGAGGCCAGATTGTTGTATGGTGGGGGGGGCGTGGGTGAGGCCAGACCATTCTCTGGGGGTGGGGGGAAGTGAGGCCAGATCATTGTCTGGGGGGGAGGAGGGAGGCGGGTAAGATGTATCTCGGGGGGGGGAGGCCTGATCGTTCACTGGTGGGGGGGGGGGCAGATGGATCTCTGGTGGTGGTGGGGGGCAGATGGATCTCTGGTGGGGGGCAGGGGGGTCTGCTGCCACTCGGCGGGCGATCGGTGCAGAGGGGAGGGGGGCAGGGGTGGCGATCGGTCTGGGTAGCGGGGGGTGGATAAGGGGACAGTGATGTGTGTGGGTAGTGGGGGGGTGGATAAGGGGGACAGCGATGTGTGTGGGTATTGGGGGGGGTGGTAAGGGGGACAGTGATGTGTGTGGGGGGCCATCGCTCCTGCCTTTCGCTCCTGGGTCGCTTTCTCCGCTTTCTGCGGCTCGCGAGTGATCTGACATGGGCGCGCGTTTTCAAATTTATTTCTAACTGTGCATGTGCAGTTCAGAGCTCCGATCGTTTCGACTGCGCTAAGCCCCGCCCACAGCACGAATGGGGCTGGAGATGGCTGAGAGCATTTGGGGATACCTGAAAGCAGATTTCTAAGTCGGATCTGCATTACGCCCAGATTCGGCACTTAGAGTGAAAATGGTAAAATCAGGCCCCATATGTCTTTTAACCAGGTCTGTCAACACCAACTCACTCAATTTTGGTACAAGCACCGATTATTACAAAGACTATGCAAAGTCTGGGGGGCATGGGGGGTGGGTGGGGGGAGGGCTATCAGTGCTGAATGAGCGTGAAAATTGGGAGAGAACCACCGTGCCCATTTTCTGGGTAAGCTCCCAGTTGAATTCCTGTGGCACCTTGAAAAAAAAGGGTCAAAGTGTGGTTCTCGCCAGTGGAGAGAGTGGACGGAGTCTATTCATGCCGGAAAGCCGGCTGCTGACTGCTAAAGGGCACTATTGCACATGCGCCCTGATCTTCCAGTGCACTGTGTAAAGAGTACACAGTGCACTGAGAGATTGTCACTAACCCCAACCATGTGGACATTGCACCGCCACCCCACCGATCATGACCCGCTTGATCGCAACCGATCACCACCCCGAACACAACTCCCCATCAATCACCGCCCCCATTCACCCTCACTGTCCGATCACTGCCCCGTAATCCCTGATGCAGAGTACACAGCTCCCCACACCCTGCCTCCCCTTCAGGCCCTGCCCTCACCCCTCCCTTTAGGCCACCCCTCAACATTGCCCAGTGCCTGGTGGGCAATGCCAGGGTGCCCGGTGGGCACTGCCAGGATGCCAGGCTGGGTGTGGAGGAGGGAGGGGGAAGGGAAGGGGGGGGGGAGGGAGGGAAAGAGGGATGGGTGAAGGAGAGGGTTCAGACATAAAAAGTGTACATTTTACATGTGGCCTGACTCTTTTGTGCCTATGTTGAAGCCTCAAAAGAACTTCAGCTAAGAAGCCCAGCTAAAAGTGTGATGTACCAGCACTTGTGGGACATGACTGGATTTTCAATCTGCACTGGATTCTGCAATTCATATCAGACAGAGAGTTCACAGCTTACAGGAGACTTGCATTTTAAGGAGTACTTTCCGAAAGCATTTGTACCAGCCAAGTTGCAAACTTCGCATTGTAAATGTGGAACTCATTTCACCCAAAGGCTCAACATTGCATCAGAGAGCCTCTTAAAGTAGGATAAACAAATGGATTTCAGCTAAAACGTATTCCAAACACTAACATCCACCTTGTTAGATATGAATGTAGCTTTTACTGGAATTAGTATGACAAAGTCGTAAAACAAATTGAAAAAAAATCTTGCAACTTCTGTGCGTTACATTTGTCTTAAACATCTTTTTAAAACATTTACCAAAAAGTTAACCCAGCCTCTACTCGCTGCTGGTAGACACAAAAAAAAAGTGTGAATAAATATGCGCAAATACTCAGCTATCATCAGCGCAAGTGAAGGAAGTTTGGGAGAGATTGCAGCGCAGCCCTTCAATACCAGCAACTTTACAAGCCCCAATCCGAGGGTTCAACTTGGCACGCTTCAAGTGAACATGTCCATGCGCCGTGGCTGCCATACTGTGCCGGCACGTATGTGCGACATGCAATCAAATTAAAGTTTAAAGTTTATTTATTATTGTCACAAGTAGGCTTACACAGGATTCGGGCCAGAAGTTAAGGGCCGATATCTTTCTAACCTTTTTGTTTGTTGAAAACCCATGGAAGTTTGGAAATTTATAACCTCTCCCTCAATGTCAACAAAACGAAGGAGATTGTCATCGACTTCAGGAAGCGTAAAGGAGAACATGCTCCTGTCTACATCAATGGGGATGAAGTAGAAAGGGTCGACAGCTTCATGTTTTTAGGTGTCCAGATCACCAACAACCTGTCCTGGTTCCCCCATGCCGACACTATAGTTAAGAAAGCCCACCAATGCCTCTACTTTCTCAGAAGACTAAGGAAATTTGGCATGTCAGCTATGACTCTCACCAACTTTTACAGGTGTACCATAGAAAGCATTCTTTCTGGTTGTATCACAGCTTGGAGTGGCTCCTGCTCTGCCCAAGACAGCAAGGAACTACAAAAGGTCGTGAATGTAGCCCAATCCATCACGCAAACCAGCCTCCCAACCATTGACTCTGTCTACATTTCCCACTGCCTCAGCAAAGCAGCCAGCATAATTAAGGGCCCCACGCACCCCAGACATACTCTCTTCCACTTTGTTCCATCGGGAAAAGGATACAAAGTCTGAGGTCACGTATCAACCGACTCAAGAACAGTTTCTTCCCTGTTGCTGTCAGACTTTTGAATGGACTTACCTTGCATTAAGTTGATCTTTCTCTACATCCTAGCTATGACTGTAACACAGTGGTTCCCAAAGGGTGCGGGGCGCCACACTGGTGCGGCGAGAGAGGATGGCAAGTGTGGCGGGAAGATTCAAGGACAATCAAAGAAACATTTAAACATGGTTTAAACAAGCATTGTTTTATACTTTCTGGATGTCCCATGATCATATTATAAAGTATTTGTGTTCTATGTTATGAATCAAGCACTGTTAGGAGTTGTTTTCTTTTGTTTTTGAATGTATTTCTTATCAATAAAAAATTCGGTGTGGCGCAAGCAAATTTTTATTCCGAAAGTGCGGCCCAGTGAAAAAAGTTTGGGAACCACTGCTGTAACACGACGTTCTGCACTCTCTCATTTCCTTCTCTATGAACGGTATGCTTTGTCTGTATAGCACGCAAGAAAGAATACTTTTCACTGCATGCTAATACATGTGACAATAAATCAAATCAAAATCGAAGTTTGCGGCTTTATTCAATGAGCAAGTGTCTTAAATCTCAAACCCTTTCCACTTTAAACAGAGCGTTTATTGGTTTCTAACTGAACATAACCAAAACTTTGGGGATCAGGCTCAATCTCAAAACTATCCTTTGGACGACATCTGGGTTTGACGCAATCAAATGGCAACATTTGCAGAGTATCTTTCAGAGCTCCCTGGTGGTCTAGTGGTTAGGATTCGGCGCTCTCACCGCCGCGGCCCGGGTTCGATTCCCGGTCAGGGAACATACTGTTTTTGCGCTTTGGGAACCACTTGTTTTAAGTCTGGAAAGTTGAATTATCTTTTTAGATTCAAAAGAAGAGCGAGACAATTAAAACGTAGTATTAATT
The DNA here is from genome assembly GCF_964213995.1 of Mustelus asterias. Classification (NCBI taxonomy): domain Eukaryota; kingdom Metazoa; phylum Chordata; class Chondrichthyes; order Carcharhiniformes; family Triakidae; genus Mustelus; species Mustelus asterias. The sequence goes on from NC_135820.1 coordinate 55,865,120, forward strand.
GCTTCCTAGCTGTTGAATTATCGAGAATCTTCAATAGTGTGAAGTTTTCTCGCTTTTACTGAAACATGAATACAATATATATATAATATTGAATTATTTATAAAATAGATGACACAACCACGAATATACACCGAAATAAATAATAATTTAAAATGGAAAATTTAAAAAAAACGTCATTCCCTGACCGGGAATCGAACCCGGGCCGCGGCGGTGAGAGCGCCGAATCCTAACCACTAGACCACCAGGGAAGCTGAAAACTAGTGGCCATTCGCTTTACTGGAGGGTTGTTGGTGGTGATGTCGTCAGAGTGAGGAGGCGTGGTTGGAGGTAGGGACAATGGGCGGAGTCACTGGCAGCAGTTGCCTATTGGGCGGATGTCGTGGTCGGGGTGCCCGTGTGTGTGTGACGCGGGGAGGGCGGGGCCGGCGGAGTCTCTATAAAAGGCGGGGCTCCGGGCGGCTGCTGAGCGAACATCAGCCGCGAGACCGGACGGTTGGGGTTTGAAAATTTGATTTGATTCGGTTCCGTTGCCGAAAGCGCGTTGTGCCCGTTCGGCGTTTCCAATGGGCCCTGTGGCCTAGCGTTTACTTTCTTCAGTCAAAGCACTTTGGTTCCTGTTTGGTGTTTGAGAGGTAGGTGGATGAGGGAGAGTGAGGCGGGAGGGTGTGGGGTGTCCTTCTTCCCCGCCCCCCCCCCCCCACCTTTCCCTAATAACAATACCCGCTCCCCGGGCTCTGGCGGCCTGCTGGCTCACTCGGGCCTTCTCGCTGTCAGTCAGGCCTCTTTGGTCAGCAGCAAGGCCAGCCCAGGGGTGCGGTCCTTGCTCCAGTGTTTGCACTGAGTCTCTCACCTCTCTCTCCCTCCCACTCAGCAACTTTATTTTCCAGCCTTGTTGGAGGGGAGTTGACAGCTGTGCTTTTAACTCAGCCACATCCCCCCCTCCCTTAGTGATCACAGCACAACCTGTCAGATTGTCCTTCCCAACTTTGGGAACATTCCCCCCAAAAAAGTTTGCAACTTATTTTTTTCCTCATTTAATTTAACAGCGACTCACCTAAAGTCGGTGGCCCTCCAGTAATGTTACTCTGAATGATGCTTGGAGAGTCTCCAGGGTTGACTGTGTGCTCCTTGGGCCAAGAATGTGTTTATAACTTGCAGACTCCTTGCAGCTGCACTGGAGCAGTGACTTCAGGGCTTTCATAAGTCTTCTCTTCTCCCCCCCGCCCCCCCAATTATCCATCAAAGTATATACTCTTAACTTATTTAGTGGAGAAGCGTGCAAATATCCTGATCCAAAATAACACCCACAGATTTTAATCTGGACTCATTTCAGTTCAATCTACAAATTTGATGCAAACATTTATCACTGTTGAACATTCTCAAACCCTTTAGACTGTTTATGTAAAGACGAAACCCTGTGACAGGTTTATATGAAGGTCAGATGTTTCCTTCAGTAGGGAAGTTCTTTAATAAAGGTGACCTCCAATATGTTCTGGTATGTGACCAATCAGGCTGTGTGTTTCTCTACACTAGAATGGCAGGCAACCTGTTGAACCCCTGGCTGAGTTTACTATTAGAATGCCAATCTGTTAACCTAAATATACTTTTTGTTTCCTGTTGCTATTTCAGGGTTACCATCTAAATACTAGTTTCAACGATTGCAATGGCATCCATTCCTTCAACTGGCTCCCTTGCAGCAACCCATGACTATTACAGGAGTAAGTAATTCTACTGGAAAACAAGCTTTTTTGAGATTGGAGTAGGAGGAGGAACTATTAAATTACTGATAGTTGATTGACTGGCTTGCAAACTTGGGCTTATTTCCAACAGTAGCAGCTGTAAACCTGATGAATAACAACTTGCCTGCAATAAAATTCTTGTGGTTATTAAGTTTGACATGTTGTTTTTTTAAACTGTTTCTATAAACAGTGATGAAAAAGCTTTTAATACTGTTAACATCCAGCAAGAATTTTTGCTTCAGTGACTATGTATACGTAGATCACAACCACCAACTTTAACATGGGTATATGGTTCAAATTGGTGCCCAAGTGGGCCTGAGGTAATAAGATTTTGTGCTTTGTTGACTAGACTGCTATTTCTGTTGAATGTATGTTGTAATTGTGTGTTTATGTAATTATGGTAGCTGACCTCCCCTCTAAAGGAAAGTTATTTCTGAAAGTCTTTAGTTTATCCCTGGAAGAAAAATGGCTAGGGAACTGATTCACAGTTACATTTTTGAGGGTGGTGGTTGTTTTTCAGTTGAAATTTCTTTGCTGTTTTAACAGATAATAATGTTCTGTACACAGTGGTGGTTCTTCTCTGCTGGCCTGCTAAATTTAACTGTTAAATGAGTTTTGCACATTATTTCACTTTACTGATTATGGTTGGCATACTACAGATGAAAGTTAATTTTGTCAATAAGCAAGCACTAACGTCATCCCTTAACGTTGAAAGCTGTGTATCGAAATCATGACTTTCAGTTAGAACCCCCTCAACTCTCCAGAAGTTCCAAGGCTGGGGAAACCCTGAAGGGCCAATGCTCTGACATTGTTAACTGACTTTCCCATATTTTTCTGTATTTCAAATTTTGTTTATGGGAATTATTTTGAGTCAGGTTATGCTGTCTTTCAGCATTCAGGAAAGGATGCATGTTTGTGGCAAACTTTATATTCTAAGCATAATAGATTAGGAATTGAATTCCAGAAGCTGTGTGCAGAAAAATTAATGTATGATAAATACTTAAAAGCATGGACCTCTAATTTCAGGACGCCTTGGTTCCGCTTCCAGTAATAGTTCATGTGGCAGCTCTGAGCACATTGGAGAAGTGATTCCACACCATCCAGGTAAGAGGATTTCAAATGAACACTTGGATAATGCAGTGTCGTCTGTATGGTCATACAATGTGACACAATCTTTTGCAACAATCTTTCCTTGTATTCCACTCAAACCATTTTGCACTCAAATCATTTTAGATTTAATAATGCTACCAAAAGCCTGAACTGCTTTTACTGAGCATGTGGTGTTAATCGTACTTCAAATAAAATTTATCCTTGCTCTGCATTGATTATTGAACTGCAATGTGGTATATTCTACCTGTTGTTTTGAGTTGGTATTTATAATTGTGAATGAAAGTTAAGATACATTGGAACAGAGTTTTTCAGCAAATTAAGCTGTGCTTATGGGAGTTATAAAACTGAGACATGTATACCCACTATGACAGAGTATATTTGCATGAGCATTCTACATTTTAGAATAGGTTTTATAACTGTTTGCAGTCAAGTGCATGGAAGTGTACTTATATTGGTTGTTCACACAGGCTTGCATGTCCTCTTGATCACTTAAGATGGTTAAATGACCTAGTAATGGGGGCTTCTGTATTGGTAGTTCTGTTGCCTGAATTATCATGAAACCTGCACATTTAGGAATTTACTCCTTCTGAGACATGATCTGTGCTAATTCGACTTGAACCTAATTGAGCCTGTTCCATTGAAGCAAGCTATTGTCAAAGCTTGTATGTAACATGTATTATTGCCTCGAGCTGTCAAACCAGGAAAATATTTATTGTAATTAAATTGTGCACTCTCTAATCTTTTTTAAATATGTGGCAGTTTTCAACAAACCCTGGTCTTTTATGGACATGTTTTGTTTGGCCTATATTGAATGCAGAAGATACTAGTTGTAAATTTTCTATTTACAGGGTTACCAAAGTCTACAGCGGGCCAGTGGTGGATCAGTTTTTTCTTTGGGAAAACTCAGAACCATCCAGCAATGACAACTCTGTCGGAGTCCTCGGAGAGGTAAGATATCTGCACAATATGATCTAGAATGATAATGGAAGATGATTAAGTTCAGTGTAATTAATTGTCAAATGAAGAATATGAAATCCTATTGTATCTGGTATGTCAGAAGTGTCTCTGCTGCAATAATTTGCTTTTGTCTTTCCAGTGGCAAGATAAACTGCATCCTGCCTCAAGAAATGGTGAGGAAACGACATGCTAGTGAGCCCAGCAAATCTTCATCATGATTTGACTTTTGAAGAAAACGTTAGGAATTTCAGGCGTTCCAAAATATTAATCTTTAAAAAATAAAGGCTGCTTTAATTTTTAGTCATACTTTTGTAATTAACTCTTCCTTACTTTTTTCCATATAATCGGTGGAGCTTGTTGTAAAGTGTATGCCCATTTGGCATACTTGAACATCTAATAAAATACTTAAGCAGCCTATCTGTCTGAGTTCATGTTCACTACTATTTTCACTGGCTGACCTTTCCAAACAAAATCATCAAATTTTAGATGAGCTGAATCACATGCTAACATAGGTTAAGGTGAACACCATATCAGTAAATTTCTCTCCATTTGGCAACTCCTAAAATCAGTTGCTAATCAGTGGCAGCTTCTGTGCAAGTGATCTGAATGTCTTTAACAGTGCCAATGCAGTGATGGCAGAGCAAGATAGTGGTAACATTAGGTTGTTTCAGAATACATGTGCAAGATGACACCTTGCCAATTAATTATAACACCCTGATCATTAAAGTGACATCCAAAGTGCTGCAGGAGAACTTTTAAGATTGGGTGCAAGATTGGGTTGCTATTTGTGCTGTTTTCTGTGTAGAAAACCTAATGCAACTAATCAAAATAGAACTGTCAGTTATGACTTTGATTTAAGGTCATTTTAGTACTGTGATATTAGAGAAGATTATATCAAGCTGATTGCCAAAATTCTGAAATAGGAGAGTGAGTCTTCTATTTGTTGAATGTTAATACCATGTTACCCATAATTGAAATAGTACATCAGATCTGTAACATCATATGACAGAAATGGCTTCTGAGTCCAGTTAGTGCCAAAATGAGCTGCCTGCCACAAATTTATTTAGCAATTTGTGTTCCATAATCTTAAGACTGGTGGCCACAATTGGACTTTGGGTTATCCTGCAAGAATGTAACCACCTGCTGCTTCATTCTTTGTGTGGCTTCGTGCTGTTCATTGGAAGATGGGCCTCTGCTGTTTGATAAACAGTAAGATGTTGGCTTTTTGTCTGCATTCCACAGTCCATCTGGATAGTGACTTTATCCCAGTGATACTTAAACTATTCCATTTGTTACTGTTCAAATCCTTTAAGATTTCTGCATGGGTTCAAATCCAACTCCTGACATTTCTTTTTGGGGTGGCAGTGGTTGGCACTCTTGCTTCAGAGCGTCAGGGACCTGGATTCGATTCTGGCCTTGGTGACTAGTGTTTGCACTGTGTGGGTTTGCTCCAGGTGATCCAGTTTCCTCCCACAGTCCAAAGATTTGCAGGTTGGGTGGATTGGCTATGCTAAATTGCCTCTTGTTGTATCAAGATGTGTAGGTTAGAGGGATTAGTGGGGTTACAGGGTTAGGACCTGGGGGGATGCTTTGAGAGAATTGGTGCAGACTCAGGCCAAATGATCATCTTTTGCACTGTAGGGATTCTATGATTGTGCACTTTAAAGGAATCAGTGCTGATACACAGCCTGTTTGTCCCAGGTGCACCATTTTCCTAATTGTTGCATATGTGTATTCAATGTACTATTTGGCTACTGTCTCCCAGAATGGCTGACAGAATTTTAAGTGCTCTTTATGGTGGGTTTTTAAGTTCATTGTGAGCAATGAGGACTGCATTGCTCCTGATGTTTCAATCTGTGAGCACAATGCTCTGCCTACTGTTTGTCATAAGGTCAGTGTGGGGCAGTGGCAGCAGCCACTGTTGGAGGAGGCATTTTTGACTGCCCTCAGCAATGTTTAGCTGCAAGTCCATGATCTTTTTGTTGGCTGTAAGACCGTGAGGCAGTGCACACTAGTGACTGGTGCAGAGTGTGTTTCACAATGAGGTGTCTGGACCAAGTTCATCCTGACTATTGACCACTGATTCAATGGGTGTAAAATGTTGAATGAATGACAAAGTCCTATCACATTGTTTACTACTAAACACACAACACAAAATATTTTGTATGTCCGTTTAGTTCAGTAAGTGGAACTGTTTCCTGTAAGAAAGATAGAAACGGAGTCCTCAACTTGGGTGAAGATAACCACCAGCCTCTTTACATTTTGAATCCATCTTCCATTCAGCAATAAATGTGAGGAACTAATGGACTTTTGTCACTCAAGCTTGATCATGCAGTCACCAGCCTCTTGTCACATCCCTCTCTTTACTAGTACAATGGGCCAAACTTTGTTTACCCCTGCTATCACTCTGAACTCTCATTTTCCTTTAGTTTCTCTTCTATCTCTCCATGTCACCTCCAAGCTCATCTTGTCCATGAGTCACCTGCTCATTGCTAATTGTCTAATTTTCCCTCCTGGTCCTTGCGTTAGTGGATATTCTTGACCATTGTCTTGCTTCATGTTACACTCATTTAAATATGTAGTCGTCATCCCTTGCTCAAAAGCAAGCCATTGAGACCCCACTGTCCTTGCAAACTGAGCTCTAACTCTAACCACCTTTTCCTCAGTCCTTGAATGTGTTGTCTCCCAAATCTTTTGCCCATGCTTCCCTTCAATCCTGCTTCCACCCTTCCAGAATGGCTGTCACATATGATGTTGTGTATGCCTAACAAGGACACTTTACCTCCTTCCTCTTGATCTGTGTGCAACCTTTGATGTGGTTGATCACACTCCTCCAGCGTCCCTTTGACATCCAGCTGGGTGGAAGTGATTTTGCATGGTTCCATTCTAACCTGTCTAATCCTATCCAAAGTATTACTTGCAATGGGTTCTTGACAATTGTTTGGCACTACATCAGATTGTTTGCATGTTTGACCCCGATGTTGGTCATCTGACCATGTATTTACCCAATCACTAAGACCGTCAATTTCCACCTCTGCAACATTGCTGAACTTTGCCCTTGTTTCACTCATTGCTACTACAACCTCATTCGTAACTGTTACTCCTAGATTTGACTGCTCCAGCGCAGGCTTGGTTCCAAGTCCAACAAAACTCTGCTGCCCCATGTCTTAATTCACACCAAGTCCAGTTCCCTTGTCACCCCTGTGTTTGCTGAGCTTCATTAACTCCTTGTCGAGCATTTTCTTTTATAATTCTCATCCTTGTTCTCAAATCCCTCCATCTTGCTTCTCCCTATTTCTAGCCCTACAACCCTCGGATCTGCATTCACCTAATTCTGGCCTCTTAAGCATTCCCAATTTTAATCGCCCCAGCCTTGGTGGCTGGTTTTTTCAGTTGCCAAGGTCATGATCTCTGGGATTCCCCCTCTCCATCTGTCTCTCTATCTTGCCTTTATGACACTCCTTAAAGCCTACCTCTTTGACAAAGCATTTAATCATCTGACTGAATAGCTCCTTGTGTGACTTGGTGTTGTTTTTGTATTTCTCGTGAAGCATCTTGATATATTAAAAGCATAATGTTATGCTTTTAATAGTTGTTTAAAAATGTGTCTTAAGCTTGTAGATCAGTAACACTGGATTGGATTTTCTCTGCCTTGTGTAACAGAATGATGTCCTCAAAACGAGGTCTTATTAACTAACCATGCAGCTGCCTCCTATTTAAAATGGGTCTACTACTTGCTGTTAGAGCCTGCTTCAGGCAGATGCCTTTCTTAATATGAAAATTGAGGATCTTTAAACAGAAGCCAATGGCCCAACAGGCAGCACCGGGGCACAGTGGTTAGCACTGCTGTCTCACAGCATGAGGGACCTGGGTTTGATTCCTGGCTTGGCTCACTATGCTGAGTCTGTACTTTCTCCTGTGTCTGTGTGGGTTTCCTCTGGGTGCTCCAGTTTCCTCCCACAGTCTGAAAGACGTGCTGGTTAGGTGCATTGGCCATGCTAAATTCTCCTTCAGTGTACCCGAACAGGTACCAGTGTGTGGTGACTAGGGGATTTTCACAGTAACTTCATTGCTGTGTTAATGTAAGCCTACTTGTGACACTGATGATAAACTTTAAAACGTTAAATTGCCATTTTCAGTTGAATTGGTTGGACTAGGCATTTTCTGTGCAGGTTATGATCAAATCTGTAGACACTAGAATTGAAGATGCCCAAAGGTTAATTTAACGTTTCTGAGAATTGGAGTACTACAAAAATAAGGTCACTGCTGTTACACTCACCACCCTGAACTTATCTAGGTAGCAGCCAGGGGAGTCTCAATGGAGTGAGCATTTGGATACCTGTTGGGCACCCTGCAACTCATGAACTCAATTCAAAGGCTCATTTTAAACATTGGGTGACTTGCTGGCATCAATGTCAAAATCATGCCCAGGGAGTGCTGCATTGCTTGAAATTGTTTGGTTGTGACATTAAACTGAAACCCCATCTGCCTGTTCAGTCAGATGTTAAAGATTCCATGGCAGTATTTGAACATAGAACATTACCACGCAGTACAGGCCCTTTGGCCCTCGATGTTGTGCCGACCAGTGAAACCAATCTAAAGCCCATCTAACCTACACTATTCCAATATCATCCATACGTTTATCCAATGACCATTTAAATGCCCTTAATGTTGGCGAGTCCACCACTGCTGCAGGCAGGGCATTCCACGCCCTTACTACTGAGTGAAGAACCTACCTTTGACATCTGTCCTATAATCTATCACCCCTCAATTTAAAGCTATGTCCCCTCGTGCTAGCTATCACCATCCGAGGAAAAAGGCTCTCACTATCCACCCTATCTAATCCTCTGATCATCTTGTATGCCTCTATTAAGTCACCTCTTAACCACCTTCTCTCTAATGAAAACAAACTCAAGTCCCTCAGCCTTCCCACCATACCAGGCAACATCCTAGAAAATTTCCTCCATCCTTTCCAATGCTTCCACATCCTATAATGCGGCGGCCAGAACTGTACGCAATACTCCAAGCGCGGCTGCACCAGAGTTTTGTACAGCTGCAACATGACCTCCTGGCTCCGAAACTCAATCCCTCTACCAATAAAAGCTAACACTCCATACGCCTTCTTAACAACCCTATCAACCTGGGTGCCAACTTTCAGGGATCTATGCACATGGACACCGAGATCTCTCTGTTCATCCATGCTACCAAGTATCTTACCATTAGCCCAGTACTCTGTAATCCTGTTACTCCTTCCAAAGTGAATCACCTCACACTTTTCCGCATTGAACTCCATTTGCCACCTCAGCCCAGCACTGCAGCTTATCTATGTCCCTCTGTAACCTGCAACATCTTTCCGCACTGTCCAAAACTCCACTGACTTTAGTATCATTCGCAAATTTACTAACCCATCCTTCTACGCCCTCATCCAGGTCATTTATAAAAATGACAAACAGCAGTGGCCCCAAAACAGATCCTTGTGGTACACCACTAGTAACTGAACTCCAGGATGAACATTTCCCATCAACCTCTACCCTCTGTTTTCTTATAGCTAGCCAATTCCTGATCCAAACCGCTAAATCGCCCTCAATCCCATGCCTCCGTATCTTCTGCAATAGCTTACCGTGGGGAACATTATCAAACGCTTTACTGAAATCCGTATACACCGCATCAACTGCTTTACCCTCATCCACCTCTTTGGTCACCTTCTCAAAGAACTCAATGAGGTTTGTGAGGCACGACCTACCCTTCACAAAACCGTGTTGACTATCCCTAATCAAATTATTCCTTTCTAGATGATTATAAATCCTATCTCTTATAATCCTTTCCGAAACTTTGCCCACAACAGAAGTAAGGCTCACTGGTCTATAATTACCAGGGTTGTCTCTACTCCCCTTTTTGAACAAGGGGACAACATTTGCTATCCTCCAGTCTTCTGGCACTATTCCTGTAGACAATGACGACATAAAGATCAAAGCCAAAGGCTCTGCAATCTCCTCCCTAGCCTCCCAGAGAATCCTGGGATAAATCCCATCCGGCCCAGGGGACTTATCTATTTTCACACTTTCCAGAATTGCTAACACCTCCTCCTTATTAACCTCAATCCTGTCTAGTCCAATAGCCTGTATCTCAGTATTCTCCTCGACAACATTGTCTTTTTCCTGTGTGAATGCTGATGAAAAATATTCATTTAGCGCCTCTCCTATCTCTTCGGACTCCACGCACAACTTCCCACTACTGTCCTTGACTGGCCCTAATCTTATCCTAGTCATTTTTTTATTCCTGACATACCTATAGAAAGCTTTAGGGTTTTCCTTGATCCTACCTGCCAAAGACTTATCATGTCCCCTCCTGCCTCTTCTTAACTCTCTCTTTAGGTCCTTCCTGGCTAACTTGTAACTCTCAAGCGCCCTAACTGAGCCTTCACGTCTCATCTTTACATAAGTCTCCTTCTTCCTCTTCACAAGAGATTCAACTTCTTTAGTAAACCAGGGTTCCCTCACTCGACCACTTCCTCCCTGCCTGACAGGTACATACTTATCAAGGATACCCAGTAGCTGTTCCTTGAACAAGCTCCACATTTCAATTGTGCCCATCCCCTGCAGTTTCCTTCTCCAACCTATGCACCCTAAATCTCGCCTAATCGCATCATAATTTCCTTTCCCCCAGCTATAACTCTTGCCCTTCTGTATATACCTATTCCTTTCCATCGCTAAAGTAAACGTAACCGAATTGTGGTCACTATCACCAAAGTGCTCCCCTACCTCCAAATCTAACACCTGGCCTGGTTCATTACCCAGTACCAAATCCAATGCGGCCTCGCCTCTTGTTGGCCTATCTACATACTGTGTCAGGAAACCCTCCTGCACACATTGGACAAAAACTGACCCATCTAAAGTACTCGAACTATCGCTTTTCCTGTCAATATTTGCAAAGTTAAAGTCCCCCATAACAACTACCCTGTTACTTTCGCTCCTATCCAGAATCATCTGAGGGAGAGCATGGAGTCTCCTGACAAAACATTCCTACTTCAAACAACGTAATGACAAAGTAATTGACTGCTGAAGTTTTGTAGGATCTTTCCACACCAAGATTACTTTTGCATTTACCTACATAACAAAAATGCACCAGTTTCATTCCTTATGAAGCTTTTTGGGAAGTTTTATAGACGCACGTTGTTCTGTAAACAGGCTTTTGTCAACCTAAGTGGATCTATTTTGTGTTAAGGAAATCACACAAGACTAACATGTTTCTATTTAAATTTTGTCAAAGATCCAGCTTCTAGAATGTGTCTATTTATACACATTACTTAACAGCTGAAACACAATGATTTGTTTTTATATATAATGGAATTATTTACTCTGCTCTCAGTATCTAAGTCAAACCAGTTTTCTGCTTAGTGCAAAATTTTCTGTTAATAAAAAGAATTGTTGATTTGGCATGGTGGCACAGTGGTCAGCATTGCTGCCTCACAGGGCCAGGGACCCAGGTTCAATGACCTTGGGTGACTGGAGTTTGCACGTTCTCCCCTGTTTGCGTGGGTTTCCTCCGGGTGCTCCGGTTTCTTCCCACACTCCAAGGATATGCGGGTTAGGTGGATTGGCCACGCTAAATTGCCCCTTACACTCAGGCGGACTAGCAGGGTAAATATCTGGGGTTGCGGGGGATAGGTTCTGGGTGGGATTGTTGTTGGTGCATGCTCGTTGGGCCAAATGGCCTCCTTCTGCACTGTAAGGATTCTATAATTAACAGAATTACAACTAAGGTTACAGCAATACAACTTCTACTTTCGTGAGTCCAGTATCTTAGTTTTATTAGTTCTTGAATGTTGTTTTTTCTGGTTAGCCTGCCTTTTATCTTTAGTCACCCTGTTTCTATGCAGTTCCCATTTCAGTTAGGGAAAGAGCTGGAGTGGAAAGGACTTTACTTTAGGCTGTGAAAGTATCCAAAGTTGCCACCAACATAACTCCATATTGGCCTTTTGTGGTAAACCTTGTTTTCTTGACCATTGCTTTCCCTGTTGAAGCATTTCCCCAGGACTGTCTCCGTTGCGTAAATATAAATCATCCTGTCGTTATATGGGCTTCTAACCTATCAGGACCTATTACATAACCTCCTGAATACAAAAATTACATCTGAGTTACTGATGGTACATTTTCACACATTTTGCAACTTTTTCGTACTTAAGCAATACTACTGTGGTCTATAGTTGCATAGTGTTGGTGTTCAATAGAGTATTATGTATGAAACTATCAGTGTTCATGCTTTTAACAAACAGCGTTTTAATGTTTATACCTCACTAGCAGCATGTTAATGTTTATACTGCACATTGCCTGCAATGAATAATTGGATGATGGATTATTCCCATACGTTGATTAATTGTGAGTTAGGAAAAATTGAGCAGAGGCTTGGAAATAGCTTGTATTATCTAACCACTTGGCCTGGAAACAATGTGAGAAGGAGTTGGAATTAAAATGGATAATAGCTCAAGGTGTCATCATTTAACTGTACTTGTATAGTTTCTAAAGATAGATATGAGAGCTCTGTAGGATGTTATCTGTAGTTGACTGTTGCAAGTTAACTTACTTAGTTGGTAGCATTCTTAATTTTTGATCAGATGATTGTGGGTTCAAACTCCAATCCAGACCTTTTATCATGTAACCTAGTCAGAGCTGAATGGTGGATTGTCAGGTCATCTTTCAGACCAGATTTTAGAAAAAAGATATTTCACAGGACGCAGACATTGTTGGCTAGACCAGCATTTGTTACCCATCCCTAATTGCCCTTCAGGTGGTGGTAGTGAGCTGCCATCTTGAACCGCTACAGTCCATGTGGTGTGTAGGTACACCCATAGTGCTGTTAGGAAGTGAGTTTAAGGATTTTGACTTAGCAACAGTAAAGGAATTCCAAGTTGGGATGATGTGTGACTGGAGGGGAACTTGGAGGTGCTGGTGCCCACATGCACCTGCTGCCCATGTCTTTCTAGGTGGTGAAGGGTGCAAGTTTGGAAGGAGTTGTTGAAGGAATCTTGGTGAGTTGCTGCAATGCATCTTGTATATGGTATAAGATACTGCCACTGTGTCAGTGGTGGAGGGAGTGAATGTTTAAGATGGTGGATGGGGTGTCAATCAAGTGGGCTGCTTTGATCTGGATGGTGTGAGGTTCTTGAGTGTTATTGGAGCTGCACTCATCCAGGCAAGTGCAGAATATTCCTGACTGATAAATGAAGGTCCATCTGCTTGTTCTGCCAGTTCAGTTGGGCATGAAAGATCTCATGGTACTATGTGAAGAGCAAATTTTCTATCTGACAAATTCCACCAAAAACTGGCCTAACAGGTTATTCATCATTGCACAAAATAACTGACAAATTTGCTTAATAGGCTGTCTGGCAGATTTATAAAATTGGTGTTTCATCAGTTTGGAGTAATAAACTAGTCAGTGTGAGACTACTAGATATCGTCTTGAATATATTGGCCTCGTTGCACTTGGTAGCCAAATTGCCCTGCATTGATATTAAGGCAGTCGCATAGCAATATGGCAGCATGGTGACACAGTGGTTAGCCGCCTCCTGTACTGTAGGGATTCTAATTTGATAAGATGCATTGCCAGGTCTGGTGCTGATCTGTACACGATATCACTTCTATATTCTTTTTCCTGATGCTGAATTGGTTGATCCCAACTGGACGGGCAATCCAGGTGCTTTTGCTGATCTGTGCATCACTGAATTAAGGAGGGAAAATTACCCAACTTTTTTTTAAAAATCCTGATAACTTGTTACTTTTGCTGGAAACTATGGCCAACGCAGGCTGGGACTTTAACATGATGCCTTCCATGGTTGATTAGTCTGCACTTGGAAAGGTTATGTATAGAGCAGTGTTGTTCAATACTCTTTCCATTTGTCACATAGCAAATCAATCACAGACTTTGTTTGAGTTATGGAGCACTAAGTTGTGTTAAAGTAGTAAGTCTGATTATGGGTGTTGCTCACTCAACTGCTATTTGTCCAGTATTCCTGGTTGAGTAAGGAAGAGAATCTAGTGGCACAGAATGCCAGCTGGAGAACTTGGCACAGTTTAGCTGGTGCTTAGCAGTCTTCATAAAACAGGTGAGAATCATGAGTGAAGTTCAGCACTGCAGGACTGTCAATTAGGGTTGAAATGTGCAATTTTGGCTAACTGGGACAGCAGAAACATCAAAATGTCTTCAACCTTCATCTTAATAGATCTGTTGAAATGAGTGATTGGAAAGAGTAGGATGCTACTGGAGTATAAGGAGAGATTACAGGAGGTTAACCATGAGCCAAAGGTCAATTAAGTGATGAAAATGTGAGGTGATCAAGGCAAGAGTCAATGCAAAAGCCAACACCCACCCCTTAGTCTTCTAATATATCAATTCTGTTAAAATCAAGACAGTTTACTCCTGAAGAAATTCATTTTTTTTTCAAATAAACTAGAACACTCAGTTAACAGATTGTCACCACCCTTTGAGAAGGTAAGCTTTGCAGAACAGTTAGATTGTAAAGTCCTTATGAAGTTGTTCTGGCTCAGGCAGTGACTGCATCGATCTTGACTGCTGACAGTTTAAAACCTCAAACCTACGCTGCTTCAGAGCGCCAGGGATCCAGAATCAATTCCTGGCTTGGGTCACTGTCTGTGCGGAGTCTGCACGTTCTCCCCATGTCTGCATGGGTTTCCTCTGGGGGCTCCAGTTTCCTCCCACAGTCCAAAAGACGTGCTGGTTAGGTACGTTGGCCATGCTAAATTCTCCATCAGTGTACCCAAACAGGTGCCGGAATGTGACGACTAGGGGATTTTCACAGTAACTTCATTGCACTGTTAATATAAGTCTACTTGTGACACTTATAAACAAATTTTAAAACTTTTAAACTGATTTCAAAAGATTTGTTTCATTAATGCAGTGGTTCCCAAAGGGTGCGGCGCGCCACACTGGTGCAGCAAGAGAGGATGGCAAGTGTGGCGGGAAGATTCAAGGACAATCAAAGAAACGTTTAAACATGGATTAGATATTTTTCCAAAGTGATTGTTTTATACTTTCTGGATGTCCCATGATCATATTATAAAGTAGTTGTGTTCTATGTTATGAATCAAGCACTGCCAGGAGTTGTTTTTTAAAATGTATTTCTTATCAATAAAAAATTTGGTGTGGCACGAGCAAATTTTTATTCCGAAAAAGTGTGGCCCAGTGAAAAAAGTTTGGGAACCACTGCATTAATGTGTATATTTTGTATGGTGGCCTGATCCCACAGCATCAAAATCCTACTGGATAACATTGTCAATGGCCGCTAGGCAAGCTATAGCCAATGATATCCAGTATGAATCAGCCCATTCCGGTGACAAAATTAGGGAGACAAAAAGGATGAAGGTAGCTGACAGTATAATAGTACATTATTGAAACGAGAATTTTCATGTCCTTGTTATTCCAGCGCGTCTTTCCCCAGGCAGGAGCTTCCCATTGCGCTTAGTAACCTTTGTTCTAGATTAGGTGGGGTTTTTTTGTAAACAGCTGGATGTGCGCATGTACAGCTTTGTACTTTAAGCCAGTTTGCCAAATGAATGTGGAGGGGAAATTGACAGAAGCAGGCGCGGAGAAAGTGAGCAGACTCGCTGGGGCAGCTCCACATAACCATTGGAACAGGCTCTGCACTTCAACCCAATCACAGGAGACTTAAAATTCAGACTTAAAAACAAACTCAGTGACATTTTGAGACTGAAAAATAAGCAAAAATGGTCATGAAAACGGGTAGGGCGTTTACTTTGCGTGCGATAGAAAAACAACAGGGTAATACATAAACTTCGGCAGCCCAATTTTAAATGGGGCAGATGTAATTATCGGGGTAATTATTGGGTTTGACCCGTAATTACGAGTTGTGGCTCGATTTAATGGAATAAAATAGTCATGATTGTAAAAGGCGTATTTATATGTATCTTAACATTGGCCCCTCTTTGTGATAGGTAGCTGTCGATTTTATGTCAAGTTGCACTTGCTGATCGACATTTGTGTGTTTTTCTTTGAGTTACCAGCTGCTGGTTTCACCCATAATCACTTTACCCTCATTAGTTACTGCATCATTACTTTACCTTCTGATTGCATGCTAACACAGCGCCAGTTTTCAGGAGTAAATGGTGGTGAAGCTGTTTTTCCGAGGCTTTCTCGCAGTATACAGATTGGAGATTCCCGTGGGATACGGTGCTCACTTTTGTACTGCATATACGAATGAATTTTCTCCTTTTCCATTTGATTTCTAATCCTTCTATTAGCGAAAATGGGAGCTGTATCTAACAGGTGAATCAATATCGTAATTATCAAGAAATAAGCAACGTAAAAGACCCTCATATTTTGTACAGAAAACGCTGACATTATTCAGTACTTTACGTGGCAATAAGAAACACAGTAAAGTTGATGATCTAAGTATTTCCAGCATCTGCAGTATTTTCCATTTTATATCTTGTTTCTTTTTCCAGTTGGGGTTGCAATGCTAATTAAAACCATCCGATTAGCAAACTCACTAATATGATGCGTTATCTTCCGTTTTGGAACAAAAAAACTGTACAGCACAGGAACAGGCCCTTCGGCCCACCAAACCTGCACCCACACGACGCTTCCCTAAACCTTTTGCCTCTGTGCCGTCTGTGTCCCTGCCTAATCATGTATCTGTCAAGATGCCTCTTAAACTTTGCTACTGTATCTGCATTTATTTGCATGAGACTCCAGGAATTTTACCTGGACTGAATCCTGTTCTCGAAGGAGGTTAGAGAAGTCTGGGGGAACAGGTAAAGCAAAGCAATTCCAGAGAAAATGTCTGATATTCATAGAATCCCAACAGTGCAGAAGGAGGCCATTCAGTCCACCAAGTCTGCACTGACTCTTCGAAAGAGCATCTTTCTGCTGCATCAACCTGTACCCTGTAACCCCACACATTTGCACCACTAATCCCTTTAATCAACACATTTTCGGACACTATAGAGCAATTTAGCATAGCCAATCCACCTAAAGGGGCAATTTACTGAACTCCAGAGAGTGTCTTGGCCTTTTGGTGGCATGCTGTCAGACCTGCTGAGATTTTCCAGCATTTTCTGTTTTTGTTTCAGATTCCAGCATCCGCAGTATTTTCCCTTTAACTGGGGTGAAATTCTGATGCATCAGGGATGTTCAGACAGCTGTCTCCGCTGTGGCAGGAGACCTGGCAGGTTAGAACATAGATCATAAAACAGTACAGCACAGAACAGGCCCTTCGGCCCACGATGTTGTGCCGAGCTTTATCTGAAACCAAGATCAAGCTATCCCACTCCCTATCATCCTGGTGTGCTCCATGTGCCTATCCAATAACCGCTTAAATGTTCCTAAAGTGTCTGACTCCACTATCACAGCAGGCAGTCCATTCCATGCCCCAACCACTCTCTGAGTAAAGAACCTACCTCGGACATCCTTCTTATATCTCCCACCATGAACCCTGTAGTTATGCCCCCTTGTAATAGCTCCATCCACCGGAGGAAATAGTCTTTGAACATTCACTCTATCTATCCCCTTCATCATTTTATAAACCTCTATTAAGTCTCCCCTGAACCTCCTCTGCTCCAGAGAGAACAGCCCTAGCTCCCTCAACCTTTCCTCATAAGACCTACCCTGCAAACCAGGGTAAATCTCCTTTGCACTCAGCGCTTCCACATCCTTCTTATAGTGAGGTGACCAGAACTGCACACAATATTCCAAATGTGGTCTCACCAAGGTCCTGTACAGTTGCAGCATAACCTCTCAAACTCCAACCCCCTGTTAATAAAAGCTAACACACTATAGGCCTTCTTCACAGATCTATCCACTTGAGTGACAACCTTCAGAGATCTGTGGATATGGACCCCAAGATCTCTAGGTTCCTCCACAGTCTTCAGAACCCTACCTTTGACCCTATAATCCACATTTAAATTTGTCCTACCAAAATGAATCGCCTCACATTTATCAGGGTTAAACTCCATCTGCCATTTTCAGCCCAGCTTTGCATCCTATCTATGTCTCTTTGCAGCCTACAACAGCCCTCCACCTCATCCACTACTCCACCAATCTTGGTGTCATCAGCAAATTTACTGATCCACCCTTCAGCCCCCTTCTCTAGGTCATTAATAAAAATCACAAATAGCAGAGGACCAAGCACTGATCCCTGTGGCACTCCGCTAGCAACCTGCCTCCAATCCGAAAATTTTCTATCCACCACCACCCTCTGTCTTCGATCAGATTGCCAGTTACCTATCCAATCTGCCAACTTTCCCTCTATCCCACACCTCCTTACTTTCATCATAAGCTGACCATGGGGGACCTTATCAAATGCCTTACTAAAATCCATGTATATGACATCAACTGCCCTACCTTCATCAACACACTTAGTTACCTCCTCAAAAAATTCTATCAAATTTGTGAGGCACGACTTGCCCTTCACGAATCCGTGCTGACTATCCCGGATTAATCCGCATCTTTCTAAATGGTCGTAAATCCCATCCCTAAGGACCTTTTCCATCAACTTACCAACCACCGAAGTAAGACTAACCAGCCTATAATTACCAGGGTAATTTCTATTCCCTTTCTTAAACAGGGGAACAACATTCGCCACTCTCCAGTCCTCTGGCACCACCCCCATGGACAGTGAGGACCAAAAGATCAAAGCCAAAGGCTCTGCAATCTCATCCCTTGCCTCCCAAAGAATCCTAGGATATATTTCATCAGGCCCAGGGGACTTATCGACCTTCAGTTTATTCAAAACTGCTAGTACATCCTCCCTCCGAACATCTACTTCCTCCAGCCTATTAGCCTGTAACACCTTCTCTTCCTCAAAAACATGGCCCCCTCTCCTTGGTGAACACTGAAGAAAAGTATTCATTCATCACCTCTCCTATCTCTACTGACTCCATACACAAGTTCCCACTACTGTCCTTGACCGGCCCTAACCTCACCCTTTTCTTTTATTCCTCACATAAGAGTAAAAAGCCTTGGGGTTTTCCTTGATCCGACCTGCCAAGGACTTCTCATGCCCCCTCCTAGCTCTCCTGAGCCCCTTTTTCAGCTCATTCCTTGCTAACTTGTAACCCTCAATCGAGCCATCTGAACCTTGTTTCCTCATCCCTACATAAGCTTCCCTCTTCCTTTTTGCAAGACATTCCACCTCTTTTGTGAACCATGGTTCCCTCACTTGGCCATTTCCTCCCTGCCTGACAGGGACATACCTATGAAGGACACACAGTATTTGTTCCTTGAAAAAGTTCCACTTTTCATTAGTGCCTTTCCCTGACAGTTTCTGTTCCCATCTTATTCCCCCTAATTCTTGCCTAATCGCATCATAATTACCTCTCCCCCAATTGTAAACCTTGCCCTGCCGTACGGCCCTATCCCTCTCCATTGCAATAACAAAAGACACCGAATTGTGGTCACTATCTCCAAAGTGCTCTCCCACAACCAAATCTAACACTTGGCCCGGTTCATTTCCCAGTACCAAATCCAATGTGGCCCCACCTCTTGTCGGCCTATCCACATATTGTGTCGGGAAACCCTCCTGCACACACTGCACAAAAACTGCCCCATCTGAACTATTCGACCTACAAAGGTTCCAATCAATATTTGGAAAGTTAAAGTCCCCCATGACAACTACCCTGTGACCCCCACACCTATCCATAATCTGCTTAGCAATTTCTTCCTCCACATCTCTATTACTATTTGGGGGCCTATAGTAAACTCCTAACAACGTGACCGCTCCTTTCCTATATCCAACTTCAGCCCATATTACCTCAGTATGCAGATCCCCCTCGAAGTGCCTTTCCGCAGCCGTTAAACTATCCTTGATTAACAATGCTGCTACTCCACATCTTTTACCAGCTTCCCTACACTTACTGAAACATCTATACCCCGGAACGTCCAACAATCATTCCTGTCCTTGTTCTACCCATGTCTCCGTAATGGCCACAACATCGTAGTCCCAAGTACCAATCCACGCCCCAAGTTCATCTACCTTGTTCCGGATGCTCCTTGCATTGAAGTAGACACACTTCAACCCACCTTCCTGTCGACTGGTACCCACCCTTGACCCTGATACCTTCCCCAATACCTCAGTACCCTCAACTCTGACTTCCGGACTACAACTCCTTTTCCCACCCCCCTGACAAATTAGTTTAAACCCCCCTGAAGAGCCGTAGCAAATTTCCCTCCCAGGATATTGGTGCCCCTCTGGTTCAGGTGCACCCCGTCCTGTTTGTACAGGTCCCACCTTCCCCAGAATGTGTTCCAATTATCCACGTAGCTGAAACCCTCCCTCCTACACCATCCCTGCAACCACATGTTTAACCGCACTCTCTCCCTGTTCCTCAACTCGCTATCACGTGGCACCGGCAACGTACCAGAGATGGCCACGTGTTTTGTCTTGGCTCTCAGCTTGCAGCCCAGCTCCCTAAATTCCTGTTTTAAATCCCCATCCCTTCTCTTATCTATGTCGTTGGTACCAATGTGTACCATGACTTGTAACTGTTCCCCCTCCCCCTTAAGAATCCGGAAAACACGGTCCGAGACGTCACGGACCCTGGCATCCGGTAGGCAACATACCATCCGTGAGTCTCTTTTGCTGCCACAGAACCTCCTATCTATCCCTCTAACTAACGAGTCCCCAATAACTATTGCCCTCCCGACTCCCCCTTACCCTCCTGAGCCACAGGGACGGACTCAGTGCTGGAGATCCGCTCACTGCGGCTCACCACTGGTCTGTTGTCCCCCTCAACTGTATCCAAAGCGGAATACTTGTTGCTAAGGGGAACGACCACAGGGGATCCCTGCACTGACTGCTTCCTCCCAGCCCCTCTCACTGTCACCCATCTATTTTCCTTTCCTGGAGTAACTATATCCATGAAGCTTCTGTCTATCGCCACCTCTGCCTCCCTAATGATCCTAAGTTCATCCAACTCCAGCTCCAGTTCCCTAACACAGTTTTGGAGGAGCTGCAGATGGGTGCACTTCCCACAGGTGTAATCAGCAGGGACACTGATGGCGTCCCTCACCTCAAACATACTGCAAGAGGAACATTGCACTGCCTTCATACCCATCCCCTCTAGATATCTTGCCAATACCACTAGCAGATAGAGTTGCTCCTATGGAACAATGAGCTATTTTCCCCCCCTTTTCCTCGGAATCCACATGGACTGAACTTAAGATTTGCAATTGAAGAGACAACAAATCGAATTAAACTTACCCCGCCTCACCCTTTCCGCCCAAGCCCTTAGAGCCAAAGGCCTTACAGCTCTCACTCTGCTCCCTGCTCACTCCACTGCCTGCTACAACGCTGCCCGCTCAAAAGTGCGGCCTGCTTTTAAACCCACCAAAAAACCTTCCAAGGCATCTCCTGGGCCTACTTCCAGTTTCGGGAAAAATCACTGAAAAATAAATAAATAAATCAAGTGTAGAAACAAACTCTCTTACCCTCAGCCTGCTCCTGTGTAACAAGGTTAGGGGGCCATCGACACCTCTTCTCAATCCGAACTCCACCCACCCCCCAAATTTGGAGTCGCTGGGATAGGAAGGCCACAGTCGCTGGTCAGCTTGGGGAGGACTGCCCCCTCCACAATGATGGCCTAAGAGCCTTGGCTTTTATTTATTGTTGCATTCTCAGAAGACTTCAGAGTGCTGCCCTCACAGCCCACCTGCCTCAGCAGCTCTCACCTCTCCTGGTGGGATTACCATTTGTCCAGAGCTTTGGGCCCTTTGATTGCAGGGCCCTCCTGCTTTGAGAACCTGCCCACCATCCTCAACTTGTGGCATAAGATAAGGACATGTGCAGCCAACCAACAGCATTTGCTCATGCGTCAGAAAAATGTCAAAGCCGGTAAGATTTCACCCACATTCTTTTAATTATTTGCCAAAATGGCTACATGGTTAATTCATCTACTCGTATTGCCTAATCTTTTCCAGTGCATTCACAAATACTTTGACTGCAGAACAAATCTCTGTGGTATATCATTACTGTGTTTTTTTCAGGACAGTGCTTTAATTCCATTTTCTTTGCTCTGCTGTTAAAGCCAATTCCTAATCCTTCCAATTTGTCACATAATCCACGAGTTTTAACCTTCCCTATTGTTTGTGAATGAGGAAACTTTGAAAACCTTTTGGCAATCTAAGGAACCAATATAAAAATTGAAGGATTCGGAACAGGAGTAAACCATACAGCCCCTGGAACCTGCTCTGTTATTCAATACAATAAGAGTTTTAACAACACCAACAACAACACTCTTACTGTGTTTACCCCAGTCCAACGCCGGCATCTCCACATCATCCAATACAATCATAGCTGATCTGCTTCAATGCCACTTCCCAGCCAGCTCATCATATCCTTTGATTCCCTGAGAGACGAAACATTTGCTTGCTGCTGGCCTTGATAAAAGCAGTGCCCTTAGATTCTTGCACTGAGACCTGAGGGATTGAATTGTCCAGCAAGTTTACTTTTAAATACATGTGAGGCCTTCCCATATGGCTTCTGCCAGGTTCCAACCCAGGTTCTATGCCAGCAAACGGCCTAGATACTCTGGAGTTCAGAAGAATGCGAGGGCATCTGATTGAAACTTACAGGATTCTGAAAGAGTTTAACGGGGAAGGCATTGAGAGGTTGGCTGGGATCTTCCAATTTAAGAGGCAGTGAACTCTGAAATCTTGCCGTCGGAACCCAGAGGCAGCCTCAACGAGCACATTACTTGCACATAAAATATAAACTCCCAATGGACAGAGATACTCTGCCTGGAACCCTGCTTGGATGCCTTCAACACCAACCTTGCCATTGTAGACATGCTCACAACGTTATTCCAGGATGCTCATGCCATTAATCATGTATCATAGGACAATCTTCTTATCCAGGTGTCAGCCCATTGAACCTTCCCTACACTGACTAACTGGTAATTTATCAGTAATGTACCTAATTCGTTTTAAAAATAAAAATAAAAATAGCATCTTTGCTAAAATAGAAGAATTTCAGATGAATGCTTTCACATGCCATGTTTAGTGGGAGAATTTCCATTAATTTAGTTTTCTTGGAACGGATTTTTAGATGAATAAAATTATATAAATAACTTCTTTAGCTTTGGTCTTTGGAAACATGACTAGCCCGGTGATAAAGGATGATTAAACGATTTGTTACAATAAACACATTTTGACACATTTTCAGTACTTGTAGATTATTTTTTTCCCAAGACCTTTGATTTGATTTGATTTATTGTTACATGTATTAACATACAGTGAAAAATATTGTTTCTTGTGTGCTATACAGACAAAGCATACTGTTCATAGAGAAGGAAACAAGTAAGTAAAGAATGTAGTGTTACAGTCATAGCTAGGGTGCAGAGAAAGATCAACTTAATGCAAGATAAGTCCATTCAAATGTCTGACAGCAGCAGGGAAGAAGCTGTTCTTGAGTCGGTTGGTATGTGACCTCAGACTTTTGTGTCTTTTTCCCGATGGAAGAAGGTGGAAGAGAGAATGTCCGGGGTGCATGGGGTCCTTAATTATGCTGGCTGCTTTGCCGAGGGAGCAGGAAGGGTAGACAGAATCAATGGATGGGAAGCTGGTTTGCGTGATGGATTGGGCTACATTCATGACCTTTTGTAGTTCCTTGTGGTCTTGGGCAGAGCAGGAGCCAAACCAAGCTGTGATACAACCAGAAAGAATGCTTTCTATGGTGCATCTGTAAAAGTTGGGGAGAGTCATAGCTGACATGCCAAATTTCCTTAGTCTCCTGAGCAAGCGTTGGTGGGCTTTCTTAACTATAGTGTCGGCATGAGGGGACCAGACAGGTTGTTGGTGATCTGGACACCTAAAAACTTGAAGCTCTCGACCCTTTCTACTTCGTCCCCATTGATGTAGACAGGGGCATGTTCTCCTTTACTCTTCCTGAAGTCGATGACAATCTCCTTCATTTTGTTGACATTGAGGGAGAGATTATTGTTGCCGCACCAGTTCACCAGATTCTCTATCCCATTCCTGTACTCTCCCTATTGACCTATTGAGCACACTTGTTATATGCTCTTATCCAATTATCTAATACCCACTTCCTTACCAAAATATTAATATTTTGGATAATATCCTAAACAGAGTTTCAGGCTGGACTAATTGGAAAGTATTGCTTGCTCATAACAGAAAATATGAGGCAACTTCACCATAATGGTTCCCTTAACAGATCTCTATTATTTTCAGTGTAAATGACACATTCCCATCTTGTACAAACCTTCCATTGTTAGTTACTTAGAAACGCCCATATTTCCTGCAGTAGCAGGCTTATTTGGGGCCAATGGTAAAAGCTGTTAAATGAGAAAGAAAAGGCTCAATGTTGTGGAATATATATTTGTTTGGACAACATTTATGTGGGAAAATGTTATTGTGTAACCAGGGCTCACTGATATGCCCATAAAAATTGACTAAGACTCCCTTTCTAATTTGTAAGGGGGGCCCAGTGGTTAGCACTGCTGCCTCACAGTGCCAGGGACCCGGGTTCCATTCCCGGCTTGGGTCACTGTCCATGTGGAGTCTACGTTCTCCCCGTGTCTACATGGGTTTCCTGCGGATGCTGCGGTTTCCTCCCACAGTCTGAAAGATGTGCTGGTTAGGTGCATTGGCCATGCTAAATTTTCCCTCAGTGTATCCAAACAAGCACCCGGAGTGTGGCAACTAGGGGATTTTCACAGTAACTTCATCGCAGTGTTAATGTAAGCCTACTTGTGATACTAATAAAATAAACGTTAAACTTTAAATATATGCCTTCAATGCAAATTGGATGAATTTCAGGGCTTTGAATCAGTTGTTGTTTTCAAGTTCAGTATGTAGACTCAACCAGTCACTTCAAAATAATGTTATCTCTCAGTGTGCTTAAGACATTGGGTTAAAGCCGCAAAACTGATTTTAGTTTTTTCCTGAATAAGGAGTGTAAATATTAATATGGTTGCACTTGGTGACCTTGTTCACTTGTGTAGTAATGTGGATTAATCATCAGCTTAGTTTATACTAAAACAGCGGATATGTTTTGTCAATCAGAGTCCCTGGTTTAGAGATTTGAATAGTGGACATGCTAAATTTGCTATCAGGCAGAGAAATTCATGTCCCCGTTTTGTAGCTTGCTATTAAAATTAACAGATGTGCTATCTTCTGGAGCAAATGTTCCAATTATTGCTCCAAGTAAGCAACAGTGCATCCTGAGAATCCTAATTTGCAAAATATTCCACTACATTACTTAATTTTTTATCTTTCATCCTGTGTCGAACAGGAAAAGGGGAAGAATTGGTTTTTAAAAAATCATTTCATGGAATGTGAGCATTGTTGGTAAAGGCAGTATTTATTGCCCATCCCTAATTGCCTTTGAGAAGATTTGTTTTTCATTCTTACTGATGCGCGATTAAATCACTCGGGAGGCTAGATTGTACCCGGGAAATAAAGGCTTTTATTACTAACAAGAATGGAGCACACTATATACAATACAATCCCAGACTAAGGGGTCACCAGGCAGTGCAGTGACCTTTATACTTCTCCAGGTAGGCGGAGCCAACTGGAGTGTACCACAGAACAATATCAACAGGTAGAACAGCCCAACCCTAACCCCAACAGTGACAACAGTAACATATCTACAAATACCCATAGTGCTGACCATCTATGGTTCAGTACTCATAGTGGTAACCAACTATGGTTCACCACACTTACATAGGATGTGGGCATTGCTGGCTGGGTCAGTATTTATTGCCCATCCTTAATTGTCCCTTGAACTGAGTGGCTTCCATTTCAGTGGGGCATTTAAGAGTCAACTGCATTGCTGTGGGTTTGGAGTCACAAGTAGGCCAGGCCGGGTAAGGACGACAGATTTCCTTCCCTAAAGGGACATTAGTGAACCAGATGGGTGTTTACGACAATCGACAATAGTGTCAAGGTCACCATTATTGAACTCAAATTTCACCATCTGTCATGGTGGGATTTGAAACCAGGTCCCCAGAGCATTACCCTGGGTCTCTGGATTACTAGTCCAGTGACAGTACCACTACATCACAGATGGTGATGAACCACCTTCAACTGCTGTAGCCCCTGTGGTGCAGTGCTGTTATGTAAGGAGTTCCAGGATTTGACTCTGTGACATCGACGAAAGTACAATATAGTTGCAAGTCAAGATGACGTACAACTTGGAGGGGTGGTGGTGTTCCCATGAATTTGCTGCTGTTGTTCTTCTAGGTGATCATGTGTAATAGGAGCAGGATGAGGCCATTTGGCCCATTGAATCTGCTCCAATATTCAATAAGATCATGGCTCATCTGATTGTGGCCATATCTCCACTTTGCTGCCTATTTCTCCTAACTCTTAACTCCCTTGTCATCAAAAATCTGCCCACCGTTACTTTTAAACTGTGACCCCGAGTTCAAGATTCCCTTCCAGCACGCAACTCTGTCTTATGTGTTTCAATAAGAGATGGTTGTGGGTTTGGAAGGTGTTATCGAAGGAACCTTAGTGGGTTGCTGCTAAGGGGAGTACCAATGGATGCTCATACATTTGCACATGTAATTGATGTTGGACATAGCATGATATCTGCTATTTCTGTCATACAAGCTAAGTATGGAGACAGCATTTTCCCTTGTACAAACACTTGTATTGCAAGAAAAGTCATATGACACTTGTGGAATACACCATGAAGCACATCACAACTACATGGATAGTTGCAGAGGAACCCTTGAAACCAGAGTGACCCTCGATATTTTATCTGAATAACATTGTTAGCAAAGTCACTGAAAGTTTGGGCTTCAATGTACAGCCTTCAATCTGTTGGTGCCAGATTTGATAAACTGGGATAAACTGTTTTGAGAAAACCAAAGATGATGGGTTTCATAAAATCTTCAGTAACACTATTTAATCTGTTCTAATGCAGCTTTCCAGATATCCTGCTGGAATACACAGCACTAGGAGCATGGCAGAAGAGGGGACAGATGCAGCATTAATTTCTCAAAATGATTGCATATCATTGCAACCCAACTAATCCCCACAAAGGATCAAAGAAATACCAATAGCCATCAGGTTATTGTAGACTCTTCTCAGACCTAACTGCAGTTGGAGCAAGATCGTCTCATGACCCTGCACTCAGAGGGACAAGGCAATTTCATCACTTGGTACTCTCACTGAACAGGCACCTACCAATACATTTACTCCTTCAAGATAGGGAACACTGAAGTGCAACACTTTAGGAAAGCACCCAAACATACAATGACTGCGTGGATATACTTAGTCCTGCAGTGCCACCCTGTAATCTATCTGGACCATTAATCAATGTCCACATTGTGAACTGCTGCATTATGAGGATGTCATGGATAATTCTAGTATTGTCTGCATTTATTTGAATCATTGTGCGCTCAGAGTTAGATAGCACCTGAACATTAATCAAGTGAAATGCCTTTCTGTTAATTTAAGAACTGGGGTTTAAGCATTTTGTACCTCAGAGTAAAGGGGGCACAATGGGGGCTAAATTGGATATACCCTGAAAAAAGGCGGGGAGATCATAATGCATGATTAACCCACACCCATTGATTGCAATGCAGGCAGCAATACAACTGCACCCTGACTGCTCATTTGAATGGCTGCATCATGGTGGTCTTGTAGATCAGTTGGTAGCATTCACTGCCTCAGAACCAGAAGGTCTGGGTGCAAGGACTTGTTGGCCATGGAAGAAATATTCATACTGTGGCTCAACACGTTGATAATCAGCCTGCTTAGCCTTCCAACGTTACCCCACCATTCCCCAAGGTGGGGAAGTGTGCATGAATATATGAGACAAACAATCCACTTAATGTTAGCCTGCACTGCTTAAAGTCAGCCTGTATTTCTTAAAAGGGAGGTGTGATGTGGGTGGGGAACTAGGAGCATTACCCTGGGTCTCTAGATTACTAGTGGAAGAGAATCTGACCCGGGAATATGTGAAGGATAGCATGACAGGAAAGACAATGAGCTCCAAATTTTCAGGCACTGCCCTGGAGGTCTTGGTGGAGGAGGTGGGAAGGAGGCCGCTCAGACACTTGGTCAAAAGATAATGGGAACAGATAGTTGTGGAAGTCAATTGCAGGAAGCAAGCCTAGACGCAGTACCCCAAAAGATTCAATTATCTCACATGAGTGGCAGAGGTTAGTGAATGTACCATCAAATGTCATATTCTGTCAAGCATACTAGTAGCCTTAGGCAGTGGGCAAATCACTACACCCCCTCCACTCACCTACCAGCAATCTCTATCAATCAGGCCTCATACCTAACATTCATTAGCTTCTCTTCACCCTATGAGCGAAGCACTGCTGCAAGCCTCATTTCTTACAACTTGTTGACAAAGCCACTTCTTCAACCAGGACAGGCACATCATCATGACACTGATTGCCATATTTCCCTATTTTCCTCTGAACACCCATTCAACGGGTAAGAAGGATGCCAGTAATGTATGAAAAAGTGACGGGAAACTGGCATTTGGCTGAATTGATGCACCCGCTGTGCCATTCTACTAGGTTTGTAGACCAATGTCACCAGAGTCTTGAATCCTTTGCTGTTCCTTTGTCATATCCATAGTGTAGAAACTGCCTGATCATTCTTACTGCAATCCCTTCTTTCCTCTGCTGCAGTTGGGTCTTTTTTTTTCAAATTACTAATCCCTTTCCTTTCCCAATTTTCCTATAC
Organism: Mustelus asterias; assembly: GCF_964213995.1. Classification (NCBI taxonomy): domain Eukaryota; kingdom Metazoa; phylum Chordata; class Chondrichthyes; order Carcharhiniformes; family Triakidae; genus Mustelus; species Mustelus asterias. The sequence continues at coordinate 55,893,625 of NC_135820.1, forward strand.
TTTCCAAAGATCCTATAGCCTGGATAATTTAACTTCCACTTGTTCTCAGCTTCCATTCCCAGATTCTGTACTTAAACTTGACGCTAATTTTGTGCTTCAGTTCTTATGCTGTGTGTGTTTGTGTACAAAAATCTTGTTTTTAAGCCTGTCTGTCAGCCCTGATCTCACACTCCCTGACTTATCACATTTTTGTTGCTGGCATTCTGTGCATTGTAATGCATATAATTTAACATATTTATATTTTTCACTTCTGTCTTTTTAAATGCATATTTTATTATTGCTTCCTGTAATAATTTTTGTTCTTGGAGATTTCATGCCACCTTTACCACTTTCTATACTCCAATCATTGCTTTTGTTCCTTTTTTACCTCCAGGTTACTATTTTTTCCACCCACACCCCTCCCCTGTCCTGCAACTCACTGTTATTGGTTTAACACTCTTTCCACAGTCTTGTTTGTCTTTTCTGCTAAGGTCTTGGTTCCAGTCCTTGAGTCTGTCTTATCAGTACAGCTCCTTCTTGTCTCGGTTCTGGTGTCAGTGTCCCACAAACTAGGACCTCTTCTTCTCATCCCACTTGCTCAGGCACGCTCTCACTTTATGGATCTGTTTTTCCAATTAGAACACATGTCAGCCAGTGAACCATCTTTGAGGCCCCTCTTCTGAATTTAGCACCAGGCTCCTGGGACACCCTGGACTAGTCTTCCACCCTGGTCTTTCCTACATCATAGTTTTGACATGGACCATAAAGCTGGTTCTTCCCCCCTCCCTTTTTACATTCCTTTCTAACCACTTTGGGATATTTCTTACCCTGACACTGGGTGACATTCGATTGTGACTGGAGGGGATGCATGTTGTCCTCCTAATTATCAAATCCCATCTAACTACAATCTTTATATCCTACTCTTGCCCCCACTCCCCACACCCAACCCCTACACCATCCCTCTGGGCTGCACCCTGCTGCATGGTGCCTTGGCTAACATTATAGTTAATATCCTCCTCACATTCTTCTCCCTTATCCTCATGCAGCAAGTTAGGAACAGTTTCTGCAGTTACTCTTCTCGTGCCTCCGCTAATTTCCCCTTATCCTGCTGAATGTCAGCCACCCACTCTGTTTTACTTGATGTGCTGTGAGTATTCTGGAATAAACTCTTATATTCCTTCCCTTTCCTTAACTAATTGAATGGCAGAGCGGGCTCAAAGGGCTGAGTTGCCTACTTTTGATCCAAATTCCTATGTTCCTATCTGTTGGAGTGTCTCGAATCTGGCTGAATAACTCTGAGGTCGCAGCAATCCAAGACATGTGCAAGATGTGTACAGTGGATCATTGTTGGGTGAGAGGAGGTTGGCTGTATTCATTCTGTAAATGCCTTTCAAGCACTGTTGTTTTACAATACAACAGGCTTTCAGTGCACTGAATGTCAAAATTTTAATCCCTTTCAAACGTTTTAAACCTGAGGTTTTCCAGAAGTTTACAATGACTTTTGACTGCGCTCCTTAAATAAATAAAACTTAAACATTTACAATGCAGCTGATGAACGTAGAAAACAAGATTACAGGTCAAATATCATTCCAACTTCTTCTGTCATACTGATTGTAACAAAACAAATACTTTTGACAAGTGCTCATACAGCAGAAAAACAAGCATTGTTTTCACTTTTGTTCAGTGCTTCCACACATAAGAAATCCTCCCTGTACATCCAGAGTCATTTACCAAAACCCTCTATCTGAAATAGAGCACCAAGCATAATCTCATCTAGTTCATTGGGTGCCTTGTGTCTCATAGATTAATGTCATGTTGCGACCTTTAGTAAGCATTAAGATATTTACAGATAAATACATCCTGTAAATGTGCCAAGACGCTCTTAAATTGCATAAACACAGTATCGCTTCAAGAAGTTTAAAAAAAGTACAACTCCCTTAAGCAGCGATATTTTCAAGTTACATTCCTATTGTGTAAGCTCACTGGGCTGGTTGTTCCAGTAACATTGCTTACACAATGGAAACAGCACATGATTATGCTGTGCTCGCTGCACACACAGCTTAAACTGAATTGTTTGTTTGTGTCTTCATTCTTAAAGGAAACGAGAACCTCGTTTTTAAAAAAAAATAGTTTTTAAACACAAAAAGGTATGTTGCTGAATTAACAAACCAGAAATAATTGCTTTTGCTGGGATTTCCTTTGAGGCTACTCTTTTCGTGTCACTGTCTGTGTGGTGGGACTCCCTATCTGCATATGTAAATCAGGCTTCTGCCACAGTTCCAACATAATTATGGTCCCCGTGTGGGAGCACCTCTGAGCAACGTCCCAGAAAATGTACATTTATGAAGGAACCCTGTCTTTTTGAGTTAGAAAGCTAAGGACCCAGAAGAATAGTGCATTATCAAGGTAGTCATAATAAATCCTGATGGTCTCCAGTAGACGGATATATTACTTGCATGTTCAAACATATGTTTCACTATGGTTCACATAGTAACACATCATCCCCAACAATAAACTTAAGCAAAAACAATAGTTCCTAAAACAGTTTCCAATTGACTTTAGTAATAGTAATAACTCTCAGCCACCCATGATCTGTTACTAAAAATCAGGACTTTAACTTCTTTGTGCTACTAAAAATCAGGAGATTTTAGTCTAGAAAAATCCAGAGAAAAACTCCCATTCTTCCCTTTGGCATATTCCTCTCCCTCACCTTCACTTCTCCATTTCCATCTCACATTTCCTTCTATCAATGAAGGACAGTAGGGGAAAGAGGTCACTAGTGGGAGTGGTCTATAGGCCCCTTAACAGTAACCACAATGTAGGACAAAGTATGCAAGAAGAAATATTTCTTAATCTCCATCCAAACCAATTCTACATCCTGATCGCCTGAACCAAAGTAATCTCTATTATACAAATGCCATCTTTGATTAACAGTGCTACCCCTCCACCCTTACCAATATACATGACACATACCCCTCAATATTCAGGACCCAATCCTTGCCATCATGCAGCTAGGTCTCCATAATGGCTATCAGGTCATATTTATTTACTTCAATGTGCACTATCAGTTCATTAACTTTATTACGAATGCTACGCACATTCCGATGGCCTTTAGTTTTGTCTCTTTGTTATCTTTGTAACATCAATGGGTGGGATTTTCCAGCTGCGCTCGCCCTAAGACTGGAAAATCATGCCTGAGGTCAACGGACCTTTGCACGATCCATGCCCCCCCGGCCTGTTCCGATTCCCGTGGCGGGCGGGACGGGAAAATTCCGCCCTGAGTCTTTGTGCATTCTCCTGTTTTTTCTCCCTGTCCCTTCCTGCCATTCTCCCACCCTCATTTCCCATTTTATTATTTTCCTTTCTTATCTTGTCTGTACTCTTTGATATCCCACATCTTTCCACATTTAATCCCTCGATCCCTCTATTTAATTTAAAACCCTCTCTCTATTTCCTTAATTATGTGGTTCACAAGAACACTGGTCCTCGCACGGATCTGGTATAGACAGTCACATTTTTAGTTCATTTTCTAATGCAGCTCATTGTCTCTTCTTTCCTGTTTCCCTCTTTCTGTTTCTTTTGGTTTATTTTTCCATCTGGCTGACTTTCAATCAAACGTTAGCACCTGTTATTGTCCACCAGGGCAAGGGGCCCATTATAATGAAACATTGTGGAATTACAAGGGCAACCGAGAATGATTTTGGCTGGGACGACAGAATGACATTAGGCATGAACCGAAAGCCATCAGGACAAAATACCACAATAAATGCGATCCTGAAGAGAACAACACCACTAATAGAAGCAGCTTGTCAAACTAAAACAAGTGTTAGGTCATGATCCATTTTTCATTGGTGATGATACAGTGTCCAGTAATATCTATCAATCATAAAGCAGTTGAAGCGAATCAGTAAACATGGCATGATTGTGCTTCGAGGTCACCCAGGCTGCATAAGGATTTGGGGTAAATTAATTAAATAGTGACTGCATAATGGGGTATTTTAATTTTTCAGACATTCAATGGATGGTCCCTCTAGAACGCAGGGAAGGACAGGGAAGGGATTTGTAAATGTGACCGAACAAAACAACATACTCGTGAAAACGCTTGGAGTAATCAGACACCGGAGTTAGTAATGAACTGGTAGCAGATCTCCATGTGGACAGCACATGGGCAACAATGGCTACAATAATGAGAATTCGGCTGATCAACTAAATTAAAGTTACCGATAGTACCAGATTTCATGGAATTCCTACAGTGCAAGAAGGAGACCATTTGGCCCATCAAGCCTGCACCAACAACAATCCCATCCAGGCCCTATCCCCATATTTATCCCACTAACACTAAGGGCCCGATTTTACCATTTTGATTCCAAGTGCTGAATCTGGGCACAATTCAGATCCAACTTGGAAAACTGCTCTCATACGCTCCCCATACGCACTTAGCCTGAAAACACGGGTCTGAATTGCGCTGTGGGCGGGGCTTATCGTGCCCAAAACGCTGCAGCTCCGATCAGAGCTTTGAACTGCGCATGCGCGGTGAAAATAAATTGAAAAACGCGCCCCTGTCACATTGTTCCCGGGCCGCAAAAAGTAGATAAATTGGCCCGGGAGCAAAAGGCGGGAGCGATGGCCCTGACAGATATCACCCCCCCCCCCCCCCCACAACATAACTGTCCGCCTTATCCACCCACCCCCCCGTTATCCAGACCGATCGCGACCCTCTGCCCCCCTTCCCTCCCACCGATCACCCGCAGAGTGGCAGTGGTTCCCCCCCCCACTCCCCCACCAGAGATCTATCTGACCTCCCTCCCCCCACCAGAGAATGATCGGGCCTCCCCCCCCCCAACCACCCCCACCAGAGAGTGATGGGCCTCCCTCCCCCCCCCCACCACCCCCACACACTCCCAGCCAGAGATATATCTGACCCACCTGCCTCCCCCCTGCCAGAAAACCATCTGGCCTCCCCCCCGGCCTCCCTCCCACCCCCACCCCCCCCCACCACCAGAGAGCGATCTGGCCTCCCTCCCCCCCACCAAAGAATGATCAAGCTTCCCTCCTCCCCCCCACCAGAGATACATCTGACCCGCTTCCCTTCCCCCCCACCATCAACAGAGAACGATCGGACTTCCGTCCTTCCCCCCTCACCAGAGAATGATCTGGCCCACCTCCCTTCCCTGCCCCCCACCAACCTGAGTTCTCAACTTACCTCTTCAGAAGCTGGAGCGCCCGAAACAGACCTTTGTCAAGCATGTCTGTTTTGTGCCGAATCTGGATGGGCGAACGAGATGGTAAAGGGGGAAATGCTGGTAAAGTTGGGCAGGCAGCATGCAAATGCATTTAAATCGCCGTTGTACCCGTTTCAGGCACAGTTCGGATCGCAGCCATTTTCGGGCCTTGGTAAAGTGGGCATCTGAGCGGATGCGGGCACAAATCGCACTAATCGCCTCACGCCCGACTTTACTAAGTTTTTGTTTTTGCTCCCGAAAACGGCCGCGACGCAATGATAAATTCGAGCCCCAAGGGTCAATTTAGCAAGGCCAGTCCACCTAACCAGCACATCTTTGGAGTGTGGGAGGAAACCAGAGCACCTGGAGGAAACCCATGCAGACATGGAGCGAACGTGCAAACTCCACACAAACTGTGACCCGAGACTAGAATCGAACCCGGGTCCCTGGAGCTGTGAGACAGCCATGATAACCATTATGCCACCATGCTGTCCCTCCCAGGAGGACTAGATTTGCAAAGAAGGATTGTGTGATTTGTGTGAAAGAATGGAACTAGAAGGGATAACAGCAATGCTGAAAACCATTCTTATGTGATAGAAAGCCATATACACCTCAAAAGAAGGGCACAGAGTAAAACAAAGTGAGATTTGCAGATGTTTCATGTTTAAAAACAAACTAGCATTAAGCAGAAATATTTTTACAAGCATAACAAGTAGACACAGGAGAAGGACAGGTATCAATCTAAAGCTAAAGGCAAGAAAAGTTATCAGAACAGCTAAAGTGAATTGAAAAAGAAGATAGTGGATAGTTGTGGTAATACAGAAACATAGAAACAAGGAGCAGGAGGAGACCATTCAGCCCTTCGAGCCTGCTCTGCCATTCATTATGATCATGGTTGATCATCCAACTCAATAGCCTGATCCCGCCTTCCTCCCATAATCCTTGATCCCCTTTGCTTCATGAGCTATATCTAACTGCTTCTTGAAAACATACAATGTTTTGGCCTCAACGACTTTCTGTGGTAACAAATTCCACAGGCTGACCACACTCTGGGTGAAGAAATGTCTCTCATCTCTGACCTAAACAGTCTACCCTGTATCCTCAAATTGTGACCCCTGGTTTTGGACACCCCTACCATTGGGAACATCTTTCTTGCATCTACCCTGTCCAGTCCTGTTAAATTTTCTAGGTATCTATGCGATCTCCCCTCATTCTTCTGAACTCCAGGGAATATAATCCTAACTGACTCAATCTCTCCTCATATGTCAATCCTGCCATCCCAGGAATCAGTCTGGCAAATCTTCTTTGCACTCCCTCTAGAGCAAGAAGATCCTTCCTCAGATAAGGAGACTAAAACTGCTCACAATATTCCAGGCGTGGCCTCACCAAAGCCCTGTATAATTGCGTCAATACATCCCTGCTCCTGTACTCAAATCCTCTCGCTACGAAGGCCAACATACCATTTGCCTTTTTTATTGCCTGCTGCACCTGCATGCTTACCTTCAGCGACTGGTGGACGAGGACACCCAGGTCTCATTGCACGTTCCCCTCCCCTAATTTATGGCCATTCAGAGAGTAGTCTGCTTTCCTGTTTTTGCTACCAAAGTAGATAACCTCACATTTATCCACAATATACTGCGTCTGCCATTCATTTGCCCACTCACTCAGCTTGTCCAAATCACACTGAAGGATCTCTGCATCCTCCTCACAGCTCACCCTCCTACTCACCTTTGTGTCATAATAGCAAGGTTACTTTCTGCTTTGTTAATCGAGGGATATTAAGGATTTGTAGTACTGTTGAAGAAATACACCAAATGACATAGAATGTACGCCTGACAGGTCTATGCCACTGTTGACGGGTCTATGCCACTATGCCCCAACAGAAAACGCCTCAATTCAGATTTGTGTGGGTTGCTGGAATGTGGTAGAAATATTAAACAGCTACTTTATTCCTCTGTTGATTGAACCAGTGATGGTGACAATAGTTTGATTCAGCAGCAGACTGCACATTCTCCGACCAGCCCAGCTGCATTGCTGGCTTGGTGCCTGGAAGAATGAGTTCCAGTGACAGCATCAGCTGCTGAGATACCACAAACATTTTTCTGCTTTGTAAAGGTCAGGCCTTTCCAATACCCTGTAATTCTCTGTAATTTTCCTGTAAGTCTCTGTTCATGTTTCTGTTTATTTTGCTGTAAATGTGTGTTAATGAAAGTGTATCAAGGTAAGCATGGAAACGATAAATCATGAATAATGTTTGTGAAGTAGTAAGGAAAGAAGGAACCGGCATAAAATCAGTGATTTATTGAGAGTACGTACCCAAAAACCGAAGCTGGAGGTTGCATCCAAATAGGGTTTCAGGCCTCACCTTCATCATTCGGCAAGCTGGGCCATCGGCTGGATGCCTCGGTACAGATTGCCAATTGGCACCTTCTCAAAATAGGCCCGTTTCAACTCTGGTCCAGCCTCAGGTAAGGTTTGCCGAACGGGGATGTGAACTGGAGGAGACCAAAATAGGCCACCAGTGATTCACAGTGTGGCTGCAAATTCAAGAAGAATTGTCCTGATTCTCTTAGCCCCACATTAAGGTAAGTGCAAAAAAGAGAGCTGATCTCTTCATTGGCCACTGGTTAGGGCACGGTAGGCCTGCTAAAACTGAATGATGCATGCAGAGGGCATGCCCTGCCCATTTCTTGCTGAGGTTGGCATTGGTGGAGGGCCTTTCACTCTAGATCTTGGTGAGCAAAAGTCCAGAGCATGAATCTGTCCAGAAATTGCTCCACTCCTGACGCAGCGAATGAAGTGGAAAACCAAAAGCATTTTTTTAGCACACAGAGGTGTTCTCCTCAGGTTAAGATTGTCACAGGACAGGTTATTGTGCAAAAGTGGATACACATTCCGTTCCTCATCAACGTCTGAATGAAGTACACAAAAAAACTTTATTTGTCCTATACATCTCACTCCTACCACAGTAAAGTCTCTACATCAGGCTCTACCTCATTTAGTTTGTTAAATTTCTTATCAAAAACACTCTCTGAACCCAAAAAGGAACCAAGTGAAATTCCCATTATCTGATAAAGGCAAATTGCTGCAACAAAATCTGAAATCTGTAACAAAAACAGAAAATGCTGGAAAATCTCAGCTGGTCTGACAGCATCTGTGGAGAGAGAATAGAGCTAACGTTTCCAGTCTGGATCAAAGGGTCATCCAGGCTCGAGATGTTGGCTCTATTCTCTCTCCACAAATGCTGTCAGACCGGCTGAGATTTTCCAGCATTTTCTGTTTTTGTTCCCATTATCTGATCCTGGCTAGGTGTCATTCGCATGTCACAAGAACCACCCAACATTCCACATCATCTCCTTCGTCCTCAATCCAGATCCTGCGGATTTTTCTTTCTCTTTCTGTTCCTGAAGTCATTGGATTGCCAGGATGCAGCAAATGCTGGAGGAGTGCACATCCCGATTGTCCGAGTCAGCGACAGACTGAGTAATCAGATACCTGATCGAGACCAGCCTGCAACGCTCCACAACACATTCCCCAGCCAGTTGGTTCACCAGTTCAACAAAGCAAGGAGAAAATCTGCTCCTAGGAGTTAGGGCTCGTTCTGCCTATCTCCAGGTTACACCACACACCAGGGGCTCAATGGGCAGGGAAGCCTTTGTTGTGGAGAAGTTACTAATGCTATTCCGTATTTTAATTTGGTTAGATGATAGCAGTAACCATGTATTATTCTGAGGCTCCCCTGGTCTTTGTTTTTTTCCTACCTGCACCCATGTTTTCTGAACCTAGGTGGGAGCCTTTGTCCTTACATTGGGAAAACTAGCGTACATAGGCAAAAATGGTTTCAGTGTGCATTTTTACCTTTCCTTTTAATCTCTCACTCCATAAGTTTTGTCCCTAGGATAAAGATATTGTGGGAAAATAATTCCTAGTAAATTCCTAGGTGGACAAGTCATATTATTTTAAAACCTATTCAACCAGCACAGACATGATGGGCCAAACACCCCCTTTTCTATTGTAACCATTCTATGATTCAATAACGATGATTTTTACTAAATCTAATTAGATTTCTAATTTTTTGCATCTTTTTTTTCCCCTATGTCACTACCGCACCTCCTAAACCCCACCTTTCTCTAGTGAGTAACATTCTCTCAAGTCTGGCTCAGAGCCGCAAGGAGTTAAAACAGAACAGACAGATGGGCGGCACAGTGGCACAGTGATTAGCACTGCTGCCTCACAGCGCCAGGGACCCGTGTTCACTGCTGCCTCACAGCGCCAGGGACCCGTGTTCACTGCTGCCTCACAGCGCCAGGGACCCGTGTTCACTGCTGCCTCACAGCGCCAGGGACCCGTGTTCGATTCCTGGCTTGGGTGTGGAACTTGCACGTTCTCCCCATGTCTGCGTGAATTTCCTCCAGGTGCTCCGGTTTCCTCCCACAGTCCGAAAGAAGTGCTGGTTAGGTATATTGGCCATGCTAAATTCTCTCTCTCCGTGTACCCGAACAGGCGTCGGAGTGTGGCGACTGGGGAATTTTCACAGTAACTTCATTGCAGTGTTAATGTAAGCCTACTTGTGACTAATAAATAAAATTTTCAAGACGTTCCATCACACCCTTTCCAGTAACAGATATATTTTCTACTGCAGCAACAGGCAATTATAAAAAGGTAAAAGTAACTATCCTGAATTTGCCAGGGTGATTGTTGCTGTATGCAATAATCTAAAACTCTTTCTGTTTTTTTATATCCATGTTATAACGATATTGAACATTTGAGATATTATGAGGCAATCCTTTGTTAAACAACAGCTATAGTTAGAATATAAAGAGTCAACAGGAGCATTATTAGATAGATGCCAGGTTTTACGAGTGCAGCAAGGCACAGCCTGAAAATATGGTACCAGCCAATAGTTGAGTCAACAGCTCATTATGTTCCATTTCTGATCGTGGTTCATATTTTTAGGATTTTTCTTGCAGGCTTTTTAAGGGAAAAGTCCTTTAAAGAGAGAATCTGTTGGAGTGAGTCATAATGTTGCTATTAAAATCAAGAATCCTTGTAAAATTGCCCTGTATTCATTTCAGTGGCTCATCAATCTCCATTCCCCTTGGAAATATCCCAACAACATTGTTGCTGCATAATTCTCCATCGTTCAATCCATCGGCAACAGGCAATTACAATGTCCTCTTAGCCAAAGTCCTGAATTAAAGGTCACCGCGAAATAAAAATACTCCACAACAACTTGACCCATCGACACAGCCAATAATATGTACAGAAGCTACATTCCTTTAGTGCCAGTCTTGCCGATACCATTGTCTGGCCTAGTGTCTCTATGTAGTGCCACTCCAATGGCTGCAGCATGGGGCAGATTGCACAAAGCATTGCAGAACAATCTCATACAGCTCTGGAACGCGAGGGCCTGATTTTGAACTGCACAACCTCATCACAAGTGACTGCAGTCCGGGCGGCTGAAAGTCAACAACAAGGACACAGGCAGGGTGGCAGGGGTAGAAGCATGAATCATAGAATCCATAGAATCCCTACAGTGCAGAAGGAGGCCATTCAACCCATCGAGTCTGCACCAACCACAATTCCACACGGGTCCTATCCCCACAACCCCATGCATTTACCCTAACTAGTCGTCCTGACACTAAGGGGAAATTTAGCATGGCCAATCCACCTAACCTGCACATCTTTGGACTGTGGGAGGAAACCGGAGCACCCGGAGGAAATACACGCAGACACGAGGAGAATGTGCAAACTCCACACAGACAGTGACCGAAGCCTGGAATCGAACCTGGCGCTGTGAGGCAGCACTGCTAACCACTGTGCCACCATGCTGCCCTTTAAAAAGGTGCCCAATAGCAGCTCATGGCACATATTTGGGATTTTAATCCTTCCTGAGAGAGAAATTCCAAACCTCTGGTGACTGCCTCCTTCTGATGTCATGGTCACCATGACCACCATTACAGAACAGAATTTTTTATATTCATTTGTGGGCCATGGGCGCTGCTGGCTGGCCAGTATTTATTCCCACTCCCACTCACCCGATGAAGGGGCAGTGCTCCGAAAGCTTGTGGCTTGTGCTACCAAATAAACCTGGTGTTGTGAGACTTCTTACAGCATTTATTGCCCATCCCTAGTTGCCCACGGGCAGTTGAGAGTCAACCACATTGTTATGGCGCTGGGGGTCACAAGTAGGCCAGACCAGGAATATTGTGCTCTTGAGGGAGGACATCGGGGGCGTGCACCGCAGGGTCAGTGCCATTTCCCCTTGGAAATCATAGTAAACTGCTGGGGCTCAGAGATGGTTTCTCTATGTGGTAAGCTGCAAACTCCTTTGTGCACTTATATCTACAACCCTGATAGCCTGCATGGTGGCACGGTACAGTACAAACATGACAGTATCATAAATCTTTACTGGATTTGTTTTTTAAAGACTACATTTTATAAAATAAATGAAACTGGGACTCAAGATATCTCCTCAGTGCAATGCAGTGCAATGGGCGGCACAGTAGCACAGTAGTTAGCACTGCTGCTTCACAGCTCCAGGGACCTGGGTTTGATTCCCAGCTTGGGTCACTGTCTGTGTGGAATTTGCACATTCTCCTTGTGTCTACTTGGGTTTCCTCCGGGTGCTCCGTTTCCTCCCACAGTCCAAAGATGTGTGGGTTAGGTTGATTGGCCATGCTAAAATTGCCCCTTAGTGTCCTGAGATGCGTAGGTTAGAGGGATTAGCGGGTAAATGTGTAGGAATATGGGGGTAGGGCCTGGGTGGGATTGTGGTCGGTGCAGACTCGATGGGCCAAATGGCCTCTTTCTGCACTGTAGGGTTTCTATGATTCAGACAGTTTTGTGGATTAAACCGACTTATCTCTCAAGAAGACAAGGAGGGGTCACAAATACTTTTTCTGATATTGAGTTATAGTGGCTTCTTCCAGGAGATAAGTAAAATTCCTTTGACATCTTTATTGCAAAGATGAAAATTTGCTGTGTCAAATCTAATGGTACTGGTCACCTAAAAATTCACAAGTTGGAGAAGACATCAGGCTGGTAATAAGAACACGAAGATGCAACACTGATGTAAGGTCACATGATACAGCAGCCATCTCACATCCTGCTGCACATATAACAGAAATATTCAAACTGCTTTTTAGAGACAAGTTCAGAGATGCTGACAGAATTCTATCTGAGGGCAAAGTGAGAGGGAGAGAGAGAGAGGGAGAGGGTCTGACAGGCAAATACATCGACTGCTGCACCCAGTTAAGCAGCACATTAGCTGCCTACAATATATTGAAAGAGAAACTAAACCTCTCTTCCCCAATCTCCTTTAACCGTTCCACCTTCAAGCCTACCTGTGAAAATAGCCTCTGGGCAGATCAACTGCTGAAAAATCTTTGCATTTTTTCAGACCTTCACTTCATAAGAACATAAGAAATAGGAGCAGGGGTAGGCCATCTAGCCCCTCGAGCCTGCCCCGCCATTCAATAAGATCATGGCTGATCTGAAGTGGATCAGTTCCACTTACCCAATAACCCCTAATTCCCTTACCGATCAGGAATCCATCTATCCGTGATTTAAACATATTCAACGAGGTAGCCTCCACCACTTCAGTGGGCAGAGAATTCCAGAGATTCACCACCCTCTGAGAGAAGAAGTTCCTCCTCAACTCTGTCCTAAACTGACCCCCCTTTATTTTGAGGCTGTGCCCTCCAGTTCTAGTTTCCTTTCTAAGTGGAAAGAATCTCTCCATCTCTACCCTATCCAGCCCCTTCATTATCTTATAGGTCTCTATAAGATCCCCCCTCAGCCTTCTAAATTCCAACGAATGCAAACCCAATCTGCTCAGTCTCTCCTCATAATCAACACCCCTCATCTCTGGTATCAACCTGGTGAACCTTCTCTGCACTCCCTCCAAGGCCAATATATCCTTCCGCAAATAAGGGGACCAATATTGCATACAGTATTCCAGCTGCGGCCTCACCAATGCCCTGTACAGATGCAGCAAGACATCTGTGCTTTTATATTCTATCCCCCTTGCGATATAGGCCAACATCCCATTTGCCTTCTTGATCACCTGTTGCACCTGCAGACTGGGTTTTTGCATCAGCTAAAGTAACAACCCGATTACAAACAATTAAACCTGCACTGAGTTAGAGATTGCGTTAAATGCCATTCTTATTATTGATATTTAACCTTCAACTTTTAAAGTAACTTAATTGCCATGTTAATGTAAGCCTTACTTGTGATTAATAAATAAACTTGTGGTAGCATGAACCCTTTAATGTGGGGGGCGGGGGGGGGGGGGGGGGGCGCGGAGGGGAGGGTTCCATGAAGGCCACATGGACAGGTCAGACCCTGTGGAGTATTGGGGCAGGAAGCTGAACCAATGGAGTGCGAGGCCACATACCCTGTAGCAGCCTGTGAAAGCTTGAGTAAAATAGAATGATTGAAAGGAAACCAATTGCAGACGAGTGTCAGACCAGGGGTGCAGGCACAGCAAAACAACATAGAGACTGACATAGAAATTAGCCTAAAAGCAAGGTATGCTGGGATTACCTCAGTCCAAAACAGTCTGCCTGGAGACAGGCCCTTTGCAAGATTCAAGTTTAGACAATTGAGAACCAGAGATGCACCAGGACATATTAGCACGTGTAAAAGGACAGTTACACATTTACTGAGAAACAAGTCACCACGATATACATGGGACAGACATGCATCAGTCAAACAAAAGATTCGATGCATATTAGAAATTGAAACTAGACACCTAGCACACAAACACAAAGGATCCACCATTGGAACTCACTAACACCCATTAAAACCCATCAACAATGATATGAAACTAATCAGACCTCAGCACGGATAGGCCAAATCCTCGAAAGATTCCAGAAGGTAGCCAGTCAGGTATAAGAAACCTATGTTAGCAGCGTTCGAGAGAACCCACCTCTCCAGCTTCCAGCAGTGACAAGAGCAGCTCACCTCCAGACGAGAGTGTGAGTGTGAGAGTGAGAGTGAGAGAGAGTGAGAGTGAGAGTAAGAAAAAGAGGGAGAGGGACAGACTTGAGAGTTCAACGTACAGATGGAATCATGAGGATCCGGGGTAGTATACGAATTTCTAAATGTTCAATTAGCTAGAGAGAGAGAGAGAATTGTTAAAGTTGTAAAAATTAAGTCTTTTACTGTTTGGAATAAAGTTGCGATTTGGTTATTTACTATTGGCTCGTGTGTGCAGTTCTTTTGCCTGATATATGTAGAGGTGTTTGAGTAAAATCCATTATACACAGTGCTGGTTGAGTGAGTCTGCAGGATATTAGAAATACCTTGGACAACAATCCCGGGTCAGGGGAGGATTTGCAGTTGGAACTAGGGAGGAGTAATGTACAGTTGCATAGTTATTCTGTTGGACCTTATATGTATATATAGTTAATTGTTGCTTTATCAATAAAGCCTCATCGAGTCACCCTCAATTTATTACACTGGCAATGAGGAAAGCTTTCCAAGTCCTTGGGGATTGCAGTGCACAGCAAGAGGGGAGATAGAGACTGGAGCGTTGAAAATAAGAAAAAAAAGTACAGGGACATGTTAAAGTGCCTTTGATCAGGAAATTAGAATATTTCGACCCCAATGTAGAAAACTGGAGGCAGTACATGGGCAGCACAGTGGTTAGCACTGCTGCTTCACAGCGCCAGGGACCCGGATTCGATTCCCGACTTGGGTCACTGTCTGTATGGAGTTTGCACGTTCTCCCCATGTCTGCGTGGATTTCCTCCAGGTGCTCCGGTTTCCTCCCACAGTCCAAAGATGCGCGGGTTAGGTGGATTGACCATGCTAAATTGCCCCTTAGTGTCAGGGGGACTAGCTAGGGTAAATGCATGGGGTTATGGGGATAGGGCCTATGTGGGATTGTGGTCGGTGCAGACCCGATGGGCCGAAAGGCCTTCTTCTGCACTGTAGGATTCTATGATTTCTATATTAAAAGGCTACATTACTTCTTTGTAGCAAATGAGATAACAACTAAAGCCTAGCGGAAGATTATTCTGCTCACAGTTTGTGGCCCACAGACTTACATCTTAATCAGAAGTTTAAAATCGCCTGATGCTCCAGATATCAGGGAGATGATCTTATGAAAATAATTCTAAGTCCAGAATGAGCATGAAAATGGGAGAGTTTCTGATCCATTTATTGGGCGAATCCAAATCTGTGATCCTTCGCACTTGGAGCAAGAAAACCCCTGAAAATCCGTTTCTCGCCTGTAGGGGATGGGGTGGGTCTTAAATCACCCAAACACAGGCTGAGAGCAGCTGAGGACATCATTGCACATGTGCAGGTCTCTCTGCTCTGCGAGCAGACAGACCTGTTGCTCAGCTTCTGCCTCTTTCATGCAGCCTCCATGGCCTAAAGCAGGCTTTGCTCCAGCTACCGCGGGGGGCAGTCTATCATGACCTCCCCCTAAATGCAGACCAATCTACTCCCGAGACCCCACCTGTCCGGACTGATCCATGTGGTGCTGAGTGAAGCTTTCAGGACAGTATGTGCAAAGAAAACCTACAAGAGTTAATTTAACCCCTGTGAAGAACCTGGATGAGGAGACTGACAAGAAACCCAAATCTCTCAGACTGAGGTATGATGATATCCTGGGCCTTTGCCCTTCCCACAGGATCGTACCTGGTGGTCTCGTATCCCTCCTCCTCCACCTTTCTGGTGTGCGTGCACCAGCCTCTTTTCCCAGATCTTCTTCATGTGCTCTGATCCCTGACCGCTCATGGTGATTGCCTTTTATTGCCTGTGTGTGTGTGAGGGGGCCTTGCATATCTTTGTTCTGTTCCTTCACACAAAGCACTGCAGGACATTCTCCAGCGCAAAGTTCTTCCTGGCCCCTGGGTGCACAAGTCAGTCGGAGCAAAAATAATTAAGAGTGGACACAGTCGCCGCTATCAGGGATGGTTTTTCGCCAGTTCCACTATTCTGTCGTGGTGACAAGCTGGGCCAAGGGGTTTGTCAATGCATTTATGTCGGATTAAGTGATGCATAGTAGCACCACACAAACAGGATTTCTACTAGCCTGCCGAAAGTTCGAGAGGCTGATCAGTAAAACCCTCCTGGTGCAGTCACCTGCGTCCGACTGGTGCAACTCATTAGCAGCACGGTGGCACAGCGGTGAACACTGCTGCCGCACAGCGCCAGGGACCCGGGTTCGATTCCCGGCTTGGGTCACTGTCTGTGTGGGTTTTGCACATTTTCACCGTGTCTGCTTGGGTTTCCTCCGTGTGCTCCGGTTTCCTCCCACACTCCAAAGATGTGCGGGTTAGGTGCACTGGCCATGCTAAATTGCCCCTTAATGTTCCAGGATGCGTAGATTAGAGGGGTTAGCAGGCTAAATGTGTGGGGTTAGGGGGATGGGGCCTGGGTGGGATTGTTGTTGGTGCAGTCTCGATGGGCCAAATGGCCTCTTTCTGCACTGTAGGGATTCTATGATTCTACTAGTGTTTGTTTTCCAGATAGTCAGGTGTAAAAATTAAACACATGGAGCGGGATTCTCTGGCCTCCTGGGATTCTCCGGCCTCCCAGCTGGGTGTTTCCTGCTGGCGAGAGCAGGAAACACGCAAGGAATCCTGCCGTGAGGGAACTGCATGCCACCCCTCGCTGGCGGGAAACACACGGCTGGACGGCCGGAGAATCCTGCCCCACGTGTTTAATTTTTACCCCTGGAAAACAAACACTAATAGAATCATAGAATCCATACAATGCAGAAAGAGGCCATTCGGCCCGTCGAGTCTGCACCGACAACAACTCCACCCAGGCCCTATCCCCGAAACACAGGGTGTGAAATACAACTGTAACCTTCAAATGGAGTTGGTTAAGGTTTCAGGGACACAACACAGCCAGCCCCCATTTCAAAATCAGTCATTCAGGCTTATTTTTGTGTTTTCATTATGAATTCCATACTCATATCTCTGAAGGAGAATTCCTTTGTAGATGTGTGGTGCTATGTGTTTGCACTCTGCTGCTGGGGCTGCTGCAGAGAGAGTTTCCACAAGTTCCCGCACTGAAATCTACCATGAAAAGAAATAACAAAGCATACGCTCAGACGTGAAATTCCATCTTCAAAGCACCAATAAAAATTCCAGAATGCATTTAACGCAATGGAATTTGATCATAGAATCCCTACAGTGCAGAAGGAGGCCATTCAACCCATCGGATCTGTACCGACCACAATCCCACCCAGGCCCTATCCCCCATAACTCCATGCATTTACCCTGTTAATCCCCCTGACAATAAGGGTCAATTTAACATGGCCAATCAACCTAACCCGCAGATCTTTGGAGTGTGGGAGGAAACCGGAGCACCCGGAGGAAACTCACACAGACACGGGGAGAATGTACAAATTCCACACAGACAGTGACCCAAGCCGGGAATCGAACCCGGGTCCCTAGCGCTGTGAGGCAGCAGTGCTAGCCACTGTGCCGCCCCTGTATTCTGTAATGTATTCTTTCGCTGTCATTCACGATACCTGATGTTCTATATTTCCATGGGGGGTATTAGGATATTGAATTTGATGATCAGCCATGATCATAATGAAAGGTGGAACAGGCTCGAAGGGCCGAATGGCCTCCTCCTGCTTCCAGTTTCTATGTTATCCCTTACATGGTCGAAACGCCCTCAATGCTAAAACATTGTCAACCCTCACTGACTCTCTGTGATCTGCTATAGAGTGAACAGGAGGTCAAAGCTTGCATTGTGTTTACCTGCTTATATCACTATCAGTCATTCCCAAACCAATAAAACAAATGTGCACATTTTTCAGCACTTTGCTCTGATTAATGATGAGAAATATTTTAAGTTTATTTATTAGTGTCACAAGTAGGCTGGCATTAACACTGCAATGAAGTTACTGTGAGAATCCCCTAGTCGCCACACTCAGGCGCCTGTTCAGGTACACTGAGGAAGAATTTAGCAGGGCCAACGCACCTAACCAGCACGTCTTTCGGACTGTGGGAGGAAACCGGAACACCCGGAGGAAACCCATGCAGTCAGGGGGAGAATGTGCAGACTCCGCACAGACAGTGACCCGAGCCGGGAATCGAACCCCGGGGGGTCCCTGGCATTGTGAGGCAGCAGTTCTAACCACTGTGCCTTACTGTTTTGTTACTTTTCTTTAAGTATCTTTCATGTTATAAGAGTCTCAGATTTGAAGAAGGCAATGCTGTGGTCATCGGAAAATTAAATAAAGGCCAGTTGTACAATCTCTCACTCCCATCTAGCATCAATTTCTGACCTGGGAACATAAAACCTGTGCTGCCAAATAAACCTGTTGGAGTTTAACCTTGTGTTGTGAAACTTCTTACTGTGCCCATCCCAGTCCAACGCCGGCATCTCCACAACATAAAACCTTCTCAGAGTGCCGCCTGGTGGCAGAGTTATGTAATGGCGAGCTATTCGTTACATTTCTGCCTGAGGCTGATCTCGAGTCTGCTCCATCTATTCAATAAAATCCAAATCAATTCCGCTTTCCCACCCTATCCCCATATCCCTTGATGTCCTTAGTGTCCAGAAATCTATCGATCTCAGTCTTAAGTATGCTGATCGACCGAACAGCCACAACTCTCTGGGACAGAGCACTCAGAAGTTTCATAAATCTTGGAAGGAAGAAATTCCTTCTCACCTTAGTCCAAAATGTCCGTCTCCTCATCCTGGGACTATGATCTGCCAGTTCTAGACTCTGCAGGAGAAAAAACCTCTCAGCACCGGCCCTGTAAAGCCCTCTAATATTATGTATGAGATCACCGCCCGTTCTTCTAAACTCCCGGGAAGATAGGCCCAATCCACTCTATTTATTCTCATAGGAAACTCTTTTCAACCCTGGGCTCAATACATAGGACGACCCCCTCAACTCAGGAGTCAATCTACTGAGCCTTTGTTGCCACCCTCCTACTCTCCTCAACTTGCCCTCCAACCCTGCCACCCCGCCACTGCCCCAGCAAGTATAATATTTCTTTTGGAGATCAAAAATGTACACAGTTTTCAAGCTGTGTTCTCACCAAAGTTCTGTATAACTACAGTAAGACTTCTTTACCCTTATATGTTAACTTCTTGCAATAAAGTCTAACATGCCATTTGCCTTTTTAGTCGCTTGACGTACCTTATTAACTTTGCGATTTGTGTGCACGAACGGTCAAACATTTACTGGTCACTTACCTTTTAAAAATATTCTGCTGTTCTATTCTTCTGACTAAAGCAGGTAAATACACTTCTCTCCATTTTATGCCTTTTAACCCAATTACATAAGTGATCTATGCCCCTGTCACTTTGCATCTTCCTCATTGGTTACTCTCCCCTCTTGCTTTGTATTGTCAGCAAACTTGGTTATATTGCACCTGGTCCCTTTATTCAATTCATTGATATAGATTGTGAATAGCTAAGACCCAAGAACTGATCCTTGTGGTCCCCCATTATTTGCAACCTGCCAATCTGAAAACGTCCTCTTTATTCCTACCCTGATTTCTGTCCACGAACCAATTCTCAATCCAAGCTAATATATTACTGCTAATCTCATGAGCCGTAATCTGATGCAGCAATCTCATTACTAATGAAAGCCTTCAGAAAATCCATATGTGCTACATCCACTGATTTTCACTAATCCACCTGTCGTAACTGACAAAAGACCTTTCACACTTAGTTTCTCTAAAGTCATCAGCTGAACTCAGGGAAGACTGGATTAGAAAATATATTGTCCAACACATATTGAACAGCCTATATTCTCAAAAGGCCAGAAATGATTATTGGAGATATCAGTTGACAAGTACTTAATATCTGTCTGATATTTCTCCGGTCATGAGATTTTAAGTTTAAAGTTTATTTGTTAGTGTCACAAGTAGACTTACATTAACACTGCAATTAAGTTACTGTGAAAATCCCCTAGTCACCACACTCCGGTGCCTGTTTGGGTACACTGAGGGAGAATTTAGCACGGCCAATGCACCTAACCAGCATATCTTTCAGACCGTGGGAGGAAACCAGAGCACCCGGAGGAAACCCACGCTGTCACAGGGAGAACATGCAGGCTTCACACAGACAGTGACTCAAGCTGGGAATTGAGCCCGGTCCCTGGCGCTGTGAGGCAGCAGTGCTAACCACTGTGCCATCATGCCACCCACTAACAATACCATTCACCACTTTGTGAAGGAAGGAGCAAAACAGTGTGGGGGAGAAAATTGTCTCAGTGGTGGCAAAAATCAGGCAATATCAGATTGGTGCTGACTGCAGTGTGTTAAGGACCAGATCAGAAATTCCAAGGTATTTTATGAAGCTAGCCCAGACCTTAACTTTTACATTTGATTTTGGTCTTACAGTGTGCATTAGGTGTCTCACTCCAGGTATGATTCAAGTGACCCACTAGGAAGTTTTATCAAAACAAACTTTATTTCAGATCATGATTAGAATGCAACAGAAAGAATTAGTCTAACATTTACCAATTAAATTACTTAAATATGACAAATTATAATTCTTAACAACCAACCACCTCTATTGTTCCAATTTAGCAATATCCTCCACAGACATGAATTCCTTCTTTAGAACCAGTTAGCACAGAAACCAAAGATGCTTACGTGGGTAATAGATTTCTGGCCTTTCAACACCTCGGGAGTGCGCTCTGGACGAACACTTGCCTTTTAATTTTCATGGTAATGAACATGGTAGAATTTAGAATTCCATTTGAGAGTGAGAAATTAGATTGGAAACAACTGTGCTATTCTTAAATAAGGGTAATTGCAAAGGAATGAGAGTAGAGTTGGTTTGAGTGGACTGGGAAAGGAGTGTGGCAGAAAAGACAGTTGATCCACAATGTCAGACTTTTATGAAAATAGTTGATAACCCGCAATAAAGGTATATCCCTGTGTGGAAGAAGGATTCTAGGAGGGAGCTAAATCAATGGTTAACCAAGGAAGTTACAGATAGTACATTTGTGGCAAAGATTAGTGGTAAGCCAGAGGATTGAGAAAGTTTTAAAAAGCAACAAGAGATGACCAAAAATAATCAAGAGGCAGAAGATAAACTGTGAAGGTAGACGAGCAAGTAATATAAAAATGGACAGGAAGAGCTTTCCTAAACACGTAAAAACAAAGAGAGAAACCAAAATGGACAGAGGCCCTTTAGAGATTGAGACTGGGGAAATAATAATGGATAACCAGGAAATGGCAGAGGAGTTAAATAAATACTTTGCATCAGTCCTCATGGGAGAGGCACTGATCAAAGGGAAGTGGGGCGTGAGTAAATAAATACAATAACTATCCTTCGGGAAAAGTACTAAGGAAACTGAATGGGCTAAAGGCCGAAGTCCCCTGGACCTGATGGGTTGCATCCTAGGATTTTAAAGGAGGTAGCTACAGAGATAATGGATGTGCCGGATCTTCCAATGATCCTTGAATTCTGGAAAATCCCCAGAGGATTGAAAAGCTGCTCATATAAATCCTTAATCAAAAAGGGGAGACAAAAAATAGATAACTGTAGGCCAGATAGCTTAACACCTGTCATTGGGAAAATATTACAGTCCATTCTAAGAACTGTGCCACCATGCCTTTAGAGTGGCACAATGGCACAGTGGTTAGCCAGGGACCTGGGTTTGATTCCCGGCTTGGGTCTGTGTGGAGTTTGCATGTTCTCCCCGTGTCTGTGTGGGTTTCCTCTGGGTGCTCCAGTTTCCTCCCACACTCCAAAGATGTGCGGGTTAGGTGGATTGGCTATGCTAAATTGCCCCTAGTGTCAGGGGGATTAGGAGGGTAAATATGTGGGGTTACAGGGATGGAACCTGGGTGGGATTGTTGTCGATGCAGACTCGATGGGCCAAATGACCTTCTTTTGCATTGTAGATTCTATAAAGGATGTAATATCAGAGCTTTTAGAAATGGATAATATAGTCAAGCAGAGTCAGCATGGCTTCATGCAAGGGAAATCATGCCTGACAAATCCATTAGAAATCTTTGAGGTAGTAATGAGCAAGATAGATAAAGGGGAACCAGTAAATATAATATATTTGGATTTCCGAAAACTACTGCACAAAAGGCTGTTGAATAGGATAAGAACCCATGGTATTGGGGGTAGTATATTAGCATGGACAGAGGATTGGCTAACCAATAGAAGGCAGAGAGTTGGGATAAGAAGGATATTTTCACTATTGCAACTTGTAACTAGTGGAATGTTACAGGGATCAGTGCTGGGGCCACAATTATTTACAATATATATTAATGACTTGGACGAGGGAAGTGAAAGTACTATTGCCAAGTTTGTGGATGACACAAAAATAGGTGGGTAGGCAAGTACTAATGATGACACAAAGACAGCAATTTTGTGCCTGTGTTCGCCTTGAGCGAATCTCACAAGACTCCAAAAACATGAACCTTGCTGGCAAGTTCTCATGTTCAGAATCTCCCTGCTCCTTGTCAGTGACATCATGAGGTTCCATCCAGTAGGTTCAGGAACCTCTTCAATAAATTATAATAGAATTAAAGGGCTTCCCTGCTATGTGCCCCCTCGCCAAACCCCCCCATCCATTGGAACACCCCCTTCACTGGCGTGACATCACACCGGCAAGCATTCCAATTGCTTTTGCAAAAGGCAAACCAGGTGAAGGGAACCTGCTGGGGGCCATACGAGGAAGTATAGCCACCGAGGAGGGGGAGGGGGGACAGAAATGCCCAGGCAGTGCCCAGACACTACCCCCGGCACAGTGTCATGGGACCCCCTCTGGGGAAGCTCTGATGGGGGGGGGGGGGAGTTACCCTTCTGCATGTTGTGGACATTCCCATTATATGTGGGAGGGGGGTTTCCCTTGTGTGGGGGGGGTAGGGGTAGTTCTTATCCATGGGATGGGTGTATTTTTATGGGTGTATTCTTTTAAATCACAGATCTGCATGCCTTTTGGAAAGACCACCCCAATCTCTGTAGAGCATCAACACCAGCTCTACTAGGACCCACCCCACCAGCCTGGTGGTATGGACCATGCCGGGAGATTTCTGCTGCACAAAGTGCTGCAAAATGTGATGAGAAAAGCCGGCTGTGCGGCCTGCGAGTTGCATGCCCGTTTCTCACCTTCTCCAACAAATAACAAAATACAGAAAATTCTGCCCAAAGTGTCGACAGGGGGATATAGACAGGTTAAGTGAATGGCAAAAAATTATTAGGTGTAATTTAATGCAGGAAAATGTGAAGTGATGCACTTTGATAGGAAGAATAAAGGAGCTGAACATTATTTAAATAAAGGAAGTCTGTAAAAAGCACAGAGGGATCACAAGTTCAGCAGGCACATAGAATGTTGGCATTTATTTCAAAGGGAATGGAGTAAAAATAGAGTAAAAATAAAGTCTTGCTAAAACTATACAATGCATTAGTTAGGCCACACCTGGGATACTGTGAACAGTTTTGGTCTCCTTATCTAAGGAAAGATACACTGGCATTGGAGGCAGTCCAGAGAAAGTTGACTAGGTTGATCCCGGGTACGGAGGGATTTTCTTATGAGGAGAAGTTGAGTAAGCTGGGCCTGTACTCATTGGAGGTTAAAGGAATGAGAGGTGAACTGGTGACCTTATGAAGACAGATAGGTTTCGCAGGGGGCTTGACAGGGTAGATGCTGAGAGGTTGTTTCCCCTTGTGGGAGAGTCTAGGACCCCTAAGTAAGGCAGAGAGGGCAGTGAACCTGTGGATTTTTTTTTACCAGAGGGCTGTAGAGGCTGGATCGTTAATTATGTTCAAGGCTGAGATTGACAGATTTTTAATCAGTAAGGGAATCAAGGGCAATGGGGGTAAGGTGGGAAAGTGGAGTTGAGGATTATCATATTAAACCAGTCACAATCTCATTGAATGGCGGAGCAGACTCGATGGACCAAATGGCCTACTTCTGCTCTTACACCTTATGGTCTTGAAGACCTCTGGCTCTGATGACCCCCCCCCCATTTTGGCACAGAGAGGCCATCTCCATTGAACTGGCTGCTCTGCGCATGGCAGGAGGCTGCTCTGCAAAACTGCCCCATCTCAGATGGTTTAAGTGGTTATCTTGTAAATGTACTGGCCGTACTCTCAACTCCACTGCCCGGTTCAGTAATAAAAACAGTGAACAGTCATGGACCTGGGCCCAATATTTGGAGGATTCCACGAGTAACATGACTCCAGGGTGAATCACGTCCATTAAACGCAACCTTTTGACTGTGGGATTGCTGTTAATTCCTAATTCTTAAATAGAAGTGATTGAAGGTTCTGCCAATGAAGACACAGCTGAGGAAATGAATAATGCAAAAGAGGTCACAGCCAAACTGTAAAGGGAACAACTTGGCAAGTTGGGCTGGAAGAGCTCACATCGTAAGGAATTGGCAAAGCTGTAGAGGCATTTATACACAAGCTCGAGGAATATGTGTCAGAAATTAGAGTACCGAAAGAAACCATTTTGTCCATCACACCCAACTTAATTTTCAGAACTAAATTAATAAGATACTGCACGTGAGACTGATCAAGAAGGTAAAATCATTCAGTAGGGGAGGCGATGGCCTAGTGGTATTATTGCCAGACTATTAATCCAAAAACTCAGCTAATGTTCTGGGGACCTTGGTTTGAATCCCGCCACGGCCAATGGTGGAATTTGAATTCAATAAAAAGCATCTGGAATTAAGGATCTACTGAATTTGATTGTCAGAAAAATCCATCTGGTTCCTTCCTTTAAGGAAGGAAATCTGTTGTCCTCACCTGGTCTGACCTACATGTGACTCCAGAGCCACTGCAACGTGGTTGACTCTCAACTGCCCTCTGAACAAAGGCAACCAAGGATGGGCAATAAATGCTGTGATGTGGAGGTGCTGGCATTGGACTGTGGTAGGCAGAGCAAAAAGTCTCACAACACCAGGTTAAAGTCCAACAGGTTTATTTGGTAACACAAGCTATTGGAATGTCACTCCTTCTTCAGGTGCTCCTTCTACCCAATAAATGCTAGCCAGCCAGCGATGCCCATGTCCCACGAATGAATAAAGAAAAAAAAAGTACCCTCTCAAACAAAATCGATTTCTGGTTGAAGCTATGAAATTGGCAACCACCTTTATTAGTCTACTACACCATGGGCAGAATTCTTGTGGCAGGCGGGATGGGAGAATTCCCCCCCCCCACCCCCCCCGCCCCCCCGCCATGGGGCAGCATGGTGGCACAGTGGTTAGCACTGCTGTCTCACAGCTCCAGGGTCCTGGGTTCGATTCCCGGCTTGGGTCATTGGCTGTGCGGAGTTTGCACATTCTCCCCGTGTTTCCGTGGGTTTCCCCCGGGTGCTCCGGTTTCCACAGTCCAAGGATGTGCGTTTAGATTGATTGGCCATGTTAAATTGCCCCTTAGTGTCCCGGGATGTGTAGGTTAGAGGGATTAGCAGGGTAAATATGTGGGGTGCTGGGGATAGGGTGGGATTGTTGTTGGTGCAGACCTGATGGGCCGAATGGCCTCCTTCTGCACTGTACTGTAGTGTTTCTATGACTTCCAAATTAAAAAGCTTTCTTTTATAATGGTAACATTAATTCCATTAGAATCAGTCACTGTATGGAAATTAAACATACCTTTATTACAGAAATTACCAAAACATACAAAACCTTACACTCTTAGAACATTTATCCTGAATTGAAGCTTTATGTACATTTACTTAATTATATACTTTATTGCTAAATACTATTGACAGACCTAAATCTGTTTATGAGGTATACAACGCAGTAATGATTCATTCAAAGTGAATTCTGCTGCATTAAGAAAATCAATAAAAGATGGTACAGAAGATATTCTAACATGTTCAATTAAGCATTTAGATTACAGCATCTAGAAATCGAAAATGAATAAATATTGTACAGATTGTTCCATTTTGAAAAAAAAAGCTTTTTTTAGTTATTCGTGGGACATGGGCATCACTGTCTGGCCAACATTTACTGCCCATGCCTGGTTGCCCAAGGGCAGTTGGGAATCAACCACATTGCTGTGGCTCTGGAGTCACATGTAGGCCAGACCAGGGGTAAAGATGGCAGATTTCCTTCCCTAAAGGACATTAGTGAACCAGATGGGTTTTTCCTATAATCGACAATGCTTCATGGTCATCAGTACATTCTTAATTCCAGATTTTTAAAAAAAATTGAATTCAAATTCCACCATCTGCTGTCTCCAGAATATTAGCTGAGTTTCTGGATTAATGGTCTAGCGATAATACCACTAGGCCACCGCCTCCCCTACGCACAAGGACATGACTGGCTGCATGTTGGTATCACTGAGCTAGATCACACCAGACAATCGCAGGGGGAGAGTAGCGTAGTGGTAAGGTGACTGATCCAGAGGCTCAGACTAATTCCCTGGAGACGCCAGTTCAAGTTGAGTGCAGCCGGTGGAATTTAATATTCAATCAATAAATAAATCTGGAACAAAAAGCAACTCTCAGCAATGGCAATTATGAAACTACCGGGTTGTCCTGAGCACCCATCTGGTTCACTTAATATCCTTTCGGGAACACAATCTGCCCTCCTTAACTGGTCTGGTCTGCATGTGGTCCCACACCCACGGCAATGTGGTTGACTCTTAACTGTCCTCTGAAATGGCCTAGCGAGCCACTCAGTTAGAAAACAGCTCATCACCACCCTCTCAACAATAATTCCGGATGGACAATAAATGCTGGCCTTGCCAGTGAAGCTCACATCCCATGAAAGAATTTTAAAAAATCACCACATAGCACTTTCCTAATGAGGGACATCCCATTACAAGAAAAAAAATAGAAACCAAGCCACATTCCGGTGGTCTACTAAAACTCTGGAAAAAGGATTATGTTTTATGAACATGCTTAATGGAGGAAAGGGGGTTAAAGAGGTTTAGGAGGGAATTTCAGAACGTTGGAACAAGTCAGTTGATAGTATTGGCATCAATGTTGGAGCAATTGACATGGGACTGCAGCGATTCAAGAAGGCAGCTCACCACCACCTTCTCAAGAGCAACCATGGATGGGCAATAAATGATGGCCAGCCAGCGAAACCCATGTCCCACGAATGAATAAAAAAATGACATTGCAGAGCCTCAAAGGGGTTTAATTCCTCATAGGGAAGGAAGTAGAGAGGAGAATTACAAACCATTTTCTTAAATCACTGCCGGTCATGTTTGTATATTCTGTCAAGGGATTATTGGGCAATAATAATAGTGAATGGAAGTAAGTTATATGGGTACTTTCTTGGACAAGTGCAGTAATACTCAAAGCACCATATTGTAATTTCTCCAGTCTAGAACTCCCAATACCCGGAAACATCGTTTGTCTGGATTTTCTTTCCCTAGCAAGCCCCACAACTCAGGCTTGTCAACCGTGGTACTACAACAGCCCTGGGTCCACTGAGTCAATGCCGCTAAACAACAGGGGTAGGACGATGTATCCAAAGTGCTCTTTTAAGCTTAGAAAATATCTTTAGCTGCAAGTTCAGAGTGGACACAGGATGTTTGTGCATAGGTAAATGAAGGCAAGTGTAACTCATGATCCTTTGTAACTGACTGACAGATGTGTCCGGAGTGCAGGAAAACCAGCAGGACATGTGGCTAAGCCGGGATGTTAAGTGGTAGCTTCAGACTTCGTTGTGTTTCTGCTCTTGTCTGTCTGCTGTTTCGGCTCCATATCCTGGACTGGCAACTCTGCTTTTCAGCCACTGGCAACTGGACCAAAACTGAGGGAGATCCTGAGATAACTTGGCCTCGGGTCACTGTCTGTGTCGAGTTTGCACGCTCTCCCCGTGTCTACGTGGATTTCCTCTGGGTGCTCCGGTTTCCTCCCACAGTCCAAAGATGTGAGGGTTAGGTGATTGGCCATGTTAAATTGCCCCTTACTGTCCCAGAATGCGTAGGTTAGAAGGAATAGCGGGGTAAATATGTGGGGTTACGGGGATAGGACCTGGGTGGGATTGTTGTCGGTGCAGACTCAATGGGCCGAATGGCCTCCTTCTGCACTTTAGGGATTCTATGAACTACAAGTGCCTTCAAGCACATACTGAGCGCATTGGGATATACAAACCTTAAAGAACAGGCATGCATTGCTCTGCTGTTGCAATGATCAATTTTATTCTGGACACATCTGTTAGTGCATCAGATCATATTTTCAAATGAATGGATTTGGTAATGTGCACTTTTGTGGCTTAACACTTGTTTTGGCATGCCTTATATCTCAGATACACATTTATATCTGATTAACACACTTGTGGTTGGGCATTCTAATGTTATCTTAGAATCCAGAAAATTCCAAAATTCAGAAATGCTATAGAATCCCGACAGTGCAGAAGGAGGACATTTGGCCCATTGAGTCTGCACTGACTCTCCGATGGAGCCCTCACAGTGGCTCAGTTGCATGGTGGCAGTGGTTAGCACTGCTGCCTCACAGCATCGTAGACCTATGTTTCATTCCCGGCTTGGGTCACTGTCTGTGCGGAGTCTGCATGTTCTCCCTGTATCTGCATGGATTCCCTCCAGGTGCTCTGGTTTCTCCCACTGTCCGAAAGACCTGCTGGTTAGGTGCATTGGCCATGCTAAATTCTCCCTCAGTGTACCCGAACAAGTGCTGGAGTGTGGCGACTAGGGGATTTTTACAGTAATTTCATTGCAGTGTTAATTTAAGCCTACTTGTGACACTAATAAATAAACTTAAAAAAAGTGTTTTAGAAACAGCTTCTGTGTAAATTAGAATTGTTAATCCAATTAATAACATAACAAAATTTACCCTCATTGGTTGGAAATCACACTGGGATTTTTTGATGAACAGAAAAGAAATAGCATAAATTAAAATTAAATATAAAGGCAGCCACTGCTGTAAATTCAAAATAAAAGCAGAAAATACAGGAAATACTTAACAGGTCAGGCAGCATCTGTTGAGAGAGGGAGAGAGAGATAGTTAACATTTTAATTAGATGACTTTTCAATATTAAATAATTGAATGCTATTTGATAGACTATCTAAGGTGCTAAAATACTTTGAAAGATCAACACTTTTCTTGCAAACATTTGCTTCAGGACTCTAAGATTATTGGACTATTTCCAAGCAAACAATATCTGACACTGTTTATATTCTAAGATATTCATGATTTGCAATTTGAGTAGTTTGAATATATTAACATCAATATTTTTAAGAAGTTGTAAAACCACCTTAAACAAAACAGATTAAAACCATTTGAAAAATAAGGAAGACCTTATGTTACTGGCTGAACCACCAAGTCAGAAAGGACACTGCTCCCAGTCTTGCATCGATTTTTGATTTTAGTGTGCATGAAAATTAAAACTTGTAGCTTTAGTGATGTTATTTAGGTGAACAGTAACTTGCTTTTATATAGCACCTGTAACACAGTACAATTCCCCAAGGCACTTCATAGCAGGGTGGCACGGTGGCACTGTGGTTAGCACTGCTGCCTCATAGCTCCAGGGACCTGGGTTCAATTCTGCCCTTGGGTGACTGTGCAGATTCTGCACGTTCTCCCCATGTCTCCATGGGTTGCCCCCAGGTGCTCTGGTTTCCTCCCACAGTCCAAAGATGTGCAGGTTAGGTGGGTTGGCCATGCTAAATTGCCCCTTAATGTTCCATTAGCCATGGGAAATGTGTGGGGTTACGGGGACAGGGCAGGGGATTGTGTACAATCCCAGACAATTGCCAGGGAGAGGGCTGAAATTGTTAGCTAGGGAGCTAAGTTTGTAGCAGGGACCAAAGTTAATGGATTCCATCTTCCGAACATATAATTGGAATAAATTTCCGTTCATCCAGTACTGGGTGTCAAACAAAGTGTGACAATTTACACGGCTGTGGAAAGTTGGGGGATTGCATTGAGAGAGGTGGTGGTGAAATAGAGTTGGATATTGTCAGCATTCTTGTGAAAATCAAAACTGTACTTTTAGATGATGTCACTGAGTGGCAGCATGGTGATGAGAAATAGGAAGGGGCCAAGGAAAGACCATTGGGAGACACCAGGGGTAATGGGGAGGGAGACAGCAAGAGTAATGGGGAGGGAGACACCAGGGGTAATGGGGAGGGAGACACCAAGAGTAATGAGGAGGGAGACACCAGGGGTAATGGGGAGGGAGGCCCCAGGGGTAATGGGGAGGGAGGCACCAGGGGTAATGGGGCGGGAGGCACCAAAGGTAATCGGTGTGGGAGACACCAAGGGTAATGGGGAGGGAGGCACCAGAGGTAATGATCTGGGAGCAGCAAAAAAAGTCTTTGCAAATGATCCTTTGGACACCTGGATAGACAAGAATGGAAGCAGGTGAATGCAGTCCCATGTAGCTGGATAACAACGGAAAGGTGTTGGGGGAGGATGGTGTGACTAACCGTGTGAAAGGCTGCAGGCAGGTTAAAGAGGGTGAAAAGGGATTGTTTATCACTATCACAGTCACATTGGATGTCATTTATGACTTTGCTAAGAGCCATTTTGGTATTGCGGCAGTGAAGAATCCTGATTGTAAGATTTCAAGAGTTCTGGGAAAGTTGGCCATGGATTTTAAAGGGGATTTTGAAGGAGAAATAAAGGATGCTGATGGGATGGTAGTTTGTAAGTGTGGAGGTACCAAAGGGTTTTGGGGGGGGGAAGAGAGGAAACATTGGCAGTGTTGAAGGAGAATGGAACTGTATCTTGGCCGAGAGAATCATTTCTAATATTCGTTAACCTGGGAGTCAGGAAGTGAGGCTGGTCAAACAACAGTTTAGTAGAAATAGTGTCAAGCAATCAGGAGGTCAGTCTCATGGGCAAGAGAGAGAACAAGGTGAGTTAAACTGAAAGTTGAACTCATTGAGGATGAGAAGTCACTTGGTTCAGAGGCTGAGACCAACAGTAACGATAGTGTGGAGAAATGTTATTATGGTTCGTGGTGGGTGGGAGAGAACAAGGATTTTAAGTCAGAGGTGAGAGGGATGAAAGAAAGCAAAATGTTCAATAGAAGGAAAAATGTCAGACCAAGGAGACACACACCCAAAAATGCATGAACACATTTTCAATATATACACTTACCTGGAAACAACTGCTTGCACATTCACTTACTGACACCCACATTCATATACATACATTCACTCATATAGATTTTAGATTGGCAAAACATGAATAAAAGCAAACACATGATATAAAACTGTACTGGGGCTGATATTGACTCCTTTGCAGATGCCAAATTGGCGGGGTGTGCCCTCTGATTCCCTTATCCCAGTCAATTTCCAATATTTAAATCCAGTTTAATAGCTGTCATCCTGGAATTCTCACCTCTGTCAGGAGGCTCATCTCAGCAGAGGAAGGAAAATGACAGCTGAACATCTGGGGAGTAGAGTGCACTGCTGCCTCTAATGCAGCCAAATAAAGTGTATTTGTAATGTATCTTAAACAATAAGTTGGGCCTTGTAATTGGTTGGAGCTTTTAAAATGGTTGGTCTTTACCTTACATCAATGCTGTATGTTTGTTGACTAAACTCCCATTGTAACAATAACAATTTAGTAAACTTTACTCAAAGAAAAAAGTGTACTCCTTCACCCCACAAATATTCCTTTAAGGAGAAACTTTCTTTATGTTTGCCCAAGTGCTACTTAGTAGCAATGATTAGATAAAGAGAATGTTACTTTCAAGAGTTTTATAAATATGAACCATGTGAATTTTGCCTGCAAGAACTTGTTTAAAAGCAAAATATTGTGGATGCTGGAATCTGAAGCAAAAACAGAAAATGCTGGAAAATCTCAGCAGGTCTGACAGCATCTGTGGGGAGAGAATAGAGCCAACGTTTTGAGTCAGTGCGCTGATGAAGGGTCATCTAGATTTGAAACATTGGCTTTAAGAAACTTGTTAAGTTGTCATATAAAATGGCAATGGTACCATAAAAGTCTAACCATAAGTCTATGAGCCTTGGATATTGGGCTCGGCATTAGGATATTTAAAGCCAATTTTCCATTCCCACTCAGTATTTTTACAAAGTGAGGAATTTTAAAGGAACTTTTCATTTCCAGTCTTAACACAGTGTTTCATGTTGGTAGAAAAACAGATATCACCTTCATAATGGTTGAGGGGCACCAGTGATTGTACTAATGCCTTAAACGATGGGCGATTTTGTGCTATGCTGTTCCAGCACCGAAGCATTATTTCATACAATTTTCCAGGACATTTGTCAGGACAAGGCATCCGGTAATCTTTAGAAACCATGCTGACTACTTCTCTGTTCTCCATACCTGTGGCAAAGTGATCTATGTTAAAAGGATTGATCTGAAAGGATTTTTTTTCCCCCAGTGTTTTTCAGTATGCAGATACTGTACAACAAAATGGAAAGACTACCTGGATAAGGTGTTTTTCCATGAGTGACGATTTCATAAAGAAGAATGCCAAAAGACCACACGTCAGATTTCACAGAGAAACATCCAAATTCAATTGCTTCTGGGGCCGTCCATTTATATGGAAATACAGCTGATTGTGACACATAGAAATCCTCCTGCAAACAACACAACATTACAAATGAACAAGAGTGGACATTTTATCCCAATAACTGACACTAACGTCATAATTGGAATATAGTCTAGGAATTACAGAGGGCCAGAGGGACCTTGGGGTAAGATCCCTGAAAGCAGCAGGACAAGTAGATAAAGTGGTTAAGGCGGCATATGGGATACTTGCCTTTATTAGCCAAGGCATAGAATATAAGAGAACGGATGTTATGATGGAGCTGTATAAAACACTCGTTAGGCCACAGTTAGGGTACTGTGTGCAGTTCTGGTCGCCACACTATAGGAAGGACGTGATTACACTAGAAAGGGTGCAGAGGAGATTCACCAGGATGTTGCCTGAGCTGGAGTACTATGAAGAGAGACTGGTTTCGCTGGGGTTGTTTTCCATAGAGCAGAGGAGGCTGAATGGGGGTGGGGGGACCTAATTGATCCTCCGGGTGCTCCTGTTTCCTCCCACAGTCCAAAGATGTGCGGGTTAGGTTGATTGGCCATGCTAAAAATTGCCCTTAGTGTCCTGGGATGCGTAAGTTAGAGGGATTAGTGGGTAAATATGTAGGGATACGGGGGGTAGGGCCTGGGTGGGATTGTGGTCGGTGCAGACTCGATGGGCCAAATGGCCTCTTTCTGTACTGTAGGGTTTCTATGATTTCAATGATTGAGATGTACATAATTATGAGGAATATAGATTGCATAGATAGGAAGAAACTTTTCACTTTAGTAGAGGGGTCAATATCCAGGGGTCATATATTTTAGGTAAGGGGCAAAAGATTTAGAGGAGATTTGAGGAAGAACCTTTCCACCCAGAAGGTGATGGGAATCTAGAACTCTGCCTGAAAGGATGATCGAGGTGGGAAAGCTCACAACCTTTAAAAGGCATTTAGATCAGCACTTGAAATGCCACAGCATACAAGACCAAGTGTTAGAAAATATGTCTAGTTTATTGTTGATATCCACCTTGATCTTTAGATGCTAATATGCCACTGGAACACAGACACCTTGTACCTTCTAATTAAGCTTCATGATCCCCGTAGTACTGCACTAGGGGCTGCATTTCCAACTGGTCAGCTCATTGTTCACACTTGTGAATAGATTCCCAAAGGTGAGTCCGTCAATTAAATAAAATAATCAGTAAAAATAATAGCATTGTGATACTATCAAAAATGCTCAAAACAGATACTCCAAGATGATCAATTATAATCCTGTTTAAAACAGCAACGTTGAAGACATTGACCAGGAGGTATGACAGTGTACAGCAGCTTGTTTCGTTCTTTTTTGAAGAGTGGTGGGTTCATTGGATCTCTTCTGTATCGCACAATCTTTTGTGCACAGTCCAGATGAAAACCAGGATTCAGCTATCTGTTCCATGGCTTCTAGATTATTCAAGAACAAAGAAAGAAGAAGAAAGAACAGCACAGCACAGCAGAGGAACAGGCCCTTCGGCCCACTAAGACTGTGTCGACATATGATGTCTTTCTAAACTAAAGACCTTTTGCCTCTATGCAGTGCTCTCCCTCTATTCCTGCATCTGTCAAATTCATTGTAGAAAGACAAGAGTAGTGTTGCGATAACAAATACCAGGCACTATCAAATGCTACAGAATGAAATAAATTCACAAAGTAAAAGGCAGCAAGGACACAGAGGGGGATAACTTTGACAAAAATGAAGGTTGCAGGTCACAGAAAGAGAGATTATAGGGGATTCTTTGCTCAGGAAAGTAGTTAACCACATGCATCACAAAGACAAGGCCTAAGTGTCTACCAGTCACTGGAGCGGTTCACATTGTGAAAGGCTACAAGGGATACTGACAGTGACATGGCTGTGATGATGGTTTATACAAGAGTAAATAACATAGGGAGAAGGTACATTAAGAGATATATGTATGAAATTGTGCCAAAGCCCAAAATAATGCACTCTCGTATACTATAGTGCCTAGGAATGGAATTCACTGATAATATTGAGGGTGGAAATGAATGGATGTCAACCTACAGTCAAATTTGCAGTATGAAAAGAACAAGTATGTTTAAACTGAATAAGAACAAAGATTTACAGGAAAAATTGAGTAGCAGACTAAAATCATTTAAACAAGGTGGTTTGGAGGGAGGGCAGAGTGGCAAATTAATCCCAACTAGGACAGTTAATATGATAGAAAGATGATCAATAAGTAGGAATCCCTACTTATTTTGGAGCACTGCTCCTTCATTAGATGATGAAGGAGCAGCGCTCCGAAAGCTCGTGATTCCAAATAAACCTGTTGGACTTTAACCTGATGTTGTGAGACGGCTTACTGTGCCTACCCCAGTCCAAAGCCGGCATCTCCACATCATAACTTACTATGTGCATGGAATATTAGAAACATGGTTAAACCTAAAGGATAGAAATGGGAGGGGTACTGAAATTCAAAGAAACAGAACAAAATTGAGAGAACAGGTTAAACAAAATGTTTGAGTGGTCAGAACAATGTCAGATGAAAACTGATGTGGAGATGCCGGCGTTGGACTGGGGACTTACCCCAGATGAAAACTGATACAGGCAAATGTGAAGGACTGCATAAAAATAATTGTTGGTGACACTATACTCCATTAATTGAAGGACAGAAATAACAAATTTCTAAGATGAACGAGGCAAAAAGGAGTCTTAATAGAATTGATGATCAGGGGATATTTGAGGTCAAATTGTACAGTTCAGTGGTCAGACCACAAATCAGATGCTGTGTCCAGTTCTGATTGCAATGGGGCAATGAATGGGACAAAAATGCCCAATTTAAGTCCAGCGAATGAAGAACGGGAAAGATGGCCTTATGGAAATATATAAGAGAGTTAAGAGAATGTAACATTACTTTAAATTAAACTCCAAGAGTAATACAAAGGGACAAAGGTTCATACATCTCAAAAGTTAATTTTTACACAGGGGTTAGGTAAAAATTCCTGATGCAGCAAATGAAAAACAGCGGACTGTAGGACATTGCTGGATGGATGAATGACCTTTCTCATCCGCACACATTCTCATTCAAGCACAGAATTCTAAAAGGTACAAAGGATCCAAGTGGAATCTATACTTGAAACAGATCGCAAAGATCAACTTTAATGAGTATTCTTGAACGTAACCTAATTCGATTTCTAGCCATTTCTGGTGTGTTGGTCTACACATGTTCATTACAGTTTAATCCTGAGGAGATTAACAAGACTAGCGCCCTCATTCTAGCATGAGAAAATTTAGTATTATGCACTTGTGAAATGAAAAGGAAGCAACATTACCTTTACCACTCTGGCTAGTCCAAAGTCAGCGATTTTGCAAATGCAATTATCTCCAACAAGCACATTTCTTGCAGCCAAATCCCGATGGATGTAGTTCTGGGATTCCAGATATGACATCCCCTCAGCTACTTGGACTGCCATGTCAAGCAGTTGGTCCAAACTCAAATAATATCCTTCTTTGCCTGATAATAGTTTAAAATGAACAGAAGTAAGGACGCAGAGAACATAAAAATTGATTATGCAAAAAAAATTAACTTTCATTGAAGTACCTTGATTTACATTTTGGAAAATTAGTTTACCATGAGGGAAGTTCACATTGGAATGTGCTATTTATTCACACAACAATCTTACAGTGGTTAGCACTGCTGCCTCACAGCGCCAGGAACCAGGGTTCGATTCCCAGCTTGGGTCACTGTGTGGAGTTTGCACATTCTCCCCGTGTCTGCGTGGGTTTCCTCCGGGTGCTCCGGTGTCCTCCCCCAGTCTGAAAGGCGTGCTGGTTAGGTGCACTGACCTGAACAGGTGCCGGAGTGTGGCAACTAGCGGAATTTCACAGTAACTTCATTGCAGTGTTAATGTAAGCCTTACTTGTGACTAATAAATGAACTTTACTAATAAATAAACTTTATTTCTCAGATGTGCCTAACAGCAAAGAACTTGCACCATGTGTGTGTGCGTGCATTAAGCACCTTTACACAACCTTGCACATGGAAATTTCTACTACCAAATCCTTGCTGTAGAAAACAGACTTCAGTTCAAGAAACACCACATACCGAGAAACCAAAATGAAATAGATACACTTACAATTTACCAATTGAAAGTAAGTCAGAGCTAAACAAGTCTCTTGAGAATTTTCAGCCACATGACCTTTGTCAACTGTGTCAAATCATTGCTGCAGACGCCCTTTAATTTTACATAGAACATAAAACAGTACAGCACAGAACAGGCCCTTCGGCCCATGATGTTGTGCCGAGCTTTATCTGAAACCAAGATCAAGCTATCCCACTCCCTATCATCCTGGTGTAGTGTAATTTGGACTTATGAGTTAAAAAAGCACAAAAGGATGTCATTCAGCCCATTATGCTTTTGTTCTTTGGAAATGCTATTGAATTAGTCCTATTATGGGTACAATAAATACAAATTGTTTTAGTGATAATGGATTTCTGTCAGCAAGTTTCAGAGTTGAGGAAAGAGTGCAATACTGTCTTCATAACCCCTCAAAGGAGACCTAATTAGAGCAAACTCTCAATAGTTCCAACAACTGAAGTCAACAGTACATTATTATTAAGCAAGATAATAGGAAGGTTAACAGCGGCAATTGTTCTAATTTATCTAATCGGGTCCCTCAAGGCATTCTTGCTGTTCAACATGTGTACTAATGACCCAAAAGGAATGGTAAGTGAGAGTATTACATTTACAGGAGGCACTGAGGTTGCAATAGGAGTTTTGCCAGAGGCAGGTCGAGAAATCCCTCAAATTTTAGAGGTTTAAGTCTTCAGTTTAAATGTATTTATTAGTGTCACAAGTAGGCTTACATGACTCTGCAATGAAGTTGCTGTGGCGCCTGTTCGGGTACACTGAGGGAGAATTTAGCACGGCCATTGCGCCTAACCAGCCTGTTCTTTGGACTGTGGGAGGAAATCGGAGCACCCGGAGGAAATCTGCGCAGACACAGGGAGAATGTGCAAGCTCCACGCAGACAGTGACCCAAGCCGGCAATCAAAGCCGGGTCCCTGGCACTGTGAGGCAGCAGTGCTAATCACTGTGCCACCATGCCGCCCAGGCCTGGAGTTGGATTCTTTGATTTTGCTTGCAAATTCCCAGGTGGATTGGGCAGTATTATGATTGTTTTGCTACATGACTGGGTCCATGCATTGGATTGAATTTCTGAAAAAGAAACAGAAAATACTAGAAACGCTTAGCAGAGCAGGCAGCGTCTGCTTGAAGGTAACAAAACAGATCAAATCACCTCAGGTCAATCCACCTTTCGTCAGACCCAAAGGTTATTCCTGTTTCTCTATCCACAGCTGCTATCTAATCTACTGAGGGCTTCCAGCAATTTCTGTTTTTATTTCAGATTTACAGTGGCTGGTCCATTTTGCTTTGTTTCAGATGTCATATTTCTGGTTTGAGATAGGCAGCCTAAACTGCCTCAGGGCTCACAGAACCATAGAAATCACATTTCCACTTTGGTTCCTTGAGTGATAATCTTCAGTCTGTGTCCTTTATCACCAACTAGCCAACAACATAAACGCCCTGTTATTTATCCTCTTCTAACCTGTCAGGATTCTTAGAAAAAACCCTGCTAGATCCTTATTCTTCTCTGTTGTAGTGAAAAAGCTCCAATTTTCCACACCACAGCTGTAATCTAAAAGATCATAGGCTATTATTTGCAAACACAATAATTCCGGAGGACTTGTCCTATTAGTGTAAGTGCCTTCCACTTCTACAAGGGTGGCGATTTTGGCAAAAGTAATAACTATTATCTTGAAAGTTTTATGTTTCCGTCGCTTAAATAATTTAGGTAGTTCTTCTTGATGTCCAGTTTGCTTCAGTCTCTTTGGAGATATCAATGTCAAATCAAAAGGATTTCAACAAAAGAAGGCCCAATTACTATAGAACACTTCACTATCCCAACATATAAATTCAGCAGCTGCACCTGAGTTAATAGGCTGCAGCCTGGAGCCAGAGATAGATTTACAGTTTGTGGGGCCCTGTGCTCACCTTTATTCCCATGCTCCCCGCCCCCCCCCAAGCTCACATCCCTCCTGACCCACCCACCCTCGCCCCACAGAACGCCAAGGCTGAAGCCACAAAAATGCCCAAATTGATCACTGCTTTTTAACTTTTAAATTTCCCATATTACCTATGTTTTCTGGTTTATTTAGTATGAAATATTCTATCACATTCAGATTTTGGCCATGGGGCAATGTCTTCAGAGTAGGTTTCTTCTGTCACTTCAACAGAAGGAATCAGCAATATCTTGTAGTGCCATTGTCATTTCAGCGTCCACTTCTTGTTCAGTATTTTCAGGCGATGAGGTATCTATGGAAATCGGCAAGTCTGCTGGCAGGATTTTTTGGCCGCACTCACCCCAAGACCGGAAAATCCCGTCCGAGGTCAACGGACCTTTTGCATGGTCCTGTCCCACCTGCTACGATTCCCGAGGAAGGCGGGATGGGAAAATTCCACCTTAAGTCTTCGAATAATTCACCCATACTTTTGGGTGAAGTTTGTGCACTGTTCAATACTTCAAACATTTTAAAGTAAAGTGATAAATTGTCATTTTGACTAGCTTAACCCTCTTGCCTCGCCTTCAATTTTCTGTATTTTTGACTGCCAGTTGCTTCATATTGCTAAAGAAACCAATCTTGGTTTTAGGCAGCTAATAAAGTGTCTGAAAGAGCAGGCATTTGCACAGTCAATCCCATGATTTCAATAAGTTCAAGATCTGCAAAATTTGGATTTATCTTTTAACTCTGAAGATATGATTCTGATCATAAATTTTAAACAACACCTATTCTCTGGAGCAAAAAGACAAGTGGTAGTTGTAGGGGATTCTATAATTAGGGGGATTGATAGCGTCCTTTGTAAGTAGGATTAAGAGTCCCTCATGGTATGTTGCTTGCCCAGTGCCAGGGTGAGGGACATCTCTGACTGGCTTGAAAGGATATTGGAGTGTGAAGGGGAGGATCCAGTTGTTGTGGTCCACATTGGGACAAACAACACAGGCAAGACTAGGAAAGAGAACCTGTTTGGGGATTATCAGGTACTAGAAACTAAATTAAAGAACAGGTCCTCAAGGGTTATAATCTCTGGATTACTACCCGAGCCACGTGCAAATCGGCATAGTGATGAGAAAATTAGGGAAGTAAACACATGGCTAAAGGGGTGGTGTGGAAAAGAGGGGTTCCATTTCATGGGGCATTGGCATCAGTAATGGAACAGGAGGGATCTGTTGGGATGGTCTTCACCTGGACTGATCTGGGACCAGTGAAGCTACGGGAAGCATAATGGTTAATGGGAAGCAAAGCAGCAGGTTAGCATGTGGGGAGGAGGGTTCAACTACATGGAAAATTATGAAAAAAGTTAAAAGGAAGGAGAACTTAGGAGATGTTATTAATGGAGGTATTAGGATTCAAAAAGGTATAAAAGCTAGCATTAAAGATACTTTACCTAAATGCTCGTAGCATTCAAAACAGGGTAAATGAGTCGACGGTGCAAATGAGTATGATTTAGTGGCCATTACAGAGACATGGTTGCAAGGTGGTTATGACTGGGAGTTATATATCCAGGGGCATCAGACTGTTCGGAAGGACAGACAGGAAGATAATCGAGGTGGTGTAGCTCTGATATTTAAGGATGATATCAGGGCAGTAGTGAGAGATGATATAGGTTCTATGGAGAAAAAGGTTAAATCCATTTGGGTAGAAATTAGAAATAGTACGGAGCAAAAGTCACTGATAGGCATAGTCTATAGGCCATCAAATAATAACATCACGGTGGGGCAAGCAATAAACAAAGAAATAACTGATGCATGTAACACTGGTACAGCTGTTATCATGAGGAATTTTAATCCACATTCTGATTGGTCAAACCAGGTTGGTCAAGGCAGCCTTGAGGAGGAATTCATAGAATGTATCCACAATAGTTTCCTCGAACAGTATGTAATGGAACCTATGAGGGAGCAAGCTATCCTAGATCTGGTCCCGTGCAATGAATCAGGAATAATTAATGATCTCACAGTTAGGGATCCTCTTGGGAGGAGCGATCACAGCATGGTTGAATTAAAAATACAGATGGAGCGTGAGAAGGTAAAATCTAATACCAGTGCCTTGTGCTTAAATAAAGGAGACTACAATGGGATGAGGGAGGAGTTGGCTAAGGTAGACTGGGAGCAAAGACTTTATGTTGGGACAATTGAGGAACAGTGGAGGACTTGCAAAGCAATTTTTCACAGTGCTCAGCAAAAGTATATACCAGTGAAAAGGAAGGATTGTAGGAAAAGAGATAATCAGCCATGGATGTCTAAGGAAATGAAGTAGGTTATCAAATGGAAAGAAAATGCATACAAGGTGGCAAATATTAGTGGGAAACTAGAGGATTGGGAAATCTTTAAAGGTCAACAGAAAGCCACGAAAAAAGCTGTAAAGAAAAGTAAGATAGATTATAAGAGTAAACCAGCTCAGAATATAAAAACAGATGGCAAAAATTTCCACAAATACATAAAATGAAAAAGAGTGGCTCAGGTAAACATCGGCCCTTTCGAGGATGAGAAGGGGGATTTAATCATGGGAAATGAGGAAATGGCTGAGGCATTGAACAGGTATTTTGTGTCGGTCTTCACAGTGGAAGACACAAATAACATGCCAAAAATTGATGACAAGAAGGCGGTGAGGACCTAGAAACGATCATTATCACTAAAGAGGTAGCGTTGGGTAAGCTAATGTGGCTAAAGGTAGACAAATCTCCTGACCCTGATGGAATGCATCCCAGGGTACTAAAAGAGATGGCAGGGGAAATTTATCAAAATTTGCTGGACTCTGGGATCGTTCCGGCAGATTGGAAAACAGCAAATGTGACACCACTGTTTAAAAAAGAAGGTAGACGAAAGGTGGGTGACTATAGGCCGATTAGGTTAACTTCTGTAGAGGGGAAAATGTTTGAATCTATCATCACGGAAGAAATAGCGAGACATCTGGATAGAAATTGTCCCATTGGGAAGACGCAGCATGGTTCATGAAAGGCAGGTAATGTTTAACTAATTTACTGGAATTCTTTGAGGACATTACGAGTGCAGTGGACAACGGGGAACCAGAAGATGTGGTTTATCTGGGTTTCCAGAAGGCATTCTACAAGGTGCTGCACAAAAGGCTGCTGTATAAGATAAAGTGCACAGCATTATGGGTAATGAATTAGCATGGATAGAGGATTGGTTAACTAACAGAAAGCAAAGAGTGGTAATAAGTAGGTGTTTTTCTGGTTTGCGATCAGTGACTAGTGTTGTGCCTCAGGGATCAGTGCTGGGACTGTAATTGTTTACAATTTACATAAATGATTTGTAGTTGGGGACAAAGTGTAGTGTGTCAAAGTTTGACGATGACACTAAGATGAGTGTTAGGGCAAAGTGTGTACAGGACACAAAGTCTGCAAAGGGATATAGATAGTTTCAGTGAGTGGGCAAGGGTCTGGCAGATGGAGTACAATGTTGGTAAATGTGAGGTCATCCATTTTGATAGGAATAACAGCAAAATGGACTATTATTTAAATGGTAAAAAATTGCAACATGCTGCAGTGCAGAGGGACCTGGGTGTCCTTGTGTATGAATCACAAAAAGTTGGTTTGTGGGTGCAGCAGCTAATTAAGAAGGCAAATGGAATTTTGTTTTTCACTGCTAGAGGGATGGAGTTTAAAAACAAAGAGGTTATGTTGCAGCTGTATAAGGTGCTGGTGAGGCCTCCTGGAATACTGTGCACAGTTTTGGTCTCCTTACTTGAGAAAGGATGTACTGGCACTGGAGGGGGTGCAGAGGAGATTCACTAGGTTGATTCCGGAGACGAGAGGGTTGACATATGAGGAGCAACTGAGTAGACTGGGGCTATACTCATTGGAATTTAGAAAAATGAGGGGCGATCTTATAGAAACATCTAAAACTATGAAGGGAATAGATAAGATAGAAGCAGGGAGGTTGTTTCCACTGGCGGGTGAAACTAGAATTAGGGGCATAGCCTCAAAATAAGGGGGAACAGATTTAGGACTGAGCTGAGAAGGAACTTCTTCACCCAAAGGGTTGTGAATCTGTGGAATTCCCTGCCCAGTGAAGCAGTTGAGGCGACCTCATTGAATGTTTTTAAGGCAAAATTGGATAAATTTTTGAACAGTAAAGGAATTAAGGGTTATGGTGAGCGGGCGGGTAAGTGGAGCTAGGCCCACAAAAAGATTAGCCATGATCTTATTGAATGGTGGAGTAGGCTCGAGGGCCAAATGGCCTACTCCTGCTCCTGGTTCTTATGTTCTACTCTCCTCCTGCCCATTCCCCTCTCAAACCCTCCTGTCCTGTGGGCCTCCAACCCCATCACAAACTCTCCCTCCCCTCATAATGCCACCCAGCCCTCACACACTCTCCCTCGCTGCAAGTCTGCAACTTAAACCCTTCACACACTCTCCTCTCCCCACATCTTCACACTCTTTCCCCTCCATTCCCCATCCCCTCACAGTCTCTTCCCGCCCCTCACACTCTCCCATTATCACCATCTTGCTTACCCCACTCGCCTGGGGTCTTCAAGACAGCCTGCCTTACTCGCTGTGGTTTCTGACCCTCTCCCTCGCCTTGTGGCGTCGTCATGCGGCGGTTTGTGGCCTGGGTCCACTCCTCTGCTCATCAGCTCCTCATGGCTTGGTTCAGGCTGTCACACCTTGTGCACATGTTGCCATTGCTGGTTGGGTCTGCTCACCTCGCCTGCTCGGTGGCTCCTTATGGCTTGATTCAGCGGGCGCGCCTCGCTATTGCTGGCCTGGGTCCGTGAGTGCCAGCGCCCGGCACAAACCTACTCACCTGCTTGCCTCCTTGTGGCTTGATTCGCAAACCTCAGCAGCCTTTCTGTAATAACTCCATGGAGGCGAAAGTCCCGTCATCAAGTTACTTTATTTACACCATACATCTGTACACAGCCAGCTCTCCAATTACTCCCTGCTGAATGCAGGCTGGGAGTCTGACAGACCTGCTTTAAATAGGGAGCATGAGGCTCCCTGATTTAATCATCAATTAGGACTCATCAGGCAGTTCATACTCTAGCAAGCCAACCTCATTAGCCTGGCTGAAGTCATCACACTGTCCCTCGCACCTCATCATAGCCTTGTGAGCGCGTGCCTCAAGTTAACCATTCGTTACCAGTTTTGCCACTCTCACCAACCAGAGTCTGAGTTTGCTCTGCATTTGCTGCTGATAGTCTCAAATGAATCAATCAGCAAATGCAGAGTAATTAGCCTCTGATTGGATGCCCAATGCACCGGCCCGGTGTGGGGTTTCCCACCCCCTTCCCCAACCAAATTGGTCAGGGCCTTTGCCTAGGCACGGTGTGTTTCATTGTAAATCCACCTCTGCCTGGAGCACAGTTCCACATGCGCAGCTATGGATAAGACCCCTTAAGTCATTAGCGAAAGGCATACCTACATTACATTGAAAAACAATGCCGAAACACTGGATAGGTAAAAATGAAAAGGATGTCTACTCAACTTCTTAAATAATTTAGCAGGCTGCCTTTTTTCATGAGTTCCGTTACAATGTAGAAAGGATCAGCTGTTGTGCAGATTGCGTACAGAGACATGATATAAGGATGATGCAGTTTCTTCATAATCTGTGTCTCTGCCTGAAAGTCTTTCCGGTTCCGCACTCCTGGAGAAAAATGTACATAAAATTGTAAGAGTGAGTTTGAAGAAACATTGACATTTTTTGCTTGCTATACACCTTTGGGACATTGTCACAAAAACTGTCTCCTAGTTTTAAGGCGTAAATACTTAGTCATTAAAAAACTTAAATGCAGCAATTTCTTTTGAATTGTTCAGATAGCTTTCATATTAGCCTGCACTAGTTTTAACAACTTTCTTTCTGATATGTATCTCCCAGAAAAAGAAAACAAAGTTCTACCAATCCAAAAGTAAAATTTGAACATTATAGAATTATATCACTTTTTTTTATTCATTCATGGGACACGGGTGTCGCTGACTGGCCATCATTTATTGCCCATCCCCAGTTCGCCTTGAACTGAGTGGCTTGCTAGGCCATTTCAGAGGAGCAGTTGAGAGTCAACCACATTGCTGTGGATCTGGAGTCACATGTAGGCCAGACCAGGCAGATTTTCTTTCCTAAAAGGACATTAGTGAACCAGATGGGTTTTTTTCT
Source organism: Mustelus asterias (assembly GCF_964213995.1). Taxonomy (NCBI): domain Eukaryota; kingdom Metazoa; phylum Chordata; class Chondrichthyes; order Carcharhiniformes; family Triakidae; genus Mustelus; species Mustelus asterias. The sequence continues at coordinate 55,938,445 of NC_135820.1, forward strand.
GACAATCGACAATGGTTTCATGATCATCAGTGGATTCCTAATTCCAGATTTTTAAAAATTGAAGTCAAATTCCACCATCTGCTGTGCCGATATTGGAACCCAGGTCCCCAGAACATTAGCTGAGATTCTGGATTAATAGTCCAGCGATAATACCACTAGGCCATCGCCTCCCCATTGCATCTAGGGTAAATATTCTGTGTGTCCAATTTTGCCTGAATCTTTGTAAATACATTCATGATTTTGTGGAGAGAACCTTTGCAATAAAATACTAATCTTATCATTTCATAGTTCATCAGAAATAATCTCAGTAAGAACATGGATATGGGATATTGGTAATTATGGTTGAACACCTAACACTGATAGATGGGTATCTCACATGCTATAGTTTCTATTCTATGTACCGCTATCTGGATTTAGACAGTAATGATAAATACAGCCACATCAGCGATATTTCAAAAGCCTGTGCATCTTTTACACTTCTCCCAATAATAGTTTACTATTGGTCTCTGTTTATATTTCCTCTTCCCCATTTTCAGTTGGTTATTTTGTGCTATTTAATGATTATACGATAAGTTGTGGGTAATTGCTTGGCCTGTCTGTTTCCCTCTCCCTCTCCCTTATTATTCAGTACAGCACATCCTGACTGAGGGTGATAGTTTATCTGATTAGCTCAGTGGCACAAATTTACGCCACTATCTGGTGGTGAGATTGGACACAAGAATGTTTCAACACTGGGCTGGCTGCCTTTCGGGCTAATTTACCTCTTTCGGGAATCTGGCATTGTACTTCACCCTTTTCTACTTCTTCTGGTTTTCCCATCCCCTCCCAACTCTCTTGTTATTTCAGCTTTCTAACCAACTACCAGGGCAAGTATGAAACCAGTCATGGCAATTTGCCCCTCTGTTATTTCTCCATCCCTCTAAGAACTAATGAACTTTGCAATGGAGCTGCACAATCTAATTTCTGCAGTGGGGTGCAAGGGCAACGTCCATTGTGCTAATTGGTCAACAAGCAAGGCATATGTTACTGCAGGACTTTAATAGGTGTGATAACTTCACTATTCAGGGTTGTTAACTTGTTAGTGTGGCCAAACGGGCCATCTAAAATGGCGATTTGTAAAGCACTCTCGGACAATTGGGCAAGAACTAAAACGATGGGCTGCAGCCTAAAAGCCAGAGATAAACAGGCTGCAGCCCAGACGAGTGAATACACAGGATATGGGGCATCTCCAGGACAAAAGAGACTTTCTGGTCAAACTGGGTTGTTTAACAGACATAGGGGCGCCGTAACCCCTTATTTGGGAGAGAGGTGTGAACCCTACGTGCCCCCAGCACCTGCAGACATGGCCGTTGGGGACACACCCAGAGATTGATGTGGCAGCACCCGATTGGACTTTATCGATCAGGGTGATCAAGTCCTGATCGATTGATTGGCAATGGCCAAAAGGAGCACGAAACCCAACGGGGTATAAAAGGTGCTGCGCAACCAAGAATCTCTCTCTCTTTCTCTGACCCCACGAATGAGCTACAACAACGGTGAGCATCGCCAGTGACGACCAGCACGAGGAGAGCCACCACACCCGAGAAGGAAGGAAGACCAGAGCCAGAGTGCCAGACCAGAACAAAGGACCAGACTTCACAGAGGACGACCGAGACCAGCGCTCAGATAAAGGCCAATATCTGCTTGGGTACTTGCCAGTCATGCAAAGTTAAGTCAAGGTCTTGTATTGGACTTGAACTCTAGTATTTTCTGTAAAGATAACTTATTGTTGGTTGGGTGGGTGATTATTGATTGTATGTCTTAAATAAATATTGCTTGTACTAACAAGACGTCTACTCGCAGTTATTTGTCCATCGTACAAGGATTAAAACAGACTGTGCGGCAGGCACAACATTAGGTTTATTTATTAGTGTCACAGGTAGGATTACATTAACACTGCAGTGAAGTTACTGTGAAAATCCCCGAGTCGTCATGCTCCGGCGCCTGTTCGGGTACACTGAGAGAGAATTTAGCATGGCCAATGCACCAAATCAGCACGTCTTTCAGACTGTGGGAGGAAACCAGAGCACCCGGAGGAAATCCATACAGACACAAGGAGAACGTTCAGACTCTGCACAGACAGTGTCGCAAACTGGGCGCTGTGAGGCAGCAGTGCTAACCACTGCGCCACAGACTAGTCATGGAGTTTAATGTTGATGTCATGCTGTCAACTTCGGATATAAAGCAAAAGGGAATTTCCAACAATGAGAGAAAAGCTGAGGTTGCATTATTATGATGCATTAATTACCTTTGTAGCCTCAGATATTAATTCTGTCAGGTTATTCATATCTATATAAGTTCTTTGCAAACTATTGTCCGGTATTCAAATGCTGTTAACCATATTACTAATAAGGGTATTTCAGGATTTCATGGTTTGACTTTGTGTTCTATGATTGTGTCAGAAAGTTATATACCACACTCTCAGTAGCTTACATGGGTCCATATCGCGGGTTGGCGTAAATGTTAATATAATTTCAACCAGTTCATTTTTGAGAATTCAATCAAGCCAAATGTACACTTCTAATACTTTCCCCAGAAGTGGTTGGTAATGATCCTATTTCATTGTATGCTTTTTTTGATTTGTTTATCCCAATGTTCACACAATAACGCAAGGAAAATTAGTAGGTGTTAAATAATGTGGAAAAAATGCTCCAGTAACACAAGGAAGCACTGGCAAGGATTGACAAGGAAGGTAAAATGAGTGAATAAAAATGCTATGCAAATTATTTTGCACATTCCATAATGGAAAACAGAATTAGTTGCAGGAAACTTTTGTCAGTGTAGGCTTGGAGAGCCTGTTCCTGTGTTGTAATTTTCTTTGAAACAATATCTGTGAATCAAATCATCCTCTCTCCATCTACACTCTACTGATATAGAAAAGAAAATGTGTCACATCACATGATGGCTGACTATATGGCATGAAATAAATCATTACACATGAAGAAGTAATAATCCTTCGTTTTGGCAGGAAGAATAAAAAAGTGGTGAGAGATTGCAGAGCTTTGAGATGCAGAGGGATCTGGGTGTCCTAGTGCATGAATCACAAAAGACCAGTATACAGGTACAGCAAGTAATTAGGAAACTAATAGAATGTTAATGTTTATTGGGATAAGTTATAACAATTGTTAATGTTTAATGTTGATTACAAAATTAGGGAGGTTTTGCTTCAGTTGTACAGGGCATTGGTAAGACCACATCTGGAGTATCGTGTACAGTACTGGTCTCCTTGCCCAAGGAAAGCTTTCAATCCATTAGAAACAGTTCAGAGAAGGTTTATTAGAGTAATGTAGGAATAGGCAGGTTGTCTTCTGAGGAAAGGTTGGAATGGTTAGGTTTGTATCCATTAGAGTTTAGAAGAGTAAGAGGTGACTTGATCTTGAGGAGTATTGACAAGGTGGATGTGGAGTGGATGTTTCTGCTTGTCGGAGAATCTAGAATTAGGAGTCACTGTTTAAAAATAATGGGCCGCTTGTTTAAGATGGAGATGAGGAGAAATTGTTTTTTTTCCAGAGGGTGTTGAGTCTATGGAAGCCTCTTCCTCAAAAGGCAGTGGAAGCAGAATATTTTAAAGCAGAGCTAGGTAGATCCTTAACTAACCAGGGGGTGAAAGGTCATTGGGGGTCAGCAGGAATGTGGGGTTGAGGTTACAATTACATCAGCCACGATCATATTGAATGGTGGAGCAGGCTCAAGGGGCCAAGTGACCTATTCCTGCTCCTAATTCTTATGTATGTCGTAATCAAATTATTCAGGAAGAAGGGCCTGCACTGTGGGGATTGTTGGGGCTTGTCATGATACTTAAATAGATATCTAAGTATGTGTTCATACTGTGCCATCTGCTCTCTTTGAGAAGAACTTAGCGGATGATCTGGAATGCATTCTCTAACCTGAGGACCCAATGTTACCCCTTTGACTTGAAGTAAACACCAGAATAGATACAAAGAGAAGCAGTACGTAAGAGGTAGTAGAGGAGGAAACTTAAGTTGCACAAATAAAGAGAGAAGACAGTGTTCCATGAATGTGAGTATCCTCCTGAATGGTGTACACATCTGAGTAGGCCTGTTTTGCAATGGAGGATTTTTACCACAAAGATGTGCCTTGAACAGTCATTTGCTTCCTGATATGTGCCAAAGTTGAACCAATGGCTGTTTACATCTAAAGGGCAAGCCAAAGTACATTAAATTGTTTCCTGCAAGTCAGAAATATCAGTCTTGAACATGTTGCATGCTATCTCACCACAACTCTTTGATTAGAATTTAGAGTCATTGTAAAGGGGAAGGGAATGCAAATTCCACATCACAAAATGAAAGAACGTTCAACGTGAACCAGTCACAACAGCAGTGAAGTTGCAATGAAAGAAAAGAATGTTTAAAGTAAATGTTTTGCCATTGGCTGAAATGTAAGAGCCTCGAATAGCTCTGTTGAATACTGAATGTCTTTTGGGTCTTGCATATTTGTTAATGGCTAAAAAAAAAAGTGTATGGCAACATCGCATGACGTTGATTACAGATGCACAATGCGACCAGCCCCCAATAGCTCACTTGGACTGCTACAAAGTCCAAGGAGAATGGTCACGGGAAAAAAATAGAAAGGGATTCCAGACGTCATACACGGCCACTGTCCGTATTAATACAGATTAGTAAACTGTAACTCTATGGAGTATCCAGGAAGCAACCGTTTAATGTCATCAAGTAAAAGCAGGCACCATCTTTTAAATCAGTATGTACAGAATGCCTTCAACAAAAGAGATCCCCGTCACTGACAGTGATACATTAGGGTTAGTCCCAGGTCCATGAAGTAACTGCTCAATATTTCTTGCAGAAGCTACTTTGCTAGGGCACCAGTTGCACCCAACTCCTCCATCCAAGGAAACATCTCGTAGTGAAGCATATTAACAAGCAACACAGAAAAGCTAAACACATTAAACAGATTTAAATATCATTGCACAACTGAATTAAATCATTCTTTGATGGTACGGAAACAAAGTGGAGGATGTCTAAAAGGCAAACAAAGTGATTCCCAAGATATCCCATTGACTAGCTGCGGTGGGGGGGAAGTTCTCTATGACACAGTTACTAATAGTGCATTGCAAATTGCTGACTGCCCCTGAAAATCATTGCTGATCAGGTGGCATTTAGCAGTCATAACACTCCTGGTCTACCACAGTATCGTAACTTATTGCTTCCCTGTCATACCCTGGTCGCTGAATTCTCACTGTACCCTGTGCCTGGGGTAGTTATATGGCTTCTATGCCCTCATGTCCCTCGAACATCTTCTCTCCTTTCTTTACTCCAAAATATACCTGTCAGTATCTGTTCCACCCGTTATCCTCATGTAGAAAACTGAATTAGTCACTTCTTTCACTCACTGCTGTGACAGTAATTCCAAAACTTTCTCTTAATTATTAACCTCAGTAACCAGAAATTTACTAGCTCTTTGGCAATGGGTTGGGGGGCAGGAAGGTTGGCAAAATGGCCTGGGAGTTGAGCCTGATGTCTTCCCGGTGCCATGCCATTCTTTCTAGTGATGGGAAAGTTGGATAAATGTGCTGCCCACTGGGAGCCCTATTGAGTCACTTAGAAGGGCCACTTTCTGCATCTGTGGGCATTCTGCTTGGACTGGGGGGGGGGTGGGGGCTACCGCCATGTAGGAAGACTGTCCAGTGAAACATGGTGGCCTCCCACTGAACTCCAGATGGGGTGGGAGGGGCATTTTCTTTGGAAAACTATGGCCCATGGATGATCCCCCCCATCCTCCAGCCCAATGATCATCCCTGCCTGAACAGCGCTGCCATTTGTCTCACGACTTTCTCCCCAGAATGCTGAACTTGCCTGCCTAGCCCCAATATTTCCAACTGTGCCATTGAGGTGCCCCCTTTTTGCAGCTGCAACCTCGCCAATAGCTGCTGCTAGTGGTGGTGTCGCTGAGGTTGCTGAACTGCCGGCTCTCTGATTGGGACTTCCACAACCTAGACATTAACTGGATGAAAGTGAAATGTTCCCGCCTAGATTGAACCATTATACTCTGGGACGCTACATGAATTTCTCATTGATGATTTAAACAGGGCCTTGAGAAACAAAATAAGCTTTTAGAAATAACTCCTTTGATCTTCATTCACCAAATTCTGGAGGGACAAGAATGGTTCAAGCAAGTCTGAAGTAATCTGTTGGCACTCTCTGGTAAAATTAGACTGCGCACTTCTCAGCAAAATCAGCAAAGCGCGAAAACAGGCTCTTGAGTAGTTTCTTCCTTATTAAAATATTCATAGATCATAGAATCCTTACAGTGCAGAAGGAGGCCATTCGGCCCATCGAGATCACAATCCCATGCAGCCCGTTGCCCTATGTATTTACCCTGCTAATTCCCCTGACACAAAGTGGCAATTTAGCACAGCCAATCAACTTAACCCACACATCTTTGGACTGTGGGAGGAAACCGGAGCACCTGGAGGAAACCCACACAGACATGGGGAGAATGTGCAGACTCCACACAGACAGTGACCCAAGCGGGGAATTGAACCCGGGTCCCTGGAGCTGTGAGACAGCAGTGCTAACCACTGTGCTGCCCCATGGACAGGTTTTCCATGACAATATTTTACTGGAAATTAAATTAAGATAATGGAGTGATTTCTTCAAGATAACATAGAGCACAGGATACTAGAAAAGTTTGAAGAGAAATTAAAGGCCACACAGTTTACAAATCTGCTTAGATCTTGGCTAATACTTCAAGACAATAATCTGTTATCTTTAAAATATACTTAACAGAAAATCAATAACATTTTCAAATACGACTTCAGTGCATAAATTTGTTGAATTGGAAGTTTTAAACAAGGGTCTTGTGCCCAAAAGAGCTTTATGAGTCACTATACAGATGCTAACACTTACTAATGAGGCGTCAATGCCAAGGACAGTCCTTTCTAAAGCAACAGGTCTACAAAATTCAAACATAAACACCAACAAATAAACTATGGGTGGAATTTTCCTGCCTTTCCCATCTTCCGGTCCCACCGACACGCATCCCCATGCCAGGCTTCCCAATGGGGTGAGGTCAATTCAAAGGGAAATCCCATTGACAGTGGCACGACTAGAGATCCTGCAGCTGGCCAATGACGGGTCACCTCTCGTTGCTGAGAAACACACTGCGAGGGATGGGGGGGGGGGGGGGGGGTGGGGGGTAGAGAATCCCACCTGTTATAAGGGAATTGACAGGGTAGATACCAGGAGCATGTTTCCACCTCTGGGAGATCAGAACTAGGGGACACAGTTTAAGAATGAGAGGTCTCTCTTTTAAGACAGAAATGAGGAGAAATTCTTTCTCTCAGAGGGTCATTAGTCTGTGGAATATTTTCCCCCAGAGAGCAGTGGAGGCTGTGTCATTGAAATGATTCAAGGTAGAGTTGACTGATTTTTGATAGACAAAGGGATCAAAGGTTATGGGGGGCAGAGAGCAAAGTGGGGTTGAGACCATAACCAGATCAGCTATTCTCGAAGGGCTGAATGGCCAACTCCTGATCCCAAGTCCTATGTCCCTACCTAAGCCAATGTTGTATAAACATGGGGGCGGCATGGTGGCACAGTGGTTAGCACTGCTGCCTCACAGCTCCAGGGACCTGGGTACGATTCCCGGCTTGGGTCACTGTCTGTGTGGAGTTTGCACGTTCTCCCCGTGTCTGTGTGGGTTTCCTCCAGATGCCCTGGTTCCCTCCAAAGATGTGCAGGTTAGGTGCGTTGGCTATGCTAGATTGCCCTTAGTCTCTTGGGATGCGTAGGTTAGAGGGATTAGCGGGGTAAATATGTAGGGTTATGGGGGTAGGGCCTAGATGGGACTGTTGTAGGTGCAGACTTGATGGGCTGAATGGCTTCCTTCTGCATTGTAGGGTTTCTATGATTCTATAAAGGTTGAACTATCAGGCTTCAGAGGTGGCAATATGACCCATGGACTGCAGGTGGACACCCCTTTTATAATTGAACAAACTGCTCTAATGTTAAAGCCTCTGTCCTATTAGATCTCACTTCCAGTACATCCTTACCAACGTGGACTGTTTTGATGGCTACTTGAACGGTTTTATTCCAATATCCAGCATACACTTCTCCAAAGTGTCCAGAACCCAGCTTTTTCGTAAAAGTAAACTCTTTCCTTGGTCGTTCCCAGGCATCCGCAGTCTGATGTGACAAGTCTCTTATATTTGGCTGATATTGCTTCAAATATAAAATACATACAAGACAGGAATGAACATTTCCTTCAAGAGTTCATGATTATCAAAGTACAAAAACGGATATTCAATTGCTCAACAATTGGTTTGTCAGACACTTGAGCTAATTGGGATATATTTCCTGTCAGCTGCTGGTTTTGAATAAACACTCAAGATACAAGTGTTGAAATTAAGCATTGATACAGGGATAGTTTCAGTTGGAACATATGAAGAAAACACTTCATTTTAAGACCTTATTAGTGATTAACACATTGGAATTTTGCAAATTTTGAAAGATGAATGAAATACCATTAGACACTCTCAAGTACTACATGGACTGTCATCTTCAGCTGCTTATTTGCAATTTCATTGGAACCTCAATTTAGCTGGCAGCAGCCTCAATTTCAGGTCTGTAGCTTGTAGGCTGAAGCCTGTTCCAGATTTCGAAATCATAACATAAGCTAATGATTCAGCACTAAAGGAATACATTCTTGAAGGCATTGTCCTTCAGCTGAGATGCTGAAATCAAGTGTCCGTTAAGATGGACATTAAAAATTCTCTGGCACTATACAAAGAAGAGTATTCTACTCACAGAAAGGTCTCACCAAGAGCAATTAAGGGTTGTTTTGAATGTTTGCGCAAATAGTTTTTCACCCAGTATCTGAAATTCCTCCCACAACTGAATCATAGAATCATAGAAACCCTACAGTGCAGAAGGAGGCCATTTGGCCCATCGAGTCTGCACCGACAACAATCCCACCCAGGCTCTATCCCCGTAAACCCATATATTTGCCCCGCTAATCCCTCTAACCTACGCATCCCGGGACACTAAGGGGCACTTTAGCACGACCAATCAACCTAACCCGCACATCTTTAGACTGTGGGAGGAAACCAGGGCACCCGGAGGAAACGCACGCAGACATGGGGAGAACTCCACACAGACAGTGACCCAAGCTGGGAATTGAACCCAGGTCCCTGGAGCTGTGAGGCAGCAGTGCTAACCACTGTGTGACCATGCCGCCCCAACTGAAATAAAGTGACCTAACTTGTATTGCTGCTTGTAAGATCCTGCTGTGTGCAGAATGCTTGCTTATGTACATTGTGCACTGGACTTATCTTAACACATGTGGAGAATGTGGAATTGAAACTAATAAGGTGTGATGGACTGATATACCAGGGTACATTTTATGAATGTCTGACAGCATCTCTGTGGAGGGAGAATAGAGCCAACTTTTTGAGTCTGGATGACTTTTAGTTAGAGCTGAAGACTTTTCTTTGCCTTCAGATCATAGAATCCCTACAGTGCAGAAGGAGGCCATTTGGCCCATCGAGTCTGCACTGACCACAATCCCACCAACGCCCTATCCCCATAACCCCATGTATTTACTCTACTAGTCCCCCTGACACTAAATGGCAACTTGGCATGGCCAATCAACCTAACCCGCACATCTTTGGACTGTGGGAGGAAACCAGAGCACCTGGAGGAAACTCACACAGAAACGGGCAGATTGTGCAAACTCTTTTTTCCCAGGGATGGAAGAGTCAATTACTAGGGGGCATAGGTGTAAGGTGAAAGCGGTTTAAAGGAGATGTACGAGGCAAGATTTTTTTACACAGAGGGTGGTGGGTGCCTGGAACTCGCTGCCGGGGAAGGTAGTGGAAGCAGATACGATAGTGAGTTTTAAGGGGCGTCTGGACAAATACATGAATAGGATGGGAATAGAGGGATATTGTCCCTGGAAGGATAGGGGGTTTTAGTTCAGTTGGGCAGCATGTTCGGTGCAGGCTTGGAGGGCCGAAGGGCCTGTTCCTGTGCTGTAATTTTCTTTGTTGTTTGTTCCACACGGACAGTGACCCAAGCCGGGAATCAAACCTGGGTCCTTAGTGCTGTGAGGCAGCTGTGCTAACCACTGTGCCACCGAGACTACTCTGACTAGGGGTCATCTAGACTTGAAATGTTGGTTCTATTCTCTCTCCACAGATGCTGTCAAACCTGCTGAGATTTTCCAGAATGTTCTGTTTCAGGTTCCAGCATCTGCCGTCTTTTGCTTTTACATTTTAGGTATTCCTGGGATGGAGCCTGGTCTGTCAGAAGCAAAATGGTAGGCTGCATTTGTGCGATTCTCTGATATACGAGGCTCCATGCAGGAAAGTTGATCCATAATATCAGGAAGTACAGATAGTTTATATCAAGAAAAGACCAACCTGCTTGGACTCACAGCACACTGACCTCTGCCACGTTCCAATTTTCAAGCAACGCTGTACATTTTTCTCCAATTTGAAAAAAGCTTGAAGATTATAAAAGATTAAACATGAATAGGTTTAACTTAAAAATCAACTTACTTTCTGACAAGGCCCAGTCAGTCGGAGGCCTGATCGAAGATTATTTAATTTGTAGTATTCCACGAGTTCTTTCAGACTGGAAAATTCAGTGAGTGTATTCAGGAAAAACTGCTGAGTTTTATTTTGCCCGATTCGATAGTGTCTTACCATGTCTCCATCTCGTACTAAAGAAGAAAGGGTAAAATGGAAATTCTATATGACATAGTAAGACAAAGAATCATAGAATCCCTACAGTGCAGAAGGAGGCCATTCGGCCCATCGAGTCTGCACCGACCACAATCCCACCCAGGCCCAACTCCCATAACCCCACATATTTACCCTGCTAATCTCCTGACACTAGAGTCAATTTAGCATGGCCAATCAACCTAACCCGCACACCTTTAGACTGTGGAGGAAACCGGAGCACTTGGCTCTCTCACGAGGAGATTGTAAGATCCTACCCAACTCGTTTCACTGAATTCATTGGAACTCCAAAGAGAAACATAAATGAAAGGCTTCATTTGGTATAAGCCATTGCAGTCTTCCGACTCAAATTCTAAAAGCCTTCTGTTTTACTATCTGCATTCATTGGGTCATTGGACCAACAACTAATAGTGAAAAAAAAGTTTTAAAAAGAAAGTTGAGAAGCTGTCCCCAATTTAAATCAACAATAACTTGCACAATAAGGCAACTTTAATATAGTGAAACATTTCAAAACATTTCACAAAGTTCCAATTGAACCTGGCACGATAGAGTTTTGGAAGATCATCAAATAAGGTTTTTAAAGGTGTGAAAAAACAGATTGATGGATTTGGGCATCTACAGATTTTGCCACACAGTGGACTACAGAAATGGCAAAACAAAAAGGGATGTAGTGTTGCAAGAGATTGCAGAAGCAGGAGGTGGCTGGGTGGGGCTGGTGGGGTTTGAGGATGGGCGGTGGCGGGGGGGGGGGGGAAATGTTGGCACAGTATGTGCCCTTGGATAGTGTACAGTCGATCAAAGTCAGGATAGGCATGAAGGATGAGAGGAAGCTAAAACACGACTGAATGACAGGCTGGGTTTGTATGAGTTAGAGCTCATATGGAGAGCTTTAGAGCAATAGGTCTGGACATGGGGGGATGTGGGGGGTGGGGGTAACCCGTCTTCCCCCAATTCTGCTTTGGTGGCTTTCCCCAGAGTACATTGCACCGTACATTTCTGTGACCGCCAGGATGGGAGGATCCTGGAAGGAATGCTTAGCAGTATATTGTAGGGAGAATCTTTACCCACTATGTCATGCATGCAGCACTGCCACTGCGCAAAAGATTCAGGCCATTATTTCCATCCTCTGTTCCCTTCCCACTCCCACATATAAAAACATAAGATATTGGAGCTGGTGTAAGCTAACTGGCCCTTCTTTAGTGTGGCTGACTGAGGGATAAATATTGGCCAGGGGAAAACTCCCCTGTTCTTCTGTGAAATAGTGTCAAGGGAGCTTTCACATGTACCTGTGGGAGCAGAAGTTTTAATGCTTCATCTGAAAGATGGCAAAAAAGTGCAGCTATTTCCTCAGCCCTGCACTGGAATGTCAGCCTCGGCTTTTGTGTTCAAACCAACCTTTAACACAAAGTGGCCCCTCGATTTTGAGGCTCTGATCTGATTTACATTCGTGGGGGGAGTTGGGGAATCCCAAACAGGCAACTCAGTATAGCTGGCCAGATTCATCAGGGGCGGCGCGGTGGCACAGTGGTTAGCACTGCTGCCTCACAGCACCAAGGACCCAGGTTCAATTCCAGCCTCGGATCACTGTCTGTGTGGAGTTTGCACGTTCTCCCCGTGTCCACGTGGGTTTCCCCCGGGTGCTCCGGTTTCCTCTCACACTCCAATGATGTGCGAGTAAGGTTGATTAGCCATGGTAAATTGCCCCATAGCGTCAGGGGGAATTAGCAGGGTAAATACGTGGGGTTACGGGGATAGGACCTGGGTGGAATTGTAGTTGGTGCACACTCGATGGGCCAAATGGCTTCCTTCTGTAGGGATTCTATGATTCTATGAATACAGGGTGGAACTTCCATCAGGTAGCAATAGACATAGGGGCGAGGGGAGATCATGAAAGTGGAGGGTATGGAATCTGGGGTAGCAGATTATTTGTGGAATGGTTGGGGTCTAAGAATGTGTCTTCATGAGCCACTTTAGCGTGTGCAATGGAACCTCAGGAACCACAACTAAACCCTTGTTTCTACTGTCTCAAATTGCTGACATGAACAGACCTTGGTTTTCTGACTTATGATCTCCTCATCAATGGGGCAAGCAGACTTTTACATAAAGCAGCAAATTAGAAAAATAGGCACCAATAGGATGGAATTCTCTGGGTTTTGACAGCATGAATTGGCCTTGGGAGCAGCATGTGTCCCTAGGCTGTAGATCAGACACCCATCATGCTTTACAAAAATAAAACTTAAAAAAAAAAACTTTTGGTCTGGGTTTATTGAGGGAGGAAACAAAGATGTTGACTGTAGAATGTTCCCATGCAGGAAATCTGGTTCAGGTTTGACCACAAACTGACTGGGTGTGTGGTTTTTACTGTCCTGTTGCAAATGATCAGCAGCGGTTGTGAAACTCAACCCATTACTCCACAATAAAGCTCAAAATAATCCAGCTCCTAAATTTCTCATGGTAGTTAATATTAAAAATAATCGTTGATACCTAATGCATGGGTTGGCAGATAATGATATTTACCTTGTAAAAAAATGCTTACCAGATAATGCGTATCCATTCTCTTGATTCTCACTCTCCCGGATGAGGAAAGACCCGGCCACAGTTTGGGAAGAGAGAAGAATAAATTTTGCTTCAGATCGGCTGAGTTTCCCAACGTACCAGCTACAAAGAAGAGAGATAAATAAAGCCCAGCGGGAAAACAAAACATAGGACTACAGATAACTGACAGCATGTATGCAATTGCTAATAAGCATTCCGTGTGGGCAAATTCCGCCATCAGGAAGGTGTATTCATCGCATTGACACCAGTTAAAACGTAACCGCGTCATTGGGGTCATTTCCCATTCTCTGCTAAGTCAATAATTAACTTGTTTCCAACTGCCTTGCATTTTACTCAGACTACTGGGGAAATATTATTATTTTTTCCTTTTATTCATTTGTGGGACACGGGCGTCGCTGGCTGGCCAGCATTTATTGCCCATCCCTCGTTGCCCTTGTGAAGGTGGTGGTGAGCTGCCTTCTTGAATCGCTGCAGTCCATGTGCTGTGGGTTGACCCATAATTCACTTGTGTTGATTTAATGTCAGATAACTTGGACGTGCTAAACATGATGCCTTATCCTTAACCCATTGACTTATGAAGGTCAATTCCAGCACTACCTGCATTGAGCTCTTTGCAGTGTTGGGATTTTTTAAGTTAGTCATTCCTCAGGTCAAACTTTGAATTTCCAGTTTCAGTGGGGCTCAGGGCCAAGATATTTTTAATCATCCTTACATAATTCAATCTAAAACAACTCCAATTTTTTTTGCTGTTTGTGTGATGTTATATAGACTGGTGTTAAATAGGGTGCATATACTTGGACTGAAACCACATTACAAAATTATGAACATTTATTTGCATCATTGAAAATATTCCTATCAGCACTGACCATTCAATCGGACACTCCCTTAGAATCCCTAAAAACATAAGAAGTAGGAACTGGAGGGGGTCATGATGCCTTTTTGACCCTGCTCTGCCATTCAACTGGATCATGGTTGACTTTCTACCTCAACTTGCTTGTTCTACCAGGTTTAACTTTCCATAATAATGTACATGGACACAGATGTCCTTCAAAGTGCAAACATTCCTCAGTCTTCCACCTTCCAAAAAAAATGTTGTTTCTTTTTCCAATCAAAGTGGAGAACTCCACACCTCGCAACACTGTATTCCAGATGGCATGTTGTTACCCAGTCATCCAATCTGTGCATATTCCTCTAGCCTGTTTGCATCCTCACTGCCTAGTTTCTCATCTAACTTTGTACCATCAGCAATATACACAGAACCCCCCTATTTAAGTCACTAATATAGATTGTAAATAGCTGAAGCCCAGGGACGATTCATGTGGCACTCTGCAAATATAATGTTTATTCCTACTCTCTGTTTCCTGTCCATTAACCAATGCTCAATCTGTGCTATTACCCTCCCAGTCTAATGAGCCCAAATTTTGTGCAATAACCTCTTGTTATAACATTTTAAGAATCTACATACAGTGCATCCACTAGGTGGGCGGCACGGTGGCACAGTGGTTAGCATTGCTGCCTCACAGCGCCAGAGACCCAGGTTCAATTCCAGCCTTGGGTGACTGTCTGTGTGGAGTTTGCACATTCTCCCCATGTCTGCGTGGGTTTCCTCTGGGTGCTCCAGTTTTCTTCCACAGTCCAAAGAAGTTCAGATTTGGTGGATTGGCCATGCTAAATTGCCCGTAGTGCGTAGGTTAGGTGGATAAACTATGGTGGATATGTTGGGTTGTGGGGGTGGGCCTGCATATGATGCATGTTGGAGGGTTAGTGCAGACTCGATAGGCTGAATGGCCTCCTTCTGCACTGTAGGGATTCTATGCGTTTGCTAGCTTCCCTTATTCATCCTACAAGGTCTGTATTACAGCAGTGGCTACCATACAAAATGATTTAATTGGCTAGAAAGTCTTTGTGCTGCCCTGAAATTCAGTCTTTAAGTGGGGTAGGCAGATAAAACCTGATTCAGGGTTCAAAGTACATGGGGGCAATAAGCAAATTTACCCTGGAAATCTCACAAAGAGCCCCCAAAAGCTAACTGATCAGGGCGAAAGTTCAAGAAAGGTCATTTTGATTGGAGGAGCAGCGAGCACAAGCACTTGAGGAGCTGCTCCTCCAATCACAGATTCCATCTCTCCCTGTTGCTGCTCCAACTCCTCCAATCACAGGCTCCCTCCCTCCTGCTCCTTTTTGCCTGATCTTGTTCTTTTACCTTGCTGGGTTGTCCGATATTCTTGGGCAGCAGCATGGCCTGGATGTTGGACAGGGCCCCGTCCTGGGCTATGGGAGTTCTCCCTGCAACTGTCACTGCTAATGGGGAGTTACAGGTGACAAGAGATGATGCAGGTCTTCCTATCCAGGACACCATTGGTGGTCAGCTTTGGGGTCTCAGTGGCAGGGGCTTATGGTTTGACACGCTTGGTATAGTGACTTTTGTGCATTGTGCAGTAGCCAGTAGATGCGATCAGTGGGGAACTGGACACCAGCTCTGAAGGAGTGGGTCTTGGCTTTGGCCTGAGCAAGTACAAGTCACTGGGGATGCTGCCTATGATGGAGGAGCTGCCGTGAGCTCTGCATTCTTTCTGCCCTGCACTTGACCCCAGCTGGCGGAGGCTGGTTAGGCCCTAGCTCCAGGCCCTGGGGATTGGTCCATAACTCTGTCCAGGTTGGGCTTCAACTGGGGCAAGTTGCACTCTGAGAGCAGCTGACACTGGTTTCTTTCCCACCCCAGGGGGTGGAGGGAGGTTACAGGCATTATCTTGTGGCTCTGTTATATTAAATTTTGTTCAGTAATTTGGTACTTTGAACTAATATCATAAAACAGAGTTGAGTTATGTACCCTGCACAGTGAGGAAACACCAATCTAACTTGTCAGTGAAGCTCAGTTGGCTTATGATTGAAACCCTTGCTAAGATTATAACATTGAATCGCATTTAGAGTCATACAGTGCAAAAGAGGCCCTTTAGCCCATTCAGCCTGCACCGACATGTGAGAAACATTTCACCTAATCCCATTTACCAGCATTTGGCCCATAGCCTTGAATGTTATGACAAGCCAAGTGTTAATCCAAGGTACCTTTTAAAGGATGTGAGGCAACCCGCCTCCACCACCGTCCCAGACAGCGCATTGCAGACTGTCACCACCCTCTGGGTAAAAACATTTTTTCTCACATCCTCCCTGAACATCCTGTCCCTCATTTTGAACCTATGTTCCCTCGTGACTGACCCTTCAACTAAAGGGAACAACTGCTCCTTATCCATCCTGTCCATGCCCCTCATAATCTTGTACACCTCGATCAGGTCACCCCTCAGTTTTCTCTGCTCCAACAAAAACAACCCAAGCCTATCCAAACTCTCTTCATAACTTAAATGTTCCATCCCAGGCAGCATCCTGGTGAATCTCCTCTGCACCCCCTCCAGTGCAATCACATCCTTCCTATAATGTGGTGACCAGAAGTGCACACAGTACTCTAGCTGTAGCCTCACCAAAGTTCTACACAACTCCAACATGACTGCCCTGCTTTTGTAATCTGTGCCTCAATTGATAAAGGCAAGTATCCTATATGCCTTTGTCACTGCCCTATAAACATGCCCTTCAGCCTTCAGAGATCTATGGACAAGCAGTCTAAGGTCCCTTTTGTTCCACAGAACTTCCAAGTGACATCCTGTTCACGGATTACTTCCTTGTCAAATTACTACTTCCAAACCTCACACTTTTCAGGGTTAAGTTCCATCTGCCCATTTGACCATTCCCTCTATAATCTTCTTGTAGCCCAAGACTTGCTGTTAACCACCCAGCCAATCTTTGTGGCATCCACAAACTTACTAAACCACTTAGTCATCTACGCTGTTTATATAAATAACGAATAATAGGGGACCCAGCATAGATCCCTGGGGTATGCCACTGGACACTGACTTCCAGTCACCAAAGTAGCCTTCTGCCATCATCCTCTGTCTCTTACAACTGGGCCAATTTTGAATCCACTTTGTATCTTCTGTTAAATATTTTCAGTCGATTTACACTGTGCACTTTCTCCATAGATCTCCTATTTCTGTTTCATTGCATCAAATAGTTGGAATTTGAGTTGAACCTGACCCTAATTTATTATTGTAAAACAGGAATTGTATTTTTTTGATTTGATATAATTTATTGTCACATGTATTAGCATACAGTGAAAAGAATTGCTTCTTGCGCACTATACAGACAAAGCATTCCGCTCATAGAGAAGGAAACAAGAGAGTGCAGAATGTAGTGTTACAGTCATAGCTAGGGTACAGAGAAAGATCAACTTAGTGCGAGGTAGGTCCATTCAAAAGTCTGATGGCAGCAGGGAAGAAGCTGTTCTTGAGTCGATTGGTATGTGACCTCAGACTTTTGCATCGTTTTCCCGATGGAAGAAGTTGGAAGAGAGAATGTTCGGGGTGCGTGGGGTCCTTAATTATGCGGGCTTTTCGAACCCAAATGTGAGAGAAAATACCAGGGAATTGAGGAAGTATGGTATCCTGAACTCCTTATATGAAAATGACCCAACGGAAATCAAAAAGTAGCCCTGAAACATAGAAAGTAGCCCTTCAGAAAATCTCTAGAGCTCTTGCAAAGAAGGTTTGATCTTTGGACTGATTGATATCCTGCTACAAATGAATGGGAGCAAAATTCAACAGTCCCTGAAAATAGGAACATTGCTTCTGATGCAGGCAGCACACTAAATAGAGTCATAGAATCCTACAGTGCAGAAGGAGGCCATTCAGTCCATCGAGTCTGCACTGACCACAATACCACTCAGGCCCTATCCCCGTAACCCCACATATTTACCTTACCCAGGCTAGTCCCCCGACACGAAGAGACAATTTAGCATGGCCAATCCACCTAACCCGCACATCTTTGGACTGTGGGAGGAAACCGGAGCACCCAGAGGAAACCAATATAGACACGGGGACAATGTGCAAGCCCACACAGACAGTGACCCAAGCCGGGAACTGGACCCGGGTCCTGGCACTGTTAGGCAGCAGTGCTAACCACTGTGCCACCATGCTGCCCCTAAATTTGTGCTGCTTGCTAATTTACACAATTGCAGAGTGCAGCCAGCATTAACCATGCTGATAAAGGGCTGCACACCTTAGCAGAAAACCCACAATTGCTAGAGGCTAGCCGCAGTTCAAGCTAATCTGCACCTCTTGAAAGGTAGGGCTACTGTGGCTGCAGCAGGTGCTGGAAGTCATTCCACTGCTGATTCTGACCTGGGAAAGATACACATATGGCACAATGTGGGAAAGAGACTGAGCTCCAAGGTTTTCTGATGCTACACAGGAGACCTTTCTCTATCCACAGGTGGATAGGAGACCTTTCAGACAAACTCTCAGGAGGTAAAGCGAGCCATCAAGGTCATTCACAAGAGCTAAGCTCTCAGGATCTGGATGCAATGCCACAAAAAGTTCAATGACCTTACCAGAGTGGTGAAGGTCAGTGAACATATCTTCAAATTGCCAACTGCACCAGATCCTGCTCAACACAAAGCAAAACTCCATCATCATTCACCCGTCCACAATCTCTATTAATTAGGGCTAACATTCATAGCTTTTCTTCAGCCTCAGATACTTAGAACATAGAACATGGAACAGTACAGCACAGAACAGGCCCTTTGGCCCACGATGTTGTGCCGAGCTTTATCTGAAACCAAGATCAAGCTATCCCACTCCCTATCATCCTGGTGTGCTCCATGTGCCTATCCAATAACCGCTTAAATGTTCCTAAAGTGTCCGACTCCACTATCACTGGAGGCAGTCCATTCCACACCCCAACCACTCTCTGCGTAAAGAACCTACCTCTGATATCCTTCCTGTATCTCCCACCACGAACCCTATAGTTATGCCCCCTTGTAATAGCTCCATCCACCCGAGGAAATAGTCTTTGAACGTTCACTCTATCTATCCCCTTCATCATTTTATAAACCTCTATTAAGTCTCCCCTCAGCCTCCTCCGCTCCAGAGAGAACAGCCCTAGCTCCCGCAACCTTTCCTCATAAGACCCACCCTCCAAACCAGGCAGCATCCTAGTGAATCTCCTCTGCACTCTTTCCAGCGCTTCCACATCCTTTTTATAGTGAGGTGACCAGAACTGCACACAATATTCCAAATGTGGTCTCACCAAGGTCCTGTACAGTTGCAGCATAACCCCACGGCTCTTAAACTCCAACCCCCTGTTAATAAAAGCTAACACACTATAGGCCTTCTTCACAGCTCTATCCACTTGAGTGGCAACCTTTAGAGATCTGTGGATATGAACCCCAAGATCTCTCTGTTCCTCCACCCTACCTTCAGAACCCTACCTTTGACCCTGTAATCCACATTTAAATTAGTCCTACCAAAATGAATCACCTCACATTTATCAGGGTTAAACTCCATTTGCCATTTTTCAGCCCAGCTTTACATCCTATCTATGTCTCTTTGCAGCCTACAACATCCCTCCACCTCATCCACTACTCCACCAATCTTGGTGTCATCAGCAAATTTACTGATCCACCCTTCAGCCCCCTCCTCTAAGTCATTAATAAAAATCACAAAGAGCAGAGGACCAAGCACTGATCCCTGCGGCACTCCGCTAACAACCTGCCTCCAATCCAAAAATTTTCCATCCACCACCACCCTCTGTCTTCGATCAGACAGCCAGTTACCTATCCAATCGGCCAACTTTCCCTCTATCCCACACCTCCTCACTTTCATCATAAGCCGACCATGGGGGACCTTATCAAACGCCTTACTAAAATCCATGTATATGACATCAACTGCCCTACCTTCATCAACACACTTAGTTACCTCCTCAAAAAATTCTATCAAATTTGTGAGGCACGACTTGCCCTTCACGAATCCGTGCTGACTATCCCGGATTAATCCGCATCTTTCTAAATGGTCGTAAATCCCATCTCTAAGGACCTTTTCCATCAATTTACCAACCACCGAAGTAAGACTAACCGGTCTATAATTACCAGGGTCATTTCTATTCCCTTTCTTAAACAGAGGAACAACATTCGCCATTCTCCAGTCTTCTGGTACCATCCCCGTGGACAGCGAGGACCCAAAGATCAAAGCCAAAGGCTCTGCAATCTCATCCCTTGCCTCCCAAAGAATCCTAGGATACATTTCATCAGGCCCAGGGGACTTATCGACCTTCAGTTTATTCAAAACTTCCAGGACATCCTCCCTCCGAACATCTATTTCCTCCAGCCTATTAGCCTGTAACACCTTCTCTTCCTCAAAAACATGGCCCCTCTCCTTGGTGAACACTGAAGAAAAGTATTCATTCATCACCTCGCCTATCTCTACTGACTCCATACACAAGTTCCCACTACTGTCCTTGACCGGCCCTAACCTCACCCTGGACATTCTTTTATTCCTCACATAAGAGTAAAAAGCCTTGGGGTTTTCCTTGATCCGACCCGCCAAGGACTTCTCGTGTCCCCTCCTAGCTCTCCTGAGCCCCTTTTTCAGCTCATTCCTTGCTAACTTGTAACCCTCAATCGAGCCATCTGAACCTTGTTTCCTCATCCCTACATAAGCTTCCCTCTTCCTTTTCACAAGACATTCCACCTCTTTTGTGAACCATGGTTCCCTCACTCGGCCACTTCCTCCCTGCCTGACAGGGACATACCTATCAAGGACACCCAGTATTTGTTCCTTGAAAAAGTTCCACTTTTCATTAGTTCCTTTCTCTGATAGTTTCTGTTCCCAACGTATGCCCCCTAATTCTTGCCTAATCGCATCATAATTACCTCTCCCCCAATTGTAAACCTTGCCCTGCCGTACGGCCCTATCCCTCTCCATGGCAATAACAAAAGACACCGAATTGTGGTCACTATCTCCAAAACTTATCACTAATAGGAACCTCACGTCCATATCTCATAATGGAAACATATCCAGCTATTCCACCATGACATTCAAATCAGTCAAGCAGATTGCATGACACTCCCTGAGACCCTTCTCTCTTTCTCAAGACAGGATGGTACATAATTGGAGGCAGCAGGTTTTAACAATTATTTCATGGAATGTGTGTGTCACTGGCAAAGCCAGAATTTGTTGCCCATCCCTAATTGCTCTTAAATAGGTGGTGGTAAGCTGCATCTCGAACTGCTGCAGTCCATCTGTAGGTACAGCCAGAGTGCTGTGGGGGAAAACTGGATTTGGATTTCCTAACTGCTATGGAGGAGATGGTGTGTTCCACCATTAGGAGTGGTGTCACTACGGAAGCTGCAGCCAGCTGTAGGGTCAAAGCGATGGAAGATGATGGTGTCTTCGTATCTAATCCTGCTTCTCACATCTCACTTCCTCTTCATTCCACAATCTTGCCTGATCAAGCAGCTTTCTTTGTCCTAGATGGTGTCGAACTGAGTATTGCTGGAGCGGCACTCATCCAGGAGAATATTCCATCACACTCTACCTGTCCTTCAGGGATTATTGGTTATGCATTCCAAGATTCCTCTGGCCCTCCACACTTTCAGTATCCTCCCATTTATTATGTATTTTCTTGCCTTGTCTTCCCTTCTCACACTTCCTAGGATTAAATTCCATTTGGCATTTTTGTGGTCCACCTGATCAGTGCATGATACCTTCCATGATGCATGGAAGTGGTTAGCCCCGCTGCCTCACAGCGCCAGGGACCCGGGTTCGATTCCGGCTTGGGTCACTGTCTGGGTGGAGTTTGCACGTTCTTCCTGTGTCAAAATCCTGGGAATCCCTCCCCAACAGCATTGTGGGTGTACCTATATCTCAGGGACTGCAGCCGTTCAAGAAGGTAGTTCACCACCACCTTTTCGATGGCAATTAGGGACGAGTGATAAGTGCTGTACTGGCCCAGTCAGCAACACCCACATCCCATAACTCAATGAAAACAAGCTACATGTCCTCTTGTTCTCTTTCATGGGGATAATGAACTATGATGTGGAGATGCCGGCGTTGGACGGGCATTCGGCCTCTGATATTCGGGTAAGCGTTCTCCAAGGCGGCCTTCGCGACACACGACAGCGCAGAGTCGCTGAGCAGAAACTGATAGCCAAGTTCCGCACACACAAGGACAGCCTCAACCGGGATATTGGGTTTATGTCACACTATTTGTAACTCCCTCAGTTGCGTGGACCTGCAGAGTTTCACTGGCTGTCTTGTCTGGAGACAATACACATCTTTTTAGCCTGTCTTGATGCTCTCTCCACTCCCATTGTTTTGTTTCTTAAAGACTGGATTAGTTGTAAGTATTCGCATTCCAACCATTATTCATGTAAATTGAGTCTGTGTCTTTATAAGTTCTGTTTGTGAACAGAATTCCCACTCACCTGAAGAAGGGGCTCAGAGCCTCGAAAGCTTGTGTGGCTTTTGCTACCAAATAAACCTGTTGGACTTTAACCTGGTGTTGTTAAACTTCTTACTGTGGATAATGAACTAGTCATGATGTGGAGATGCCGGCGTTGGACTGGGGTAAACACAGTAAGAAGTCTCACAACACCAGCTGTTGGACTTTAACCTGGTGTTGTGAGACTTCTTACGATAATGAACTAGACAGAAACAGCCACAAACATCAAAAATGAAAGCAAAATGCTGGAAATCTGAAATAAAACATAAACTGCTGGGAAAAAACTCAGCAGGTCTGGCAGCATCTGTGGAGATAGAAACAGCTAACGCATTAAACGTTTTGAGGAAGGCAACATTTTCTGGTTTTTTTGCTTTTATAGCAGCATTCTCTGTTGTTATTTAAGCTACAAACATCACTTTTGTAATGTTTACAAGTTAAATCCTATGAAAAATATCTGAAATCATACTTACAGTTCTGTGGCTAAACTCTCTTTTTTCGCAACATAATTATATGGAATGTATCCCATGCACTCCCCATTGGCACAGTTGAGTTTCCTCGCGAACCACCAAGTTCCAGAAGAATGAAGATCATCGTTCAGGATTTCGAATTCATCCCCAACTCGGATAGACAGCTCCTCGCTAGCCCGGGCGCAGAAATCGTACAGCGCCGTGTACACTGTGGGCCGGCTCTCCTGGGGTTCAGCCACCGGGGAAGTTCGGGGACGGGGTGAATCTTTCAGTCTCTCCCTCTCAGAGTTCCTCCTCAAACAGGGACAAAGCCTGAAGATGGTTCCGGCCATAAGGACTCAGCCTGGAGGTGATAATCAGAGCCTTCACTTCACTCCACTCCACTCCAATCCTCGCTGACTTGTCACATTCCCAAACGAATTAAACTTCAGCGCTTTTCCATCTTTACTTCCTTCTTACTTTCATTGATGTAAGCAGCCGGTTTTGTTAAAAATAAGACTGTGTCGGTTAAACCACGCCTCGCTGTTGAGCGACCAGCTCATGTCCAGTCTTTGTGGCAATACGGAAACCACCCCGGCACTTTATTGCTAACGGTTGGAGTCCAAATCCAATTAGTGCAAAGGCAAAATAGAATGAAGAAGATGAGATTGTATACTTGTGTATTCACTCATCCGAATGAACTTTGCTGTGAAGTCAGACCAGGTAAGGATGGTAGATTTCCTTCCCCTAAAGTGAACCAGATTTGTTTTAATACCCACCATTAGACTTTTAATTCTAGAACATTATTAAGTTCAAATTTCACCATTAGCTCTGGTGGGATTTGAACCCGGGTCCCTCAGCATTACCCTGGGCACTCAGGATTACTGTTCCAGTGACAATACCAGCACCACTCCTGTACATTGGTACCTTTTTGATTTGATTTGATTTGTTGTCACATGTATTAGCATACAATGAAAAGTTATATTTCTTGCATGCTATACAGACAGCATACCATTCATAGAGTAGGAAAGAAGAGGGTGCAGAATGTAGTGTTACAGTCATAGCAGAGAAAGATCAACTTAGTGCAAGGTAGGTCCATTCAAAAGTTTGATGGCAGCAGGGAAGAAGCTGTTTTTGAGTCAGTTGGTATAGGAGCTTAGGCTTTTGTATCTTTTTCTTGATGGAAGAAGGTGGAAGAGAGAATATTTGGGGTGCGTGGGGTCCATGATTACGTGGGTTGCTTTTCCAAGGCAGCAAGAAATGTAGACCTAGTCAATTGATGGGAGGTTGGTTTGTATGATGGCCTGGGCTTCGTTCACAACCCTTTGTAGTTTCTTGCGATCTTGGACAGAGTAGGAGCCATACCAAGCTGTGATTAATCCAGAAAGGGTGCTTTCTATGGTGCATCTGTAAAAGTTGGTGGGAGTCATAGTGGACATGCCGAATTTCCTTAGCCTCATGAGAAAGTAGAAATGTTTAGCAATTCCATTAAACATTTCTGCATCCACTCGCTACAAGGGGTTGGTTGATTGGCTCAGGAAAGAAAATGCACCTCAACACTCTGACCTCTGGCCCCCGCCAATCTTCCCTACCATTTGGCAGCTTGTCCGCTTTCACTCCCAATAATATCATTCCAGATGGTGTCTTTCTGATTCCAGTCAGTTCTGGTCATTGGAAACACATCCGCTCCTCTTGACGCACAAGCTGCTGGGCTCAAGTCTTATAACAAAGACAGAACCATAACAATCCAGTGCAGAGTGGGGGGAATGCTACACCATCACAGGTGCGGTTTTTTAAAGCCGGGCATCATCTGTCTGCTCTGGTGGATGTGTATGTCACTATTTTAAAAAAAGGGCACTATCTGCAATTTCCTGGCCAGTATTTTATCAAACAGCATCATAAAAAAAGAGGTCATCTGGTCATTATCACTTTGCTGTTCGCCAGAGTTTGCTGTGCACAATCGTTAATCTGATGTGGATGGAGAGAGTTAGCACACTTTCCACTTTTGTGTGCTAGCTTGCCTCATATTTTCAGCCTACATTGCTGGCAAGTAGCAATGTAAAAAAGAAATGTGCAAATCTCTCTCTGTCAGTACATAGCCTCTCCATTGGCAAGTCCACCGGCATGTGGACATGTTCTGGCACTCATGAACCAACCTAAGGGCAAATAGTTCCAATGCCATGTAGAAACCTTGGGAAAGTTGAAGGTGAATGGAGTAAACCCTGACAAAAAAAATCTGTTTGTTGTTTTCCTTGTTCTGAATGTCTAATTCTACGATCATATGTTTTAGGAGCATTACTTCTAGTTTGTAAATTGAAAGTTTTAACTGCAGGATAAATGAAATTTCTTGGTTTGAGAGGCTGGCAGACAAACCGAGGGCGATTACAAATCAAAGGGTGGCTATCTTGACTTACTACGGTCATAATGGGACTCTTGGAAGTGAAACAGTAGACAACCTTTCAAGGTTTCTTGATGGAGGCAGGCTGTCTACAGCTGTCCCAATAAGAAGATTAAATTATTCCAGTGGTTTCCCATAATAAAGTGATGATTTGACAATTGGATGCAATGAATTGAACTTTCCCTCTGCAACAACCCAAGAGTGTCACATTGCTATGGAAATAGGTTATGCATGGAGTTATCCTTTTGTTTTTGGTTAATCTTTGCGATTTCTCACAGAAAAATCAGTTCTAGTTTGGAAGCCACTGGGGTTAGAAGGGAGAAGACTGCCAGCAGTCGGTCCTTTAAACCAGCTGGAACCTGTTGCAAAGGGCCATCAGGAGCTAAGAGTGCTTTCTGATTTGGAGTCACTCAACAAGAACACAGTTTAACCCATGTTTGAGCTGTAGAGTTCACATATAGAGTCTATGACCAGAATTTTACCGCCCAGCCCACCATGGGAATTGGAGCGGGTGAGGGTGGACAATGGAAAGGTCCGTTGACCTCAGGTAGGATTTGACGGTTTCAGGATGAGCGAGGCCGTAAAATCCAGCCCTTATATATGAGGTATTGTAGGAGAGTTGGTGTGTTTTCCTTGTCTAATGCTAGTGGAAGGACCTCCAAGAAATCTCATGCCTGAATAGCTAAAATAGCTGGCACACTTATGGAGAAACAAAGTGAATTGCTGAGAGCTGTGGCAGACTTTAATTTGGTTTCGGGAAAAGTGAATGGATCCTGTAGAGTATCAAGGAAATTCTTGGGTGGAATTACAAGTGTTTACATTGTGTTGAGAGTTTTGGGTTTAAAGTAGAAGTGCTTCCAAAATATGGTGTTGTTAGTATTGCTTGCTTTGTTTAAGTCTTGTGCAGTAAAGGTTTTTGTTCAAAATGTGAAATCTTGTGGTGTAGCTCTTTCATTTTATGACTGGGAGTTTGGATTTATTTTTTTAAGTTATTAGTCTCTACCGAGAGTCTAAATGTGCTACTTTTCTGACAAATACTGTAAACTGGTCTCAAATATGCTTTGCATTCCTTTAGTGTCAACCTAGGAGGTTGAGGGAGGAACAGTTTGGGCAGCCTGGAGTGTCCATAATTTTTGCCAAGAGGACACTCCTGCTCATTGCAGAGTGTTAACACAAGATGGGAGATAGCAGTTTGAAAAGCCCAACTGAATTGGCTTAGAGCACAGGTACTATGGGCGGTCTCCAATAGTGGGAGAGACAATTATGTCTCACTGATTGGCCACCACCCACCTCAAGTCACGCAGCCCCTGACCAATAAGTTGCTAACTTGCCACAGTCCATCTGCTTCACTGGTTGCTGGAGCTTATGAGTCTCTGCTCAACAACTGGACAGAATCCATCACACCAGGCAAACAAAACAAAGAAGAAGAAAGATGTCAATGATTTGATTGTAAGAAGTTTAACAACACCAGGTTAAAGTCCAACAGGTTTATTTGGTAGCAAAAGCCACACAAGCTTTCGGAGCTCTAAGCCCCTTCTTCAGGTGAGTGGGAATTCTGTTCACAAACAGAGCTTATAAAGACACAGACTCAATTTACATGAATAATGGTTGGAATGCGAATACTTACAACTAATCAAGTCTTTAGGAAACGAAACAATGTGAGTGGAGAGAGCATCAAGACAGGCTAAAAAGATGTGTATTGTCTCCAGACAAGACAGTCAGTGAAACTCTGCAGGTCCACGTAACTGTGGGAGTTACAAATAGTGTGACATGAACCCAATATCCCGGTTGAGGCCATCCTCGTGTGTGCGGAACTTGGCTATCAGTTTCTGAAAGGATGTCCCGAGGCATGGTACATTGGGGAAACTATGCAGACGCTGCGACAACGGATGAATGAACACCGCTCGACAATCACCAGGCAAGACTGTTCTCTTCCTGTTGGGGAGCACTTCAGCGGTCACGGGCATTCGGCCTCTGATATTCGGGTAAGCGTTCTCCAAGGCAGCCTTCGCGACACACGACAGCGCAGAGTCGCTGAGCAGAAACTGATAGCCAAGTTCCGCACACACGAGGACGGCCTCAACCGGGATATTGGGTTCATGTCACACTATTTGTAACTCCCACAGTTGCGTGGACCTGCAGAGTTTCACTGGCTGTCTTGTCTGGAGACAATACACATCTTTTTAGCCTGTCTTGATGCTCTCTCCACTCACATTGTTTCGTTTCTTAAAGACTTGATTAGTTGTAAGTATTCGCATTCCAACCATTATTCATGTAAATTGAGTCTGTGTCTTTATAAGCTCTGTTTGTGAACAGAATTCCCACTCACCTGAAGAAGGGGCTAAGAGCTCCGAAAGCTTGTGTGGCTTTTGCTACCAAATAAACCTGTTGGACTTTAACCTGGTGTTGTTAAACTTCTTACTGTGTTTACCCCAGTCCAACGCCGGCATCTCCACATAATGATTTGATTGGCAAGGTGAATGTTAAGATCATGTCTGTGGGATTGACAGATGATTTGCAGCTGATCAGTAACACATGCACAAGACAGCTGTAATTGACATGAAACTTGACAGGCTAAACATTGACATGGCTTCCCTACAGGGACCAGGCTCAGCCAGAGCAGATCATTGAAAGAAAAAAAAATTACACATCCAACTGACCTCGGGAGAGTTCAGAGAAAATGCATGAGCAAAAGTGTAGGCTTCGCTGCAAGAAACTCACTACTCCTGATACTAGAACCCCCACAAATAGTTCAGAATCTATCTCTCAACTCAAAGATGGCAGTTAACCTCATGAGTGTCTATGCCCCAGCACTGTGCTCCACTTCAAAGAATCAAGTTCTACAAGGAGCTTGACCCTGCTATCAGCAGAATTCCTAAGCCAGAACATCAGCACCTCCTGGAGGATTTCAAGGCAATAATGGGTATGGAACACGAGACATGACACTCCTTCCTTGGACATTATGGTCTGGGAAAGATAAATGACAACACACAAAGACTACTTGAGCTTTGCTGCTACTATGAACTTTTGTGTAACTGGCATGGTGTGTTCCTTTCAAAACACACCATGCCACAGGACATCCTGAAGACATCCAAGGTTAGGGCATTAGAGCCAGCTGGATCTGATCTTCACCAGATGTGACTCTCTGAATGTTCTCAACATATGCAGCTACCACACCACTGACTGTGATGCAGGTCATCCCCTGGTGTGCACTAGGATGAGGATACAACCCTTGAAGCTTTCGCATTCAAAGCAGAAATGCCAAATTCGAAACAATGTCAGCCATATTTTTAAGGCAGAGGTCGATAGATTCCTAACAAGGGAGTCAAAGGTTATTGGGGTAGGCGGAATGTGGAATTGGGGCCATGATCTGATCAGCCATGATTCTCTATCAATGGCAGAACAGGCACAAGGGACCATAATGGCCTATTCCTGCTAATAATTTGTATGTTTGTACCCATATAAAAACCGACAGTTCTATGACTCAGTCGAACAGGTGCTCTCTGGCACTCTGAAGCTGAATGCAGAAGTGAAATGGAACAACCTTTGAGACACCATCTACAACACTGCAACATCAACATGTGGGAAAGAATAGTGGAAATATGTTGACTGGTTAGATTTTAATGTCACTGTGATGGAACCTAGTCATTGATGCCAAGCAGTCTGCTCTCAGTAATTACAGGAGAGATCCAACCAATAAAACTCTGAATGCACTGACAGCCACTCAGAGTAAAATCCAATGACTGGTAGGCAATGCACCAGTGACTATTGGTTACAACTTTGCCAGAATACCTAGATGTGCTTTGATATAGGGAATGTCAGAGGCACCTATGAAGGCATCAAATAGGCAACAGGTCCATCAGCAAAGAAAACTGCAGGAGAGGTCCTCACTAATTGCATTTGGAGACTGCAGATCTTAGCTGAAGGAATCTACACCAAATTCCAGCACGGTTTTAGAACTGAAGGTCTACAATTGATGTGATTTTCTCAGTCTGGCAGCTATGCAGTGAATAAAGTATATATTGATATCATTGATCTCACCAAGTCATTCGACCATGTGAGTGGTGGACAGGTAGTTGATTTAAGTTGCTGGAGAAAATTCGATGTCCACCAAAGCTGGTCAATGTGAAGCACACTTTCCAAGGCAACATGATGGATAAGGTAAAGTTCTGTGTTCATAAATTGACAACTGAGCAGGCTGAAGAATGTCAGATCTAATCTGGTAGGTGGTGTCAGTACTCTGGTCTCACATCAGAAGTGATTCCCCTTTAATATCAGATTAGGCTGCTGTCTAAGGCATCCAGCTCCTGTGTCATAGTGATTCAGAAAGCTCTGTATATTGTTTAACCTCAAAAAAGTAAATGTCCTATGGTGGCTGGAAAATCCTTTTGTAAAATTGGTTTGTCCCAATACCTGCCTCGCTACTTGGTCAACTTGCTGAGAAACTCGTGGTACTAATGGTCAGGAAGGACTCTGTGGAGCCCATCTCCTTCTGACATTTTAGGTTTTGGCTTGCTCTCTTAAGCGGACAGTTAAGTTTTGGGCCTTTTTTTGGAAGGGGAGCTGTTTCGTATATTTCACGTGTGAATTTTCTGACTACTGAGAAAAACTTTATATTGATGCTGCACTGCTTTTGTCCAAATTAGGTATAGTTTATTCCAGTCACGTGCAGTTTGCTTTGGGGCTGGAGGAGGCAGAGGGCATTGTGCAGGTGACCACACATGGAGAGTGAGTCTTTAGGTAACACCTCTCATAGTTACTTCACCAAGGAGCAATATGTGAGGCATTCACGCTTCACTAAAATACTTGTCACTGTTGCAGCCACAACTGAAACCTTAGACCAGTGTCTGAGAATGCTTCCTGTGACTGGCACGGTCATTGTGACACTTGCCTGCAATAAACCACATCAAGGCCAGCACTGAGGAACTGTACAGCCAGAATGCACTGCCCGACTCTTAGTAATATTAATGCAAAACATAATTATTTGTTTATTTATTAGTCACAAATAGGCTTACATTCATACTGCAATGAAGTTACTGTGAAAATCCCCTAGTTGCCACACTCCGGCGCCTGTTCAGATACACCAAGGGAGAATTTAGCATGGCCAATTCACCTAACCAGCATGTCTTTCGGACAATGGGAGGAAACCGGAGCACCCGGAGGAAACCCACTCAGACACGGGGAGAATGCGCAAACTCCGCACAGACAGTGACCTATGCCGGGAATCGGACCCCGGCGTTGTGAGGCAGCAGTGCTAACCACTGTGCCCCCGTGCAATTATTTGTTGCTGCAAAGTTTGAGTTTTAAACAACTTTACCAAAACTTAGTAAATTTGTTAGAATACTTCAGGAGGTAGACTGTCATTGATGTGCCTCAATGCAAACACAATATGCAGTTTTATTGTGCATTGATATTGAGGAAATTCCAAAGCTAACAGTATTGCTGCCCCTGTTGGAATGCTGAGTATAGGTGCTGCGTGAGAGGCCAGAATTAGAAGACTGCAGAGGTCCTGGTATGTTGGAGGGCTGCAGGAAGTTGGAGAGATGGAGAGGACTGTTGCCTTTGAGGGATTTGAAAACAGAGATAAACATATTAACATGTTGTTAAAGTGGGGGTCAATGTCAGTCAACTGGAGGTGGTCCGGGGATGTCAATAGGATTCTTAATGAGAAGGAGGTGATATTAATTTTAGCTTGTTTTGTGAACTGGGCGGCTGATACACATTGAAACCCATTGTCATTGTTACAGCCAGGTGAGGAGGGTCAAATGGCTTCCTTCTTTGCCCTCTCCTCATTTGTACACGTTTTTTTTGTTTGAAATTGTTTTTCTTAAGTTTAACAAAGACAGAGATTGGCTTTGTTATACTTACATCGATCGAAGTAAAATACACACAAACACACACACAAAATTGGAGTCCATACAAAACGTAAAAGAGTACACAGTCTGTAGTTTTGTGACTTGACTGTCTCCAACAGTTGAATACATCAGGTTATTGTCATAGATGCTAATGAAACAGAAGATGTGAGGTTCTTCACACTTCTCCAAAATAATTGGCTGAAATGATCCCATTTTGTCTGCTGCAGGGAAGTAGCGGGCAAGACAGAAAATTTGGCAGATCATTTAAAGGTCCATTGAGCCCAGGTGGGAATTTCCAGTCTTCGGGCATGCACATCCGGAGAATCCTGCCTATTGCCTTTGACGGGTGTTGCAGGCAGACTGCTTTCTAATCAATTGGAATGTGGAACGCAACGCTATCTTGGGCTGCGAGTTCGAGTCACTTTAGTCTTGGGAATTTTTAAGAAGTCTGTTTTTAAAAATTCAATTCCCATTTCCACTTGAGCGATTTAAAATCATCATTTGGCCCAAAGCACATCTTCATGGCACCATGTTGAAGAGTCTGAAAACCAAGCGGCTGAGAAGCTTTTGCTTCAGGAATCTTTGCTTGTCCAATATAGAATACATATTGATGTTCATTGGGACACATCTAACTTACCCAATACCCTTCAAGTTTTAGTACTAATCCAGACTGGCCAGTCAATCATTACTATGCCAGAGTTTTGAAATCACTGGATTTTAATCTGAAAATATTGTACTAATCATGGATTCCAAGGAATGAGTGTTTGAAGTTGATATATATATTTTTATATTGCACCGTTCACAATTTAAGAGTACTTATTAAAAAATGTGGACCACCTGCAGTTACACAGTTGCTAGTGCACAATAGTTATGAAGCAAGATTTGGAAGGTTTTTTGCCATTTGACATTGGCAACATACAGAGTCTACTTTTAGTTCCACCAACTTCTGGTTCCGCCAATAAAACTTGACACACTACCAGCGTCAAAGATACTATTTGCCTCATTACTGAAGGAAATTAAACAGCACTAATTGTTAGATGGCAATATTGATATTTAAAAAGTGGTTTCTTCACAGTTTGAAAAGTCATTGCTTGTACTTTCTTCCCGATCATTATTGCCCATCATAGCTCTATCTCCACGAGCAAAATAGCCAATGACTGATACGGTTACAAAATCCGGGGACTCTTAAGTTAAAGGTCAGTACAGAACATAATGACTTTCGACCCTACAACAAAGGTAAGTGGTACTGACCGCAATTTTAAACATCAGATAATTGAGTGTCCAAGGCAGACATTAGCAGGTGAGAGGCTTCCACTTATATATTTATTTTCAGATATATCAGAAACAAAACATACGGGCAAATGAAAAAATATGTAAACTACAGGAAGAGTCGTATTGTATAGAAACACTTAAGTAAAGACCTCTGTCGGTGACTGTAATGGGCTTGTAACGCTCCAAAGATAAAGTTCTTTGTTTATAAATTTACAATTAAGCAGGCTGAAGAATTTCAAACTTGCAATATTCCACATTTCAAAATTATAAAAGATTTCAATGTAAAAAAAAATTGTTGGTGATATTAGGGGGTGAAAGATTCTCATATTTTTTAATTAATTCTCAGCTTGCTATTTTAACAAACATTGGCACTAATTTTTAGCGGGCTGTGCTTTTGGAATGGTGACAAAGAAGTTATTGATGGGAAATATGGAATTCCTGTAGTTTTTCACTGCATCTTGTCAGCTCTCATGCAAGAGCCAGCTTCATTGATTGATTGGTTGGCTGCCTATTGGATGGCAGTGCCTACATCACAATCAGATGGCATATGAGACTTTGTGATTGGTAGGAGATAGTGGTGGTGGGGAGGAGGGAGAGATTGCAGGGGAGCGAGATAGCAATTGTGGGTGATGGGGGGGGGGGGGGGGGGGAAAGAAGGCTAGCGGCAGGAGGGGGAGCGAGATGGAGGTTGAGGGTAACAAGATGGCGGTCAAAGGAAGTCAGCAACCATGGAGGTAGAAGCAAGTAAGCTTTTTAGGCTTGGTGGGGTGGTGTGATGGGAGAAACATTTGTGCTCCATCTGGTACACAAACAGTGCTGTAAGGGCACAAACCTTATAGTTACATCGGTTCTTACCTCCTTTCTCCTGTCAGATTTCATGAGGCCTGGGAACCTTGGTTGACGTTAAAGCTGAAAAATATTGTTAAAATGGAGGTAACCAACATTCTTAAAGTCTATTCCCAACCAGCCGGCCTGATGGGTGGCCCATATCCCACCACCCACTGTCCCATCTGTATTAAAATCAGGAACAGGTGGTTTGATATTTTAAAAATACTAACTCCTAACTCAACCCATTTTGTCGGCCAAAATTTCCCCTTAACATTTTAAAATAACTGGATTAATATCTTTGTTAAAATAGCGAATTGAGAAATTTCACTGATCGGTTAAGTGCTGTCCCATTAAGACACCCAACAATAATTTCAAAACTGTTTTTCTTTAAAAACATGCAATTGATTAGCCATTGGATCATAAAAAGCAAATTAAGTTATTTAAGATCATGGCTTACTAATGAGTTAAGTTTAGAGTGACTATGGTTTGCAGAGGCTGGTGGGGGAGTTGCAGGGGGGAGGAGGGGGAACATGTTGTTTTCTCTCTGTGTTTCGAATGAAACGTCAGGGTGAATTTGATTATCCTGCGGTGCCAGCAGGCCCCAATTTTACAACACGCACTTATCCAAAGTGAGACTCCCTGCTGGTAACTCAGAACAAACCTTGGCACATGGGTGTGCGGAAGCGAATGACGGGATATTAAATGGGAGGCAGGAAGGGTGAAGTAACGCAAGATGCTGAAAGGAGAAGGAAGTGCCAAAGGAGTAGGTAGTAGGAGGGATGTGTGATAAAACCACACCATTACTGTAACGCTCTGGG
The DNA here is from genome assembly GCF_964213995.1 of Mustelus asterias. Classification (NCBI taxonomy): domain Eukaryota; kingdom Metazoa; phylum Chordata; class Chondrichthyes; order Carcharhiniformes; family Triakidae; genus Mustelus; species Mustelus asterias. The sequence goes on from NC_135820.1 coordinate 55,972,701, forward strand.
AGATGCAAGTGCTAGAGAGGAGAACCGTCACATTATCGTTTGTCTAATTTTCACTTTTGGTGGATATTGGGCTATGTATGTAGTGATCAGCTGATGTTCCCAGTGAGAGATCTGAGCTTTTTTGGTGGCCAAGCCATGCTTGCAGCTGATTAATGAGCACCAAACCAGCATTCAAAGGCAGCTGACCAACCAGGCTAACAGCAGGAGGAGGAAAATCCAATGGCTCCTCTTTTTGGAGTGGGCTGGAAGTCAAAACCTAAAGGGGGGAAGGAGACAGCCAGTTGGGGGTGGAGCATCAACAGGACAAAACATCCTCCTGGCTCAACAAAAAAATCATTCTGAAAACATATGTCTATGTTTCCAGGGTGGTTTTCAGTAATCCCTATAGGAACCGTTTAACAGGCTACGCTATGCCAAGTACCAGTGGATGAGGGGTGGGTGTGATGCAAGCTCCACTCATCTCCACCTGAAAATTACATTGGAGTTCTTTATACAGCGCAAAGTTTGATTTGCACACTGAAAACATTGAGGTAGAAAATCAGCTGTGCTAAATGTAGAATTTACTCTGTAGTGTTCAAACTCTTTCTTAGGCCCTATGCCGTTGTCCAATGAGACTCCAAGCTGGGAGCAGGAGTGCCTTCTTATATGAGTCCGGCTTATTCAAAGATTATGTGGAAGGAACATTCTCTCTGCCAACAGTTATATCTTAGCAAATACATTCAAAAGAAAAAGAATGCAGTGTAAAAAATAAGTGTTTTGTTAAGGGGTTAGAACACAAGAACAAGGAGCAGGAGTAGGCCATCTGGCCCCTCGAGCCTGCTCCACCATTCAATAAGATCATGGCTGATCTTTTCCTGGACTCAGCTCCACTTACCCGCCCGCTCACCATAACCCTCAAGTCCTTTACTTATCTATCCTTGCCTTAAAAACATTCTATGAGGTAGCCTCAACTGCTTCACTGGGCAGGAAATTCCACAGATTCACAACCCTTTGGGTGAAGAAGTTCCTCCTTAACTCGTTCCTAAATCTCCTCCCCCTTATTTTGAGGCCATCCTCCCTAGTTCTAGTTTCACTTGCCAGTGGAAATAACTTCCCTGCTTCTATCTTATCTATTTCCTTCATAATCTTATATGTTTCTATAAGATCTCCCCTTGTTCTTCTGAATTCCAATGAGTATAGCCCCAGTCTACTCAGTCTCTCCTCATAAGCCAACCCTCTCAACTCCAGAATCAACCTAGTGAATCTCCCCTGTACCCCCTCCAGTGCCAGTGAGACCAAAACCGTACACAGTACTCCGGGTGTGGCCTCACCAGCACCATATGCAGCTGCAACATAACCTTAATTTTCTTTTTCTTTTGGACGTTATCTACAAGTCTTCAGCTTCCTTTCTCAGGCCCTGAAACCTCACATGTCCATTAAATCTGCACAGCCCCTTTGTTGATTATATTGGTGGCAGGATGGGTGGGATTTTCCAGCCCCACCGGGATTGTCCAGTCTCGCCAAAAGTCAATGGACTTTTGGTTGGCCCGCTGCATCCCCTGCAGGACTGGACAATATGAAGGGGCTTAAGGCTCCGAAAGCTTGTGGCTTTTGCTACCAAATAAACCTGTTGGACTTTAACCTGGTGTTGTTAAACTTCTTACTGTGGACTGGACAATCCCAGCCTAAGGCTTTTTAAATGCTGCATTCAGTCTTAGAATTAAGGATATTTTCAGGTTGTCAAAGTGGACAATTGCCGAGGAAGTTATGATTTGTATGACATTCTTCTGTCCTCTGTTTTAGCAGAAGTGCTGATTTTTGAACAACGTACCACCTGTGCACGTTAAGATAACAGACAAAGGAAAATCACACAAATAGTTTGCTCATTAATGTTGCCAACAGTCATTTCTAGCCGAATATAACTTTCAGGAACTAGACATGGTGAATGAAAGCCACAAAGGTTACCAGAATAGCTGTGCTCTGAAACAGATAGTTAAAATATCTTTGATAATACAATTATTGATGTTGGTTAAGCCTAGACTCCCTTTAAAGAAATCTTAGATTGTAGATTTAATTTTTTTAAAAATTCGTTCGTGGGACACAGCCATCGCTGGCTGGCCAGCATTTATTGCCAATCCCTAGTTGCCCTTGAGAAGGTGGTGGTGAGCTGCCTTCTTAAATCGCTGCAGTCCATGTGCTGTGGGTTGACCCACAATGCCGTTAGGGAGGGAATTCCAGGATTTTGACCCAGCGGCTGCAAAGGAATGGTGATATATTTCCAAGTCAGGGTGGTGTGTGGCTTGGAGGGGAACTTGCAGGTGGTGGTGTTCCCATTTATCTGCTGCCCATGTCCTTCTAGATGGAAGTGGTCGTGGGTTTGGAAGGTGCTGTCTAAGGATCTTTGGTGAATTGCTGCAGTGCATCTTGTAGATAGTACACATTGCTGCTACTGAGCGTTGGTGATGGAGGGATTGAATGTTTGTAGATGTGGTGTCAATCAAGCGGGCTGCTTTGTCCTGGACGATGTCAAGCTTCTCGAGTGTTGTTGGAACTGCACCCATCCAGACAAGTTGGGGGTACTCCAACACACTCCTGATTTGTGCCTTGTAGATGGTGGATAGGCTTTGGGGGATCAGGAGGCGAGTTGTTTGCGGCAGTATTCTTAGCCTCTGCTGCATTTTTATATTGTTTGGCTGTTAAATTACTTTCCTTTCAGTGCTTGATAATACTTACTAGTAGTAGGCTAAAACTTACTCTTGTTCCCATTATTGAGCATCGTTCAATGCAATGACATGACATTCCCTTCTCTGCTATTTAAAGTAGGCATCTTCTCATTTAGTTTTAACACTTCTAATAGAATATTGCATAGAAGAGTATCATACCGATGATATAAGCCTTCACCCAATTTTGCCAACCATAATTTTGAGGCGATTATTTCACAGTCAAGTGCGCCATTGCAACAAAAGTCAAGGAAAAAACATTGTTGTAAAGTATTGTTTTACGAGTTGATTCACGTGCAGTTCCATCTGGCATTGCACCATCACCAACAATATTTGTTGTGGCCTCACTGAGTTTGGTCTTGGCTTTTGTAATAATATGTAGCGTACAGTGAATTAAGTTCATCCAACAGCGGACTAAACGAAGGCCGGCTTTGCTCAGACTCGTTCCAGCACCTAAGCATTATTCCATACATGTCTGGGGTACAGTTTTTTGGACAAGGCATTCTATACCCATTGTTTACTTGATTCACCACTTCCTTGTTCGTCATTCCTGCAAAATGAAATGAGATTGTAAATACAACGCATGGTCCTGCTTGCGAAACGCCTGAGAATTTGGAATTTACTTACCCTCGTAAGGGTCTTTGCCGTAAGTCACTATTTCATACAGAAGAACACCAAAGGACCATACATCTGACTTCACTGTATATCTCTGGTAATTTGCAGCTTCAGGTGCTGTCCACTTTACAGGTATTTTAGTCCCAGCACGGACATGATACACATCATCCTGATCAATGAAAACAAGGGATTTGTTATATTCACAAACATAACAAAAGAAGACAAGGGTTTTCCAAGTTGATGATTTAGTTCCAGAGGCCAGAAACTTTGCAGCAGAACCGACATGGGTGGCTGGAAAAATTGTGAAAAGAACAGGGCCGGTCTCCTATGTTGTAGAAATACAAAGTCATCATGTCAAAAAACATTTGAGGGATCAACAGGTGACCGACCCCCTTCAGTAGATTTGGGTTCATCAGTGGTTAATACATGGACCCCTGTTGTCAATGTGGAACCAGAATCTCCAGCGGTTTCTGTAACTGAGGAGACAGTAGTTACTGAGGAGGATTTTGACCTTGGTTGATAAGTTTATATTTTGCAAATGTCCGCAAAGGTTCCTCATTTCCTGAAGAGTATAACACAGAATTGAGACATTCCTCCAGGGTCCAGAAGTCTCCTGACTGACTGAACTTATGAGTTTTTAACCCTTTTCCCGCTTGATTGGTGAGGTTAGGATCACAGAATCCTAGAATTCCTACAGTACAGAAGGAGGCCATTCAGCCCTTCAAGTCTGCACTGACAACAATCCCACCCAAGCCGTATCTCCGTAACCCCATGTATTCAACCTCCTAATCTCCCTGACACTAAGGGGCAATTTAGCATGGCCAATGCACCTAACCAGCACATCTTTCGGACTCTGGAAGGAAACCAGAGCACCCAGATAAAAAACCCAAGCAGACATGGTGAGAAGGTGCAAACTCCGCACAGAAAATCGAACCCTGGCCCCTGGCACGGTGAGGCAGCAGTGCTGACCACTGTGCCACCATGCCGCCCCTGAGATTAAAGAATTAGAAATTATGTAATGAGATCCCAATCAGCCACAAACATACATTTTTATCGTAGTGGGCTGCGTGGCCTCCCATTTTGAGAACTTGGCCTCTTCATTATAATATTTAAATCAAGCTTCCAGGCGACCAGGGGTAGCATAGTTCAAATGGTGATTTAAACTCCCTTACTACCCGAAGAGTTTGCTAAGGCTTAAGATGCCCACCAGGTAAAAGGGACGGGAGTAACTAGATCAAACAAGTATGTGTTTTTATTTAGGAGTGCTGAAGTTACAAGGAAGAGCAGAAATGTTCACCGCGCTCCTCGCACAAATCTTCCGCCCAATTGGCTGATCTCGCCCTCATGGAACTTGCAATTCCAAGCATTCTGCCGCGCAACCTCAGCTGGGCCCTGCTCCCCCCATTTTGCTGCTCTGACCCAATCCCATTGTGGGTGCAGGTCTGCTTTGTGACAAGGAACAGGAGTGAGAACACAAACACAGCTGCAGGCACGAGGGGTCCTGCAATGTCAGGCCGGCTGTCAGACCGAAGATAAAAGTTACCCAACCATTTGCAAAGTGTTTCTTTGGTTCACTGTCACAACTTTCTCTTCTAAAGTCAAGTTGTGAGTTTAAGATGCTCACCAGGATTTCAACGTTAATCTACAATGAGGCAACACTGAGGGAGTATCATGCTCTTTGAACAAGATTTAAACCAAAAATTAAGTTTCTATGTTATAAAGAAGCATTTCCGTCGACAGGGAATCATAATGACCCGGAACAAACAACTGAAGCATTCAGTATGACCCCATTCCATGCGTTATGGACCCAATTGTCTTCTATAATCTTCAGCATGCATTTACATTTCATCTTAGAAACAGATGTTGTTAATAGAAGACTGGATTCTCTGAACCAATTCCAAGCTGGCTGACAGTGTTTGTCTGTCACTTACCCGGATTAATCTTGCTAATCCGAAGTCTGCGACTTTACAGACGAGCTCTTCTCCAACAAGAACATTTCTCGCCGCCAAATCCCGGTGGACAAATCCATGATGTTCCAAATAAGCCATTCCCTCGGCCACTTGGCTAGCCAGGTACACATGATGGGCCATTGTCAATGTTTCACCTTCTGCACCTAGAGATAAAATACTCAAATATACAATCTACAGAAATAATTTCATTTATAAAGTTGGCAACTCACAAGAGGTGGAGATGCCGGCGTTGGACTGGGGTAAACACAGTAAGAAGTTTAACACCAGGTTAAAGTCCAACAGGTTTATTTGGTAGCAAAAGCCACACAAGCTTTCGGAGCTCCAAGCCCCTTCTTCAGGTGAGTGGGAATTCATCTTAGAAACTTAGAAATTCATCTTAGAAATTCCCACTCACCTGAAGAAGGGGCTTGGAGCTCCGAAAGCTTGTGTGGCTTTTGCTACCAAATAAACCTGTTGGACTTTAACCTGGTGTTGTTAAACTTCTTACTGAACTCACAAGAGAGCAGGGAACACAGCAGGTTAGTATGGAAATAAGTTAGAATTCAATCAGGACTGATGGCATTGTCACCTTCACTGTTTACCATCATGGTCCTATCTTGAAATGAGGTGCCAACCCAATTTCCAGGTTGGGAGTTAAGGTGAAGCAGTGCTACACCTGACCTCTGATAGCACTCAAAGCTGCAACAGAGGAAATTGAGCTGCATTTGGATGGGGCATTCAAATATCAATCAAGCTGATAACATAAGTAATTTTATGAGAATTTGGCAAGAACTCCAGGATCTGCCAGCGACTTCCCATTAACTGCTGATTATTAATGACTTATCCTTCAGTTGAAACTTAACTGAGGTACACTGTTTGGCTAATCACCTGTTTCTGGCTGATTACTATTTATGTAATAACCCTTCATTAATACATGTGAGTGATTATACTGAACACTAAATGGCTTCTTATCTCAGTGAGAAGAAAATGACATTTTGACCTTTCATTGCTGTGCATGTAACTGAAATTAACCCGAAAATGGTTGGGTTTCACTAGGTATGGACAGAGGCGAGAGTTCATTTTAAACAGCGCAGCGAGAGAGGCGACAGTTCAGTATAGAGAGCATGGAGAGGGAGTCGACAGTTCATTTTAAACAGCGCGGAGAGAGGGGCGAAAGTTCAAATTGGTCTTCACCAATCTTATATATGTTGCTATGTAAATTGGGAATCCAGCTGGATAACGGTCAGAGAAAACGTCAGTTGTTCATTTTAATGGCTGAAAAATCTTCAGCAGCATTTGTCTGAGTTTCTGATATCTGCTACCAGAATCCTCAATGTCCCATGCCCCAGTGAGTACAACTCATGTGCATTGGGAAGAAAAATGGAAAGATATTTCAAATAAAACTTTAAATCGATGTAATTTTTTCTCTATGATTCTCACATTTAGAAATTGTAATTGCACTGCTCAAACATGCTATTCCTGTTCGTAACAGGTGCCACTTTCGGGACAGTTTCACTGAAGCTAATGCACTTTCCCACAGATAAGAGCATAAGGGGAGGTGATGGCCTAGTGGTGTTATCGCTAGACTATTAATCCAGAAACTCAGCTCATGTTCTGGGGACCCGGGTTCGAATCCCACCACGGCAGATGGAATTTGAATTCAATAAAAAAAATACATCTGGAATTAAGAATCTATTGATGACCATGAAAACATTGTCAATTGTTGGAAAAACCCATCTGTTCCATTAGCAAAGGACTAAGGTCCTTTAGGGAAGGAAATCTGCTACCCTTACCTGGTCTGGCCTACATGTGACTCCAGAGCCACAGCAATGTGATGACTCTCAACTGCCCTCTGAAATGGCCTAACAAGCCACTTAGTTCAAGGGCGACTAGGGATGGGCAATAAATATGGGCCAGCCAGTGATGCCCATGTCCCATGAATAAAAAAAGGAACACATTCTTACTAATTCTAATGATTTTTGAGTACATTTAAGCTGTTTGTCCATTTTGTCACAACTCAATGCGGACTATAAACATCGCAGGTGATTTATTCTATGCGGGGACAAATGGGAACAAAATTGTTCTGAATGAACTGATTGAGTGGTTACCATTCCAACAATCTTGCCTATTACATTTCACCAAGCTGCCAGTGCCTGGTGTGCTTTCACAGGCATATCCTCCTGGGACCACAAATGTTCAAAATATACCCAAGTCTGGAGATTCTTCTGTGAAGAAGACCTGCATGTGCTCAGTTTATCCTTAATCGATTTAGCCGAGGGCTGAAAATAGGTTTCAGGCCACCCATTTATATCATCAGGACCTGTCTGCTGCAATTTAATGTGGCTTTCATCTCTGGCGCGGGCCTGGTACACATCGAAAAACTCAGAAGTTAAAATAGCATCCCATATTGGTGATGTCAAACAAGTGGGCAGGGTACTGTCTTGACTTTAATCCATCACACACACTTCATTCTCATCAGATGTAGGGTTGGGGGGGGGGTGGGGGGGAAGAGTGGGGAAATGGAGAACTAAAATGATCTCTGTGACTTCAATTACATACTGACAGACACATTCATTATTATATGTAATATGAAATAAAAACAGAAAATGCTGGAAAGACTCAGTGGGTCTGGCAGCATCTGTGGGCAGAGAGAAACAGAGTTAATGTTTCTCGTCCATACAACTTTTCTTCAGAGCTGGGTCAAATGGACTCAAAACATTAACTTTTGTTTCTTTCTCCGAAGATGCTTTCAGGCCTGCTGAGTCTTTCCAGCACTTTGTTTGTATTTCAGATTTCCAGCACTTTGCTTTCATTAATATAATAAAGGACTGTATCACGAAGGTAACTTTGTCTTTTGAACAGGTCAGGTTATATTTTGTTTAATGGCATTGACATATAGACACCTATCAGCATATCCTGTCCAGATCTTGTGTGTGCATATATACACACACAAGAGGTGGACAGGATATCCAGACATATATCAAAAGCACCAAAACATATTTCAATTCAGTTTCATGATTTTCGGTACATTGAACTATCTGTGCCACAGGAGAAGGGTGATGTAATGTTATTTTCCATATAATATTCATCAGAGACCCACTCCAAAACTACTGAAAAGGATACAATGATGCTAGATGGCCTTTGTTTCACTTTGTAACAGTATCTCTTACTTAAGTCGAGTGTTCTATTTACCTGATGTACCTTTGTGTATAATGCCATTTGTAAAGAAATTTGACTAGTAGCTTTATTCTTACACATATGCTTGAAATTGTGATATTATTACCTTTTGGAATAGAAGCTAGATGGTGAGGTACTCTCAGGTGAACAAAGCCCAGTCCATCATTCAAACCAGCCTCCCATACATTGACTCCGTCTACACTTCCCGCTGCCTCGGCAAAGCAGCCAGAATAATCAGGGACCCCACGCACCTCGGACATACTCTCTTCCACCTTCTTCCGTCGGGAAAAAGATACAAAGATTCACGTACCAACTGACTCAAGAGCAGCTTCTTCCCTGCTGCTACCAGACTTTTGAATGGACCTACCTTATATCAAGTTCTTCTTTCTCTACATCCTAGCTATGACTGTAACACTACATTCTGCACCCTCTCCTTTCTTTTTGTATGAACGGTATGCATTGTTTGTATAGTGCGCAAGAAACAATACTTTTCACCATATAGAGTCATAGAGGTTTACAGCATGGAAACAGGTCCTTCGGCCCAACTTGTCCATGCCGCCCTTTTTTAAAAAAACGCCTAAGCTAATCCCAATTGCCCGCATTTGGCCCATATCCCTCTATACCCATCGTACCCATGTAACTATCTAAATGCTTTTTAAAAGATAAAATTGTACCCGCCTCTACTACTACCTCTGGCAGCATGTTCCAGACACTCACCACCCTCTGTGTGAAAAAATTGCCCCTCTGGACACTTTTGTATCTCTCCCCTTTCACCTTAAACCTATGCCCTCTAGTTTTAGACTCCCCTACCTTTGGGAAAAGATATTGACTATCTACCTTGTCTATGCCCCCTTATTTTATAGACCTCTATAAGGTCACCCCTCAGCCTCCTACGCTCCAGAGAAAAAAGTCCCAGTCTATTCAGCCTCTCCTTATAACTCAATCCATCAAGTCCTGGTAGTATCCGAGTAAATCTTTTCTGCACTCTTTCTAGTTTAATAATATCCTTTCTATAACAGGGTGACCAGAATTGCACACAGCATTCCAAGTATGGCCTTACCAATGTCTTGTACAACTTTAACAAGACGTCCCAACTCCTGTATATACTAATCCATATGACACTAATAAATCAAATCAAAAAAAGTCATTCCTCATGCAATATATGTAGTTAGTTTCTTATTACACTATTCCCCTCATGGTGCAAGGATGGAAATTTCTTCATAGCAGTCTACCTCTGGCTGAAGAAATGCTATCAGCACCAGGCACCCCCTAATCATAGCACCATATTATCAACATTGGAAGTAAACCCTGACTCTGGGATTTCCTGCCTCCCACCCATCGCAGGATTCCTGCGGGCATGGTGGATAAATGTTTCGTCCACCACTGTTGTCCGGAAACCCAGTGCGTTTTGGGGGTGGGGGTGGGGGGGGGGGGGGGGGGAGGTTTGACTTCAGTGGGACTGGATGATCTCACTGACAGGGAGGCTTGGAAATTCCTTCCCTGTGTGTGGGATGAGCCAGTTCAAATTTCCCTGATTCACGCTTACTGGAATATTACATAATACAAATATTTTCACACTGCCCCCAAAACACGGTCTTACTGCTCAGTCCCAGTGACAGGGATGGACTGGAGCTCCTTGCTCAACTTGTTAAATGGGGAAGTGAAGCCGGAAACCTGTCTCTCGTTTTTAGCGCTTAGCTGCAAAGTTGTGGTGTAGCAGCATGTTGCAATATCTTCAGCCGCAGGGCAGGAATTGAACTGGCTCTGTGACAAAACATCATCTTGAGCATTTTCCCACTAATGTTCTGTCTCCCAGCCCTATTCAAATTCACTGCATTCTCTCTTTTCCTCATGAGTTAGCTCACACACTCTGAACCATGCTTCTCTTGACCATTAAGGGTTGGGATTCTGTGCTTAGGAGATTTTCAATTCTAATTTTCAAGCCTAATATTGAATTCAAGAACTGAAAATGGAAAAGTAATTGGCACCATCATAATTCTCTTGATACGTTAAGCAGAGCTTTTGAAAATATGGCTCGCAAAGGCCACGGGCTGGGGAACACTGGTGTAGATAACAAAATGCACAGTCACAAAAAAAACAGTACCAAATGATGTGCTCAGAAAATAGGTCTCAGGGGACCCGTGGGCAATAGATTTGAAATAAAATTTTGTCTGCCTGTTGTGTAGTGTTCTTCTCTGATAAGCAGATGGAAATGACAACCCCCAGACCCCCTAAATATTTACCTTTCTGGGATAAGCTGATAAAAGCCTGCAGCACTTGGAGTGGAATTCTGACACAGGAAAGGGATTTTCCCTCACCACCCCAACCCCAAGTGAAATCTTGGCAGATGGCCAGTGGAAATGCATTCATGCTCCACAAACTTATCAAACCAGGTGTTAGGGTTAAAATTATCATATTTAAGTATGACAATTGTATCTTGTCATACTTAAATATGACAAGATACAATTCTTAACTTAATTGAGTTCCAATTTAAGCAATATTCCTCTTATAGACTTAAACCTCACTTTAAAATTAGTTAGCAAAACATGGGCATACTAGCTTATCTCAGGTTAACTGTCCTAGAGCTTTCAGAACACCTCTGGAGTGAGAGACAGTGAAGCACCTGTTTTCTTTTGGCAGCCCAAGCAGCAACTGCTTGTAGTTTCAAAAATGAAACTGAAACAGTATTTCTTTCCTGCAAGCTTAGCTCTTCCCATTAAGCACATGACTCTATCCCCGTCAGTCAACCTAATCAAAACTCTACACTGAAAACCCCAGGGAAACCCAAGTAAACACAAATGCATTAGCTCTGCTTATAACAAACACTCCACGTCTAAAATGAATACTTATCCTGTGCTCCCAGCTACCCATTTATAAGTTTTGCTAGACAAACAGACACCCTGCAAAACAGGCCTGATTTCCAAGCATTTCCCTTACAAGAAATATGATATGCAGAAATTTCTTAAAGGCACAGTATCATCACCTAGGATTCCTGGTAGACCAGGCAGGAGACCCAATTCACTTTAAGTGATGCAGAGCTACTTGTTGGCAAAACGATTGCTCTCTTTTTTACATTCAACATTTCCATTTATCATAATTTGTTTCCCTTTCTTTTTTGTAAAAATAACAGATCTTTGCCTACTTGGATGTTTCTCTACAGATGCAATGTGTGAATGTTTCTCTCTGGCATTAACCCATTAAGCAACTGAATCCAATAAAAGGCAACAGTTCGAAAGAAGGCACCGTGCAGACAGGGAAATTGAGCCTTCATGCAGTGATCAGTTGTGCTGGGGTGGCCTGGCTTGGCTTGGCTGCATCAACTCAGGGATGTCAAATGTATCGGTTATCTCCTTAATATCCCTTTTCTGAGGTCAGTTCTTCAGCTAGCATTGGACCTGCGAGCGCATGGCCCAGGAGATGAGTGTCACTGCGTTGGAGCCATTACTCCAGAGGGCAGCACAGTGGTTAGCACTGCTGCCTCACAGCACCAGGGACCTGGGTTTGATTCCAGGCTTGGGTCACTGTCCGCATTGTTTTCCCCGTGTCTGCGTGGGTTTCCTCCGGGTGCTCCAGTTTCCTTTCACAGTCCGAAAGATGTGCTGGTTAGGTGGATTGACCATGCTAAATTCTCCCTCAGTGTATCTGAACAGGCACTGGAGTGTGGCGACGTGGGGATTTCCACAGTAACTTCATTGCAGCGTTGATGTAAACCTACTTGTGACACTAATAAATAAACTTTAACCTTAATAAATAGACTTGTTCAACAGGTTGCTTTTGGGCTGGAATACATCTGTACAGGAGTAGATTGGCCACCAAAAGCAGACAGTTTCCCTGGCCTAGAGCTCTTTGGAAGCAGAGAGATAGCAGGATATTAAGGATGGCTGAGCGTCTGCCAACAAAGTGTGATTGTCCGGGATCAGAGAGCTTCATAAAACTCCAGATTTGCCTCATTTCCGTTCCCGTCAATATTCTACCGAAGCCTGCTGCAAAAGACAGTCTAGAGGATACAATAAGAGCCACCTATTTAGACATAGTTATCAGATGTACCTGTGCTGGGGAAGGGGCATGAAGACCTAAGACTCATTTTTCTATTTGTATTCTCTTTGGCTGTGATGTTGCCTCTTCACTGTACCGATATGAATTGTTATATTGCTATGTCATTCTCCCGTCCTTTCTTTTGGATTATGCATAGCAATTAACCCTGCAGAAAATTTCCATAAGGACAATAAAGTGTATTGAGTGATCGATTAGCCCAGTTTAGAGATTCTTAATCTAGCAGAGAGCTACAAGAGACTTCATTCCACAGAATTAGTAGTCTCCTAAAGTTAAAAATGTTGGGGTGGGGGGGCCGGGGGGGGGGGGGGGGGGGGGGGGGGTGGGGTTGGTGGGGGTTGGGGGGGGGGGTGGGGTGGGGTGGGGGTTGGGGGTGGGGTTGGGGGGGGATTTTCTGGCCTCTCCGGGGGTATTCTCACAGGTGATTCACCATTCACTGGCGGCCAAATCTTCTGGTCCTGCCTCTGACAATGGGATTTCCCATTGACCGCACCACCACACTGCCGGGAAACCCACGGCTGGGGTGAACCGTTGATGGGACCAAAAGATCCCGTCGGTGTGAATGGCTGGAAAATTCCGGCCTTTATATAGGAGGTTTCACAACATCAAGATTCATTCTCGCAAATGTATATCTTTTTAAAATTCCCCTGTTGCATAAACTGGATGAAATTCAGCGGATGGTGCCAAGTATAGGCATTTTTAGGCTCACATCCATGATTCACTCAAACAATCATGTTCATTGTTAATTTGCTTGACCAATGTTCATAGAATCCCTACAGTACAGCAGAAGTGGGTGGCACAGTGGTGAGCATTGCTATTTCACAGCTCCAGGGACCTGGGATCGACTCCCAGCTTGGGTCACTGTCTGTGTGGAATCTGCACGTTCTCCCTGTGTCTGCTGGCTTTCCTCCAGGTTCTCCAGTTTCCTCCCACTGTCTGAAAGATGTGCTGGTTAGGTGCATTGGCCATGCTAAATTCTCCCTCAGTGTACCCGAACAAGCGCCGGAGTGTGGCGACGAGGGGATTTTCACAGTAACTTCATTGCAGTGTTACTGTAAGCCTACTTGTGACACTAATAAATAAACTTAAACTTAAAGGAGGCAATTCGGTCCATCGAGTCTGTACTGACCACAATCCCACCCAGACCCTATTCCCATAACCATCATTTACCCTGCTAATCCCCCAGACACTAGGGTCAATTTAGCATGGCCAAGCAACCTAACCCGCACATCTTTGGACTCTGGGAGGAAACTGGAGCACCCGGAGGAAACCCACGCAGACACGGGGAGAAAGTGCAAACTCCACACAGACAGCGACCCGAGGCTGGAATTGAACCCGGGTCACTGGTGCTGTGAGGCAGCAATGCTAACCACTGTGCCACCGTGCTGTCCTAGTGTTGCTCACAAAGTTTTCTTCCCCGCATTACTAGCCAGCTCAACTATATTTTGAAAATATATATCACAAGCAACTGTACCTTATGGGTCAGATGATTAGGATTTTAAAATGAACACTGTGTAGACTTGATGCAATAAGTCCTAATTAATATTAGTTGAAAGCACAATGAGTTAGATAAGGCAATTCCTGTTATTTAGTACTTCACCCAAATAAAATTGTACATATAGTTTCTGATTGAAAAAAGCCTTATTATTTCTTTGGACGATAGAGAATTTCATTATCATGCAGCAAAATATTTGGCTTAAAGTTTGTTCATAATAGATTCAATGTTCCTTTTTTCAAATACTAACCCCGCAAGTATTCTTGTAAGTTTCCTTTGCTCATGAGTTCTGTGACAATATAAATAGGTTCCTCAAGCGAGCAGATGGCAAAAAGCTGGATTAGCTTTGGATGATTGATATTCTTCATAGCTTTTACTTCTTTAACAAACTCATCCTCGATCATGTCATCTGTGTAAATAAAATGCCTTATTTAATATTTTAACTGATTTCCTTTGTCAATTGTAAAATACGAAGAAGAGCGATACATATGAGGATATATGAATTGGATGCAACAGTTTACTAACCATGGGTCATGGGTTAGAAAATGAAGACTGCAACACCCACAGAGCACATTCAATATTCCTGCACTCTCACAGGATCTCACCACACTGCGGCACGGTGGCACAGTGGTTAGCACTGCTGCCTCACAACGCCAGAGACCCGGGTTCAATTCCAGCTTCGGGTCACTGTCTGCGTGGAGTTTACTCATTCTCCCCGTGTCTCTGTGGGTTTCCTCCGAGTCCTTCGATTTCCTCCCACAGTCCAAAGATGTGTGGGGGTTAGGTTGATTGGCCGTGCTAAATTGACCTGTTCGGGGATTAGCATGGTAAATATGTGGGGTTACGAGAATAGCGCCTTGTGGGATTGTGGTCAGTGCAGACTCGATGGGCCGAATGGCCTCCTTCTGCACTGTAGGGATTCTGGAAGCAGAGTGGAAACAAAACTGATTCTCAGACTTGTGCTCTCATCAAACAAATCTCTGCTTTGGAAACATGGAGTAAGCTCTCACACCTCATTTTCTTTCAGCAGAATTATATGTTGTACATTTGGCCAAGAAAAAAACAATTGTAGATCACAGCAAGAACTACAGCTGGCTCAGAGTGTAAGATAAATACAGGGTGACATGCTTTGGATAATATTTGAAAGCTGCAGGAGAAAAGCTAAGTGTTTGTGAATTCTATCTGATTCCACAGATGCATTCTGAAAGCTCATTATTTATTCCAACATAACGTTTCATTCCACATCTTGACACTGTTCTCTGTTTTGCTTTTACCAATAGGGTTCATGCGGTCCTGAATTCAGTGTAGGACACTATTACAAATATTTAGAATATTGATTTGAGATTTGTTATCTTACCATATTATCTGAACCATTAAAATTGCAGAGGGGGATTTCAAATAGATCAAATGCACTGGTATCGCATACGTCATTTCAGGGACAACATCTTTCTATCACCATCTGAGATTCATTTTCATAACCCATGCCATTATTGATGAGATTGCCTCCACAGCTTTCGATCATGTGAGTGAAATAATCTTTGAAAATCATATTTTGCCTAAACAATATACTGTAGCATTTCCAATCAGCCAAAGTTCACATTATATTGTCCCAACCTGTTTAACCTTTGCTTGTAAAGACAACCCCTCCATACTCGGGGATCATCTGAGTGAACATTCTCCGAACTGCCTCCAATCAAATAATGGCCGCGATCCTCCCATCCCGCCACACTAATTTTTTTAGGGCAGCGGGTCTGGAGATTCTCGTGTCGGCCGATTCGCGGGTACACACCTGCGTTTGCGCCCCGCTTGTGCTCCCCAGTGCCAGATTTCCAGCGGCGTCAGCTCCGCGCTGGAAATCGGTGGGGAGGCACAAAGACCATTTAAATGGCCATTTTAATATAATTTGAATATCATTAGCAGGCTCGGGACTGAAGTCTCCGAGCCCACTAGCCTCTCCCCCACCACCCCGCCTGGAATGGTTCACTCCATCAGGGTTTACAGTAGCTCCCCACTTTTGGGGAGCTAGTGGCCTGACCCCGTTGGAGTGAAGTGGGGGGGGGGGTAATAGGAGCTCCCCAGAGGGTCGGGTGGTGGGGGGTGCCCCTGGCCAGTGCCACCTTAGCAGTGACAGCCTGGCCCCCTGGCACTGCCCAAGGGGCAAAGTGCCAATGCCCAGTGGGTCCCATTGGGCATGGGGCTGTGTCAAAGCCTATGGGGGCAGGGTAATCAGTGGGGGTTCTGCTGCCACTCTGCAGTCGAGATCTGTGGTGGAAGGAGGGAAGGCAGCAATCAGGGCTGGCCATCGATGTGGGGGGAGGGCGGGGGGGGGGGGGGGGGTCAGCCTGCTGGGGGGCCAGGAATGCAGGTAGGGGAGGTCGGCACTGACGGGGTGGGGTGGAGGTGGAATCGTGGTTGGGGGGGGGGGGGGGTACTGGAGATCAGGGCAGTCTGGGAGTGGGGGGGGGGGGGGGGGAGGGGGTTCAGGGCTTGCCCAGGAATGGTCGGGGGGCCAGCGATCAGGCCTTGGGGGGAGTGGGGGGATGGGTGGAGGGCCAGTAATGCGGGAGTCAGGGGCCTGGCCAGCGATTGATCTGACCAGCAATCGGGGGGCCAGCAATCAGGGGCTACTGCGTATGCACTGGTCTTGGCACTGACAGATCGGCACATGCGCAGTGGCCCGCTCCGCGCTATGTTGCCAGTTTCCTGGGTGGGAATAGGCCCAGCCCACTGGCTTTTAATGATATACAGGCTAGTGAGCTCTGCAGTGCACAGAGTGGGGAGATTCTTCATTGAACCCCTTTCTGAAAAAAAAAAGTGTGAATTACTCCAGTTTTCATGCAAATTCGACACTTAGAAATCATTTGGCAGAATTCCTGCCAATATCGTTCCTTAAATAAGGGAACCAAAACTGCTCAAAAACACATCAGGACACAAACCCTTTTTAAGCATTTTGATTGCCACGTGTTGGTTTTCCTTCCAAACACCTTCCCAGACTTCTCCAAAGTGACCTTCTCCCAGTTTTCGCAGCAATGTAAATTCTTCCTTGGGCCTTTCCCATTCATCAGCTTTATAAACATTCTGCTGCGAGAAAGCCAAAATAGTAATAGGCTTTTGATAGGCTTGAACAAATTATTAAAACAAAATTGAAAGGCACTGTAAGACTCAACATTCAGATTCCAGGCCATGAACATTCACTCAAGCAGCTTCCAATTTAATCATATCTGGAAACCATCATAAATTCCTGCATTTAGTGTTGAGGTTAACCTACCTGTAGATGGGGAAATAGATGATCTTATAAGTGATTTAGGGCTCCATAAATGGGTCTGGACATCCCTGTAGGCTTTGTAATCTGTGGGTATATTTCAGTGCAGTACTGAGGGACAGTTGTGCCGGTGGGGATGCCAGGTACATTGGCCGACATCTTGAGCCCGCGTTCGCCTACCGTGGGAGTGACAGCGGGAACTCCATTTCCAGCGAAACCTGGAAGTCGCAAATCTTGGCGGCGAGATCACGACTTCCGATTTTTGCCGCCCCCTCACCGGTGGCATACTCAGATTCACACCTACAATTGGCATGAACCTGGTTTACATATATTTAAATACCTTTGCATATGATTAAAGGACACCACCCCGCTGGATACGGAGCCCCCACTATTTATTCAAAACGTGCCGTCACGTCAGCGAGGTTTACAACAGGTTCACTCAAACGGGAACCTGTTGTGGAGAGCCCCCAGTGGCATAAAGGTGAGTATAGCCCCCCCCGAGGGAGAGGGACATGAGCAGGCAGTGGCCTGCCAATGCCCCCTGGCACAGGTTGGTACTGCCAGATTGGCACCTTGCCCATGCAAACGTGGCAGTGTCAACCTGTGGCAGGGGTAGATCCCAGCTGAGCTACATGGCAGGGGTGGGTGGGTGGGAGCAGACGTGGCAGATGAGGATGTTGGCAATGGCTGTTTGTGGGGGCCGGAGAGGGGTGCCGGTGATAGCTGAGAAGATGGGGTGCTGGGGGAAGGGATCTGATGATTGAGGGAAGGAAAGTTGGGTTGCCAGTACTGGTTGCTGGATTGGCGGGGTCGGGGGGGGGGGGGGGGGGGGGGGGGAGAGCAGTCTGTCCATGTTCATGTGGAAGGGGAGGTTTTATGGAACTGGCTGCTGGAGGTGGACGGGAGGGGGGAGAAATGGTGGCTCTGATCGGGGTGGGGGGTGGGGGGGAGGTGGTGAGGGGGGTTAAATACCAGCTCTGATCGGGGGAAAGAGGGGAGGTTGGGGGGAGGGGGTAAATGCTGGTTCTGATCAGTGGGGGAGCCCCCAAGACCTCCATGGTGGGGTGGGGGCGGTGGAGAACACTTTTTGCTTTGTTTGGGGCGCTCTCTTTATACTTGGCGCCCCAATCTCAGTGCAGTGGGCTTTACTGGCATGTTGATTCCCCCTGTGCCCCCTCATTCCCCCCCCCCCCCCCCCCCTACGCACAAACAAACCCACACAAATAATGCCGTAAAACACTCCCAGTTGTGTTTTTTTGTTAAGATTGGGAGAGAAAACTGTTGAATTTGCAGGGAAACAACACTCTGCCATTTTTTGCTGAGATTCCCCCCCCAGCATTCTCTTTGGTGAGCTTGTGGATACTTCATTCCCAGCAGCCAGTTACCACAGATATAGTGGCAGGCTTCTTAGACTGGTGATTACGCCCATCACCAGCTTCAGTGTTAAGTGCAAAGTTCTGCCAGAGGAGTAGGCATGTACCAGTTTTGCATTGAGGACAGAAAATCTGGGTGACCCGTGGCCCTGGCAGACCCAGGGCACTGGAGTCTAGCAAGGGGTCAGTGGAGGGGGTAGGGTTGGGTGAGGAGAAGGACACACAAAAATGGCCCTATATCTGAAGCCTCGCTTAACAATCAGGTAGAAGTAAAGATCCCATTATGTTCCCTGAAGAAAAGCAGAGTGTGTCCTAGCCATCCTAAAACAAATACCGTCAGACAGGTAGACTACCCAGAAATTCATTCATCTGCTGTTTGTGAGATGTTGTTCTACACAAATTATCTGACATATTGGGCTGCATGACAACAGTAGCTGCAATTCAAAATATATCCATTGTTGTCAGTCTCAAAATATATTACATTAAGAAATGGAAGATCATTGTTATTTGGCGATTTAGGTACACACTGACAATCTGATAACATGATCTACTGACCGGGTAATCTGACCAGGAAGTGCCAGGTTGTGAGTGAATCCCCTCCAAGTGTTAATAAAATTTTATGGACAGATATAATTAAGTTGTTCTACCAAAATCCACTATTTGTTTCTTTACTCTGGAGTTCAATTTTTTAAGCACCTTGAGACAGGAAAGGTGCTATATAAATGAAATGGTAGTTAAAATTTTAGAAATCATTTCAATCATCCAGGCAATATCATTATTGACATTGGTACTGTGGCACAGTGGTTAGCACCGCTGCCTCACAGGAACCCAGATTCAATTCCGGCCTTGGGTGATCATCTGTGTGGAGTTTCACGTTCTCCCTGTATCTGCGTGGGTTTCCTCCGGGTGCTCCGGTTTCCCTCCACAGTCCGAAAGATGTGCAGGTTAGGTTGATTGACCATGCTAAATTGCACCTTAGTGTCAGTGGGATAGGGCCTGGGTGGGATTGTGGTCAGTGCAGACTCATTGGGCTGAATGACCTCCTTCTGCACTGTCAGGATTCTATGACTATTCTAGGATTAGGCCAGAAGGCAATATAAAACAATCATTTCATGGTTTCCAGACCACATATGGGTGATAATGTCACTTTAGATTAAGCAATCCACAACACATTGTCATTTTTATTACCCACAGATGCGTTTGGACAATGCTCCCTGAACGTAGTATAGTTGTACACGACAAATCTTTTGTGTATGGTTTTATGTTACGCAGCATGAACTCCCAGAACATACCTTTGCATGAGGGTTTGTTAATGAAAACCCAAGGATCCTGCCATCTCTTTTGTAGAATTCCAAAAGTTCACTAACAGTCGCAAACGTTTGATTCTCATGAAGATAAAACAGTCCCTCAGGTGAGGTAAGTATCCGAAAGTGATAGACTTTATCATTGAGAGCTGCAGGTTAAAAAAAACATTTAAAACTGAAAACACATCATTCCTCGCCTCATGTTTCATGCTTTATAAGTGAACCAGCAAAACAAGTGTCAGGAGAGGGCAAAGTCTGGACTGAATATGGCTCTGTAACCATTAGCAATGGTGCCCTACGATTTATTAGTATGTACTTTTGCTATTAGTTCATCCCTTTTCCCACTAAATGATTTTTCTCCAATGGGCGTATTTGTCTGTGCACTAATATTGTAAATATCTGGATACAAAATAGCTTTACATAGTGACTAGAGCAGTTCTGTGCCCCTCGTGCTGAGAATGTATCAGATTTATCCAGTTTCTGATGGTCTTTACATTTGAGCAACCATGTGACACAAAAGCATTATATTAATTTCAATATCTGTAAATTGCGAGGACCATCAATAACCGGACCTCAGTCTCAAAATATCATCCATCCCATGTTCAATCCATTAAAATAAGAATTTTGATTTTGCCCCCTTGTAGCTAGGGCACGTGTGGGGTTAAAATATTGCAAAGTGGTTAGCACTGCTGCCTTCACCTGGGTTCAATACCCGGCCTAGATGTCACCAAGTCCCAGTCTGTGTGAAGTTTGCACATTCTACCCGTGTCTGTACCAGTTTCCTCCCATAGTCCAAAAGACGTGCTGGTTAGGTGCATTGGCCATGCTAAATTCTCCATCAGTGTACCCGAACAGGCGCCGGAGTGTGGTGGCTAGGGGATTTTCACAGTAACTTCATTGCAGTGTTAGTGTAAGCCTACTTGTGACACTAATAAATAAATTTAAACTTTAAAGTGGCACCTGCTGGATCCACACTCGTACATTTTAACAGATGCATTTCAAATGTGAGGTTCTTGTCTCAGGCAGGTGAGAGATTGATCCAAAGGCAGAGGTTTAATGATGTCAATCAGGCTCCAATGCTATTTAATGTTTGCAGTCTGAGGCTGATGCCTCCTGCTGGCTTTGTCAAGGAAAGCCAGCGCCCCAGAAAGCAGGCCTAAAAGAGTGCCAAGTTGGTTGATTAAGTTAAAAGCTTTCGCACAAGCACAATAAGTAATCAAAACAGGGAATGAAATGTACGGCGTTACCTATTTATTTGGGAATGGGCGCCAGACACTCGCTTTGCCAGCAACGCTCACTTCCCATGAACTAAGTCAAAATCTTCAAGGGGTTGGAATTCAAAATGAAGGAAGTAGTGTTTCTGCTGTAGCCATCACTCCATCTGGACTCCTGTGTTCAGTTTTAGCTATTGCAACTCAGGAAAGACATACTGGCCTTCGTGAGGTTACACTACAGATTGGTCACAACAATACCAGGATTAAAGGTTAAATTAGGGGAGGTTGCATTAACATGGCTTGTACTAAAGTTGAGGTCGGCGAGGATAATCCAGAATAAGAGGGCAGAATCTTAAAATCAGCAAATTAAAAGCTCTCCAGCACTTTCTGTTGATATTTCAGATTTCCAGTGCCTCCAGTTTTGTTTCTGATTCTAAAATTAGAGTTCGACCAATGAGGAATGAGTGGAGATGTGTATGCGCTGTTGCTAGGGGAGAGGTGAAGAAGAGGCAATATGGAAAAAGGATGGAGAGGTGAGGACAATAGGAGGAAGTGTTTGTAATTTGAAGTGAGGAAGGAGTGGTAGGAGGAGGTTGTAATGACTTCAATCAGGCCATTGATGTTGGCCGATTGGAGTATGAGCTCACTGATTAAGAATGGGATGGCACAGTGGATAGCAATGCTGCCTCACAGCATCAGGGACCCAGGTTCGAATCCCACCTTGTGTCTGTATGTTCTCCCCGTGTCTGCATGGGTTTCCTCCGGGTGCTCCGGTTTCCTTCTGTTAAAAGATGTCCCTGATTAAGGATCCAACTGATGGACCAACCAAGGAGTCTTTGCTTGTACTTAACTGGGAGTGTCAGTTCCTCTGACACCCCCGGAGATAGACTGCTGCTAGCACTCTTGTGTACTGCTGTTAGAGCTTGTAAATAAAGGGATTTTGGTGAAGGGATTTCTGCCTCCTAAGACTTATTACAGAGGTTGATCAAATGGTGAATTAATATGTGGCACGAAGGAAGCAAAAGATGTGAGTGTGTGTTGAATGAAAGAGAGTGTTGCAGTGTGCCATGTGACTGGTCCCTGAAGCATGTGATGGAGGGGAGGGGATTGTTGACAATGATGGGGAGGTGTGACAAGATTCATTAGGTGGTGTTGACAGAGGTGGAAATGCAAAAAGCCATATTCACTCCTCCTGCTCTTGTAAGGTCACTATACCTTTTTCTGCATTGAGCTTCAATCCTGGGGGTGATGGTGGCAATGACCCTTCCAGCTACCTTTGTCCAGGCCAATTACATTGTGGCCTTGTGAATACATTTTCAGTATCTGGGAAACCCTTACTAATTCTCTGTTCTCAATCCCTCCACCCGGACCTCTAGGGAGGTATTTGAAAAGTATGGGGATGTTGACCAACATTTGCCCATGATCCTCACTACGAGATTGCTTGAGACTGAATAACTAAATCACAGAGTTGGGATCAAATCTGAGAATATTTGATCTCCTAAACTCAATATCACATCACACCTGCACTGATCCACCAAACCACTTCACTTTTAACCAAGTTTTGCATACCTGATATTGAATAGTCGCTGTTACCAGTCTCACTTTTACGGACTAGGAAAGTTCCATTTTTATTTTCTGCAGACTGAAGCAATTTTTCCGCATTGGTTCTCGATATGCTTCCAAAATACCATCTGATTTAAAAAGAAATTGGATTTTTACTATATAAATACCCTGTGGCATTGTTCATGGTGTATCAGACGATACGACACTTTATATTAAAATGTCTTAATAAATAAAATTCTGTTTTGTGAAATCAGTGTTATTGGGAAAATGTTATCATATTTATAGGGGATGGGATTCTCTGGCTTCCCCTCAGCAATGGGAGGTGGTGCGCCATTCATTGGCAGTGGGATATTCTGGTCCTACCACTGTCAATGGAAATTCCCACTGAATCCACCCCATGGCACCAGGAAATCCGTGGCAGGGGGTGCACCATTGGCAGAACCAGAGAATCCCACCAGCATGAATGACTCGAGAATTCCAGCCAGGAAATGTGTGCTGTATATTATATATATTGCACACACATAAATATACAAAGTAACATTTTACTGAAACATTGGCAGGTTTATGAACAATGTGATAACTGGAGATACTAGGATCACAAAACATCAAAATTCCTGACAACAGTTGCCACCTAGGGTGGAAGGGTCAAGTACTCGGGGGCATAGGTTTAAGGTGCGAGGGGCAAGGTTTAAAGGAGATGTACAAGGCAAGTTTTTTTACACAGAGGGTGGTGGGTGCCTGGAACTCGCTGCTTGGGGAGGTAGTGGAAGCAGATACGATAGTGAGCTTTAAGGGGCGTCTGGACAAATACATGACTAGGATGGGAATAGAGGGATAAGGTCCCCGGAAGAGTTGGGGGTTTTAGTTCAGTCGGGCAGCATGGTCGGTGCAGGCTTGGAGGGCCTGTTCCTGTGCTGTAATTTTCTTTGTTCTCTTGGTTCTAATTATAGAATCTTACAGCACAGAAACCAGTAAATGCCCCTGATGTCTGTGCTGATGTTTTTCTCTAGTAAACTATTTAATATATTAGAATTATCTAATATAATTCTTGCTTGCTCCCTTATCCTTTATATTCCTCTTTTTTGAGCGAACCCAATCTTGTTGGTTCAAACAGCTTTGTTTAAGCCATAGATATCAGTACTGAGAACTATGTTTGTATGATGCACTAAAATTTGTAACGATGCTTATTGGTGTTACAATTGGATGGGAAGATTCCATAATTGAACCCTGGTTCAAAAGATTGTTACTTTTGATTTTTTTTTTAGAAAATGTGGAGGAAGTGATTCATAGGACTTCTAATTAGTTTTACAACAAGGAATAAACATTTATAAATCATCAGAAGATTGATTATAACACAATACTGTTATAATCCAGGCCAGAAACTCCAAGGTTTTTTATGGAGTCAGCTTAGATCATAAGTTTTGCACTTTGAATTTCGGCACAGGTAAGCATAAGATGTTTCACTCCAGGTGTGATTCAAACGATCCACTAGGGAGCTTTTATCAAACAAGGTTTATTTAAGATTACAGTTAACATATAATAAGACAATTAGCAATAACTTCTACCAATTACAAACAAGGAAAAAAAAAACAACCATGATATTGTATAAACCTTAACAGCTCCGAATACTGTTCCAACCAAACAAACCTCCTTACAAACATACACCTGTCCCAGGGTTTAGCACAGAAAATAAGAATGCTCATGTGATGCTCTTCTAGCTCTGCAACACTTGGATGGAGAATTGAAACTCTGACTTCCTAGCCCTGGAGTTCCAGTCCACTTCGAGGCAGAGATAGAGCCTCTGCTTGCCTCTAGCTAGCAAACCATCAACAGTAAAATTTTCACTACAAAGAGGCAAGAAAAACTGCTTCCAACTAGCCAACAGAATTTCTAGTACCGGGAGAGATACAGAAATACTGCTTTTCAGTCTGGAGTCCAACAGCTTCCAACTAGCCAACAGCCAAAACTGAAAGTAAAGAACTCTTCCCACCTGACCTGTCAATCATTCTTCCCCCCAACAATTCAAAAGGGGTCGTAAAATTCACATAACTCCAGGACATCACATTAGGCCCAGATTAAAAATAAACCAGAAGCCTATTATTTGACTCTAACAACAATAAAAAAAATGCCACGACAGACCTCACAGTGCCAAATAATAAAACAAAAAACAGAAACAGGGTTGCTTACAAACTGTGGAGAACATGATTACGAATACACTTTTAAAGGTACAGTAGTGTCACAATACTCTTTTACTGGACGCCCAGACAAATCTCTCTTCACTGCAGCGTCACCAGAGAATTCCGCTGGTGTGAATGGCTGGAAAATTCTTGCCAATATGTCTACTTATTTTTTACTGAAGTGTGTATAATTTTGGACCCATTTTCTGTAATGAGGCGGTCAGTGTAATGCAAACTTGCACAAACTCTATGTTATTTGACAAGGTCAGCTCACTTGTATACGGTGTAAGGGTAGCTAATTTATATACTGTTCTGATAGTGTCAGGTGGGGAAGTTCAGAACTTTGGGTGCAGCAGCTACTAATAAGCTCTGTCTCCTTGAGAGGAATGACAATTTTTCCAGCAGAGGAAGAAAGATTGATTTGTATTTGTATATAGTATTTTCATGACCACAGGATATCCCGGAGAACTTTGTAGCCAATAAAGTGCTTCTGAAGCATAGTCACTGTTGTAATGTAGAAAACTCGGAAGCCAATCTATTTCCGTGATGTTGATTGAGGGATAAATATTCCTGGGGGAACTCCCTGCTCTTTTTCAAAATAGTGCCGTGGAATATTTTACATCTGCCTGAGAAGGAAGACAGGATTTTCCAGCCATGCACACCCCAAAATTGGAAAATCCCTCGAGGCCAATGGACCTTTGCATGGTCCGCGTCCCACCCGCTAGGATTCCCATGGTGGGCGGGACAGGAAAATTTCACCCAGAGCCTCGGTTTAACATCTTATCAGAAAGGTGACAATGAAGGCAGTGGTATCCAGTTTGATCCTTTGAAAGGCTGTATGGTCTTTGGAGAAGGAAAGGGCCAGTCAGATAAGAAACTGTAATTATCTTTTTAACCAGTCCTCTCCATTGGGAACGGGCTCCCATTAACTGTTACAGTACAGCTCAGGCAATCTATTAGAAAGCCCCATATATAACTTAAATATTTTTGAGGGTATAATGAGCTCTGCATGCCTTTTGTACACAGGTTCCCAAGTGCTGTTGATGCGAGCCAGCCACATTGGGCACAGGGTGGGCCTCAGGCCTGTGATTATAGAACCATTATTGATCCTATAACCATTTACTGTTTCCTCCATGTTTAAGATTTCCTGCATCGAGCACACATGTGGATTTTAGGCTCGTTCTTCCAAAGTAAATTGATATGTTATGTGCAAAATTATGGTGAATAACATTTTACAGGAGTCTATGGTGTTTGTGGGAAAGAAAGCAACCACTGGATCATTAAGCAAGATAAGTAGCTGCCAGATGTCTTTTACTTTCTGTTTTAAGCAATTGAGCATGACATGGGGATGAAAATCATATCGGCCATGATTGAATGGTGGAGCAGTCTCTATGGGCTGAATGGCCTAATTCTGCTCCTATATCTTGTGGTCTAATCTCATTATTCAATTTTCTTTTCATTTTGTTGGCTGCAGCATACCTTAAATTCGTTTGGAATGTAGCGTTGATCATTAACAATGCTATATACTCTGATCAGGCACATTCCAGGAAGTTTCATCACATGACCTTCCATCCACCCCACCCAGTCAAAAAAACATTTTCCTCCCATCTTCAATATTTTTTTTACAGTCATTAAAACCCACACCATTTTAATGCCTCTAGGTTGCTCAGAGCAGCAGGATATTAATGTTTAATTTATAGAAATTCCAGGACATTCCTACAGCAAAAGAAAAGCTTTATTCCTTTTCAAATCTCTTGTAGGAGAAAATTGTGCCCATCAATGCTGGATTGCCAAACACTTGAAATCTGTCAACTTGGTCGTTTTGAGCTGAATTTTCAAGGGCCTGAGGAGATGGGTCAGGTGGGACGGTGGCAGGGAGCAAGGGGCTGAAAATACATGAGGAACCCTGAGGCAGGTTCCATGACATGTTACCATTTCTTCCGTAGCAGGTGGATTAACAGTGAAACTGATTATGTGACTAGCCACAGTGGACACCTGATAGGACTTAATTAAGGACACTTTCCTGGCACCATCTGGATTCTGCAGCCAGCGTAAGGCTGAACCACGAGGTTGTTACAAACCAGATGCAGCCTCCCAGCAGCGGGCAGGTTAGCGAGAGGAGCTGGACTTTCTGTTCAATGGAGAAGTCGCTGGAGAATGGGGGTTGATTTCACCTCCTGTCCAATAGCATTAACCCTTTGTTCCCCTCTTATATCCCACATTTGTCACTGGCAACCGGGAGAAGGAGTTCTCACACTCCCCTACATACTTCTCTGAAGGTAAGGCTGTCAATGTTTCAGTGCTGGGTGGCCTACTATTAACCCTCCGGATTCAGGAGCAGTGGTCCTGGAGGTGCCCACTTCGTCACTAATTGGTTGCCTCTTCCAAAATCCCCCCCCAAAGTTCTGCCACTGGTATTTCCAGATTCTGGAATTGCACTTCAATCGATGGCAAGATTGAGATCCAGGAACAAAAACTCTACCTTTGTCTCCAAGCCAGAAAGTTGAGAGTTCAAATCCTACTCCAGGCATTGAACGCGCTAAGCTATGCTAAGCTTTTTTGGGGGGGGGGGGGGGGGGGGGAGGGGGACTTCTGCATGGTTGAAGCTGTCTTTTGCAGATAGTGTAAAACTCTGAAGGGTCATCCAGCCTTGAAACGTTGGCTCTATTCTCTCCACAGATGCTGTCAGACCTGCTGAGATTTTCCAACATTTTGTGTTTTTGTGTAAAACTGAAGTCATTTCAGCTAATTATGATGGTTATAAAAAGCCTTCCAACAGCACAGTCAACATCCTACTCTCACCCAACTGGTTTTTGATTGGATTCCGTCTGTGCTGTAACCATTCAGCCTGCCCTATGCATGCTGGACCTCAGCAAGAGCAATTCAATTAGCCCCACTCTCCTGCCTTCTCCCTGTCGCACTGTAATTGATTTTCTGTAAGAAAACTGTCCAATTCTCCTTTTAAAGTCATGACTGATTCTACTTCCATCACACTGTGCTGCACTGTGAGGCAGCATTGCTAACCACTGTGCCACTGTACCGCAGATATAATCGCATGACCAGGCCCAATGATTCTGTGAGTGGAGTCTGGCTTGTGATTGGTGCCATTTTGTCCCTTACTGTACATCATTTTCCTGCTGCATTTTCAGCAACCCTCCCTGTACTAAACTTCAATTTTTAAACATTTTACTGTACCCTGTAGTTAAGAAACTGCGGATTTTGTTTTTTGAAATAATTCTCCACTGTACTGTATCTTAATCCGGAACTGTACTTCACAGTATAGTATTTAAGGCTATGAGGTAGTGTTTCAATTTTCGCATCGGGTTTTCCAGGCCAAAACTGTCCTCAGGAACCTAACTCTGGCCTTAACATTGCTTGCTATGAGAAACAGTGCTTCATTTAAAGGGTGACTTTCAGGAATGCAACCAACACTAAGTGAAGACTACGTGTATACTAATGTACATTATGAACTGGATTATCCTGTTAAAGTCTCCATTCCTTATCTCCCAAACATTTTGTACATTCTCTATTATTACTCACAAAAGGAAAAGCCAGTGTTTCCGCATTCTTTGAATATTCAACATGACTTTTCACTGACCAAATATTACCTTGAACAAAACCTCTCAAATTTTACACCCTAGATGCATTTCTTGAAACTTTAAAATGACAACATTGGGTTGGGTTTAATGGAGGTGACAGGCCAGTCAATGGCAGCCCTAAATGTAACTTCATTTTGTGAAGGCCCTCCGAATTAAGTGCCATCAGATAGGCAGGCTTTATGAAGGACAGTAAGAAGTCTCACAACACCAGGTTAAAGTCCAACAGGTTTATCTGGCTGCACAAGCTTTCGGAGACTCGCTCCTTCTTCAAGTGAGTGAGGAGTTGTGTTCACAAACAGGGCATATATAGACAGAAACTCAATTTACAAGATAATGGTTGGAATGCGAGTCTTTACAGGAAATCAAGTCTTAAAAGGTACAGACAATGTGAGTGGAGAGAGGGCCAAGCACAGGTTGAAGAGGTGTGTATTGTCTCCAGCCAGGACAGTTAGTGAGATTTTGCAAGCCCAGACAACCCTGCCACAGCAACCTCTGCAAGACGTGCCAGATCATTGACACGGATGCCATCATGAGAACACCATCCACCAGGTACACGATACATACTCTTGCAACTCGGCCAACAGTGTCTACCTGATACGCTGCAGGAAAGGATGTCCCCAAGGCATGGTACATTGGGGAGACCATGCAGACACTACGACAACGGATGAATGAACACTGCTTGACAATCACCAGGTAGGAGTGTTCCCTTCCAGTCGGGGAACATTTCAGCAGTCACGGGCATTCAGCCTCTGATCTTCGGGTAAGCGTTCTCTAAGGCGGCCTTCATGACACATGACGACGCAGAATCGCTGAGCAGAAACTGATAGCCAAGTTCCGCACACGAGGACGGCCTCAACCGGGATCTTGGGTTCATGTCACACTATCTGTAACCCCCACGACTTGCCTGGGCTTGCAAAATCTCACTAACTGACCTGGCTGGAGACAATACACATCTCTTTAACCTGTGCTTGGCCCTCTGTCCACTCACATTGTCTGTACCTTTAAGATTTGATTATCTGTAAAGACTCGCATTCCAACTATTATCTTGTAAATAGAGTTTGTGTCTTTATATGCCCTGTTTGTGAACACAACTCTTCATTCACCTGAAGGAGCGAGACTCTGAAAGCTAGTGCTGCCAAATAAACCTGTTGGACTTTAACCTGGTGTTGTGAGATTTCTTACTGTGCTTACCCCAGTCCAACGCCAGCATCTCCACTTTATGAAGGACAACAGGGGTGGAAGTCCTGCCCGCTGACAGCTGCCATCCTCTGATTGACCCTGTTCATAGAATCCCTACAATGCAGAAGGAGGCCATTCTGCCCATCGAGCCTGCACCAACAACAATCCCATCCAGGTCCCACATGTTTACCCTGCTAATCCCCCTGACACTAAGGGTCAATTTAGCATGGCCAATCAACCTAACCCGCACATCTTTGGACTGGAGGAGGAAACTGGAGCACCCAGAGGAAACCCACGCAGACACGGGGAGAATGTGCAAATTCCACACAGACAGTGACCCGGGCTGAAATTGAACCTGGGTCCCTGGCACTGTGAGGCAGCAATGCCAGTCACTGCACCACCATGCTGCCCCAAATCTCAACTGTCTGCACTGAGGCGGCATGGTGCTTAGCACTGCTGTCTCACAGCGCCAGGGACCCTGGTTCAATTCCCAGCTCGAGTCACTGTCTGTGCTGCGTCTGCACGTTCTCCCTGTGTCTGTGTGGGTTTCCTCCGGGTGCTCCGGTTTCCTCCCACAGTCCAAAAGACGTGCTGGTTAGGTGCGTTGGCCATGCTAAATTCTCCCTCAGCGTCCCTGAACAGGCGCCAGAGTGTGGCGACTAAGGGATTTTCACAGTAACTTCATTACTTGTGACTAATAAATAAACTTTAACTTTAAACTTTAGGAAGTATAAGTAGTTAAGAGCAAGCGCAAGTTTGAGACTACTGATGGGGCTAAGAGAGAGCTGGCTTCTGTCTTCTGCCAATGCATCCGGTGTCAGCTACCTGTTATAAATACAGGAGGTTCGCTGGAGCTGATCTGATTTCATTTATTTTTGCGACAGGGAAGTTGAAAATATTTGCTATGCTTTGATATTTTTGTGTGGTGCTCTTTTAAATATTATGTATTTGGCTCAAGCAAATTTGTTAAATATTTGAAATAAGCTGTTTCTTTATGTTGTAATATACAAGCAGATCCCCTGTGACACTGATAACCCTAATTCACAATAATTTGAAAGTTACAATTTTATTGTACCACGTGATACACAATCTGCTTTTGAAATCCAAAATTCTCAACGTACATACGAGATTGGGAATTTATCACACTATTACCCAAAGTATTTAGGAATCTTGCCATTTTACATAGAAACATAGAAGATAGGAGCAGGAGGAGGCCATTTGGCCCTTCGGGCCTGCTCCACATTCATTACGATCATGGCTGATCGTCCAAATAAATAGCCTAATCCTGCTTTCTCCCCATAACCTTTGATCCCATTCGCCCCCAAATGCTATATTGAGCCACCTCTTGAATACATTCAATTTACATTCATTTTATTTGGTGATTAGGTTTGTTTCAAGATTGGCAAGTGGGGGCTTAGTTACATTATAACACTCATGTTTTAATCATGCCATTAGCAGCGGCACTCCATTTTAAATGAAGACTGATGAAGCCTTGCTCAGTATTGGACATGTCAGTCAAAGCTGACCTCAGGATTTTCTCCTCAATCGATAAACTGTTTGCTGGGATCCGTTCCCTTGGGATTTTGACAGTGGCTTCCTCCAAGATACAATCCTCTCTGTCCACCAGCTTTCTCCACAGTCCCACTGTCTTCAGACGGGATTCCCATCTCCCAGGTTTAGTGCTAGTTGGGGGAATGCCAGAGAGATTGCCACCTACATAGGGCTCTACTCCCATCCCCAGGTTAAAACTGGGGGTTTTGGAACAGCACTAAGGGAGCACAGGACTCATGTAAGCACCAACATTCAATGGAAACTATGATAATCCCCACGAGGTCCATGGAGAATCACTGATTGATCTCCTTGTGGGGCCCATTGAGTATAGGTTCCCCTGGTAACAGGCAATGGCCTGGCCCAGCTGGAACTCATTACCTGAGCCTTCTGCAAGGCAGGCCCAGGACTGGGCCTGCTGAAGTGTAGTCCCAGGTAGGGCCTAGTGTGTGTAAACCGTGGTAGTGTTTTTACTTTGCATCCAGTAATAAGCTATGTTCCTTCCCAGTCGGACTTCCTGAATCATTACAGAAACAAAAAAAAACGCAAGGCTTGCTTGACCTCTTAAATGGATGTAAATGTCATTATCTGAGGAATAGTGGAGTTCCTCCAGTTTATTGGTAAATATTTATTCCTCAATCATTAACACTATAATATCTCATCTGGCTATGTTGCTGCTTGTGGAAGCTTGCCGCATGCAATGTGGTGGTCATATTTCCTTTTACAGG
Source organism: Mustelus asterias (assembly GCF_964213995.1). Lineage (NCBI taxonomy): Eukaryota > Metazoa > Chordata > Chondrichthyes > Carcharhiniformes > Triakidae > Mustelus > Mustelus asterias. The sequence continues at coordinate 56,004,636 of NC_135820.1, forward strand.
TAGTACACTGTAACTTGTAAAGGCTTCATTGAATGTAAGCTGCTTTGGAAGGTCCTGGGGTCATAAACGGGACAAAATAAGTAGAAGTTATTTTTTGTATGTTCAATGGTTTTCACATAAACATGTAAGTTGCTCTAATTACATAAGGCCCGATCTCTTAATGGGATAGATGTCATGTTTGTGGAGTTGAGGGGAAAGCAAGCCTCAGATTATTGTAACTCCCAGGCCTCATTGATATTTGAATTTCAACTGCCTTCTCAATTCTGTAGAATTGGGCAATACAATGATGTGATCCTCAAATAAAGTGTACAATGCATCCCTTAAACTAGTGTGGCACCTCCTGCATTTCTCAAATTAACTCTGGAAGACTTGCTGGCTGCAGACATGAGGGCTCCCATTTTTTGGTGCACACTGGAGGTCCTAGTGGAGGAAGTTTGGGTCAGAAGAGAAGTACCTGAAGAAACATCCTCAGGACACTGTCAAGTGTGGAAGCCATCATCTGAAAGTTGGCAATCCAGGTAGGAAAAGGTCTTGTGATCCAGTGGGCTGCAGCTGTGAGCAACCTTTAATACTGCTTCAGGAGCTCTCTCAGACACTAATTCAACTCAGTCTTGTTTGATTTGATTTATTGTCACGTGTATTATTACAAAGTGAAAAGTATTGTTTCTTGCACGCTATAGAGACAAAACATACTGTTCATAGGGAAGGAAACGAGAGAGTGCAGAATGTAGTGTTAGTGTTATAGCTAGGGTGTAGAGAAAGATCAACTTAATGCAAGGTAAGTCCATTCAAAAGTCTGACGGCAGCAGGGAAGAAGCTGTTCTCGAGTCGGTTGGTATGTGACCTTAGACTTTTGTACCTTTTTCCCGACGGAAGGTTGAAGAGAGAATGTCCGCGGTGCGTAGGGTCCTTAATTATGCTGGGTGCATTGCCAAGGCAGCGGGAAGTATAGGCAGAGTCAATGGATGGTTTGCGTGATGGATTGGGCTACATTTACGACCTTTGAGGCCTAAGAATGGGTGCAGCATCTGGAATTTGAGTTAAAATGCAATTGGGGGAGGTACAACTTCATTGGAGAGTGACTTTTATCTTTTAATTAGTATCTTTAGTGCAGGAGAAGGCAAGATAGAGTCATAGAGCAAAACAACACGGAAATAGGCCCTTTAGCCCAACTGGTCCATGCCAACCATGGTGGCATCCCAGCTAGTCCCAATTGCCCGCATTTGGCCCATATTCCTCTAATCCTTTCCCATCCATGTACCTATCAAAATGCTTTTTAAATGTTGCCATTGTACCTGCCTCAACCACTTTTATTCCATATACACACCATCCCATGTGAATAAGTGGCCCCTTAAATCTGATACATAATATAGTGCGGAGTACAGTTCCGAGGTGCCATGATCATGTACTTGCTTTACAAAACACAGTATTCTCTAAGGAGGTAACAGACATGGCAAATGGGGGTAATACCGTGCATGTAAGTAAGATATATCGACTGCAGGAAAGTCTTTGACAAGCTCTTACACAGAAGATTATGAGAAGCTGAAGGTGTGTGGAATTAGGGCTAGGGTAGCAAAATGAACCAAAATTGGTTCGAAAGAAAGGTGAAAATGGAGAGTAGGAATGGTGATCAGATCACTGAAAGCAAAGAATAATAGCCGATTGTGGAGCCACTACCCGAGGCCACGGATCTGCAATATTTACAGGAAATTGGAGACATTTAGAGTATAATCCTCTCAACATTTGCAAAATCAAGAAAATCCTGTAATGTAATTGAGCAGAAAACAAACACGTTCTAACTGGCTCCATGCCTTCTTTCAGGAATATACTTAAAGAGACACACTGTCCCTGAAACTCGTGGAACAGTTTGGCAGTTAGGAAACCTCGAAGAATAGGTTTCCCTCGGGCCTTCCAAAGGTTAATGAAAGGACCCAATTATCAGTTTTGAAATCAGTCTCCTGGCAGTTGCCAGCAAGTCTGGAAGTGTGACAGATTGTTAGGCATGCAGCCTGTGGCTCCAGGCCACAGTCAGTGAGCGTAAAGGTGGGTCGGAGAGATTGAGAAAAGAGGGTAGAAGTTTGTGCTAGGGCCCTAAGAGATCAGGGAAAGAGATTGTGGAAGGTTGGGAGGGTGGTGTGGGGGGGGGGGGGGGGGGGGGGGTGGGGTGGGGGTGGGGGGGCAGGATCTGGGGAGGGTGGTGGGGGAAGAAATTAGAGTGGCACGAGAGGATTTTGAATAACCTGAGGGGACTGGAAGGAAATTGGAAGCTGTGGAAGACATCAGGAGGGCATCAGATTGCAGGGGAGGGTCTGATCACCGGAGAGGTTAATAGGTTTGCTACGTCGGCTGGGGAAGCTATCATCCTCCACCTGGCTCAAAAGCAGTGCTGGAAAAGCACTTTACCTGATCTATGAAACAGTCCTGGCCTCTCTCCAGCTGCTGAGTTTCGGGAAACCAGATTAACGGACATTCACCAGCATGATACCCAGGCTGTGGTCACACACCATTTGCTAATTGAGGAAGTGGGAATCCTTGTGGTCCAGGAAAACAGCAGAGATCACATAAGGAGCACACAACACAATGCCCTGAACATCCCATTGACTGTTCGTGCAGCCAATGGAACCCTGCACTATGGGGAAGCCTGCAATCCAAGTCTTGTAAAACTGAAGCAATTGGATCGGGACCATTCTATGCTGTTGGTTGCGATATGAGGAGAATTTTTACATGCGTGACTCACACATGGAATGCTTCCAAAGTCAACTAGACTACTGGAACACAGTCATCCTTACACATTTCAATAGTGGCTATAAATGAAGGAATAATGCAAGCCTTGACACAGGTTGCTTGGTCATGTACTCAGGGTCTTGACCAGGTTCTTTGGGGCTTGTCTATTGAAATAGCTACTCAGAGCCTAGTGTCCCTTTACCAGATTCCCTTTATTTGCAAACTTAATTCCACTCCTAAGATTGCTTCAGGTACAAAGTCAGAATCCAGAGTGTCAGTAGCCCCGACACTCCTCAACATATACATGTATGTGAGACTCCCTGATCGGTCAGGCAATCATTACCTCAATCAGGGTGCTCATACTGCAAGAAGCTAACCTCATTGGGTCATTACATCTCTCCTCCTAGTATGAGACTGTTAAAACCATATTACTCATTAATTACAGCTGTTATATACGTATTAGGAACTCTGCTCCCTCCAGATTGCAGTTTCTCAATCATGTGATGTTACATTATCATGATATCAGCATCCTGTGTTTCTAATGTTAATCTTTCCCCCTCTGGTGCCCCCCACCCCCAAAATCTTTAACCCAATTATATATGTGGTAATCGCAAGGATTGGCGACCACCAGTTAGTATGACAAGCTACAATGATTTGTTTACAAGCTGACTATTTTCACGATGTTAACATTTCCAGCTCAAAGGCAGATCTGGCTGCAAAACTCTGCACAAAGATCCCTGCGCTCATTTCCCATTGGGCGATTGGGTCACAAGACCCTCCCAGTGTACAGCTCTTGAAGGGATTTGCTACTACAATATACATCCTCTTATCTCTCCCTCCAAAATCTCAGACTTCGCAGAGTTAGCTTTGACCAGTCACCTTGATTTTATTCTGATCTCTTTCTGAGGGTAGAGGACATTCCGTATTCTCCCTTCATTCGATGCGATTGTCCTTCTCCTGAGTGACTGTAGAGCTTTCTCTTGTTACTTCTACTTTCTTTTTGAGATCTGATTTGGAAGCCCAAGTTTCTCATGGCTTTCTTTCCAAGGATATTAAGACACAGAGGATTCTCCTTATAGTTCCCTGATCTGTCTCAATCCTGTAGGATCTAACTTGTGGAGTTCTTTTGATTGTTATGCCTCCTCTCTGTTGGTCTTGTATCCATACACTCTCTCAGAACTTCAGCACTGATCTGTCTCCTGCTCTGTGCCTGAAGTTACAGTTGTAAATTGGCTTCTTCCTCATACCATTTCACCCTCTAGTGGTCGTGTAAGGTAACATTAGCTTTTAGTTTCTGTTGCAGAGCTGGAAGTTGTATTCTCAATCTTCTTCTCATTAATAACTCTGAATGATAAGGTTCGACAAACTTGGAACACCGGATAATGAGGACACTTATGTCAGACTCTTATTTACAGCCTATAGCTCATTCAACGCCATTAACACAACAAAACTCATCTCCAAACTCTGTGGCCTGGGGCTCGGCTCCTCCCTCTGCGACTGGATTCTAGACTTCCTAACCCACAGACTGCAATTAGTAAGGAGAGGCAATGACACCTCCTCCATGATTATCCTCAACACCAGTGCTCTACAAGGCTGTGTCCTCAACCCGTTACTATAACTCCTTGTACACCTATGACTGCGTGGCCAAATTCCCCTCCAACTTGATCTTCAGGTTTGCTGATGACACCACTGTACTGGGTCAGATCTCAAACAATGACAAGATGGAGTACAGGAAAGGTGAGGAAATTCTGGTGAAATGGTGCGAATGACAATAATCTCTCCCTCAATGTCGGTAAAGGAGATAGTCATCGACTTCAGGAAGCACAGTGGAGAACATGTCCCTGTCTACGTCAAGTGGAAATGGTTGAGAGCTTCAAGTTTCTAGGTATCCAAATTACCTACAACCTGTCCTGGCCCCTCTATACTGACACTATAGTTAAGAAAGCCCACCAATGCCTTTACTTTCTCAGGAGGCTAAAGAAATTCAGCATACAATTCTCACCAATTTTTTACAGAAACACCATAGAAAGCATCCTTTCCAGATGTATCACAGATTGGTATGGCTCCTGCTCTGACCAAGACCACAGGAAACTACAAAGGGTTGTGAACGTAGTCCGGTCCATCACTCAAACCAGTAAACTGAAGAACAGCTTCTTCCCTGCTGCCATGAGAATTTTGAATGGACCTGCTTTATATTAAGCTAATCTTCCTCAACACCCTAGCTATGACTGTAACACTCTAATCTGCACACACTCCTTTCCTTCTCTCCTATGTACTCTATGAATGGTATGGTTTTTCTGTGCAGCGCGCAAGAAACAATACTTTTCACTGTATACCAATACATGTGATAATAAATCAAATCAGATCAGAAGGGCTTAAGATCTTCATTCTTTTTCAAGTCTTTGATAGTCCATCCCATTTTCTTAGCTTCTTTGTTTGCTTGAGGTTTATGAGGTGAGCTGATTATGTGGATTAATTCGTATTCCTTCACAAAAGTTTGTAATAATTCATAAGCAAATTTATGGACCATTGTTTGACACCATAATGTCCAGAATATCATGCGTCACATTTATAGTTAAAAAGGAAATGTGCGAACTTTGTCTCCAGAGAACCTCTGGTTTGTTTCTTCATGCCACTTTGGAATGTCTGGACCACCCGCTCAGCCAGGTCTTTTGAGGACAGGTGGTAGGGTGCCACACAGATGTGCCTTACTCTTTTCGTACTCATGAAGGTCTGAAACTCCTCGTAGGTAAACGAAATTCCATTGACCGTCATGAGAACCTCAGATATACCATGTGTACTAAAAGATTGACGGAGTTTCTCTATGGTATTTTAAGAGGTAGTAGATACCATCCGATGCATGTCGATCCATTTTGACTGGGTGTCGATGAGAATTAAAAACATGGAGTCCATAAATGGCCCCATGGAATCTGCATGTACTCGCATCCAGGGTCTCCCTGGCCATTCCCATGGGTGCAACGAGGCTGCTGATGGGGCCTTCTGTATTTTCTGGCAAGTTTTGCACTGCTTGACCAGGTTTTTGATATGACGGTCTATGTCAGGCCACCAAACATAGCTTCTTGCGAGCATTTCCATCTTAGAAATTCCTGGGTGGCCACTGTGCAATTCTTGAAGTGTTGGTTGTTGGCCTGGATGTGAGACAACCACCCGGGCTCCTCACAAGATGTGCCATCTTCTATATTCAACTCGCAAAATGTAGAGGGACAAGATTTCAAATTCTCCGTACCTTGTGGTACACCACTTAGGACAACGTGACGTAATTTTGCCGACGTAGGGTCTTTTGGGGCCATGCCTGGATTTGGTGGATACTGGCAGATTGTCCAGGGGTGCTGCAGTGGCACAGTGGTTAGGACTGGCGAGGTGGCACAATGGCTAACACTGCTGCCTCACAGCACCAGGGTTCATCTACTAGCAAAAAATATATCTTGTTTGCAACCATCATTCTTTTTTATTACTTGGGCAGCCTTTCTAATGTGACTAGGTGTGTTGGTTGAAGGACAGAAAATATAAAACAATCACATCTGCTTTTGTTTCTTTTAAACAGCAAATTCCTTTTCCTCCATGTTTTAAAATAAGCTTTAAGTTTGGAACAACAATTTAAGCAGTATTTTGCTTATTTTAGTATTTAATTCAGTGCCATTTCTCTTCCAGGAATGCCTTCCTTGAAGAAGTATTACTCCAACCTGGGTTTTATCCCTCACATTTTGAATCTGCCCAGAATTACAAGTATTTTCAGGATATACATCGCTCCTCGAACTGCTGTTCTTGCTGCATTCTGAGATCCACACCAGTGCCATGCACTGTCATATGTACACACTCAACCTCACATACCCACAGCATCGATACACCCTCTCTCTCTCTCCTGATAGATGCTGGAAGACCTGCTGAACTTTTCCAGCATCTGCTGTTCATGTTTCAGATTCCAGCATCCACAATATATCACTTTTTTAGTGAAGAATTTAAGCTGGGTATTCAATGTCAAAAATATTGAATGGTACAGCAAAAGGGCAAATAGTGTGTACATTTAATAAACAGCCGATATTAGTTAATTTCAGCAAAGTCAAATGTGGAAAACACCAATTTTAAAGTTGAAATGTCAGAAGTAATCTTTCAATGGCAAGATAATATTGTGTTACAGCAACAACCGGTAGGGGATAAAAGGCAACATTCAAGGAACTGGATTAGGAGGTTGCAGATAGAATAATAGTTGCGGAGGACTGAAAATAGGATAATATTGGTTTTCAAGAAGATAAATGATGCTCGAGAAGAGCAAACCATCAACTAATATGGAGCCAAGAAGGGAGTTGAATGGAAAGTCACAATGAGGATGTAGTTGATTTTCTACAGACAAAAAACTTTAGTTAGCACTTATTCAATCAAAGAATTTAACAGGAAACGATAAGACAAAACTACCTACAATTGCACTGCAAAGACTTTAAGATCAGGTAGTAAGGAAATGTAAAATTCACCCAAATGAACTGTAAGGTAGATTTAAGGTACATTGTTGGGAAGACTGGATAAAATTGTACAACTGTCTGGACCTGCATCTGCTGAATTGCGACACTGAGTGCCCAAAGCGGGAAGCTGTACCAATCCCTAACATTAGCTGCCCCTCAATTTAATCAGTAAAAAATTCAAAAAATGGGTACAACAAAAAAATGGCAATTGATGCAATCTTTAACTTGTTGTTTTCTAATCCCTTATGGTGTTGTGAAACACAGATGAAGTGAAAAAGAAAACTTCCATTTATTGGACCAATTCAATTTTCTGACAAATTTAGGTATGTGGTGAATTCACAAAATTTGTTCAGTTGCATATTGCATACTTTTTATTCTTAATCCCAGCATTTAATCATGTGTATTTATGTATAATGAAGAGCTTTGAGAATAACTTCCCCTATCTAATTTCATGCTCATCTCCCTCTCATTGTTACTCCTCTTCTGAATGCAGTGTGAGATGCTGGATTGCTGTTCCATGAGGTTTAAAACTTATTTTAAGTGACATTGTAGGCACACCCACCCACACTCTATCTGGCCGCCATCACATTACTGTTTGCGGAAGCTTGTTATGTGCACATTGGATGCTACAGTGCTACAATAGAACAGTGACAATAGTTCAATTGTCACCATTGCAATCATTGATACAGTGAAGGACAACAGCACAAACAGATCCCATGAGTTTTTCTACTTCATCTGTGTACAAGGCCCAAGGGCAACGGAAACGCCAGTTTCTGAGAAGATTCGCAGGTAAAAAAACAATTACTGCAACAAATTCTTTGGTTTATCATTCACCTATAACATTTTTCTCATTTAAGGAAGGTGACATGCTATTGCTTTTGGAGGAGGAAATGATTTTGCATAGCAATTCTTTACTAGTTTTGAGATGGTATACATTCAATTTACCCTATAATCACATTCTTTAACATGGTGGCACAGTGGTTAGCACTGCTGCTTCACGGTTCCAGGGACCCAGGTTTGATTCCTGGCTTGGGTCACCGTTAAAACTAACTTTCATATAGTCTATCATAGAAAACATAGAAAATAAATGCCGGAATTGGCCATTCAGCCCTTCAAGCCTGCTCTACCATTCAATATGATCATGGCTGATCCTCTATCTCAATTCCATTTTCCAGCGCTCTCCCCATGCCCCTTGATGCCTTTAGGGTCTAGAAATCTGTCTGTTTCATTAATTTAACCCATTAGATATGCTCTTACATATTGGAAAGGTTAACTTCTCACCTATATATATCAATCGTATGTCTGCAATGCTGAAGGTAACATCATTTTTGAAGTGTTATCTTGTGCCCTAGATTAGTTAACCTGGACATTTTAAAGGGTAATTGTTTATTTTTATTTGTCACAGGTAGGCTTACATTCACACTACAATAAAGTTACTGTGAAAACCCCCTAGTCGCCACACTCTGGCGCCTGTTCAGGTACACTGAGGGAGAATTTAGCATGGCCAATGCACCTATCCAGCATGTCTTTTGAACTGTGGGAGGAAACTGGAGCATCCAGAGGAAACCCACGCAGACACAGGCAGAACGTGCAGACTCCGCACAGGCAGTGACTCAAGACAGGAATTTAATCCAGGTCCCTGGCGCCGTGAGGCAGCAGTGCTAACCACTGTGCCACTGTGCTGCCCCTATTGCAATGGTTATTGTTTTGAAGAGATTTAAGGTTACTTCATTTCTGGAACAGGTGACTCAATAAAAAATAAATTTAATGTTTGCCATGTTGAACATCGGGGAATGTTTGTGTTGCACTGGATAACACATCTTCTTCATCATTGGCAGTTTATTTTATTTAAGGTATTGGGTGAGCAGTCCAAAGATCTTCCAACGTTGGAATCTGGGTTTGATAAAAGCAAATTACTGCAGATGCTGGAATCTGAAACAAAAACAGAATGTGCTGGAAAATCTCAGCAGGTCTGGACTGCATCTGTGGAGAGAGAATAGAGCCAACGTTTCGAGTCTGGATGATTATCCGTCTTCATCAGAGATCTGGGTTTGAATTCAATACAAAACTGATTAAGAATAAAATCACATTCCTGGTGATGGGAAGAGTCTGATTCAAAGTTAATTTGAGTAGTTTCAGTTTGAAATGCTGGGTGTGTGATGCGCGATTAAAACACTCAGGAGGCTAGATTGTACCCGGGAAATAAAGGCTTTTATTACTGACAAGAATGGAGCACACTATATACAATCCCAGACTAAAGGGTCACCAGGCAGTGCAGTGACCTTTATACTTCCCCTGGTAGGCGGAGCCAACTGGAGTGTACCACAGAACAATATCAACAGGTAGAACAGCCCAGCCCTAACACCAACAGTAACTACAGTAACATACCTACAAACACCCATAGTGCTGACCATCCATGGCTCAGCACTCATAGTGGTAACCAACTATGGTTCACCACAGTGTGTATCTACAACTTGGTGCAAATTTGTTGGGGGTGCACGGTGGCACAGTGATTAGCACTGCTGCCTCACAGCGCCAGGGACTAGGGTTCGATTCCAGCCTCGGGTCACTGGCTGTGTGAAGTTTGCACGTTCTCTCCGTGTCTGCATGGGTTTCCTCCGGGTGCTCCGGTTTCCTCTCACACTCCAAAGATGAGCAGGTTAAATGGACTGGCCATGCTAAATTGACCCTTAATGTCAGGGGGATTACAGGGTAAATAGGTGGGGTTACAGGGATAGGGCGTGGGTGGGACTGTTGTCGGTGCAGGCTCAATGGGCCGAATGGCCTCCTTTTACACTGTAGGGTTTATATGATTTCTATGATCTCAAAACTAGCATTTTTCCCCATCTGACTCAGGAGGGCTGGTATGGAAAATGGAAAACCCGAGGACTAACCTCCCTTAATTCAATGAGCAAAACGTTTCTCCACAAGATCAAGTGGTGGTAGTAGTGTTGATCCAAACATTTTAACACATTACTGGAATGATTTATTAGTCTCAGTACAGTGGCTTACTCAGGGCCAATTCTGTCAGCCAATTCTATACAACAACCTTCTATTGAGCAACATGATCCATTGGTCATACATCTCAGGTGTTTGAAAGACACTGCAGTGCACACATTGACTGCTGCATGTGCTTACGTCAAGGTGACTGCTCTTGTGTAAATTGCATGGTATGTTTTTGTATAGGGGCTGGAATTTACCTGTAGGTGCAATCTGAATGTTAGACATTCCTATTTACTCCTTATTCCACTCCTATTTTGCCAATGTTAAATTACATTCAAATTTCTGACTAATTTCATGAGAATACACTCAGAAATAAATTGAATGCAAATTAACATTAAAAAACCAAAGCCGAAGTGGCACAGTCAGTTAACACTGCTGCCTCACAGCGCCAGGGACCCGGGTTCGATTCCCGGCTCGGGTCACTGCCTGTGCAGAGTCTACACATTGTCCCAGTGTCTGAGTGGGTTTCCTCCGGGTGCTCCGGTTTCCTCCCACAGTCCGAAAGACGTGCTAGTTAGGTGCATTGGCCAAGCTAAATTCTCCCTCAGTGTACCCGAACAGGTGTCAGAGTGTGGTGACTAGGGGATTTTCACAGCAACTTCATTGCAATGTTAATGTAAGCCTACACTAATAAATAAACTTTAATATATATTTAAATAAGCAAAGCCAGCCCCTGTCAACTATTTCTCAAAGTAAACACAGTGGTCTTGAAATTACATTGAATGAATACCGTGTACTCTTATTAAGTTTAAAGACAATCCTTTATTTAGTATTTTAATGGCACGTTATCCTAGTTCAAAATAAACAAGCAAGTTAGAATAAAAGCTTGGATTGTCGGAAATATGAAACTTTAAGTTAACCATCACACCACGCAAACCAGCCTCCCATCCACTGACTGTCTATACTTCCCGCTGTCTTGGAAAAGCAGCCAGCATAATCAAAGACCCCACGTACCCCGGACATACTCTCTCCACCTGCTTCCATCGGGAAAAAGATACAAAAGTCTGAGGTCACGTACCAACCAACTCAAGAGCAGCTTCTTCCCTGCTGCCATCAGACTTTTGAACGCTTCTACCTTATATTAAGCTGATTTTCCCCTACACCCTCTAGCTTTGACTAACACTACATTCTGCACTCTCTCCTTTCCTTCTCTACGTATGGTATGCTTTGTCTGTGTAGTGTTCAAGAAACAATACTTTTCACACTGTATACTAATACATGTGACAATAATAAAACAAATCAAAAATCAATCATGCACATGAGGCATATCCCAATGGTGAAGGCGCAGCAATCTGGAAAGTGTGACATACTTCCCCCATGAAAAATGCATTCATCAAAACAGAAAATAGAGTGCAGGTCTTAATGACGATAAATCTTAAATACAATAGCCAAAGTTTCAATGAAAGTTTCAATTAAAACTTTAAAAACTAATGAACACTGTAATGTTGCAATACTGTAATGATGTGCAGTACCTGTAGGGCAATTGTCAAATCTTGAAAAATGTACATTATTTGTGATTTTAAAGTTGGGGGGCCTTTGTTGAAGGGACCACTTTATTCCTGAGGCCAAATTGAGTTTTTCTGTGCCTAAAATTCAGTTGTAATTTGAAGGAGAGTTGCTGGATAAGTCCAGTTTTGGGAAATGGATGTGTGAGGTGCTGTTGCAACAAGAACAATCTCCATTATACAGCATTAATGGGGCTATATAAATACCCCAAGGTGCATCGCAGGAGTGCATCAAACAGAATTTGACACCAAGCTACTAAAGTGATATTATGACAAGTGTTGGTCAAACAGGTACACTTTAAAGAATATCTTAAAAAGAGGAAAGAGAGGTGGAATGGTTTTGTGAGGGTGTTTCAGAGGCTAGGGGCTTGTTGGCATATAGCACAGAAGCCAATGGATTTATTTATTCTTTCATAGGATTGGGGCATCACTGGTGAGACCAGCGTTTATTGCCCATCCCTAATTGCCCCGAGAAGGTGTTGGTGAGCTGCCTTCTTGAACCGCTGCAGCCCATGTGGTGTAGGTACACCCACAGTGCTGCTGGGAAGGGAGTTCTAGGATTTTGACCCAACCACAGTGAGGGAACAGTAATACAGTTGAAAGTCAGGATGGGGCATGGAGGGGAACTTGCAGGCGGTGGTGTTCTCACGCACCTGCTGCCCTCGTCCTTCTGGGTGGGAATGTTCATGGGTTTTGAAGATGCTGTTGACGGAGCCTTGCTGAGTGCATCTGTAGATGCTAAATTGTCCTTAGTATCCAAAGATGTGTAGGTTAAGGGGATTAGCTGTGGAATAGGGCGGGCTGGTGGGTCTGGGTAAAGATACTCTTGATGTGGAGATGCCGGCGTTGGACTGGGGTGAACACAGTAAGAGTTTTAACAACACCAGGTTAAAGTCCAACAGATTTATTTGGTAGCAAATACCATTAGCTTTCGGAGCGCTGCTCCTTCGTCAGATAGAGATGGAGTTTTCCACTCCATCTGACGAAGGAGCAGCGCTCTGAAAGCTAATGGTATTTGTTACCAAATAAACCTGTTGGACTTTAGTAAGAGTTTTAACAACACCAGGTTAAAGATACTCTGTCACAGAGTTCGATGGGTCGAATGGCCTTCTTCTGCACTGTCGGGATTCTATGATTTTGACGCAAATCCGTAAGAAATTTCATGGCCGGAATTCTCCGACCGTTCATGCTGGCGGGATTCTCCGGTCCTGCCAGCTGTGCACCCCCGCCCGTGGGCTTCTCGCCAGCGTGGGGTCAATGGGAATTCCTACCGGCGGGAAACACGTGGCTGGGAGGCCGGAGATTCTCGCCCCATGTGTTTTCCCAGGTGCTATATGAATACACATCTTTCTTTCTGCCCAGGGACCAAGTGTTTATCCTGAATGACTTCTTTCAACAACTTATAGACCGTTCAGCAGGAAAGAGCAGCATTTTCGGATAGATTTACTTACGGTTGATGTGCAAACTTCTCAGGGGCTTTCACATAATTGGTGGGGACCAAACCCTCAGCCCCGGGCACTCCGGAACCGCCAGCTTTCTGCGCCAACAGATATTCTCCCTCATCCCGGATAACTCTCAACCTCTCCCCCTTCTTCAGCGACAGCTCCTCTGGGGACCTGGCCTGGAAATCGTACAGAGCGGTGTAGAGGGGTTCGGATTTGGGAGGCAGCAGCGGAGTTGGGGTTAGCTGCGGGAGTTTGGACTGCTGGAGGGGGCCGGAGATGACAGCGATCTCCGGTCGGCTTGGGGGAGTGTTGGGGGTCACAGGCTGGGGCCAGAGGCGGTCCCACAGCTCCCCCAGACAGGGCATGCAGCCCCGCAAGCTCCTTTCCATCACATGCACTCAGCAGCCCCTCTTTGCCATGAAACTGCCGGAAAGTTTCCTGCCCGGGGGGGTGGGAGAGGAGTTAACAAGGACCCAGGTACATTCACCCTCCACTGCACAATCCCCCTCCTGCCTACCTTTCCTCGCTCGCTGGGGGAGGGTTCACTTCCTGCAGCCACAAATCAGGTGCAACCAGTTTCCAAATCTCAGCGGCAGCTATGCGGAAATCACCGGAATCAGGTTCAACTCCAGCCCGCCCGGGAATCCCTTCCCGCTGTTTTACTTTTTTAAAAAAAACCCCAGCTGCTTGGGCACTTTTACTGTGAAGCTTCGAGTTCAGGGCAGAGTGGGTGGAAATCACAGCTAGTTCTCGAAGCAGAACAACACTCAGAAACTCTACTGAACCCTACCTGGCGGGATATCTGATATGTAACACGGTGGAGAGGGAATTTCTGATGCCCAGCTGTTTTTGACCCCACCACCCCCACATTGCATTTAGCTTTCCTTTCTACCTATCCACATTGTGTCTCTGTGTCTGCCCTTTCATTTCACTCATTGTGACTTGTGCTAATATCACTTTTAGCATCTCTGATCTCCACTTATTAAGCACTGTCCAGATCACTCCCCCCCCCCCCCCCCCCAAACACAGAAACACACACACTTCTGCCAGTCCCTTCTTAAAGTACTGCTTATCTTACAATTCTAGTTAAGGGGCTATACCTGCACATGACCCTTTATCATCTCTTCACAGATGCTGCCTGACCTGCTGAGCGTTTCTGCTTTGGTGACAACATATGATGTCTTCATTTTACTAAAGGCAAGCAGAGGTAATGTTTCTCCCCGTTAGACTAATAGTTAGCACCACCGCCTCACAGCGCTATGGACCTGGGTTCGATTCTCGGTTTGGATCACTGTCAGTGCAGAGTCTGCACGTTCTTCCCGTGTCTGCATGGGTTTGCTCCGGTTTCCGCCCACAGTCTGAAAGATGTGCTGGTTAGGTGCATTGATTATGCTAAATTTTCCCTCCGTGTACCCAAACAGGCGCCAGAGTGTGGCAACTAGAGGATTTTCACAGTAACTTCATTGTAAGCCTGCTTGTGACACTAATAAATAAACATTGAACTGTGAACAATATAACTCAAAAGCTAATGGATGAACTTCAATGGAAAGTAGGACATGGACAGGGTCTCAGGAAGAACTGACTAGTTTTAGTGAAGATGTAGGTCTGGCAATGGATAGGAACTAGGAGCAGAAGTAGGCAAATTCAGTCCTTCGAGCTTGCTCCGCCATTCAATCACATCATGGCTGATCTCTCCCTGGTCTCAAATCCACCTCCCCACCTAGTCCCCATATCCCTCTTTTATTTGAAAGATGTCTATCTCCCTCTTGAAAACATTCAATGATTCAGACTCCACTGTGCTACGGGGGCAGCACAAATTCACCACCCTCTGCGAGTAGTAGTTCCTCCTCATCTCAGTTTTAAATCGACCACCTCACAACCTATACCCGTGACCTCTTGTTCTAGATTGCCCCATAAGAGGAAACATTCTGGAAAGTCTTGGACTCCTAAAGGATCCAATGATATGGGGAGATAGGCCGAGTTTACTTTTTGTACATAGAATGTTGTGGTTTGTTTTACTTAGAATGGTGTTTCAGAAAGTTGTGGATTGTCACAGCCGCTGTGGTGGAATTTGTCACTGCTACAGAGTAGGTTGTTAGATATGGATTGGCCTGGAGCTTGCTCAGTGAGAGGGAAGCTTCCGATAAAAAGATGTCACTGTCTGTGTGGAGTCTGCATGTTCTCCCCGTGTCTGCATGGGTTTCCTCCGAGTGCTCCGGTTTCCTCCCACAGTCTAAAGATGTGCGGGTTAGGTTGATTGGCTATGCTAAATTGACTCTAGTGTCACGGGGATTAGCGGGGTAAATATGTGGGGTTATGGGAATAGGGCTTGGGTGGGATTGTGGTCAGTGCAGACTTGATGGGCCGAAAAGCCTCCTTCTGCACTGTAGAGATTCTATGATTCTATGTATTTCTGTAGCTTTGTCAGTGCAGAGCTCTATAATTGTTAGAACACTGGATTAACACAGCACGGCAGAAGTATGCACTCTACCGAGTGCCCTCTTCACCTGTTATCTTTGTGTGAGGACATGAAAATAACAGAAGTTACAATAAAAAAAGTCATCCTTTGGCTCAAACAATTGTGGTTAGTGAGCAAATAGTTCAAATCATAATTACATACTCTGATCAATAACATTTTATTTCCTTGTCTTTAATTCACATATCTGATGATCGCAACACCTAATCCTGGCGAGAATTCCACAGCGCATTACTCCTGGTATAAACCAGCGCTTACTTCCTGTTCGATTACATTTAATTTCATTTTACTGGACTTTTTTCAGATCTTAGCTACTGGAAACTATTTATTCTCCTTCACAATTCCAGCCCATGATCTGCATTTTTTCTAATGAAAATAAACTACTGTAATCTTTCGTATTAGTGTGTTAATGCATCTACCCTCTGTGTTTTCTCCAAAGCCACAATATCTTTTCTGTACCATGCAGCCCAGTACCTCACACACAATATTATAATTTTGCAGCAATGGGGTTGATTCTTAAATGCTCTCTGAAAACGGCCCAGCAAACCACTCAGTTCAAGGACAATTAGGGATGGGCAATAAATGCTGGTTCAGCCACTGACACCCACCTCCCACAAATGATAGGGAAAAACTATAACTAATGACTCATCACTGTGTTACGTAGGCTTATCATTGCCTTTTTCAAAATATTCTGATCTCTAGAATTCCATTAGTTTTTCTTCTTAAATGGTCTTTGAGGTCCTGTGAGCCTGTATCCCCAAATCCTTTTTTCCTTTCACGGCACTTTACCTACAAGTGCAATGAATTATTTTTAGTAAGACACATTATCTCATACATATTGACAATTGGTTCCATAATGACTTTGTAATCCAGCCTCCATCTAACCAAACTAAAATCAAAATACCGCGAATGGATGCTGATAACCTGAAAGAAAAAGAGGAAATGCTGGTAAAACTCAGCAGGTTTGGCAGCTTCAGTGGAGACAGAAACAGAGATAATGTCAAGTCATATGGAATCGAAACATTCAGCCTTTCTCTTTCCACAGTCGAAATAAAACAATAAAATGCGCTCCAACTTTCACACACACAAAGTAAGTACAGAGTGGAGGAGGATAGATTAAGCACGGCAATAAAATTAAAGGGGAATACCGTTTTTGGATGATTTGGCTGGTTTCTGTGGTCCTGAGCTGTTTGACATTGTGGTGATTTAAAGAGGTAGATGGAAAACTTGTTCTTCTGGAGACAGTAGTGCTGGAGTGAATCCTTGAAAGCAGGGTCTTTCAAAGTGAGGGTCATGACCGTGCGTGGGTTGTAGGGATGTTGAACATGGTTTGCCAGGTATCCTGTTTTAACAAAACGCGGGATGTTCTGTGGTCCTTTTCAAAAGAAAAGTGGGATGTTCTGCGGTCCTGTTCACTATATTGTGTAAGATTTTGTGATCCTGTTCCAAAGTGGGATTTTGATTTGATTTATTACTGTCACATGTATTAGTATACAGTGAAAAGTATTGTTTCTTATGTGCTAGCCAGACAAAGCATACCATCCACAGAGAAGGAAAGGAGAGGGTGCAGAATGTAGTGTTAGTCATAGCTAGGGTGTAGAGAAAGATCAACTTAGTGCGAGGTAGGTCCATTCAAAAGTCTGATGGCAGCAGGGAAGAAGCTGTTCTTGAGTCGGTTGGTGCGTAAATAGTACGCATTTTGTAGAAGGCGGTTTAACAATGAGGATCTCTCGACTCAGACAATGACATAGCCAGCATGAAGAGAAATAGATTAGCATTGCCTGATACAATTCAAGTTATGTGCACCTTATGAAAGGAAAAGGTAAGGTGGTGTATTTTTAAAATGTATAGAAAATCCCGTTTAGATTGCGACTGTAGCAGCAATACTGCAGCTTTCCTGGGCAGTGCGTCATGAGGGGCAGCCATTTTGTAGAAGTGAGTCTCTGGGGGAAAAAAAATTGAAAACTATTGCTTTAAAGAAATTTCAGTCTGCGGCACCGGGGTAACTACAATCAGCAAACATGGTTCAAAGATTGGGCTGGAAAGAGAAGGGAAGGAACCCACTCGCCTCTTATTCCCTCTGCATCTCAGTTGCGAGGGTTTAAAAAGGTTGCATGGGTTTATAGCATGTCCCATGACTGATCCTCTCCAACTGATCAGTAACTCAAACACACTGGTGACTAGTGTATTCCACTTGCAACTCGATTAAGTCATGCTTGAGTATCCCTTTCTTAACCACTGTCTACATGATTGGGTTGAATAGTTTGTCTCCGGCCAGTTGATTATCTCAGGTTATTGTCTTGCTGCTTTGTTAATGGAACAGAAGATGTGGTTGACTTAGGTTTCCCTGCGGGGTCCTCATCACAGTAGTACAAAAGTACAAATTGTGTAGTCATAGAACCATTGAAAGTTATGGTGCAGAAAGAGGCCATTCAGCCCATCATGTCTGCTCCAGCCAAAAAGAGAGAAACTAGCCACTCATTTTAATCCCGTTCTCCAGCATCTTGCAGGTTACAGCACTTGGTACCTGGATGCAAATCCAGGTACCTTTAAAATGAGGGTTTCAGCCTCAACCGCCAACTTGGGCAGCAAATTCCAAATGCCCACTATCCTCAGGGCACAGGATTTACCACCCAACCCGCCATGTGTTTTATGGTAGCTGGAGCTGGCCTGTCGTTGGCTGGTGGTGGGATCTTCTGATCCTGGTGTTGTCAACGGGGGTTGAATGCACCCCTCGCCGCAACGAAATCCACGGCATAGATGTGCCACCGACAGAGCCGGAAGATGAACAGCCAGGAAGTTCCGGCCAGAGTGAAAAAGCTTTTCCTCGTGTCCCCTCTAACCATCTTTAGCTCTGAACTCAAGTCACTGGAATGCAATTTTTAGTCTCTATTTCTTAAAAGTTTAATTTGGGTTTCCAGTCGATAGATTCAAAAATCATAATGAACATAAAGCATAACATTTTCATAACAATACAATATATTAATTGCCTTTGTGCTAAATATCATTACATCTCCCTTCAACTAATAGAGCTAAATCTCTTGAGAAATAGCATCTCAGTCTGGGATCAATCGTCATACCTGTCATAACTATTCATACAATTTGTTTCAACAACCTCAGTTTCTTCTCAATTCTATCTTTGTAACTTTTTTAAAATTACAAACAAGTTAGTTCCACACCCGACTATCATTTACATTTGCTTCTTCACTGGCCAGTATGGACATGTCTCTCCTGTTACAACAAAGGGTATATAATTGTGGATAATATCGCCTTGGAGATACTTAGCTTAAATGGGTACATACCTTTGCTCAGGGATATAATTAAAGAGTCATAGTCATTCTATAACATGTCCTAAAACAAACAAAGATTATGGTATAAAGGCAAAATACCACCTGCTGGAATCTGAAACAAAAACAGAAAATGCTGAAAAATCTCAACAGGTCTGACAGCATCTGCGGAGAGAGAATAGAGCCAACGTTTCGAATCAGGATGACGTGGGGTTATCCAGACTCGAAACGTTGGCTCTATTCTCACAGCTAATTTGAGTTGTTTCCAAACCTGCTGAAAACCAAAAAAGAAAAAATCATTTTTCCACCTGTAAGTTCTCCAATAGGGTGACAATATCTCTAAGGATTAGTATTAGCAATAGTGTTTGGCATTTCATTGCTGCATTTTTAAGAAACCTTTTTGAAATGGGTGGCACAGTAGCACAGTGATTCACTGATGCTTCACAGCACCAGGGACCTGGGTTCAATTCCTGGCTTGGGTCACTGTCTGTGTGGAATTTGCACGTTCTCCCCATGTCTACGTGGGTTTCCTCTGGATGCTCTGGTTTCCTCCCACATTCTGAAAGACATGTTGGTTAGGTACATTGACCCGAACAGGCACCGGATTGTGGCGACTAGGGGAATTTCACAGTAACTTCATTGCAGTGTTAATGTAAGCCTTACTTGTGACTAATGAATAAACTTTTTAAAGTGGAGTGTTTGAGGGACACAGTTTCCTTTACTCCCCCCCCCCCCCCCCCCACCTACCTTATTTATTTTCCAGTTTGACAATTTATCTTTTTGGAATACTGCTTATGCATTTTATATTTCCCTGACTTTTACCTATAATTGGAGGTCTATATCCAACGTATGATAGTTAGATAATAATTTGGAAATCTAGTTAATCCAAATTGATGGTTAGGGGAAACTGGGGTAGACATAATCATTAGGATGGTGAGAATTTTCCTCATTCAAAAACTAATACAGGCTTGAATTCTCTGACTTCACCCGCGGCTGGGATTCTCCAGTCCCGCTGCAGTGAATGGCGTCTTGGCTGAGCGCCAAATTCTCCGTTGTCACTGGCAGCAGTGGCGGGGCGAACGAGATCGGAGAATTCTGGCCACAGTTTCTGTAAGTGTGTTTAGGGGTGAATAGGCAAAATTCAAAAGTAAAAGTAATATTGTTTTCATAATAGTATTGGCCTGCTTCTTAAAGCAGCAGGATGTGGTTTGAATCCTACGTGAAATAGATATACAAACCACAAATTACAAAACAATTAAGGGTGTTAATAGGTTACACATACTGTTCTTAAACTTGTATCCATTTAAAGTAAAGCAGTTCCTACAGAACAATTTTTCAATTTGTTTTTGGGTTGTGATCATCACTGGCAAGGGCAGCATTTTTACCCATTCCTAATTGCACTTGAGATGGTGTTGATGAGCCACCTTCTTGAACCGCTGCATTCCATGTGGTGCAGGTACATCCAGAGTGCTGTTAGGGAGAGAGGGAGTTCCAGGATTTGACCCGTTGATAATGAAGGAACAAGCATATAATTCCAAATCAGGAAGATGTACGCCTCGCATGGGAACTTGAAAGTAGTCATTTTCCCTTGCGCATGTGCTTTCATTCTTCGAGGTTATACAGGTCACGGGGTTTGGAAGTTGCTGTCAAAGGAGCTTTGGGAAGTGCTGCAGTGATGGTACACTCTGCTGCCACAGTTTGCCAATGGTGAAGGGAGTGAATATTTAAAGTGGTGAATTAGATATTGATCAAGTGGGCTGCTTTGTGCTGGATGGTATCGAGCTTCTTCTTTGGTACTGCACTCAATCAGGCAAGTGGAGAGTATTCCATTACACTCTTGACATATGTTTCATAGATGAAGGACAGGCTTTGGGGAATCGGGAGATGAGTTATTAGATGCAGAATTCCCTGCCTCCGACCTGCTCTTGTAGCTACAGTATTTATATGGGTGGTCCAGTTAAGTTTCTGTTCAATGTTAACTTCAGAATGTTGATGGTAGTGGACTCAGCAATGGTAACTCCGAGTTACCATTGCTGAATCCCCTGCCATCAAGGGGAGTTGGTTGGATTCTTTCTTGTTGGAGATGGTCATTGCCTGGCACTTGTGTGCCATTCAAGTTACTTGCCGCATAGCAGCCTAAGCCTGAACATTGTCCAGGAATTACTGCATGTTGGCACAGCTATACTACATACACCACCTCCTTTCTCAGTGGCTAGCTTGTGATAATCCTCCACAGATGAATAGCAAACCGATACTGGGGTTTTCCAGATTCTTAGAGGAAGATTTGATCATTGGGCAAACAATGCAAACTGTTGCTGACTATGAAACTGTACATCAGCAAGACTCACTGTCTGCAACAGAGGACAAAGGAGGGCAAGGCAGAAGATGAAAATTAAGTATAGAATTTTTTAAGCTCACACACAGATTGCTTCCAGTCTTAGATGACTCAGACACAGGTATTGTATATGCTAGCAATGACTCACAGAGTGAGGCATATCCGTCAAGTGTTCCAAACAAATGTTCAATACTAATATCCCAATGTAACCTTATCTTTAAGGTATTTTATCTGATGAGGAAGAAAGGACATTAGCTGAAGGAGGAAAATATAAAGCAAATAAAAGAAGCGTGTCTGTTTTTGTCTTTAGGTAATGTTTAGGTAAAGTTTACCCCAGTCCAACGCCGGCATCTCATTATTTTGTTTTTAGGTATCAGAGGTGATTCTACAGTGTTGAAACCTGTGTCCCAGGTAGAGAGTATCAATTGAAAATGGGGTGTTCCAATAGAAACACTGAGCCGGGTCCCGTTTGTACCCTCTGTTGGAAACATCAGATTCAAAGATAAAATATAGAAAGGGAACTTTCAATGAAAATTCAGACAGATATTTTGCTATATTGATAATTTAACTACCGATTTTAAATTAACCTTGAGTTTTTAATCACTGTTGAAAATTTACGGTATAAACTGATGTCTTTCTTGACTCTTATCCTAGTTATCCAATATATGTCAGGGCCTTGTGTCATCCTGATCTTGAATCACTTTTCTACTAAAAATGGTGAATGGATCCTGCAATTGCAAATTAATGGTCTCCAGCTCTGATTGTTATTTCCCGATGTGCAGTCTTTTCTTTTGTGCTTGCAATGGGTGATCGACAAGATGAAGAGCAAATTTAAATGCTGTTTTAAAAAGAAAATTCCGCATCAGAGTGAAAGAACACCAAATCACAAGAGAAACAATGGATATAGCAAAGTAAAATGTTAAATTTATTCTGCAGCCATGGTAAATGAATCAGACTTTCAGAAGCCGCTACATAAAATCTGTGCACCTTTTGAGAGAGATGTGCATACTTGGGCAGTAAAAGCAGTACAGTTTATTCACGTTCTTTCAGTTTAATAGTATGCTAAATGCTCTGTTCTTCTTAAAAGCAATAAACATTCATACAGAATGATAAGCTGTGTTCACCTGCTCCTATTTTGGTGCATGTGTCAGCTAATCAGAATGCTCAGAGTGGGTCCAATGACCTATCCATGTCCTTAGCGGCATGGTGGCACAGTGGTTAGTGCTGCAACCTCACAGGGACCCGGGTTCAATTCCCGGCTTGGGTCACTGTGTGTGTGGAGTTTGCACATTCTCTCTGTGTCCACATGGGTTTCCTCCGGGTGCTCTGGTTTCCTCCCACAGTCCAAAAGACATGCTGGTTAGGTGCATTGGCCGTACTAAATTCTCCCTCAGTGTACCCGAGCAGGTGCCGGAGTATGGCAACTAGGGGATTATCACAGTAACTTCATTGTAGTGTTAATGTAAGCCTACTTGTGACACTAATAAATAAACTTTTACGTTAAATGGAGAGGAACAGGGAGACGAATGATGGGAGGGTGGTGGGAGAGGGTTTCTCCCACTATATTGCCCTGTCTTCCTTCTGCCTGTGTTTTATGAAGCAATGTTAGTATTCTTTGCATCTTTCATTTGTAAATTTTCAGTAACAAAAAAGGTTTTCCTCACCCATGCAGCAAAAGTACCAATTTGGACTGTGAACAACATGTGATGGTGTTCATCCTGTTTCTTTAAGAGCATGAATTTTCTTTTTAAAAGAAGTCTTTTACCTTCGACACTCATAGTATTCCGTATCCTCAATTTGGAAAAATGCTAATTTACTCCTACTTTGTGAGCCCACTTTAATAAAATCATCCTCATTCCTATTTGAAATGACGGTCCTTCCAATGAAAAATAATTCACTGGAGCAGCAGTCCTTCTCTTGATCTATGACATTAGGTGCCTCGTCATATTAATATCTATTTTTATCAACTATATGTTTATTAATTGTTTGCAAAAATCAAAATTTAGAACTGCACAATTAGAGATGTTTAAAACATTACATAGCCATACAAATCTTTTTTTAAAAATGTTTAGGCCCCAAAATAGCATCATCACAAAGCAGTGAATCCTTGTAAATTCTTCTCTTTGCTGTTAAAATAAAGCTGATTAATGCTGCAATTAAAATGATAGTATTTCATAATGCACTCTCATGTCACCAGAGATTATAAATCATGTGACTGCCACACATCATTATATCACTTGGAATTTAGATGTATTGTTATCACAAAATCTACAATATGCCCAATAACAAATTGCATGCTTATGACTGCAACAGATCAATCACAAGCTGCAATCAATCAACTCAAATGGTTAAATGTAACATCTGCACAATTTGTTCAATTCAGCCTTACGAGGTCAAGGATTTCATAGACTACAGAAGGTGGCCATTCGGCCCATCGACTCTGCACCAACTGTCTGATAGAGCATCTTACCCAGGCCCTTTACCCTGCGTATTTACCTTGCTAATCCTCCCTAACCTACACATCCTAAGACACTAAGGGCAATTTAGAAAGCAAATCCACCTAACAAGTGACTTGGTGCCACTCGTATAAGCAGTTACCATTGATCTCCGCAGATTATTCCCAATCATTCTTCAACAATCCGGATATATAAACTTCCGTAAGCAGGAGCCTACACAGTAGTTTCTAATTCTTCATTAATTCTGAGCCGGAATTGGCTTTTTCTCACAATGTAGAGATACTTTCAATATCAGCATTTGTATACTAAATATATTGTTTTATATGCTGCTTTTGTTCACACATCATTGGAAGATTTGATAAGTAAAAAGAGCTCTGTACTCACAAAGTAAATAATGTAATACATCTTATTTTGCATGCTATACATTCGTTATAATGCCTTCTGCAGGGGCCATGCAGCACCATAAAATATTCCATAAAAGAACCAAGTTTCCTTATGAAACATACTGCAGTAAAAGCAGCAACTCTACTGTGAACGTGGAATATGATAAAATATGATGTATTTGGCTTCACTGCCCAGTTGTTAGGTACGAATCTCAGCAACCACAATGGGGGTGATTTGCAATTTATCACCGGAATGTAAAACTGTCTTGTGGGCTATCCGTTACAAAAACCGTCTCGTCTTCCATCAGATCGATACAAAGCGACATACTTGTGCTTTCCATAAAGGGCAACACTGATTTTAGTTTCTGGTGGCAAGTTGTAAATTGCCACCAGCATCTCCACTTGCTGAAGGAGAACGTGGCAGCTTGAATACAAACGGACCGAGTGAGTGGCCAGTGACTTGAACCTCCCTCGGTTTCTTCACGGTGAAGGTTTCCCAGTGGGAAGAAGAATGGTCAACACAGCACAGAAATCCAACATGTAAACGAACGCATTTAGGTTTTTCTGTAAGAGTTCACAATTCAAATATTCTCTTGTTGGATTAAAGAGTGGGAGATGATGATACTGATCAAAAACGAGCAAAAATACATGTGTTTTTAATTGAAGTTTTTGTTCCCGACTGGCTGAGTACATACAGTGTCACGTCGCAAGTTTCACTCCATACACAAGTGAAATTACAACTCGATGAACAGTAAAAAAACCCAGATACAAGCCATAGGGGTAACCTTCCAAGTCCGTGCCGGCAGTGGGCGTAGAACCAGACACGTTGCTGTGACTTGCATTGAAATGCCAGCAATTTTCCAGTGTGTGCTGGGAGCAGGCAAGAGTCCCTGCTGGCAACACATGACTTGGAGAGTGACCCGCCTGGACTTGGAACTAAGGCAAACGATTCCCTTATTTATACATTATATCATACAAGGATACATTTTCCACTTTGTGTTCATGGCTTTTACGCCTTGACCACTGAGCGCATTATTCAAGAAAGCAACTAGCTCAGCCCGTCATTTCCCCAACGTCAATCTCAACGGAGGGGAAATAAAGGCTTGCATTCACATGATTTTTCACTATACATGTTGGGTGGTGAAGAGCCCACAGAAAATTCACCTACTAATCTTTAATACAGTACCTGTAAAATGTAAAGCACCCAAATCTAACCAACACACATTACAATGCAAGGCCAGTTCTTACAGCACAGCGGGGGGAGCAGTTTGATGACATTAAGTCTCTTCTGAGGAATGGACCCCACACCCTCTAAAAACATTACTGGAAAAAGTTAACAGTTTTCACCTTAGCCCTCATGTAACATGATGTACCTTGGTATGATTCATTGAAGTTACAACAGAGCGATGAGCAAAATGTAGCAGTGTATACAAACTGACAAGTCCAACAAGTCAAAAAAAGGTACAATGTATAAAATTCAAGATGTAATATCTTTCTAACTGATAAAGACTAATAATTAGCACCACAGTGATGAGAAACCCTTGTTCTGAGGTAACCATGAAGCACCATTGACATTTACAGAGTTAAAAAGTTGTGTTTGTTGAGATCCCAAAATGACACACTGTAAAGGGAACATGTTTCTTTGAAACAGTGCACATTGTAACTGGCACACGAGAGGAATTTAAACACTTGGACTACTTCAGCTTAACAGTCACTATGTCCGTGTTGACTGGGTGAGCCAGGTATCTGATGGTTGAGATGGCGGAGGGGGGAGCAGAGGAGGTGAACTGTCACAAAAATGTAGAAGTATTCAAACAATCACAGATGCATTCAGTGCCTGGATGTCAACAGAGATGATATAACCTGTTGATTTTATTTATTTGTATTTTTTTTTACTGGTTGTCTCTATCAGTTCACTCCTCACAGACAGGGCAACATTCACCTTGCTTCATTACGGGGTTGTTGCAGCTCTGAGGGCAGGTTGTCACCACACATTTGATCTCTGTATCCTGTAAGTAGCAAGTGTTAAATAAAAAGATTACATATATCTCACAGAAGACCAAAGGCTAGATTTTTAAAAACAGATTGGGAGTCTAGGTTGTGATCAGGCTTGGAGGCAGGCAGGTGAATATTTTATCACCTTGGTAAAGGTGGTGATTCCCGCCACGATTCTGACCCCATGCCATGCGGAAAGAGGTCATCTTGCCGTTGGATTGGCTACCCACTAGCAAGCAGTGGGTGACCAATTTAGGTCAATTAGATTTAATTAGGAGGCCTATTAATGCCTGTTCTCATGCCATTTCCAAACGGCAATAGGTCATCCCATTTCCAGGCCAACATGGTGGGCTTAAGGTGGGAATGAGACAAGGGGGAGGATGTGACTTTACATGAGGAACCTTCCAACACCTGAAATGGCCATCTATCGGCAATTTGTTGCACTGCACGGTCCCTTTAAGATTGTCATGTGGCTGCAGATCTTAAAGGGACAGCTTCAGTGTGCGGCATTTTGGTCCCCTGCACCAAAGGTTCTGGAGCACTCTGTGGCTGTGCAGCTCAGAGGAAATGCTGCCCTTGTTGTTCACTGTCTGCTCCCTTACAAATCAGCTCCCTCAGCTGTTGGGGCTGCCAATCACCCAGGGATTCATTGGGGCCTTACTTTCCCTGCATTTGGGAAGGGAAGGGGAGAGAATGTGTGGGAGTGCAGAATGGAGGGTGAGGTTAAGAATGAGGTGAGTGGCGGAGGATCAAAGTGAGGACAAGATACATTGATTGAGTGGATGATTCATAGAGCCGGAGGCGATGGCCTAGTGGCATTATCCCTAGACTATTAATCCAGAAACTCAGCTAATGTTCTGGAGACCCAGGTTCGAATCCCGCTATGGCAGGTGGTGGAATTTGAATTCAATAAAAAATATCTGGAATTAAGAATCTATTGATGACCATGAAACCATTGTCAATTTTCGGAAAAACCCATCTGGTTCTCTAATGTCCTTTGGGGAAGCAAAACTGCTGTCCTTACCTGATCTGGCCTACATGTGACTCCAGAGCCACAGCAATGTGGTTGACTCTTAACTGCCCTCCAAGGGCAACTCGAGATAGGTAATAAATGCTGCCAGCCAGCAACGCACATATCCCATGAATGAATTAAAAAAAGCTAGTGATAGGAACAAACAAACAGGTATGTGTTTGGGAGGGAGAATTAGAAAATATGTTCTGTTGCTGGCGGAAGTTTCTTTGTAAAATGTTTGTCAGTAGTTATTTCCTCTTCCAAGGTCAGAAAAAAAAAGCTGGAGAAAATGACGAGTATTCCTTTCCCGTTTAACGCGACTTTTGATAAGTGTCACACAGAAATATCCATTTTGGATGCCCAAACCTTTAAATGGCAGTGATGGATTAAATTCATGGATAGATTCAGACCATAGCTGCCCTCAAAAGGGGCTCTTAATCATCACATAGGGTGCGGCATCTCTGGCAAGGCCAGTTCTTATTGTTCATCCTGAGATAAATTTGAGCATTTGCTCAGCCACAGACAGCAGTTAATCATCACATTTTGTTTCCAGATTCTTTGAAATCAAATTCAAACTCTCAAACCGTCAAAGTAGAATTAGAATTTACATTCACCACATGGACCTCCAGATTATAAGTCTGGGGTAACATTACCACTCCCATTACTATAATCAAAATTAATTTAGGTAAAACATTTATTTGATGAAAACAACACAGAATTTTAGATGGGCCTATCCCTCAGCTATTATTACCAACACTAATATCAGAAACACAAAGTGAACACTACTTTTTACATGCATTTAAGTGAATCTAGAGGTTAGGAAATCCAAATCTGTTTCATACTTCCTGGTCTAATTAGTTTCTCTGGAGATAGGATTTCCCTTGTCCAGAGTTAACTTATGTAAGTAAATTTGTGCTGCATTACCTCATCATGTAGGTAGATCGTAATTTTGATGGGAGCGAATTGACCACCCTTTATACACAGGCAGGAATTCTCCGGCCATTCGTGTCGGTGGGATTCCCTGCTCCTGCCGGCAGCATGCCCCCTGCTATGGGTTCCCAGCAGT
Organism: Mustelus asterias; assembly: GCF_964213995.1. NCBI lineage: Eukaryota > Metazoa > Chordata > Chondrichthyes > Carcharhiniformes > Triakidae > Mustelus > Mustelus asterias. The sequence continues at coordinate 56,032,801 of NC_135820.1, forward strand.
GTGGGGTGTTCTTCAATGGGAATTACCATTGGCAGCGGCGGGACCAGAGGACCCCGCCATCAGCCAATGGCACACTGCCTCCCACTGCCAACAAAAATGCTGAGGGGAGGCCAGAGAATCTCACCCAGTGTCCAATTTCTCCCCACCAGCATGGTGGCACAGTGGTTAACACTGCTGCCTCACAGCGCCAGGGCCCCGGGTTCGATTCCTGGCTTGGGTCACTGTCTGTGTGGAGTTTGTATATTTTCCCCGTGTCTGCGTGGGTTTTCTCCGGGTGCTCCAGTTTCCTCCCACAGTCAAAAGATGTGCTGATTAGATGCATTGGCCAGGCTAAATTGTCCCTTAGTGTCAGGGGGACTAGCTAGGGTAATTGCATGCGGTTATGGGGATAGGGCCTGGATGGGATTGTGGTCGATGCAGACCCGATGGGCTGAATGGCCTCCTTCTGTACTGTAGCGATGAAGGCAGTTTACAACTTTCCGAGATTCCTTTCCTACCTTACAGAGGCACAACGTGCATGGATCTTTCTGCCAACGTTCATCTTCGCGTCTTATATCCCCATCCTTATCGATGCAGCCTGTTAATTTCAAGTGAGCTTCGAGCTTTTCTATCTATTTTTTGTTTAAAAAAAAAAGTTCATGTTGAAGATTGCCAACAAACTTTTTGATTTGAATTTTCCCATATTTTCAGAAGCACAAAATGTCTTGGAAATATTCCATTATTAATGCAGAAATGAAGGCCGGGATTTTCTGGCCTCCGCTGTGGCAGGACCCGCCGCGGGAGATCCGGCGGCCCAGCCGAAAGTCCATTGATGCTCTGTGGGACCAGACGGTCCTGGCAGTGGGTGGAGCCAGAAATGCCTGGCCTTGTTATCATTGCAAATTTCTCTCCCCTACTTCGTCATCCCAAATGAGAAGGCAAAGGACTAAACCCGAGAACGTTCTGGTCTGTATAGCCAGCCAGGTTCAGCAGCACATTCTGCTGCATCTACTCATTGATGGAAGGACACACAATGTGAGCTGAAAATGAAAATACCATGGGGGCGATCTTACCAAAAAAATTCTAAATGTCACAAAAAGTCTGAAAATGGGAGTTTTTCATCCCTACTTACACATCAACATGGGTCCCTGACATGCCCTCCCGATCATGAACCCTTCCATGACCCACCCTTGTACGGCTCTCCCCCACTGCCCCCCCAAATGACCCACCCCTTTGCATAGTCCCCCTTCTATAGCCTCCCCCTTGTGCATCCCCCAACATCATGGCCCTACCCACACTCAGGTTCCACCCCCATTCAGGCCACACCCCCTTGGCACTGCCTCACATACTTATGGTCCCCAACTGGGCATTGCCAGGTAGGCACTGCCAGGGTGCCACTGTCTGATGGGCACTGGCCGGCCATGCTCCTGACCACCTAAGGGCCTCAATGGCCTCCAATCCCCACGGTGTGGCCATGGTGCCTGGTCCTCGCTATTGCAGAGCAATAGTGATTCTCGCTGGCATGACGTCTCACCAGCAAGGAGGAAGATTCCAGGAGGTGAGAAGAAGCCGTGAGGACCAAGGTAAGTCCTTTAACTCTTGTTAAATCTGTGTTAATAGGCTTTGCGCCCTTTCTGGCCATGAAGCCATGCTCGCCGGCAAGACAGGGCAGGAGGATAGCAAACGCATGAATCACTATTTTAGCCTCAGACGTTATCTTTCCGGCTCGTCACGGCAATTGATTGGCATGGTGAGCTGGTAAGATCGCAGCCCATTCTTTTCAAAGTATATTTTGACACTTAATGAAATACAAACAAAACTGAATGCACGGTACTGTGCAAGTACTCCAAAACTCCACCCTACTCCAGAATGAACCACGATAAGTAGAGGTCTTCTTGAAGAGTTACTTAAGAGTCATGTAATTGTCAGATATATGTCGGGAATATAGGAGCATAAAAGACTATTGTGATGCAGCTGGTTGGCCTGTTATAGTTACTGTCAGTAAATACCTTTCTGTAGTGCAGGCACACTAATTAAATACTAGTGACTTCAGTTATGCACCTTTGAAATTAAAAACCAGAAAAAGGATTCCAACTGCAGCACAGCAAGTTGTAGCTTGCTTGCTTGCTTTGAGAGAAGTCAGAATAACTTTGTAGAAAAGGTCAGGGTGTGTATTTCCTGAAATGTTATCCTAATGTCAAGATTCTGTGTAAACTTTGAAAAGGCTGGAACATGAGTTGTGTCTGAAATCACAGGTGAAACAGGTTGCGCAGGGGTAAGCAGGTACATGTAGGCAATTCACATCGTGGACAGAAGTTTCCACTTTGGGTGCCTTTGGCAAATTGCACTCAAAGTTACAAGTTTTGAGGAGAGTTTTGTTCTGAAGTTGCTGCTGAAAGTTTACCAAATACAAAGTCTGCCATTTAATAGAACATAATTTATGAAAAATATTTTTGCATTATTAAAATATTCCTCACCATATTTCAGAATGGTAACCTGGTGAAGCTTGATTAATACAGCTGAAAATAGGATTATCACAAATCTTAAGCATTTTAACTCGAGTGTCTAGTCCACCACCTTTACACTATTTTAAGTAACTGAAAGCGACATTCAAAAAAATTGTTAGGGTCCAGATCAGAAACCCCAAGGTTTATTATAAAGTCAGACCTGACTCCAACTTTTGTTTTTATTTTTGGCATAAACATGAGGATAAAGTGTCTCATGGCAGGTGTGATTCTATTGACACACTAGGAAGCTTTTATCAAAACAAACTTTATTTAAAAAATGCAGTTTAAATAGCGGCACAGTAGCACAGTGGTTAGCACTGCTGCTTCACAGCTGGTACGATTCCCAGCTTGGGTAAGTGTCTGTGTGGAGTTTACACATTCTCCCCATGTCTGTGTGGGTTTCCTCCGGGTACTCCAGTTTCTTCCCACATTCTGAAAGACGTACTGGTTAGGCGCATTGACCTGAACAGTCATTGGGCTGTGGCGACTAGGGGATTTTCACAGTAACTTCACTGCAGCTAACTAATAAATAAAAACGTTAAACTTTAATGAAAGCATTAGCCTAACTTTTACCAATTGAAATACTTAAACATGATAAGTTACGGTTCTTAACTGCTGACCTATCTTTATTAGTTCCAATTTAAGCAAGATTCCTCAGACTTAAACTCCTCTTCAAAATTAGTTAGCGAAGAATACAGGCTTGCGTGTTTTACTTGTTAACAGTCCTACAGCCTTTGGACACCCCTGGAGAGAAAGAGAGAGAGACAGAGAGAGAGAGACCTGTCT